>NC_091071.1:107922750-108525500 GCF_032405125.1 Capricornis sumatraensis | reverse complement strand
AATCTGGAAATTAGGCTCTACATGCCTCCTGGCCTGGCACTAGTGGTAAAGAGCTCACCTGTCAATGCAGGAGACATAAGAGATGTGGGTTCAATCCCTGAGTTGGGAAAATCCCCTGGAGAAGGGCATGGCAACTCACTCCAGTATACTTGCCTGGAGAATCCCATGGACAGGAGCCTGGTGGACCACAGTCCATAGGATTGCAAATAGTCAGACACGATTGAAGTAACTTAACACATGCACATACACACACACAAACACACATGCCTTCTGGCCACTTGAGTTATAGGTCATCCGCACTTGCACAGGACTGAGGCTTCTCAGGGTATGAGACTTTCAGGGCTAACACCAGGGAAGTCTCGGACAAACTGGGTCAAGGTGGTCACTCTACCGTAATCACAACTCTTAACTCTCGGCCTTTTTGCCCGTTCTATAACCAAACGGGATCCCCAGGGGTCTTCCCAGGACACACCTTCTTCCAGGTCCTCCACCTGCCTCTTATTCGTAGAAAAACTTTAGCCTCCTAGGCCTTCTCTGAGTTCCAAAGTGTAAATTTAACCAGAGAAGTGAGAAAATGCTGAAAGAAAGGAAAACAGTCAAGCAAAACAACATATAATAGTTTAGCCATTAAACAAAGTCAAGGAACTTTAGTTCCTCTTCGAGGGCTATAGATAATATTCTGAGCCATATCCTTTGAGCTGTTTTGTGGATACGGAGACCCCCACCAGGTGGAAGAAGTGAATTGTGTGCTGCTTACAAGCATGTAGCCCCCAGACCTGCTGGAACCAGAAGGTTGATGATGTCAACTTCTGGTTACCTCATCATCAACCAATCAGAAGAACGTCCATGAGCCGATTACACGCACTGCAACCCTTTCCCTCACCCTGTCTTTAAAAACTTTTCTCTGAAAGCCTTTCAGAGTTCAGGACTTTTGAGCACCATTCACCTGGATGCCTTGCTTTGGCATCCTGCAATAAACACTGCACTTTCCTTCACCACAACCTGCTGTCAGTAGACTGGCATTACTGTGAATGGGCAAAGGAACCCAAGTCTGATTTGGTAACAATTTCTCATTACTGGGCTTCAGTTTTTCTAAAAAATGCTCTAAGTTCCTTTCTGGAAATGGATTCATCCCTAAACTTTATTGCAACTGACCTGACTTAACCCTAGGGGGTGCTTTTGCTCCTCCACCATCTGCTAAAGAGGTGGGAAGTGATGAGTCCAATCACTGTCCCAGGTCTTGCATTATCCCACGTGGACTGCTCTGGAATCAAAGGCTTGCTCTCTTACAGGGAGCTCACTCTCAGAGGGCCCATGCCCTCAACATCACCCCCAGGTTAAAGCCCCCAAGATAAATCAGTTTGCATCACAGCCATGCCTCCACCCTAGACACTGTGTGTGACATCTATTACTACTCAGGACACTACTCAGTTTTACTTCTTAAAATATACTTTTCTGTCTCCTAAGAGAAGTGAATACTGTACTTCTTGAAAATTCATGTTGTCTTTCCTCAAAAGCACTGGTCATAATCCTGTTGCTCTGTTTAATATAGTGCTTTACTGTATTAGTATCGGGTTATACTTCATTTTATTGTTCTTCACTTTATTGGGCTTTACAGAGACAATTTTTTACAGATTGAAGGTTTATGGCAATCCTGCCTCGAGCAAGTCTACTGGCACCATTTTTCCAACAGCATTTGCTCACTTCGTGTCCTTGTGTCACATTTTGGTAATTCTTGCACTATTTCAAACTATTTCATTGTTATCATTTTATTTGCTATTGTGATCTCCAGTCATGATCTTTGATGTTACATCGGGACCCACTGAAGGTTCAAATCATAGTTAGCATTTTTTTATTATTTTTTAACTTTATTTTATAAATAAAGTATTTTACTTTATAAGTATTTTTTAAAATAAAGGATGCACATTTTTTAACATAATACTACTGTACACAAAATAGGCTACCATACACTGTAGATATGCACATTGAAACCAAAAAATTCTTATGACTTGCTCTATTGCAATATCTGCTTTATTGCAGTGATCTGGAACTGAGCCCACAATATCTCCAAGGTTGGCTTGTATAATGAGAGAAACAGATTTTAGTAGCATGTTTTTGGCTAAAAGTAGAAGCCAAAGCTGTACTAAATTTAGAAAGAAACTCCAGAATTTGAAAGCTGCAGCCATTCCTTAGATTTGAGAAAAGATGGACATGGTAGAGATAATTTGTAAAAACAAAAGGGGGATATGAATGATAAAAGGACTTTGCCTGGCCGCTGACACATGGAGACATCCAGCTTCCTATTGAGCCTGACTGTTAAAAGCACTTGACTCTTTTGGTTTCAAGAGCCTGCTAATCTACCTCCTTGCTACACCCCAAGCTTGAAATGAAATAGTCCCTATCCACATACAATGTGTTGGACTCTTTTATCCTCTATTCCACTTCACCTTAAAAAAAAAAAAAAAAAAAAAAACAGGACAATACCCAGATTAAGCCCAACTCCAGAGCAATAGTTATTTAATTCACTCCAATTTAAGCTAAAAGCCTTCTCAACTTTAACTATGCCTTGTCTTAGCTTGCTTTTAAACTTAATTAGCTAAATCTTTAAATTATGCTTGTGCATTTACTTTACCCAAAAGTATGTTTCTGTAAGAATTGTATGTGGACTTAATTTTCATGCATTGAATCATTTTATAAAGCGAGTATCATCCCTCAATTCATCATGTTTGTAAAGAGTATTTTATATATACTAGCGTTGCTTAGCAGAAAATCAGTAGATTTGATTAAACATAAATATTAAAATATCAATAGTTAAATCAGCAAATAAATATTTTAATACTCACTATGCAAATTCTGTTCTGCTACAGACAAGACCATTAGCCTCTGAGAATGTAACATTGCATAGATGTAGGAAAGTTACACACATTTAATCATATGGACATATTTTACATAAAAAAGGTACCATTCTAACTATGATTGAGATCCAGCAGCATGTAAGATCAAGGCTTCTGGGAGCTTGCAGGAAAATAATTTATGTATAAAAATCACATTTTACATAATGCCTTATGTTTAATACAGTGTCATACAATTTGTCACTGTTCATTCAAAATATCCTACTAAAAACTGCATATCAGAATCTGCCCTGGATCAGATGAAGGATACTTACAAGCCATATAGACTCTGATACCTCTGCTTCTCTGCAGCCTTACTTATAAGGAGGTTGGGCCAGATCAGTAGTTGGCAAACTTCACAAGGCATCAGAATCAACTGGAGAGCTTGTTAAAACAAAGATAGCAGGAGCAAGACGTGAGAATCTGTATTTCTAATAAGTTTCCAGGTGATGCTGATGCTGCTGGACTTGGAGAACCACTGAACTATATCTCAGATCAAGGCACTAAGGCTGCTGTCGTTTTGAGTATGAAAAACTTAAATAATGGTCTTCCATCTGGACCAGCTAAGAGTTATGTCTTCATGTATCCAGCATCATCCATCCACTCATTCAAAAACATTTGTTGAATGTTTATTACCAGTACGTTTTCCATTTGTCCCCAGTTTGGGTAAAAGTAGAGAAGATGATTTAGCAAATAGATAATAAAACACAGGGACTTCTCTGGTGGTCCAATGGTTAAGATCTGCCTCCCAATGCAGGAAACGAGGATTCCATCACTGGCTGGGGAACTAAGATCCTGCCTCAGTAAAGAATCTGCCTGCAATGCAGGAAACCTGGGTTTGATCCCTGGGCCAGGAAACTCCCCTGAAGAAGGAAATGACAACCCATTCCAGTGTTCTTGCCTGGAGAATTCCATGGACAGAGGAGCCTGGAGGGATACAGTCCAAGGGTTCCCACAGAATTGGACATGACTGAGTGACTAACACTTCCCTGGCAGTTCAGTGGTTAAGGGGTCCTGGATCCCTTCCAAAGTAGGGAATGGGTGTTCCATCCCTGGCCAGGGAACAAAGATCC
Source organism: Capricornis sumatraensis (assembly GCF_032405125.1). Classification (NCBI taxonomy): domain Eukaryota; kingdom Metazoa; phylum Chordata; class Mammalia; order Artiodactyla; family Bovidae; genus Capricornis; species Capricornis sumatraensis. The sequence continues at coordinate 108,521,536 of NC_091071.1, read as the reverse complement.
CACAAGCTGTGGGGCAAGGGCAACTAAGCTTCCACACCACAGTGAAGGATCGTGCACTGTAACTGCAAGCATCTCTCCCCTATTTCATCATTTTTGAGTTTTCCTCCCTGTCCTTTGCTGGAGAAGCTCAGGAAAGCAAAGACCACATGGAGACCAGGCTGAGAAAGGGAGAATTGGGGTTAAAGAGAAGGGAGCATGGTTACATGCAAAGTGTATAATTGACTCCTAACACAGTGCATTACCTGATGGAGACCAAAATCCCTTGTCTGCACAGTGTGAATCAGCTCTCATTAGTGCCAACTGTGCTACTAATGAGGGTATGCATTTCCTGAAATTTACCTCACTTCCTAGCATATACTTCGGGGAGTACAGGGTTGGCAGCAAAATAAATGAGCAGCCAATTGTCTGGGAAATCCGACAGAGAGGTAAATTTGATATAATTACTGTCCCAGCCTGAAGCACATTTTTATGGGACTATGGTTCTATAGACACATGTTTAGAAATAATCATAAAAGCAGTAACAAAAACAAACATGCCCAATACTTTTCTCTAAGACAGAAACCTTCAGTCAACCTCAGCTCCTCACTGCGATGACAGTTGGTCCTATCCAGGACCTGGCATCAACAATTTGAAATGATGCCCAAAGAAACTCCCAGAGATTTTCCTGGAAGTGGCACTAAATCACCCTCACTGTGTGAGACAGATCCTGAGCTCCAGACAGAAGTCTTCATTTAAAGATTTGGCTTCTAAAAATACCTGCCTTTGTCTATACCCTTTGACCTTCCCTCCCCACCCCTGCCCATTGGGTTTCCAAGGCCTAAGTAAGGTTTGAAGGCTGGACGGTATTAAGTTTAACTTGCCCATCCCTCTTCCCAGACGGCACTAGAGGTAAAGAACCTGCCTGCGAGTGCAGGAGACATAGGAGACACAGGTTTGATCCCTGGGTCAGGAAGATTCCCTGGAGGGGGCATGGCCACCCACTCCAGTATTCTTGCCTGGATAATCCAATGGACAGAGGAGCCTGGCGGGTCACATACAGCTGGACAAGACGGCAGTGACTTAGCAATCATGCACACTTATCCCTCTACAAAGAAGTGGAGAGGAATCAACCCTGCCTTCTGGGTCAGCAGACTAATCTACCTCCAGGGACGGTTCAAGGGGACAAGAGACTCTATTTTGAGAGTATAGAGGCCTGAATGGCATTTCAGTTTCTCTGAGCTTATTTGTGACAGCAAAACTGACTCACTGAGAAGATCTTTGAAAAACATTTACTTGGAATGACACTAAAAAATATTTTAAAGGATTTTTGTCAGAAGTAGGAAGTCTGTTTCACAGATGGCTGAGTCAGACTGCTGCTGCTAAGTCACTTCAGTTGTGTCCGACTCTGTGCGACCCCATAGATGGCAGCCCACCAGGCTTCCCCATCCCTGGGATTCTGCAGGCAAGAACACTGGAGTGGGTTGCCATTTCCTTCTCCAATGCATGAAAGTGAGAAGTGAAAGTGAAGTCACTCAGTTGTGTACGATCCTCAGCGACCCCATGGACTGCAGCCTTCCAGGCTCCTCCATCCATGGCATTTTCCAGGCAAGAGTACTGGAGTGGGGTGCCATTGCCTTCTCCATGAGTCAGACTAAACTGCCCGAAAAACTGGAAACCTTCAGCTATGCTGTAGCTTCTTGGTTGCAAGGCCTGGAGATGTGCTTCTGAAAACAAGGCACAAAGAGAAAGACCCAGAACTTCTTTGAAGAGTTCACTTGGATGAATTGGGAGATTCTGACTGACATATTACATTACTGATGCTATGTATAAATGGAGAAGGAAATGGCAATCCACTCCAGTATTCTTGCCTGGAAAATCCCACGCACAGAGGAGCCTGGCAGGCTACAGTCCATTGGGTCACAAGAGTTAGAGATGTCTTAGAGACTAGACCACCATCACCATCAGTATGTGTAAAATAGATGATTAATGAGAATCTACTGTATAGCATAGAGAACTCTGCTTAATGCTCTGTGGTGACCTGAATGGGAAGGAAAGAGGGAATATACATAAACGTACTGGCTTCCCTGGTGGCTCGGTGGTAAAGAAACAGCCTGTTAATGCAGGAAATGTCAAGAGATGTGGGGTTCAACCCTTGGGTCAGGAAGACCCCCTGGAGGAGGAAATGGAAACCCACTCCAGTATTCTTGTCTGGGAAATCCCATGGATAGAGGAGCCTGGTGGGCTACAATCCATGCGATTGCAAAGAGACACGACTTAGTGACTAAACAAGGACAATATATACGTATGGGTGACTAATTTTTGCTGTACGGCAGAAACTAACACCAACATTGTAAAGCAACTATACTCCAATAAGAATTTTTTACGAAGAAAGAAGAAGATACCTAGCACATAGAAGATCCTAAAAACAAGAAAATTTCTCAAAGAAGGCCTGCTTTTAGCCAAATAGAAGAAATCTGTTGTAGAGGCACACCTAAGCATCAGTTATAATCAAGTAAGAAAATAATAAATATTTTAAAGCACCTCCTATAGGCCAAATACTTTTAAAATCATTTATTTATTTATTCACTCAACAAACTTTGCTGATATCTGCTATATGTAGTGCTAGGAGCTGTTGGGTACAATGGTGATAAAAAATAAAGTCCCTTGCATCAATGCCATATATAATCTTTACAACCATTTGGGAGGGAGGAAGCAAGAGAGGAAATGAGGCAGTGGTATCTCACTTACTAAAAGAAGCCCTATAGCTCTACCACATTAAGCCCCTTTCCCAACTATTCCCAGCGAGTGAGGGAGCATCAGGGGAAACGTAGCCAGGATTTTGTGTCTCCAAAGGGTGTGCTCTGACCTTTGGGAAGGGATGGGTCCAAATACTGTATGCAAACCAGATCACTGCATCTTGCAAAGATCACATTTATTTAACCCTCTGTCCACATAAGCCTAACAACAGGGGACACTTCTACCAGCTACTCTTCAGTACGGGGCCTTTGGGGATGATGTTTCCTGAGGGATCTGCATGCACTGTGACTCATTTTTATGATTTCAGTCCCAGCTCTCCCTAAGTGCTCACATCCTTAGTTTCCGCAGCACCACTCTCTATGGGGCATTGCATTTCTCAGTTACTGGTGGGTGCACAGAGCAGACATTTGTGACTTTGGAGAGCATGAAACCCTTTTCTTTGGGAGACTCACTCCTTTTTTACCCAGTGGCTCTCTATCCCTGCTCCCAGGGTGGAGCCTGTGACCTGAATGAAAGGCAAACAGCAATCACATTCCCCAGAGATGCTGACTGGTTCACAGATAGGCACTGGACCCAACCAGAGCCAATGAGGTTTTGCTGGAACTAAAGCGTGAATGGCATCTCCTTTTCTCTTCCAGTCTTGAGACTACCAGCTTCTGCATTGGTTGGAGCCATCACCATCCCCTGGGCCCAATACATGTGACCTTTTGGCTACCTTTTCCCCTCTTCAATATAGCTGAAATGTTCACTTTTACCCAATTTCTTCAATAAAAAGCTGCCAATGGTGTGTATGCTCGAATCAGTTAAAGGGGAAACCATTCAAAGGATGTCATTAAGGTCCACTAACAATGCCGCCTTCTAGTAGTTACAAGGAATAGATTAACCTTATAAGCATGCAGAGTCGGACATGACTGAAGCAACTCAGCATGCATACATGCATTGGAGAAGGAAATGGCAACCCACTCCAGTATTCTTGCCTGGAGAATTCCATGGACAGAAGAGCCTGGTGGGCTGCCGTCTATGGGGTTGCACAGAGTCGGGCACGACTGAAATGACTTAGCAGCAGCAGCAGCAGCATAAGCATGCAGGCTCTCCTTTCACTCATTCTGGAGGATGGACCACTTTAGGGATGATATGCTCAGCATTTCTGGCAACAAAGAGCTATAACTGAGGATACCACTGATGAAAGTACAGGAAAAGTTGCCACGAGACTTGTAAAATGGGACACTGAAGGAGGGGTCCTGAAATAGCACATAACAGTTCCACTTTCCCTTGGAGACATTTTCCATCTCTTTATTTGAAAAAACTTTACAGAAACCTGGAATTCTGAGCACTCTGTTCATTAACGTGGAAAATCTTATCTTTCTGCACTCCCATCTCCAGGGACCTCTCCCCCATCTCTGATGACCTGTGAGATCTGTCATCACCCACAGAGTGGGACTTAGTGATGACTTATTTTTCTTACTACTTCCTACTTAAAAGTTTCCAGGATCCTTTCTACTTAAAGTGAAGTGTACTAACCTGAAGCCTCAGCATCTCTTTGGTGCTGGCTAGGCATGCAGTATCCTGGGCCCCACCTCAGACCTGTGGGCTGTGAATCTGATTGTAACAAGCTCTCAAGTTGCTACTGCTGCTGCTTGTCCAGAGATGCTCCTGCTGGCCTGGGGTTGCAGCTGCTGGCCCAGGGATGCTGCTGCTGCTGGCCTGTGGACCACATTCTGAGCAGCAAGGGTTTAGACCTCAGTGTTTTATAATCCTACTTGATCACAAAATTCACACAGGGAGCTTCCTAAAAATACAATTTCTGGGCATAACCTCAAACCTTCAGATTCAGAATCTCCAGAAAAGAAACTTGGATATTTACCAGGCAACCCAGGTGATTTTCTGAAGGACAGACAAAAATGGGAATTGAGTTTCAAGTTCCAGGCTGTGCCTTCAGCTCCTAGCTCTTGTCCTGCCTAAATTTGGGGGTCAGCAGCTAGAAACACACTAGTGCTCCCCATTGAGCTATTTCTTCTTTTTTTTTCCCTGAAGGCTTGCTACCAAATGCTGCATCTTTAGCATCTGAAATTGTTTTTTTACCTTTATTCTATATCATTAAGTGAGAAAAGACCTCTGAAGTATTTACATTGCAATCCTAGGCAAGAGATGTTACTAGTTACGACCCAGTGGCACTGTTTAATGTTCTTAGAGTTTCAAAAACAAAATGTAGATTCTTGACTCTCATTGTTCTGCAGGTTGTAGACATGGTATATTGATTGGTCTGAGTAACTAGTTTATTTGCAGGACTCACAAAATGCAAGAACAGTTGTTATCATGGGGAAAAAAATGGATAGAAATGAGAACCCTCCGTCTAGGGTCTAGGAAAACAGTGTTTGTTATGGTTTTCTAGATCTTTTTAAAACTGGCAAATATATTTAATACAATTGCCTCAAATTCTTAGGGCCTTTGAAAAGCCCTTAAATATTTTCCCTTCTATAGCTTCGGATTTTTAATAAGACTCTAGGGATATGCACACCTAAAGGGCTCCTGTGAGGATGCGAGGTCCAAAGGTGAACGTGCAAACCTGTACTTCTCACCAGGGGGCGACTTTGTACCCAAGGAAACATTTCTGGTCTCAGACCTGGGAAAGGAGGCGTGGCAGCTGGTGAGCAGAATCCAGGGAAACTTCTAAGCAACCTCATTGTTCAGAGAAGCGTCTACAATCAAGAATTAGCCAAAGTGTCAATACGGCTGAGGTTGAGAAATTCTGATGTAGACCAAACCAGAGACTGTCCACATCCTCAGGGCTCCATTAATGACAATTAACCTGCTCTCTACCTGCCACCATTTGGCACAAGGGTACCTACTCCATAGAACCAAGATTTGAACCAATGTCTCTTACCTCTACAGCTGCGTCCTTCCCATTCCAACCTGCCGCCTGCCCTTTCTGGGCAGACTACCTTAATCTTCCTTTGTTGATTTATAGGAGGTCCTGCAAACTGCAAATTCTATACTGATTTTCAAATTCACTGAACGTTTGCTCTCATTATATAAGTTTCAGGTAGGAGATAAAAAGTCATGGAAGAATGGAGTTAACATAATATAGTAGCTTGGACGTAGATGAAAATTTTTCTCTTCTTGTTTTAAACTGAGCTCTTACATGAATCAAGATATTTAAAACGATCTATTTAAAGAGAGAGAAAAAAAAGACTCAACAATAGAGACAGAATGACAAGTAGGTTGAAAGTAATTAATACTTTCTGAATTCTTCTGCACCCCATACAGCTCCTGGAGTCTCAGTGGGCTTGACATTCTTTGACAGCCAATGTTTTAAATATTTAAGAGAATTAAATGATGAACACATAATAGAAACATGGGAAAAAGTCAGACACTATGAACTTCATTATGATGTGTTGGTAATAAGGATTGAAAGCAACCAGCCCATCCAGTAAGGTCTACAGATATATCTACAAATGGAAAAATATATACAAGTTTTATTTGAAGAATAGACTAGATGCATGCCTCATGTTTAATTTAAAATGAACTTGCATTTTCAAACTCATATAAGCACTACTGAAATATCATTAAATGCTGGGAACTTTCCTGAAAGTAAAAATTTACAGCAATCAAAATATTAGAATTTTATTCCTCTCAGGTGTTTATAATCCCAGGACAAATGATTAAGCACATCTCTTTATGTGGAAATGCCCTGTAGTAACTATGAACATTGTATAATAAAGAAAAGTAAGACAATAAAAAGGAATTAGTTTTAAGGAAGCATTTGGAGTTTCACTGTTTCCTTTACCCAAATATAGGGGCCTACATATATTAAATTTTCTCTTATTTACTTCTTTTTTAACATATACTTGATGAAAGTGTATGTTTTGTTAATTTCTGCTATAGAGCAAAGTGATCTAGTTGTACATATATATATTCTTTTTAAAAAATCATTTTTTTCATTATGGTTTATCATAGGATATAGAATATAGTCCTCTGTGCTCTGCAGTAGGACCTTATTGTTTATCCATTCTATATATAAAAGCTTACATCTGCTAACTTCAACCTCCCTCTCCATCCTTCTTCCAACACCCTCCCCCCAGCCCCACTATAGTAACCACTAGTCTATCACCTATGTCCATGATTCTGTTTCTATCAGTGGCATCATATGATATTTATCTTTCTCTGTCTGACTTCAATTAATATGATAATCTCTAGTTGCATCCATGCAATGGCATTATTTCCAATCCAATATAAATATAATTATTTCATTCCTTTTTATGGCTGAGTAGTATGCCATTATATACATGTACCACATGTTTTAATTTTCTCTTCTAAACTTTCTGAAAGTGGAATCGAGCTTTCTGCCAAATTATTGAAGAAACAGAAGAAGGGAAACACTTGAACCATCAGGATTGGTTCCACCTCCCTGTCTTGCCTCATTAGCTATTCCCACTGTGCAGTCTACAGGCCTGTGAGGGAATACAGAGCAAGCAAGGGGGGCCAAGTGGCCACTGGGCAAGGGAGCAGGAGGCTGGAGACGGCACATAAAAAGAAGAGGGTGTACCAGATATGACTTCCCATAAACTTCACAGTTTTCCAGTTGCCTTAGGAAAAGGGGGAAATAACAGAGAAGCAAGCAGAGGAGCTTGAGGTAGAATTTACCTACCAAAAACACCATCCCTTAATAAGGAAGAGTCAAGTTTAAAAAAAGAGAAAAACAACAAATCTGACAAAAGACAGGTGGTGGATGAGTAAGGCATTTGGAGAGCAATGGGAGGAGAAGACAGGTTTAACAACTGGCCTAACATCAATTCACCTGAATTGTCAAAATTTGGGTTAGATAATAGGAAAGATATTTGTACCATGACACATTAAATGATTACTCTGTTAATTTATTCACCAGAGCTAATGCTGGGATAGATTATGTGCATTTTTGTAACTCTTGAGTGCTCTGGAATTTTGGAAACACTAAAAAGGACACAGGGAGCTGGGCAGAATCCTGTTATGGGCTGAACTGTGCACCCCCAAGTTCATATCTTGACGTCCTAACTCCCAGTACCTCAGAATGTGACTGTATTTGAAGATAGGGTCCTTAACAGGTGATTAGTATCAAATAAGGTTATTAGCATGGGTCTAATCAAATACGTCTGGGGTCCTTGTAAGAAGAGGTTAGAGCACACACACAGGGAAGACCATGTGGAGACATCAGGGAAAGACCACTGTCTACAAGTCAAGGAGAAAGGTCTCAGAATGAAACCTACATTGCCCACACCTTGACCTTGGACTTCTAGCCTCCAGAACTGTAAGAAAATAAATTTCTGTTGTTGAAGCCACTCAGCCTGTGGTACTTGGTACTTTGTAATGGCTTCCCCTATGTCTGTCAATGCAGGCGACACAACAGACGTGGGTTCAATCCTTGGGTTGAGGAGATCCCCTGGAGAAGGAAGTGGCAACCCACTCAAGTATTCCTGTCTGAGAAGTCCCATGGACAGAGAGGAGCCTGGCAGGTTATAGTCCATGGGGTCACAGAGAGTTGGACATGACTGAGCGCACACTCATACATAATGGTGGCCCTAGACTAATCCAGTTCCCCACACATCGTTCTCTAAATGTGCAGGAAAGGAGTGGTCACCCACGACTCTGTTTGTGGGTGCTCTGTCCAGTTTCATGCATCACTTGAGGAGTCTCAAAATATGGATTCTGCTCTTCTGATGCATGGGTCTGAAATAAATCTGAGGAATCTGTGTTGTGTAAAGGTCTTCATTTAATCCTGAGCACCTAACCTTTGACCTGAAAGGGCAGTGTCTAAGATGCTATGAAAGATACAGAGAGTATACTGGCATTATTCTCCAGCCTTGGAAGGGAATGTGGGCAAGAAAACAGCTGTATTTTTTTCCTTTCTAAATACATCAATCCTTATTTTTTAAAGGACATCTTTTATGTCATAACAAAAAGAAAAGAAAATTGAAAGTCTCTTACTTACAACTTTATTTTGATGTATTGCTCTCTACACCATATAGTATTAGTGGCAGTTAAACATTATACTCTATACTATACACAGATATTATTTAAGTTGTGCAAACACACAGATACACACATACAGCCCAGTTGGGCATGTACTAGTATTATATTCATTTTACAAATCAAGAGACCCTGGGTAAATATGTTTGCATAAGTGTGTGTCTATGTATGTGTATGTGGCTATGGTTTTAAGTAAAATATAAAATATATCCTAAGGACAGTGTCCTCAAAATTGATACACAAATTTTTACAAATATTCTTGTGTTGTACATATTAACTTTTATTATCAGTTCTTGCTCTTAATATAAATATTTATTCTCTTTCTCCTTTTCTTGCTGGCAGGGTACAGTCATTTAAGACATCTTCGTGGAGAGGATAAATGATGAATCACAATTGATGGATTTCTCAAAAGTTTTACATTAATGATTAAATTGCACCTGATTAAAATCACCTGATGACTTACTCAGAAACTTGAAGACAACAAAACATAACTAAATCTATCAATTAGCATTTTCATTTTCTCTCCTGGCAGCACCTAATAGTATCTGCAAAATGCAATTTTCAGCCCTGAGCTCTTTGACATTTTCTATTTCCTCTTGTGTTTCTCTCCTGCCGCTCCTGTTATGACTACGAGCAGCCATGTGCTTTACTCCACGGTGGCAAATGCATTGCTGGTCGTGGAAAGGAAAGCAATTATTGTGTCCTCATTAAATCTTGGGGACAGCTTGGGCACTGCTTTCCCACTAAAGTGCATAAACAGCCAACCCAGGTTTTAAGTGGCTTAGCCTTCATAATGGCATCTGGGTGGCAGGTTGATGTCACCTGTGGTGCCCATTAAGGGTGTGGAAAGCTGCCAGCAGACACTGCCCTTCCAGTAACTACTACAATCGTCCCTCCGGGGAACACACTGCATTCCCACGCACAAAGCAACACACAGTGACTGGGAAGATAACATATTGACTTTCCTTTCCCGCTCACTTAGTTTGAGGACAGCAGCCCTGGAGAGGAGGTTGGGCTGTTCCCAGCTGGTAGGAGCAGATGCTGTCAGGAATGACATCTCTTCCTTTTACAGGCAGTTATGTTTAAAAGCTCATGTACGTGTCACATGTGTGGACCCCTGTCTAACTCCTCTATATCTGGACAGTCCTGAAGGAGGTTCTGGGTGATAAGAAGACATGTGTCTTCAGGGAAACTTCAGAGTGTTACCTTAGAACTTTGCACCTAATGGGGCACCTGAGTTTCTAAGCTTGAGGGTCAAGTGCCCCAGCAAAACACGCTCAAAATACCATTTTCACCTGAGTTATTTTTTAATGCACCTTTGCCTCTCTGTGCTAGGGAAATTGCCTTGTAAATACTACCAAGAACCAAGTGAAGCCTTTCATTCTAAATAAATGCACCAAGTCTGTATTAACCAGAATCCAATGGAACTGATGTGCCCAACAAACCAGAATCAGTTTTATTACCTCATTTTTAGAAAAGAGAATAGGATGTTCAAGAGCATATTCTCATTTCAGCTAAAGAAACAAAATTCATTGTTTTTTCTGGAGTCGGTCATCTCAGTGGTTCAGCCTCTATCTAGCTTCTTATATAAAGAATGGGTTTTTATAGAGTTGCCATATGATCCATCAGATCCTTTCCTGGGTGTATACTCAGACAAAACTATAACTTGAAAATATATAGGCACCCCTATGTTCCCATCAGCACTATTCACAATAGCCAAGACATGGAAACAGTCTAAACATCTATCAGCAGATATGTGGATGAATAAGATGTGGCGTATACAGAGAATGGAATATTACTCATCCATCAAAAAGAATGAAAAGTGTAATTTACAGCAACATAGATAGATAGACCTTGTGGCTTCCCTGCAAGCTCAGCTGGTAAAGGATCTGCCTGCAATGCAGGAGATCCTGGTTCAATCCCTGGATTGGGAAGATCTCCTGGAGAAGAGAATGGCTACCCACTCCAGTATTCTTGCCAGGAGAATTCCATGGACAGAGGAGCCTGGCAGGCTACAGTCCATGGGGTGGCAAAGAGTCAGACACGACTGAACAGCTTTCACAGTTTCACTGTGGATAGACCTAGAAGTTGTCACACTAAACAAAGGAAGTCAGAAAGAGAAAGACATGCTACTGCATGATATCACTTATATGTCAAACCTAAAATAGGACACAAATGAACATATCTACAAAACAGACTCGCAGACACAGAGAACAGACTTCTGACTGCCCAGGGGGAAAAGAGGTGGAGGAGTGATGGATTGGAAGTTTGGGATTAGCAAATGGAAATTATTAGGATGGATAGACAACAATGTCTTGCTGTACAGCACAGGGAACTATGTTCAATATCCTGTGACAAACCATAACGGAAAAGAATGTGAAAAAGAATATATACATGTATAACTGTACATTTTGCTGTACAATAGAAATTAAACATTGTAAATCAACTATACTTCAATAAAATTTTTAAAAGAATAAATTTTCATAAGACCCTTGCGCAATGATCATACAGTTATCATAAAAAGATATAATGATTGACGTGTTTATGCTTAAGAATTGAACATTTCAGAAAATGTTTCCACTGTATATAACTTTAAAAAGTTTTAGGGACTATGAGGTTAATGATTAAGGTAAACAGAAATTTATATCCATGCATATACTCTTGGCCTCTAGAATTCCAGAGTCAAAATTGAAGTGCTTCTTTTACTCTGTTAGTTTTTTTTTTTTTCTTTCTGAGGGAAGACTAATCTTTCTCTCACTTCACAGATGGGTCCCTGAGGTGGAAGGTTCCATGACCTGCTCAGAATTAGACAGCATGTCAATACCCAATTTAGGGTTAGACCCCTGGGGTTGGGCTGATCATTTCATGACGGAATCTATCACTATGTAGGTGGACCACTTGACAACACTTCTCTAAATGGTTCTCCTTTGAGAGAGAATTCTGGTAAGAACAAAACAAACTAAACAAAAAAATGGAGTTTCTATTGGATTGACTAAAAAGTTCATTTGGGTTTTTTCTGAACAGGTAAAATTGGTAACAGCCCAATATTACCATCAATGTGACTCCTTGCCAACTGTCTGCAGAATAATTAATTATGAGTGTAAAATTTGCATTGATCTCTGAATTTTCCCTTAATAGTCACTAGCAGAATGAACACAAAGCCTCTACATTTCAGTCTCCCCAGAGCTAGTTCTGTAAGTAAAAATTCTATTACTCTAGCAGTTCCAAAAGTTTTATAGGTGATAGGTGGTTAATTCATTTCAGAATTGCTTGAGACAAAAAAGCAAGGGGTGATAATATATCAGTTCAGTTCAGTTGCTCAGTCGTGTCTGACTCTTTGTGACCCCATGAATCACAGCACACCAGGCCTCCCTGTCCATCACCAACTCCCAGAGGTCACTCAAACTCACGTCCATCAAGTCAGTGATGCCATCCAGCCATCTCATCCTCGGTTGTCCCCTTCTCCTCCTGCCCCCAATCCCTCCCAGCATCAGAGTCTTCTCCAATGAGTCAACTCTTCGCATCAGGTGGCCAAAGTACTGGAGTTTCAGCTTTAGCATCATTCCTTCCAAAGAAATCCCAGGGCTGATCTCCTTCAGAATGGACTGGTTGGATCTCCTTGCAGTCCAAGGGACTCTCAAGAGTCTTCTCCAACACCACAGTTCAAAAGCATCAATTCTTCGGCACTCAGCCTTCTTCACAGTCCAACTCTCACATCCATACATGACCACTGGAAGAACCATAGCCTTGACTAGACGGACCTTTGTTGGCAAAGTAATGTTTCTGCTTTTCAATATGCTATCTAGGTTGGTCATAACTTTCCTTTCCAAAGAGTAAGCGTCTTTTAATTTCATGGCTGCAGTCACCATCTGCAGTGATTCTGGAGCCCCCAAAATAAAGTCTGACACTGTTTTCACTGTTTCCCCATCTATTTCCCATGAAGCGATGGGACCAGATGCCATGATCTTCATTTTCTGAATGTTGAGCTTTAAGCCAACTTTTTTGCTCTCCTCTTTCACTTTCATCAAGAGGCTTTTTAGCTCCTCTTCACTTTCTGCCATAAGGGTGGTGTCATCTGCATATCTGAGGTTATTGATATTTCTCCCGGCAATATATAGATCCAAATATTTACCTTTTCTGTTTTAGATAAAACCTGGCTCCTGGAGTTTGTAGAGTTTATCGATGAGCACATGGTACATTGGAAGAACAAAAGTGCTGGAGTCTCTTGGCCTGTTTGAAGCTACCTTTGCCCTTAAGGTATTACCATGAATGTCAATGTTCTCTCCTTCTTCCCATAACTAGGCATAGCCATGACCCTGTGGCTCTCAACAAATAAGAGTATGGAAGTGAAATCACACAGAAATACTATGATCATTCATGTCCACAACAGTTCTCTATCCTAGCCACACACTGTCACCTTGTCCACACCACTGAATTAGTGGTAGAGTCAGGAATGGTGGCAATGCACCATTTTCCTTCGAGACCTTCCATAAATTGTCTCAAACAGTTCTGAGAGTCAGTCAGGCTGCACTTTTCAATACCATGAGACAAGAGTGCCCAGAGAGATAGATCTTCTCAAATCTCCTTTGCCTCAGACACTGGGGAAAACAGTAGGGAGGCATTTCAAAAAACCTAAAACTAGAATTACCACTGGACCCAGAAATTCCTTTTGAAAAGATAAGGTGCACCCAATGTTCACAGAAGCATTATTTATAATTGCCAAAACACGGAATCAATCTAAGTGTCCATCAACAGATGAAGGGATAAAGGTGTGGTGTACACACACACACACACACACACACACAATGAAATACTACTTGGCCATAAAAAAGAACAAAATTTTGCCATTTGCAGCAACACAGATGGACTCGGAGAGCATTATGCTAAGTGAAATAATTAAGAAAGAAAGGTAAATACTGTATGATATCACTTATGTGTGGAATCTCAAAAGTACAACAAACTAGTGAATATAACAAAAAGGAAGCATACTCATAGAGAACAAACTAGTGGTTACCAGTGGAGAGAGGGAAAAGAGAAGGGACAGTGCAGTGCGGGAGGGAAGTTTCTTCCTGTCTTATTCAGTATAAGATATGCTCAAGGTCATATTATACAACACAGGGAATATAGTCAATATTTTGCAGTAACTGTAAGTGGAAAGTAAACTTTAAAACTGTATACAAATTTTGAAAGTTTTAAAAACCTTCTTTGCCTCAATTTTTATACTATTCGTTGGCCATCATATGTAGTGAGGGACTAGACTGGGTGCCTTGAGGAACTGAATGTGACATAGGCACAAGCCGAAACCTGTAGCCTCCCAGGCAGACAGGCATATACATATATGAACCAGGCACCACGAAGTGTGACCGGTCTTATAGAAGGGATTCTAAGGAGATGCAGGGGAGGAAAGTCAGTGACCAATCCCTTGAAAGTTAGTTTATTTTAGTGGTTATGCGCATGGATGCTAGAATTATCTTGCTTTGGTTCAAAGTCTGGTTCTACAACTCACTGGTTCTTTGACCTTGGTTAAGTCCTCAGCACTCTGTGTATCAATTTCCTTATCTGAAAAATGGGTATAATACCAATGATGATTCTTATTTCATATGGATTTCAAGAAAATCATACAAATTAATACTTGTAAAGCTGGCATTGTGTAAGGGTTAGCCATTCCCCTTGAGGACTGAATTGACACAGCAGTGCTCTCGGTGGTGGTGGTGAGAAATATTGGTCATGGAGGGCATGCCATGTGACCGATGCCAGACACCTTATGTTCATCATTTATTTTATTGAATCTTTCCAGCAAGTAGCTCCTATTACCCCCATTTTAAAGTGACTGCTCACAAGTATTGAATGACTTGTTTGAGGTCACAAGGTAATGGATGGCTGAGTGGAGATTCAATCCCACAACTGTCTAGTTCCCAAGTCCACGCTTCTTCTGTCACTCTACATTGCCTTTTATAATTTCTCCACATTATTGTACATAAAAATAAAATTCCTTCAATTGTAGGAAGGAAATTCTCCATGTACAAAGCCACAGAGAACTGACTTTGTTATCAAGTTGTTCCCCATTCATACTGTTCCGTTCAAGAGGGCTGTTGTGTACATTAAAGGCAAAATAGCTGTGCATGCTAATTCAAGCATGGAGCACCAGATGCTTTGCCAGAAAGTGATTAGCAAAACTCTTGAATTAGGGTGCCCCTCACACTGGTAAGTGCAGGAAATAGCTTCCTGATATTAGATTTTTCATACTGGTAGGAAGAACAGCTTCTTTCAGCCCTGGCTGCAAGGGGTCTCTGTTGTTAATCAAAGATGTAGAGAAAAACCCAAACACATGTTCATTACCTTGTAGTTGCTCACTGCCTTCCGTAATAATGGCAAACACGTGCTGGGTGCTAATTATGTGACATGCATTATGCTAAGTGTTTTCCCAAAAGTCTGTTCCTTAAGTTTCATGTGGCTGAACGGTGTAAGTATTGGTGTCATCCTCATTTTATAAGTGCCCAAACCAAGGCACTGGGTGGTAGAGTAACTGGCCCAACTTATGGTATATGTGGAATACCTCAACAGAGCTAGGATTCAAATATAGGCAATATGTTTTCTGAGCTATAATCACTGTATTATAGTTTCTTCCTGTCTTACTCTTAAAGCTAAAAAAAAAAAAAAAATTACTTCAAAGAGATTAACTTTCCCAACAGAAATATAACCCAAATCTGCTTGCTATGCAGGAGATCTGGGTTCAATCTCTGGGTTGGGAAGATCCCCTGGAGGAGGCCATAGCAACCCACTCCAGTATTCTTGCCTGGAGAATCCCCATGGACAGAGGAGCCTGGCAGCTACAGTCCATGAGATCACAAAGAGTCGGACTCAACTGAGCCACTAAGCACAGCACTAGCTCCTAAATTGCTGGCAGTTCTTCCTATTCACCACTAGTTGGTGCTCTAGCTGGGACCATTACACCTCTTCCTTCTCCTTTAGTTGGAAGAACACACACTGTGAATATTAGAATTATTATAATTCATGTACAGAGAGAACTGGAAATCAGTTTGGCACTTGGGAGCTGGGTGTGTCACTGAAAGAAAAGCAATTACACAAAGCCCCTTAATCCTACATATATTTTACCTGTACTATAAATCTCCTTTATTTTAAATCTGTCACTTGCTCTATAAAAATGCATAGAACAAGGAGCCATAAAAAACTTAAATAAAAATTTTAGCCTAATGATATATTGATTGTGCATACATATCTTCATTTTTGCATATTCTGTGTTGTAGTAAAAAGATCCCTTAAAAGCTGAGTTTAAATAATTATTCACTTTTCCCATTATTATTGTAATCAATTGCCAATTATGAAAATTATTCCTATCTTTATGAATTACTTTGCTAAGTGAAGTAATTAGAACTGATATTTTATTTTCCATTTCTATTCCAAAAAATTGATTTTAGAAGCTAAACAGAGTAGGAAAGTTGAGATATAAATTTCTTAAAGCAAAATGAATGGCTGGTCAGGCTTCAGGTTAGATGCCTTATATAGTATTTGGTGTTTGTCAAGGTATTTTTCTCTTGAGACAATATTGCTGATTATTACATCTGTTAGCACTCAAGCAGGTAGAAATTCCTCCATTTTATAGTCTTAGGTATCTGATATTCCCAAGAATGAAGAGGTATAGGCCTTCAACCAACACAGAGGGTTGGAAAGTCAGTATCTTGTTTTCACTAATCCAGCCATTATTTCTTAGAGTTTGATGAGAAAGTAGAGAAGAGACAGGTCCCATTCACTAAATGTCTTGGGTGTACCTGGCCCCATTTACTAAATGTCTTGGGTGTACCTGGCATTAAGCTCAATAAAACAGGACTTCCCTCATGGTCCAACAGTTAAGAATCCACCTGCCAATAGAGGGGACATGGATTCAATCCCTGGTCATGCGCACAACTACTGAAGCCCCATGCCCTAGAGTTTGTGAGCTGCAGCTGCTGAAGCCTGCATGCCTAGAGCCTATCCTCCACAAGAGAACCGCCGCAAAGCATGTGCACCACAGTAGAGCGTAGCCCCTGGTTACCACAGCTAGAGAGCCTGCACACAGCAACAAAGACCCAGAGCAGCCAAAACTAGATACATAAGTAAATAAGGTAAAGAGTACTTAAAAAAACTCAGTAAAGCATACATATATATTTTCTGTTCCTTATAGTTGTCTGGCTAGGTAGTTACTGTTCAGATAAGGACATAGGCTCAGAGAAGGAAAGTGATTTGTGCTCCATCAATCAGATAGTTGTCAGTGGCTGAGTTGAGATTCAGACTCAGATCTGTTGGTTCAAAAGTTCACATTTTCTTCTTTCCATTAACCCCCTAAATGCACAGTTTACATAAATACATTTTAACACAAGGATTGAGCTCCACGATAATTGTGCCCTTTGGCATGATCATTTTAGCAATGTTTCAAACCAAAGTGCATGCCCTCCCCTGGTTTTTACACCATAGTGAGTTGTATAGGAAAATGTAAAAAACAAACAAACAAACACAGAATGAAAGATGTGTTTGAAGGAAAGACACATATAATAGTTTCACATATATTAATGGAGCTAGTGAATTGAAATGAAAGAGAGAACCACTCAGTGGGACAGGGTGAGAATCCTAATTTCAGATCAGCTAATGATAAGCTGGGAGATTTGAATAAGTTCCCCTTCACTCTGGCCTTGAAATACCTCATTTGTAGAATGAAGGGTTATGCTTCTCAGGTTAACAACTTCTCTTTTGCCTCAGGAAGAGCTGATAAAATTGATTCCACCGCTAAAAGTGACAGGCAGTGGGCCTCCATCAGGCAGAGCACAGCCCCCCTGGGTCTCTCAGCGCAAGGAGCAGAGGAGGCGTTCATTAAACAGCTTCACCTGATTTGTCCTCATGACCCCAGGTGTCTATTAGAGAAACATGAGTGGCATTGTTATCATAAATACCAAACAACTAAAACTGTCAGAGCCTTTAGAGGTTCTTGTCATAAGCCAACAAACTTCTGTGACTGTGGTTTAAGTCAGGCCTCCTTGCAACTGTGCTCTCTGCTCCCCTCCCCTACACCCAATCTTCTTTACTTCCTTATTGTAAGGGATGCATCTTATGTCAACATGATGGACAGTTTTTATTTTCCACACAGCATATTCAGTCCAAGGGCTTCACTGATGGTTTAGATGGTCAAGAATCCACTTGCAAAGTGGGAAACCTTGGTTTGATCCCTGGGTTTGGAAGATCCTGTGGAGAAGGGAATGGCTACCCACTTTAGTATTCTTGCCTGGAGAATTCCAAGAACAGAGGAGCCTGGCAGGCCTCAGTACATGAAGTCACAAAGAGTCAGACACAACTGAGCGATTTTCACATATTCAGTTCATATTCACCATGCCTGCGTTTTAAGCCTGGCTCTGCCATTGTTTAGCTGTGTTCTGTGAAATTCATCTAAACTAGGAGGCTTCATCAACCTGAGATTTTTCATCTCCTTGATGTTTCACATTCAAGGCAGCTTGGTTTAAGATACAGGTTTATGGAAGAGATAGTTGGTAAACTGGAGGTCTGCATTAATACTCTGCTCAGTGTCTCTGTTACAGGAATGGATTCAAAGCAGACTGATGTAGAAAGAATTTTCCTCATTGTTTTGAGCTGAACTGTGTCCCACCAAAATTCACACCAACTCCCAGTACCTAGAGATCACTGTGCCCTCAAAAAGGTGACTGAGTGAAAATCTTTTGAGTGGCCCCTAATCCAATGTGATTGGTGTCCTTATCAGAAGAAGAGATTTGGACACAGAGAGAGAGAGACATCAGACACATGTACACCCAGGAAGACAACAGCAAGAGCTCAGGGCCAGAAGGCGGCCATTTGCAAACCAAAGAGAGAAACCTCAGAAGAAAACAAATATGCCAACACCTTGACTTCAGGCCCTGGAATTGTGAGAAAACCTATTTCTGTTGCTTAAGCCACTCAGTCTGTGGAACTTTGTAATGGCAGCCTGGACAAACTAATAAACTATTTTTTTTTTCTATTTTTTTGGCCATGCCACAGGGCATGTGAGCTCTTAGTTCCCCCACCAGAGATTGAACTTGTGCCCCTGCAGTGGAAGTGCACTGTCTTAACAACTAGACCACCAGGGAAGTCCCTACTATACTCATTATGCCACTAATCAACATCCTTGGGTAGGATGAATCATTTTCAGGAAGAATTTCATGCTAGAGCAGAGAATGTACAGCCTTAGAAGATCTTACCCCAAAATTGGTAACACATATTCTAGACTATAAACAAACACTGATATATGTTACATTCATATGTTTAAACATGTTCTATTCCATCCAGCCCAAATGTTTGAACCAAATTTTCAAGAAGTCTAGATTTTAATATTAGCAAGGTATAGTAAAAATTCTTGGAACATATAAAGGGCATGATGGAAGGAAAACTGGATTACATGGGTTTATTGAATCTTTTGTTGGTTTCAATCAAATTTCTAAATTGAACAATTTGGTTAAAAAATTATGTAGCATTTTCTCCTCACAAGCACTTGGTGTGAATGATGTGAAAAAGTGCAGGGAAGTCTGCACAAAGTGATAGCATATTCTTCTCTACAGATACCAATACATGTTCAAAGACAAAGACATACCAGTTCTTACTAATGAGAATGAAATTCTGCCTGGAAAAGAATGCATACACAAGGAACATCATTGTATTCCAGCTCATTAATAATAGAGTAAGCTACATAAGGCGGCCTTGACTCAAATGCTAGCAACCTGGATAGTGCACCTCACTCTCATATGCAGGTCTCATCCTGAGACATTAAATCCTATTACTATATGACTGATTAATTCTTTTTAGTCTTCAGCAAAGGTAATACAAATGAGTACTATTTGATATGTGAGGAAACAGAGACAATAACTGACTTAATAAACCACAAGATTTATTTAGTGTTTAGTGGTGCCATCAAGACAAGAACCCATGAATTCCTACATTACTTTAGTGTATTCCTTCTTTGCAAGCAAAGGTGCTCTGACACATAAGCTTCTTTAACACACAAGGACACTTTTCCCTTTCTGTCTGTTCCTGCTATCATTATATGCAGGGGAAAAAACTGAAGTCACTAATGTAATATAAATTCTTAAGAACTGAACTACCCATCTTTGTTTCTTTCTCCTCCCTGAAGTCTCTTTAGCAACAGAAAGAAACTGTAAGTTGTGTATCTTTTTTAAAATAACTCTGCCACAAGAGAGAATCTCCTAGAAATAATGAGAACTTTGTGGAACTTTTCCCCTTTTGATCTTAAAAAAGAACACAAGGTTAAGTCATTGAAAAAAAAATTCTATGAAACAGGTCCCCTGGGCTGTGAATTCATGCCCCAGAGCTATTTTTAATAAGGCATATAAACAGTGAGTTGCTTTGGTCTTTGAAGGCCTGAACTTTAGAATAAGGAAGAACTAAGAATTCCTTAACTTTTGACATTTAAGAATGTTTGTGTGTGTGAAGGGGAACTAATTGGACAAGTGGGCTGGACTGTTAGGACCACAGCTTGAGTAACCATACTTTAACCAAACATCATAGCATGCTCAAAGGCAGCCATTCATTTCTTTTTACCAAGACAGACAGACTTACACTCAATAATGTGTGTGTGTCAGGGGGGAGAGGATAATTAAGAAAATCTAGAGCCAGAGCAGAAAAGTTACTCTTGTCTTGACAATGTGATTCTTCAGTTTGTAATTAGCAATTGATAAAATGTTCAGTTCAGTTCAGTTCAGTTGCTCAGTCGTGTCCGACTTTGCGACCTCATGAATTGCAGCACGCCAGGCCTCCCTGTCCATCACCAACTCCCAGAGTTCACTCAGACTCACGTCCATCGAGTCCATGATGCCATCCAGCCATCTCATCCTCGGTCGTCCCCTTCTCCTCCTGCCCCCAATCCCTCCCAGCATCAGTCTTTTCCAATGAGTCAACTCTTCGCATGAGGTGGCCAAAGTACTGGAGTTTCAGCTTTAGCATCATTCCTTCCAAAGAAATCCCAGGGTTGATCTCCTTCAGAATGGACTGGTTGGATCTCCTTGCAGTCCAAGGGACTCTCAAGAGTCTTCTCCAACACCACAGTTCAAAAGCATCAATTCTTCGGTGCTCAGCCTTCTTCACAGTCCAACTCTTACATCCATACATGACCACTGGGAAAACCATAGCCTTGACTAGACGGACCTTTGTGGGCAAAGTAATGTCTCTGCTTTTGAATATGCTATCTAGGTTGGTCATAACTTTCCTTCCAAGGAGTAAGCGTCTTTTAATTTCATGGCTGCAGTCACCATCTGCAGTGATTTTGGAGCCCCCCAAAATAAAGTCTGACACTGTTTTCACTGTTTCCCCATCTATTTCCCATGAAGTGATGGGACCAGATGCCATGATCTTCGTTTTCTGAATGTTGAGCTTTAAGCCCACTTTTTCACTCTCCTCTTTCACTTTCATCAAGTGGCTTTTTAGCTCCTCTTCACTTTCTGCCATAAGGGTGGTGTCATCTGCATATCTGAGGTTATTGATATTTCTCCTGGCAATCTTGATTCCAGCTTGTGTTTCTTCCAGTCCAGTGTTTCTCATGATGTACTCTGCATATAAGTTAAATAAGCAGGGTGACAATATACAACCTTGACGTACTCCTTTTCCTATTTGGAACCAGTCTGTTGTTCCATGTCCAGTTCTAACTGTTGCTTCCTGACCTGCATACAGATTTCTCAAGAGGCAGGTTAGGTGGTCTGGTATTCCCATCTCTTTCAGAATTTTCCACAGTTGATTGTGATCCACACAGTCAAAGGCTTTGGCATAGTCAATAAAGCAGAAATAGAGGTTTTTCTGGAACTCTCTTGCTTTTTTGACGATTCAGCGGATGTTTGCAATTTGATCTCTGGTTCGTCTGCCTTTTCTAAAACCAGCTTGAACATCAGGGAGTTCACGGTTCACGTATTACTGAAGCCTGGCCTGAAGAATTTTGAACATTACTTTACTAGCATGTGAGATGAGTGCAATTGTGCGATAGTTTGAGCATTCTTTTGCATTGCCTTTCTTTGGAATTGGAATGAAAACTGACCTTTACACATGGCAAATTTGGGGATGAATAGTTTGTCATTTAAAATACTAATCTCATTTTCTTTCACCAGTACTTGTTCCCATCCCATAAGTAGGCCATACAATTTGAAGAAGAAAAAAAAAAATGAAGTGTCAGTGTATACCAGCTATGATTCTGGGAATCTCTTTAATTTTAAATTTTTGGTTTTAACAACAAATCCAATTTCCACTGCTGAACATTTTTCTAGTTATTTTAGCTTCCTGGGGTTCAAAAGCAGATTTCTACCCCCTAACATACATACTCCCTGGTCAACAAATTATTGTATTTTTAAATTATATCAGCTGACACACACACACATACAAAATCTGGCTTTTCATGAAAAGAACAAGTGTTTGAAAATAGACCAAATCACAGTAATACCAACTTACTCACAACTGTGTGAAGCTGACAAGCAATTTTTTTAATAGTTTGGTGGTAAGTGCCTTTTTAAAAAAACTGAGGATAATATATTCTTGCTGTCACTTTGGGAATGAAAAACAATTCTCCTTCTCTTCATCTTGAAGGTTCAAAGACCTAATGTGACCCTCAAAAGTCTTTTTCTCTAGCCAAACTAAGTTTTACCAAAAAAAACTCATGGGATTTTAGACATTGGGAGTCCTAGCCTACTTCTTTACTTCCTCTTCTCTCTATATTCTACAAGTATTTATTAAGATTTTATTTTGCATCAGAGTTGGATTCTATGTAATCTAATTCTTTGACTTACAAAAGTGACTTTGGATATTCCTTGACAAAGTGTGGGAAAAGAAGAGCTTTACAATTTAGCTGACAAGCCAAGAAAGAGGGAGTAACTGACCCATAACAATGACCTTAATAAACATCACTTAAGTGATGTAAAATGGTGAAGGGTCTAAGAATTCAGAGATAGTGTGCTGGAGTAGACAGATTGCTTTTCAGAAGAATGGGATAAATCTGGATCTTAAAAGTACATTTGGAGAAGGAGAAGGCATTCTAACACCTACATTTTCCACTGCTTATGCCTCGGTGCATTCCTATTTGCTTCCTGACTCAGTTAACTCACCTCCTCAGGGGCATCACTGTTCCTAGACTTCCCGAGGAACATCACAAAGTAGTTTTATTTAGACATGTTCATGTCTCATACTTCATCCAAACCACTCTAAATATTCAGTTCCCCCCTCCAAACTCTTGTCAACTCCATTAATTGCTATCCACTTCTAGATGAAATTACGAAAATCACTGGCTCAAATCTATTTCTGGTTATCTCCTATAACCATGCTCATTTATTACATAAAAGAAGCATTTATTAGAGTCTATATTTAGTGGTAAAAATGTCAAACTATAACAACACAAGAAATAATGACCAACTAGGTCAAATCCAACACTGACCTCTGACTTGTCACTCTGGAAGTGAAAGTTGTTCTCAATATTTTTCTCTGTATGCACAGACCTGAAGGCTATGACTCACTCCTCACCAATTCCCTCTAGGCAGTACTTCTAAGAGGGGTGGAGGAATGGGATCTCTTTCTTAGAGGAAAATAGCACATGCTGTCATGAGATGAGAAATATGTAACTCAAGAAAAGACCCTCAGGTGATCTTAATATTCTTATCTTCCCCATCATTGAGTTCCCATCACCAAAAATGATCCCTCTCTTGGATAGGGATTTCTTCTTAACATCAAATGCAATGAGTATCATGCTAGCTTCCCTTAATAACTTATTCTCAATCTCTCATCTGAGACTACCTAAATAATTTAAAAGTTATCTGTCTTTCAGAATACATGTGCTTAAATGTCATTTTAAAATTACCGACAGCTAAGTAGAACAGCACCTGCACACATAACTACACTAGATTATCTCTTCATCTATGTTTCTCTACCCACAAAGTGAAGTCTTTGAGCCTTACAGCACAGCAGGAGGTGAGAGGCAGGTGAAACCCAAAACCATATCCTTTATACATGAAAAAATTGTCTTCCACAAAACTGATCCCGCCAAAAAGTTGGGGATCATTGCTTTGACGTCAAGGATTATTTTCTTTGTTTTTGCATTTCCAGCACCTGGGACAGGGCCTGGAATTTAGCATGATTTAGGATTACATTCAATTGCTAATTTTGCTGCTCAAACGTAGCCACACTGGCAACTTCATAAGATTCAATCTAGTAACTGGAAGCAATGATTGGTGAATAGAAGAATAGAGGAGTCTAGGCTTATTTTTTTTTTAAGGACTTCCAGGAAAGGAAATGGAGAAGAGAAGAAAACTAACATTACTGAGATTTTGATGCAGTAGTTCTAGGGTGGGACCCAGGACCCTACAGAATAACTAGTATCACAGACAACGTTATGCAGAAGATGCATGACCACACTGTGACCAACGCCGCCCTTGATGACCCAAAGGGAGGAAAATGTGCTTTGGTCAATGAGGAGGAGACAAGAGACAAGCCTGCCTCCCAACTGCTCCTTTCTATGGGAATCCTCCTCATCCTTCCCAGAACTGGCTGTGTGAGCCAGATTTAGGAGGGCCTGGATACTCTGGATGTCTGTCTTCATTCAGCCTTATGACCATATGCTTTTTGCAAGGATAATTTGTCCTTTGAGAAGTCCCTAGAAGTTTAAGGACTATTGCTTAACAATGTTCCCACTCTCCCTCCAAGTCTGCACTGTGCATGCCGGGGAGGACCCTTTCACTCCTGCATCTCCGTGTACCTCTTTTAGGAAAAGGGTTCTCTAATATGCTCAGACCCAAAAACGCCCAGAGGTCACTGTGTTCTTGGTTCAGGTAACTTCAGAGCCTGAAAACATAGGGGACATTTGGACAGATGTCACCATTTTGTGATTAATCAGTGTCTCCTTTTGACAAGCTAGGAGAAGGTCACCAAAGCAGTTCCCACAGGCTGGTGCACCATCTCTTATACGTCAGAACAGTGAGAGATGGGTGAGAAGATCATCTCCAAAGCAAGATGGGAGAAAGTGACCCTGGAACATGGGCTGCAGGCTCACCAGATCTAAACTCTCTTATTCCTTCTTCCCAGGTATAAAGGCAAAGGTTCATTCAGGGAAAATTAGAGACACAAATCCTCTGAGGTGAGGCATCACAGATGCAGGTGTGGTGATTGATGGACGTGCTGTGTTAATGACTGTCCTCCTTCCCCTTGGCACAAAGCATTGAGTTGAACTAAGTGCTGTTCATAGGGGACAATGCATTCAACTTGTTATGTCCCCAAACACGCTGGCTGATGTCTTATCCACATACTATTCATTATGTACATTTTCCTGGGTTTCCAGAATTTATGGTGACCCTGAAGAATAGCACTCCCCCACTAAAATTGACATGTTTAATTTAGACAGATACATAAAAGAGAAAAGTCTTATTTTGGTAGGAAATGACAAATACAATATACATGCAAAAGAAAATCACATGTAAAAAAAAAAAAAAAGAAAAGAAAAAGAAGAACCTATGCTACCTGCTACTGGAGGTGATGGAATTCCAGTTGAGCTATTTCAAATCCTGAAAGATAATGCTGTGAAAGTGCTGCACTCAATATGCCAGCAAATTTGTAAAACTCAGCAGTGGCCACAGGACTGGAAAAGGTCAGTGTTCACTCCAATCCCAAAGAAAGCCAATGCCAAAGAATGCTCAATTGCACTCATCTCACACACTAGTAAAGTAATGATCAAAATTCTCCAAGCCAGGCTTCAGCAATACATGAACCGTTAACTTCCTGATGTTCAAGCTGGTTTTAGAAAAGGCAGACGAACCAGAGATCAAATTGCAAACATCCACTGGATTATAGAAAAAGCAAGAGAGCGCCAGAGAAACATCTATTTCTGCTTTATTGACTATGCCAAAGCCTTTGACTGTGTGGATCACAATCAACTGTGGAAAATTCTGAAAGAGATGGGAATACCAGACCACCTAACCTGCCTCTTGAGAAATCTGTATGCAGGTCAGGAAGCAACAGTTAGAACTGGACATGGAACAACAGACTGGTTCCAAATAGGAAAAGGAGTACGTCAAGGCTGTATATTGTCACCCTGCTTATTTAACTTATATGCAGAGTACATCATGAGAAACTCTGGGCTGGAAGAAACACAAGCTGGAATCAAGATTGCCAGGAGAAATATCAATAACCTCAGATATGCAGATGACACCACCCTTATGGCAGAAAGTGAAGAGGAGCTAAAAAGCCACTTGATGAAAGTGAAAGAGGAGAGTGAAAAAGTGGGCTTAAAGCTCAACATTCAGAAAACGAAGATCATGGCATCTGGTTCTGTCACTTCATGGGAAATAGATGGGGAAACAGTGAAAACAGTGTCAGACTTTATTTTGGGGGCTCCAAAATCACTGCAGATGGTGACTGCAGCCATGAAATTAAAAGACACTTACTCCTTGGAATGAAAGTTATGACCAACCTAGACAGCATATTCAAAAGCAGAGACATCACTTTGCTCACAAAGGTCCGTCTAGTCAAGGCTATGGTTTTTCCAGTGGTCATGTATGGATGTGAGAGTTGGACTGTGAAGAAAGCTGAGCACCGAAGAACTGATGCTTTTGAACTGTGGTGTTGGAGAAGACTCTTGAGAGTCCCTTGGACTGCAAGGAGATCCAACCAGTCCATTTTGAAGGAGATCAGTCCTGGGTGTTCTTTGGAAGGAATGATGCTAAAGCTGAAACTCCAGTACTTTGGCCACCTCATGTGAAGAGTTGACTCATTGGAAAAGACTCTGATGCTGGGAGGGATTGGGGGCAGGAGGAGAAGGGGATGACAGAGGATGAGATGGCTGGATGGCATCACTGACTCGATGGACATGAGTTTGAGTGACCTCTGGGAGTTGGTGATGGACAGGCAGGCCTGGCGTGCTGCAATTCATGGAGTCGCAAAGAATCGGACACTACTGAGCGACTGAAATGAACTGAACTGAACTGATGCTACCTGTGCTCAGAGAAGTATTGCAAAGATCAATAGTTTAAGAAAAATATAAGGGAGCGAAAATAAAAAATTCCACCCTTTGAAAATTTCGTTTCTGAAAATTGTGATGAGACCACCAAAATATGACTTTCACTCATCCACCCATCTGATGAAGATTAATTAAATGCCAACTGTGTCCGGGGACTCTCACAGACAGTTAAATATGACCATAGGCCAAAGTCACTCTAAGTTATATGATCAGGCCACCCAAGATGGATGTCTCTTGCTCTCTGTACATCCTCTGCTTGACCCATCCTTGCTTTACCTACACCCTACTCACATGACTGATCTTCCTACATAACCACAGAACCTATTCAGTATGTACCTACATACTTGCCCCAGGGCCCAGCTAGTGATTGTTCTGATAGTTTATTAAAGGGACTTTCTCCTCTGCTGGTTTCCCTAGTAACTAATAAACCAACCTGAGGTCAATTTGCCCTATAACTGGCAACACTCTCATCCCCCACGCCCAGCCACAGTGAGGCTTCCATGTCCTGCCTGCCTTCTGCCTCACACAGTGTGGTGGGCAAGTAGAGGGCTTGCAGGCCTTGGGGGTGCAGTCCAACATAAGCCCCTGTGCTCATGGAACTTAAATTCTACTGAAGGAGTCAGGCCAAACACACAAAGTCTATGATCTGAATTCAGGTAGTCAGAAGCAGTGGTATAAATGTTTCACAAAAAGCTTCAGGGAGGGAGCACTTGGCGTAGCTCCTCTGTCCACGGAATTTCCCAGGCAACAATACTAGAGTGGCTTGCCATTTCCTTTCCAGGTGATCTTCCAGACCCAGGAATCAAATACACATCTTCTGTGTCTCCTGCATTGCAGGCAGATTCTTTACCTGCTGAGCCATCAGGGAAGCTAGTAACTTTTTGCCACAGTATAAACACTCCCACTCTGGATAACCTCAAACTGGCAAGGTGATGTCACATTCAGTGTGACAACATGTTGTATATAGTCAGCTCTGTGGAGCAGTGCAAGGCAGGTCCAACTCATGCCTGGACGTGATGTAAAGAGGCAAAGCATGGTTAAGGGGCCAGGTGCTGCGTGGAATGGTGGATCTTTTAGGCAGGTGATCAAAATTCGTAAGCCAATGACATTTAAGCAGAGATGGGAATGAAGAGAAAATAAGCCATGAAGTAGGAAGTTGGGGATGGGTCAGGAAGAAAAAGTCAATACAGGGACCTAAGGCAGGAAATATCTTTTCTCTCTGTGGAACAGAAAGGCCAGTGTGAGAGGAGAGGTAGGCAAGGGCTAGATCACATGGACTTTGTCGGCACTGGAAGGAATCTGAATCGTGTATGCATAAGATGGGGAATCAATAAAGAATTCTGAAAAGGTCAGAGCTGTGACCTGATTTATTGGGTTGGCCAAAAAGTTAGCTTGTTTTAAAAATCCAAATTAACTTTTTGGCTAACCCAATACATTTTTAAAGAAGCAGTCAGGCTGCTGAAGAAACAGTAGGGAAACAGCACTGTAGTGAACGTGCTCTCTTCCAAGGTGAAAACATGATGATCGACCAGGAGGGCACAGAGGTAATTTCCACGAGAGATGAAAGTGATCTGGAGTGGCAGAGGTGGAGGTGATGAGATACTTTTAGGTTTGGAATATAATTGACTAGGAGACCTACCAGAAGTACCTGATGGACTAGATGGGAGAGGGTAAGTGATGAGTCAAAGGTAATCTCAAGAATGTCTTAGTTAAGCTTAGCTCTTAGATGAATAAGTGAATTAGCTACTAGGTGGCACCATAGCTTGGATGGAGAATACTGAGGCAAGAGCAAGTGTAGAGGGGAAAATCAGGAGTTCAGTTTAGGTCATTTTAGGTGAGCGTTATGACCTGAAAATGGAGATATCAGGTAGATAGCAGGATATATAAAAGTCTACAGCTTGGGGAAGGTCAGGAGTGAAAATACAAATGTGGAAGTCCCCTGTTAATCTCTCCATGTTTCTGAAGCTATGAACTTGCTCAGTGGTGTCCAACTCTTTGCGACCCCATGGACTGTAGCCCACCAGGCTCCTCCATCCATGGAATTTTCTAGGCAATAGTAGCTACTTCCCAAATAATCCTGTTATAAAGTCTACCTTAATACTTATCAATGAACTAAAAGAGATTTATCCATAACTTAACTAGAAAACTGAATGTTTTGATATTCAGAGGGGGAGCAATGGTTCTCAACCCAGCTACAGATTCTAATCACCAAGGAGCTTTGAAAAATACTAACACCCAAACCACACCCCCAAACATCCACACCCTGAGGCCATTCTGATTTGTTTGGTGAAGGTATGGATTTATTTTGAAAGGAATTAAATTAGGGGGAAAAAAGACAGGAAAGGCAGTGATAGAATCAGAGACCTGAAGGCCTTGATAAAGCAGAGGGTACTTGCCAAAGTCATCTGAGAAGGGAGGCGTTGTGGTCAGGGAGTGGGATGCTTGCACTGTGACTTTGAGGGTGGCTCAGGATGTGACATAGGAGCTGAGATGGAGTAAAGCAAACCGTGACCTGGGATCAAGGAAGTGAAGTAAGTGAAGTGAGCCAGGGTGCTGCAAAATCCTGGGGAAGTTTGTTTAGAATGTGAGGTTGATTTTTTTTTTTTTTTAAGTTCCACATGTAAGTGGAATCATGCAGTGTTTGTCTTTCTGTGTCTGGTTTACTTCACTTATAGTATTGTCCTCCCAGTTCATCCATGTTGTTGCAAATGACAGGATTTCCCTAAAATTTGCTAAGATGATAAATCGTGTGTTCTCAGCAAAATACATACATACATACATACAATTTTTCTTTGCCAGTTATACCTCAATAAAGCTGAAAAAAATTCCATGTTTCAAATAAGTGACTTTCAGAATACAATAATTTAATAAGCAAGAGGCTAGGGCTTCCCAGTTGGTAGTAATGGTAAAGAACCCACCTGCCAATGCAGGAAACATGAGAGATGTGGGTTTGATCCCTGAATTGGGAAGATCCCCTGGAGAAGGGCGTGGCAACCCACTTCAGCATTCTTGCCTGGAGAATCCCATGGACAGAGGAGCCTGGTGGGCTACAGTCCATAGAGGCACAAAGAGTCAGACACAACTGAAGCGACCTAGCTCACAAGCGAGTGGCTATTCTTACATAAAGTTTTATTTGGACAATATTGTTTACAGATCACTCCAATATTTAAACTTCTATCCATTTATTTTACCCATCTATCTAGTATAACAAAACACAAAATCTGCATCTAATTTTTCAGGTGGAAATACTTCTCAGAAACTATGAAGATGATGTTACAGTGATGCCATGCCAGTATCATCACTTCCCTACACCCCCAGATGCCCATCAGTGGCACTGAGGTACCACTAACCTGCACGTAAATATCATACTGCAATTTGTATGCTCTTGATCACAAGAAATACAGTTTCTAACCCTGTTAAAACAAAGGAATCTCATTTTCTTCCTGATTCCTGCCACCCATGCTATTGAAAACACCAATTTCCTCCTGATGGTTAATGAACGAGATTCAATATCCAATAAAGGCAATTTATCAAGACTGTAAGCTTCTGCCTAATTGGGAAGGAGTTACAAGAAATAAGAAGACATAACAAAGAGGAACTGAAGTTTAGAAAACCCCCAAAGCCATGCAAGCAAAAATGGAAAAGTAAGTAAATACTAACATATTTCTTTTTAGAAGTCTTCTGGTATTGGAGTAATAACAAAATTCTCTCCCAGAAATAACTCCTAAGCACTTTTTCCCCCCTAAAAGCAGTTTATTTTGAGCACACATCCTTCTTGACCTCTCCTTAATTTAAAAATGTCCTGTCAACTCTTTCCTTTTTACTGCCTTCTCTCTGTCCACAAAAAGAAAGGGGAGTATATTTTAATAATTTGTTTGCGGTAAGTTCAAACATTACAATTCCTATTCTGTGGCCTTCAGTTTAGGGAAATGTCATTTTGTTTCCCTAGAAAGAAGAGATAATGTTAGTATGAATGAATGAATTTGCCTTTCCCTGCCACCTCAGGGACCGCCTGAGAAGAGGAGAGTTTGCAGTTAACAGGAGGGAAGCTATGTGTTAGAAGGGGAGCCCCAATGCCCCCTGTCTTCTCTTCCAGGGATCCTCTTTGGTGGGACATCTCAGAGAGCATTGAGAACTGCGGTGTCCAGAGGAGACTGTTGGCTCTGTATCTTAACTATCCCTTTTCAACACCACCACGCTGCTTTGTCCTCAACTCCTGCCCGGCCTATAGAACTAGCCTCATCTCTGAATTTTGTGTTTCCAACTGGCCCATCTCTTATCTGCTCTCTGAAACCAGAGTTAGTTTAATATTTATTTTTTCATTTTGATTTTTTTTCTTTTGGCCTTTATATACCGAATTCTTTTTAAAAGATTTTTATTGCTGTATAGTTGACTTACAATGCTGTGTTAGTTTCAGGAGTACAGCAAAGTGGATCAGTTATACATATACATATATCCACTCTTTTTTAGATTCTTTTCCCATGTAGGCCATTATAGAGTGTTCAATAGAATTTCCTCTGCTATAGAGTAGGTATAACTTTAGACTCAAAAGAAGTTACAAAATTAAAACACAGTTTCCTGTACCCTTTACTTAGCTTTCCTAACATAACATTTTACATAACCACAAACATAACATCTAGGAAATCTATGCTGGTACAATGCTATTCACTAAATCAGAGTGATCCTTTACAATGCAAATCTGACTATGCCAACCTTTTCCATTTTGCTAAACCTGTTAATTACTTTCCATCAACTCTTACAACAGGACTAAAATCCTTAAGCTGGCTCATAAATAGTGTATCTATCAGTCTAGTTTGGCCAGAACAGACCTCGTTCTCACACAGAGTGCCATTTAACATTTGAGTACTCAAATGCCACTCATTTGCCACTCAAAAGAGTGGCAGTTTGGATGACAAATTACTTGGTCACCCACAATGAGCTCTCCATGTCTGACCCTGCCTCGAGACCTCTAACTTATGTTTTGCATCACTCCACTCCCTGCTATTGAGGCCCTGTGGCACAGACTTTCTTTCTTTCTTTTTTAACAATGAAATACATGTATGTGTTTTACATGTACACACTTAATAATGGACTGCTACATAGCAATAAGAAAAAAGCAAAGCAGCAAGGATAAATTTTAAAAACTAGTGTTCGTTGTTAGTAAGCTCAAAATGATACTAATATATGATACCATTATATATAACTTTAGAACATATAAAGCAACTTTGTTATAAGTGCTACCTTTTTTTAATCTCTCTCGATTTTATTTTATTATTATTTTTAGCTGTTGACTCATGGCCAATCTTGTTTTATTTATTTTCCTCCCATTCCATGTTGTTCTCCTCAGTAATACAAAGCAAATCCCAGATATGACTGAATCTGTAATATTTCAGTGTGGATCTTTTAAAAAGTTTATCACAGTATTACCATTATTCTTAAAACAACAGTAATTACTTAATATTATCAAATATGCAGTGTTCAAATTTCCAATAGCATAAGTGTCATAATTTTTTCCACATTTTATCGACTCAGGAATATTTTTCTGTAAGGTCCTGGGGGATGAGTGGGTTTGGAAGCCACTCTTGTGCATCTTTGTTGAGCTGCAGTCAGGCATTATTTTTCCCCTTGAGATTACATTCCAAACAAAAAGAAAGGTATCTCAACGCAAATCAAATGGCTGCTCTACCTAGAAATAGTCACCGCTTTATTGTCCCTTGTAGTTCTTTTACGAAAGAGAATTTTACTTAGAAATCTGTGATTTTTCTTTTTTAAAAAAAATTATTTTAATTGGAGGCTAATTACTTTACAATATTGTAGTGGTTTTTGCCGTATATTGACATGGATCGGCCATGCGTGTACATGTGTTCCACCTCCTGAATCCCCCTCCCACCTCCCTCCGCATCCCATCCCTCAGGGTCATCCCAGTGTACCAGCCCTGAGCACCCTGTTTCATACATCGAACCTGGACTGGCGATCTATTTCACATATGATAATATACATGTTTCAATGCTATTCTCTCAAATCATTCCACCCTCGCCTTCTCCCACAGAGTCCAAAAGTCTGTTCTTTACATCTGTGTCACTTTTGCTATCTTGCATATAGGGTCATCTTTACCATCTTTCTAAATTCCATATATATGCATTAATATACTGTATTGGTGTTTTTCCTTCTGACTTACTTCACTCTGTATAATAGGCTCCAGTTTCATCCACCTCATTAGAAATGATTCAAATGCATTCTTTTTAGTAGCTGAGTAATATTCCATTGTGTATACGTGCCACAGCTTTCTTATCCATTCATCTGCTGATGGACATCTAGGTTGCTTCCACATCCTGGCTATTGTAAACAGTGCTGAAATGAACATTGGGGTACACATGTCTCTTTCAATTCTGGTTTCCTCAGTGTGTATGCCCAGAAGTAGGATTGCTGGGTTGTATGGCAGTTCTATTTCCAGTTTTTTAAGGAATCTCCACACTGTTCTCCATAGTGGCTGTACTAGTTTGCATTCCCACCAATAGTGTAGGAGGGTTCCTTTTTCTCCTCCCCCTCTCCAGCATTTATTGTGTGTAGACTTTTTGATAGCAGCCATTCTGACTGGTGTGAGATGGTACCTTATTGTTTTGATTTGCATTTCTCTGATAATGAGTGATGTTGAGCATCTTTTCACATGTTTGTTAGCCATTGGCATAGACTTTCTTTAAGATCCTGGGATGGGATGCAGGATGTGCAATGTTTCTTCCTGCCTCAGGACCCTGCACATGTCCTTTCTGCCTGGAATAACTCCTGCTTCCAACGCCCCTTGGCCTAGTTAGCTCCTACTTGCCTTGGTTCAGCTAAATCATCACTCCTTCCCCAGACTGTCACATTCGTCCATTACATGTCCTCACCACTCCCTGGACCTCTCCGCTGAATCACTTATCACAGTTGTAATTTCATCTTCGTTTCTATAAGTAAAGAGTAACCTGTAAGAAGGCAGGGGGCATATTCGTGTTTATGCAACAGCAATCCCCAGAACCTGCATGAAACTTGCTACACAGAAGACAATTATTTCAAAGCTATGGATTGAACAGAAACAAGCTCAGCTGACAGCTCCAGGGGCAACAAAAGCAAGTGCTTGATGGCTTTAGGAATAAAAATAAAAGTGAATAGCACTTGCATTTCTTTTGTAGGCTGCTGCCTGCATGGCTCATTTAACCACTTAAAACCCAGCTTTAGTGAGTGAGAGAAAGTCCCAAGTTTAAAACTTGGTACCTATTAACTGAAGAACTTTATGCTAGTAATTTAACTTCTTTGAATCTTATTTTTTTTCTTCTATAAATAGTAGTAGTAGCTATAAAACTGCTAATAATAAACTCATCTACATATAATAACAATTATAACCATTATAACTATATAACTATAGCTAATTATAATTATAACTATATAGTTAATTATATAATTATATCATAATTATAAAATTATTAATTAAATCTATAATAATTATTTATTATAATAATGATCAAAAGATCATCTACCCTATAAAATTCAGGTGAGGACATCATTGGGTAAATGTTAACTCTTAATATCAATACTATTTGGCTAAAGCTGTTTCAAATATATCCCATGTCTAAGATGATTGTCTTGCTTCATGAAAGACACACCGTGAGGACTTAGTGCTCTACACCTGACACAGCCTCCTCCACCTGCTCCCCTCAACCTCTCCACATCAGACAGGCACTCTATCCTGGCCATGACCCAGGCCAGACCTGGCATCTTCTTGGACTCTTCCCTTTCTCCCCTTACATCACATCCATCATGAAAGTGTGTCTGCTTTCCTTCAAAATATGTTCAGAATCCTGCCACTCCCCACCGTATTG
This sequence comes from Capricornis sumatraensis, assembly GCF_032405125.1. Classification (NCBI taxonomy): domain Eukaryota; kingdom Metazoa; phylum Chordata; class Mammalia; order Artiodactyla; family Bovidae; genus Capricornis; species Capricornis sumatraensis. The sequence continues at coordinate 108,486,916 of NC_091071.1, read as the reverse complement.
ACTACTACATTCTGATCCACCCATATTATTACATCAGGCTCCAAATGGGTCTCCTGCTTCTGCCCCTGCCTTTGCGAACAGTCAGAATGATGTTGTTAAAATGTAAGTCATATCAGGTCACTCTCCTGCTCAACCTCCTCCAAGGCTTCCTGTCATCCACAGGGTAACACATGACACACTTCTGGAGTGGAGATAGCACCCCACAACCTGCCCTTTTTCTTGGATTCTGTCTGGCACATCTCTTCCCCGTCAGATCTTTCCTCCAAGGAGAGCCTTCCCTACTCCACAAGATCAGCACACTGTATCTCTCCCTGCTTTGCTTTTGTATCTCTCAACACTCACCACCTTCTACACATTTTCTTTATAATCTGTCTTCTACACTAGAAAGGAAGCTCCTGGAGGGCAGTGATGTATGCTTGTTCTGTCACTGCTGTCTCCCTAGCACTGAACACTAGGGAGTATCTGATGTGTATCTGATACACAGCAGGTGCTCAATAAATACATTTCGACTCAATACATGGATGGCAGAGAGGGAGGGATGGGTGGATGGATAGATGGATGGATGCATGGATGAGGCATGACCATTCCCAAGGCAAGAGCTGTCCCAAACACAATTTGATATAGGTTACAAGGCACAGACAAGCAGCAAACCTGTTTCAAGTGAGTGTGAGGCAGAGGCCCAGGAGGAGGAGGAAAGGTTAGGGTGTACCCAAGCACATGCTGATGACTGGCTTCCTGACTGTGGCCACATCAGTATGGCAGGGACACTGGTAGCACCCTGGTGGTGGCAATGCCAGCCTCATGACTCTGGGACTGCTGAGTGGCTGTGTGTAAAAGGACAAGGATGGTTGCTCTCTGCACATGCAAAGAAGGGCATCTGTTCCCCTTCAGAGAATGATCTGATCAGATGGACCTGCCAGTGACTAACACGGACTGCCAAAACTCAGGGACATGCCTGCGGCAGAAGACTCTGAACAGAAATCCTGCTGGCTTGGGGGCCAAAACGAGGCTGTTTTTAGACTAGCCAAATTCACTTCCCATTGTCAACTGAAATTGAATTTCCAGAACATATGCTGAGAAACTGGCTCAAAATGAGTTGTCCAGATGTTGGCCAAAGAAAAGCCAAAAAGAAACATTTATAGTAGGCTGCCTGTCTTGTGACTCCACAGCTTTTTGCCAAACAAACAAGTTTGTCTTGTTGAAACTGAAGACCATACCAAGGCTCTGAGTAGACCAGCATTGAAAGAAACTTTGGGCCTTATTCAAACAAACTTGGACTGAGCAGAGGACACTGAATTCTCAATTAGAATGCAGTTATTTACAAACTTAAAGGAAGTGAACTTTGATAAGGAAGAAAAGAAAAAGAGCATTAGTATTTAGGCCTCATAAAATCAGGCCTAAATGAAAATCTAAAACCTAAATTCTGTCTCGTTGTTACCAATAGACATGAAGCATTTGCAGAGGAAACAAGCTGGATTGTTATCCAACAGGCTTAAGAGAGAAGACATTCCTACAATTTTCATTGCTCGAAGGCATCTTACAGGCCATCCAGTCCAGATTTCCCATGTTTATCCCTTCCCTGGGCTTCTCAGCACAGTTCTCCCTGAAAGCCAGCAGACAAGGCAACCTCAAGGCATTGGCTGTGACTGTTCTCATATCTCATCAGTGACTCAGTTCTTCCTTGTCCTCTGTAAGACTGACTCCAGGCCCCCTCATTACTTGTTCAGACTCCCTTCTCCTCCTCACTTCTCTGCTTCTCGCCCACACACTTCCTTGATGTTGTTACCACACACCATCTTGGGTCAAGGGACAAGGTCTCTAGCAATCTTGGCCTGGGGAATGCTCAGTAGTGGTCAAATGCATCAACTAATATATTAAAAAAATGTTCTATAGAAGAGAATTGATTGTCTTCCATCTTATTAATGATAGCCAAATTAATAACCCAAGCCTTCTGATTCCTAATAAAATAATACCTCTACCAAAATGAGGAGGATGGGGTAAAATAAGTTAGCTTCTATTTTTCTAGTTTGTTTGCAAGACCATGTATAACTTGTAACATATTGAGACATGATAGCTATTTAGAAAACATCCAAAAATCTCAGAAAAAAATGCTCAGTAGAAAGAGCAACAATGTCGGGGGAAGGATAAATCAGGAGCTTGGGATTAGCATATGCACATTACTATATATAAAATAGATAACCAACAAGGACCTAGAGTATAGCACAGGGAACTATGTTCAATATCTTGTAATAACCTATACTGGAAAAAACCTATATAAGTATATATATGGTATATGTAAAAAGATTATATATATATATACACACACACTCACAAGCACATATATATATCACTAAATTTGTTGTACACCTGAAACCAACATATCATTGTAAATCAACTATAATTTCCTTAAAAAATTAAGGAGAAAAAGTTAATCAGAAAAAAATGCAAAAATAAAAAAATAGTGCCAAGGTATTGATACATAAGGCATGTGATAAAACATCCTGAAGAGGCCACTTCAAAAGACCCGAGTCATGAACTAGATATATTCTAACTAGTTTCCATATAATCTCATCATCTTAGCTGAAAAACAAAGTTATTCTGGATGGTTAACATGGTATAAAATAAAATACTTACACTTCTTAACATTTGTACTTAAAATAATTGTTTGAGATCATCACAGAGAATCTGAAATAAAAATTTAATAGCTCATTGACCTTTATGTTTATAACTCCTAAAATGGTAGATAAGTGAAAATGGATATTTTATTCAAATGAAACCACAATATTTTTCTTGCTTAAATTTTTCTCTAGCTCAGTTTTGTAATAGCTTGATACTTTATATGAGTGATTATGAGCTGATCTTAAACTGTAGCCATTGCTCTAAAGAAAATGTTTATGGCCTGCTTCGGATAATTGTATTCTCCTATTAAATATCACTCCTTCAGGGCTAGTTATTGTTCAGTATAAATGTGCCACTTTATATGCAAATAAAGCATACTGAGGTTTGAATAAAAAGTTCTGCATATATCTACTGACAAATCATCTTATTATGATTCATATTAACAGACAGAACCTCTCCAGAAATGAGATGCTAATATCACACACAAGAGTTAATTCTTTCCTTGATTTTTTGTCTTCAAAATGTTCAGGTAGTGTTGGAAATATTTAGTTTCCTCATAGCTATAGCACATTTGGAACTGGAACCTCAGTGTTACTTTGAGTCAAAAGATTTTTCAATATTGTGATTATGAAAGCATTTCTTTTTCATGACTTTGCCTAGCCTTCAGTCTTTTTCTCACCAGGAAAAATCAACTTCCCAGATACTCCACTGCAAAAGATACCTGAGAGTTCAGCTTTCCCAAGAAGGCTTCTTAATTTCAACCTAGTAAACCCAGGTCTCCTGCATTGCAGGCAGATTCTTTACTGTCTGTCCACCAGGGATTCAACCAGCAAAGCAGAGAGATTCTACAAACACGATACATGGCATATAAGCACTCTAAGTCACATATCTGCATTTTTAAAAAAATCTAGGTTCTTTGAATTAGATATTTGTGCAGAAGTGTGATATTAAAACCCATGATTCTGCTTTTCACACTTGAAGAAGCAATGTCCTACAGCACAAATCTCAACTCACACCTGTGTCTTGTATTTTTATTAACCTCCTCTCATGGTCCTGTGGGACCATGATTAAAAAATATTATGCGTATTTACCACTATCTATGCTGAGTTAGCTCAGAGAAGGTGATGGCACCCCACTCCAGTACTCTTGCCTGGAAAATCCCATGGACAGAAGAGCCTGGCAGGCTGTAGTCCATGGGGTCGCTAAGAGTTGGACACAACTGAGTGACTTCATTTTCACTTTCATGCACTGGAGAAGCAAATGGCAACCCACTCCAGTGTTCTTGCCTGGAGAATCCCAGGGATGGGGGAGCCTGGTGGGCTGCCGTCTATGGGGTCTCACAGAGTCGGACACGACGGAAGTGACTTAGCAGCAGCAGCAGCATGCTGAGTTAGCAATGCAAGATAAATACTATTTAAGGAAACAAAGTTAAGGATTATTTTTTTTAGAAATATTTTGGCTGTACCATGTGGCATGCAAGATCTTAGTTCCCAGGCCAGGGATTGAACCCACACCCCCTGCAGTGGAAGTTTGGTGTCTTAACCACTGCGCCTCCAGGGAAGTCCCCAAAGTAAAGCATTTAATGACCATTTTCACCACTCTCCCTGCAGCGTCCAAAAGAAGGGAGCAGAGTCTAACAGCATCAGTATTGGAGACTGAAATCTGATTTTCTGGCCAATACATCTAACTCCCTAGAGTTAAAGGGTCACACAATTGAATGGAGACTAAAGGACAGGATGTAAGTAAGATAAACTGAGGGCTGTATCTACCCAATCAAGATATTACTGCACATTTGGAAATTTATTTACTTATGATAAAACTTGGAGAAAGCTTATACCCCACAAATTAGATAGTTATTCATTCATCCAGGAGTTGTAGCTAAATACTTACACCTTGAGAAATACCTACAATTTTGCTGTTGAAGTTAAAGTCTGACTATGATATTTTTAATTAGGATTTATGGATAATAGGAGAAATCATACAACTGGTATCTGCATTATATGAAAAAAGATGGGAAGGCCTTTAAGCTATTTTCCCTGGGAAGTCAGGGAACCATATTCAATATCTATATTCCTTCTCCAACAATTCAAAGCCAGCTGATGGAGAGCTGGAAAATACCAAGGAACTGAGATTCTTGACCAATTTGAAGACTTGGATAAAAGGTATTGTGAGATAGAACTGCATTAATTGTTTAAAGGCAAATGCATTTATTTGAGTAACATTGGTCGTTCTTGCTAGACTGTAATTTCCATAAGGGCAAGGCTCATATCCGTTTTGAAAATGATTGCTTCATTCCATAGTCCTTGTCACCTGTTAGAGGTTCAGAAATATTTGATGGATAGATTGATAAATGAATGAGTGCATGCTTTCCCAACCCTAGATAATGTTCTATTTCTAGTCCATTTTTTAAAACTGTAGTCACCCAACACTTATCCCTATCAGTTGGGTGACACACACACACATACTCAAACACACAAACACACACATACACACACACAGACTAATGTGAAAATAGACTTTTTCTTATAGCCTTTAAAATGGATTAAATCCTTATGTTTCCATAATCATTTAGATGTTCTGATTAAAAGCAAAGAAATTGACTAAATCTGTCCTAAAAATGAGACTGGTTTCCACACTACAAAATTAAACCAATTAACATTTTAATTGTAAGAGGGCATCACTAAGATCACCTTGAAAATAATGATTTTAAATAAAGATTCTCATGGTTAGAGGGGGCATTAATAAGCTTGCATGGGACCTGTACTTAGGCCCTGATACTTGGGACAAAGGAGACAAGTCACTGGAAAGGTCTGTGCTTCAAAAATGATCTTTTCATCAATCTCTTTGGCTTTAATCTTATCCTGCTAATTCCAGTCTCCAAAATGAAGTCAAGGTACCTACTTAAAATGTAAATCCTGTCATGGTGCTATCTTGCTTTAAGCACTTCAGTATTTCAGTAGTCTCCATCTTCTTTTTTAATATCTAATTAAAGTCATTTGAATATTTAAAAGACAGGGAATTCCCTAGTAGTCTAGTGGTCTAGTTGTCAGGACTCTGTGCTTTCACTGTCAAGGGTCAGGATTCAATCTCTGGTTGGAGAACTAAGATCCTGCAAAGCTGGTTGGGTGGCCAAAAAAAAAAAAAGAAAAGAAAAAATTATTATTTGGAGTCTACTAAATTTAAAAATGAGAATGGTGCTAGGAGCCCTGAAAGATATCCCTCAATTTTTTATGATTTCTTTTGTGTATTTGTTAATTTATTTTTATTGAAGTATAGTTATTTATAATATCATATTAGTTTCAGGTATACAACATAGTGATTCAATATTTTTATAGATGATACTCCATTTAAGGTTATTATAAAATACTGGCTATATTCCCTGTGCTGTACAATATGCCCTTGTAGCTAATTTACTTTTATACCTAGTAGTTTGTACCTCTTAATCCCCTATTGTCCATCTTGCCTCTCTCCCCTTCCCCCTTCCACTGCTCACTGCTGTTTTTCAGATCTGTGACTGTTTTTGTTTTATTATATTCATTTGTTTTATTTTTTAGATTCCATGTGTAAGTTATACCATACAGTATTTATCTTTCTCTGACTGATTTCACTAGGCATAATATTCTGTAGATCTATCCATGTAGTTGAAATGTCTTCATTCATTTTAATGGCTGAGTAGTATTTCAATGCCGGGCTAGATGTGTCAGAAGCAAGAATCAAGATTCCTGGGAGAAATATCTACAACCTCAGATATACAGATGATACCACTCTAATGGCAGAAAATGAAGAGGAACTATAGAGCTTCTTGATGACAGTAAAAGAGGAGAGTGAAAAAGCTGGCTTGAAACTCAACATTCTAAAAACTAAAATCATGGCATCCAGTCACATCAGTTCAGTTCAGTTCAGTCACTCAGTCGTGTCTGACTCTTCGTGATCCCATGAACCGCAGCACGCCAGGCCTCCCTGTCCATCACCAACTCCCAGAGTTCACTCAGACTCACGTCCATCGAGTCAGTGATGCCATCCGGCCATCTCATCCTCTGTTGTTCCCTTCTCCTCCTGCCCCCAATCCCTCCCAGCATCAGAGTCTTTTCCAATGAATCAACTCTTCGCATGAGGTGGCCAAAGTACTGGAGTTCCAGCTTCAGCATCATTCCCTCCAAAGAAATCCTAGGGCTGATCTTCAGAATCACTTCATGGCAAATAGATGGGGGGAAAGTGGAAGCAGTGATGGATTTTCTTTTCTTGGACTCCAAAATCACCACACACAGTGATTGCAGCCATGAAATTAAAAGACCCTTGCTCCTTGGAAGGAAAGGAGCAAGGTTTGCTTCCTAGGTTTGTCTATGAAAAATCTAGACAGTATATTAAAAAACAGAGACATCACTTTGTCAACAAAGGTCCATATAGTCAAGGCTATGGCTTTTCCAGTAGTCATTTATGGATGTGAGAGTTGACCAATAAAGAAGGCTGACTGCCAATGAACAGATACTTTCAAACCGTGGTACTAGAGAAGACACTTGAGAGTCCCTTGGACAACAAGGAGATCAAACCAGTCAATTCTAAAGGAAACCAATCCTGAATACTCATTGGAAAGGCTGATGCTGAAGCTGACGCTCCAATGCTTTGGCCCACCTGATGCAATAGCTGACTCATTGGAAAAGACCCTGATGCTGGGAAAGATTGCAGGCAAAAGGAGGAGAGAGCAGCAGAGGAGGAGATGGTTAGATACCATCACTGACTCAATTCACATGATTTTGAGCAAATTCTGGAGATATTAAAGGACAAAGGAGCCTGGTGTGCTGCAGTCCATGGGGTTGAAAAGAGTCAGACATGACTTAGCCACTGAACAACAGCAACAGTATTCCACTGTGGACTTCCTGGTCACTCAGTCGTAAAGAGGTAAAGAATCTGCCTGCCAGTGCAGGAGATGCAGGCTTGATCCCTGGGCTGAGAAATTGTCCCTGGAGAAGGAAACAGCAATCCACTCTGGTATTGTTGCCTGGGAAATCCCATGGACAGAGGAGCCAGGCAGGCTACCATCCATGAGGTCACAAAGAGTCAGATGCAACTTAGCCACTAAACAGCAAGTATTCCATTGTGTGTGTGTGTGTGTGTGTGTGTATAAAAATATTACCACATCTTTAACCATTCATGTGTTGATGGACATTTAAGTTGCTTCCATGGCCTGGCTATAGTCAATACTACTGCTATGAATGTTGGGGTGAATGTAAACATTACAGTGTTTTTTTTTCTTTTTTTTCTGGATATATATGCAGTAATACAATTGCTGGATCATATGATAGTTTTATTTTTCTTTTAATTTTGTATTTTTAGTTTTTTTAGCAGCCTCCGTACTGTTTTCTATAGTGGTTGTACCAGTTTACATTCCCACTAACAGTGTAGGAGGGTTCCCTTTTCTCCACATCTTTACCAACATTTACTATTTGTGATCTTTTTGCTAATAGCCACTCTAATAGGCTATCCATCCTAAAGGAAATCATCCCTGAATATTCATTGGAAGGACTGATGCTGAAGCTGAAACTCCAATACTTTGGCAACCTGATTCGAAGAACTGACTCATTTGAAAAGACCCTGATGCTGGGAAAGATTGAAAGTGGGAGGAGAAGGGGACGACAGAGGATGAGATGGTTGGATGGCATCACTCAATGGACATGAGTTTGAGTAAACTCTGGGAGTTGGTGATGGACAGGGAGGCCTGGAGTGTTGCAGTCCATGGGGTCACAAGGAGCTGGACATGACTGAGCAACTGAACTGAACTGAACTGATTCTAATAGGTGTGAGGTGATATCTTAGGCTGGTTTTGACTTGCATTTTTTCTGATGATTAACAAGGATTAATATCTTTTCATGAGCCTGTTCAGTAGCCTATCTTTTTAAGAGCAATGTGTTTGTTTGTTTGTTTTTGGCAGGGTGAGGGATGGGTAAACCCTGACTTGAACTATGCTCCTCCTACATATTCAATCCCAATTCCCTTTGCTCTTTGCCTTAGTTCTGGAAATTCTAAAGAAATAGTTACTACCACCTTTCTGAACACACTGCATTCATTTACACACCTCTGTGCCTTTGTGTCCTTTCCTTTGTCTAAATGGCTGTCCTCACTTTTCTTCACCTTGTTGATACTTTCTCCCTTTAAGCTTTATGGGGTATCTTCCTAGAGATATTTGGTTATATGTTCCTCTGTTATAGCCCCATATATGCCTGAGTGTATCTCAGTATTTGCTATGTTACATTGAAATTAACCAGTTACATGTTTATATCCAACTCTGCACTCTAGGTATTCTCATTTCACAAACTACATCAGTAATCTTAATATTTCCAGCACTCATTCTGAAATCAGAATCACAGTACCAATGGAATTAATATGTATTGAACCAAATTGACTAACATTATCTTGTTTTCTTACCATCAATATTGCCTAATTTCTCAATGTTCTGTTGTGATCTGGGAGTTTCCATAAATTATCATTCTTTTTTTTCTTACATGAATCAGTTAATTAAGCTACTAATGTCCTTCATAATGATAGGGCAACAACACTCTTCATAAATGTGTGTTAACAAAAGCCATATTGCTGACACTGATATATTAGTAAGCAACTTTATACTGGAGACTCAGGTGGGAAAAATACCCAAGCATGAGTTTGCTTAATGTGCTAACACTTGCAAAATATAATCACTTAAGTTGAAAGCAACATTTCTATTATACCATCTCAGTTCTGTTTCATAGTAACTAAATTTGATATTATTTGCATATTGGGAATGGTTCTATAGATTTTTTTCTTTTTAAATCTAAGAACTCGTTTCATAAATTCAAAAAATAGTTATAAAATCATTTCTCTATTTCAATCTAGTATTTCAATGTATTGCCTAGAGAGATTTTCCTTATGGTTGTTATAAACTCAGAAGAATTTATAATAGAAATGCTGACACTCCTTGAATAATGGTGGTTCTAGCAGCCTTCTCAGTATCATCAGTAGACTGTGCAATGCAGTGACTTAATCAGTACTCCCCAAAGCACAAAGTAGGCAATCGTTTTTGTCCTTTGTGCATTTTTCACATCTTAGAACTGTTCCCCTTCAATCTTCCTATGTGCTACCTATACCCACGTCTCTCTCACCCTATATCACTATTCTTTACAATTTCTTCTGAGCTTTGTTTTGTTACTACACTGAAATCTTATACATAATTATGTGAAGTTGCTATGGAGATTTTATGTGATTTGTCATGAGGAAAATCTATTGTGTTTGAGATCATTCTCCATAGTAATGACTCAGGAATCTATTTCCCACCTCCTCCCCCTTATTTTCTCTGGGATTATAACCAAATGCATATATTTGAATATCTATAAGCAAAAGTCATTATATAAATAATGCAACCAGAAAAGTTACTGAATTCACCATGAAGATGAAGCACATCACTGAAACCAGTCAGGCTCTCAGAATATAGAAAGAACTTCTAAAACATTACTTTTTGGAACCCATTGAATTCTTCCCTGAATCCTTTAAGAAGTGACCCCAGAGAAGTTCTTCCACAATTATACTTCTTAAAATCCCATCACTAACTATATTATAGGTATTTTGGCTATGGCAAAACTTAGGAAATGCAATTTTGGTTAATGTGCTTTACAATAGTGTGAAATTAAGGGAAACTGTAACAACCTCATTAAAATTACTTATTTGTTCTACTTCTATGGCACAGACCATTTCAAGTTGGGAGCTATGGTGAAAGTGATCATCTAACATTAGTCAAAGGCAGTCTAAACTGAAGACTGTGTGCTGAAACTTCACACCACTCAACAAGAATATGAGTATCTTTCTCTTATATCCTTCTTGTCTGACTATACCACTGCCATCCTAGAATGTGAAATATGATGCCAATTATCACTAGACAGCTCACATGGGCCACTGTTTTGATTACCAGATTTTCAGAATTGATTTTGGAATCATGATTGATCTTTGGAGAGAAACATTTCTGTCAGGTGTAGGTGAGAGAGAATTTCAATGAATCCAGCCATTTGCCATCAGGAGAGTGGCATCCAGAGAATAGTTATAGAAGTTGAAGTCAAATTTCAACAAAATCCTAAGCAACACTTTGCCTGAAAACATAGCCAAGTTACTAATTTCCCAAACAACCAATTCTGAAAAGTGTATGGTTTTCACATAGGATGATTTGATATCCCAGATAGAAATCCAATAGGAGCGAAGATAAGAAGTGAAGGGAAGAGAGGGAAAGTGAATCAAGCTGAAGGGACTGAGTGAGATGCTCTAAACAGAAGCCAATATCTGTGTATTTCTCTTAAAAGCAGAGCTAATGTTATATTGCGTAAGTCAAGACTGACGAGTAGCCCATAAAAAATGGAGGCAAAGAACAGGAAAGAGTAGAGGAAGAAAGAGGAGAGAGTAGACATCAAGAAAATGCCCATTTGCAGGCTGTGATAAAGGAAAGTGTCGAATGAGAAGCCCACACACCACGACTAGACAGTAGCCCCCACTGGCCCCAACCAGAGAAAGACCATGTGCAGCAGGGAAGACCAAGCACAACCAAAACTTTCAAAAGTTAAAGTCATCAACAAACTTGGCAAGAGAAAGTCTGCATACCAGGGATCCTCTAGGACTTTTAGGTATTCCAGTTCATTTGAATATCGGTAAGTCTAGATAGCAAGAGAGCCCTTTCATTATCCTGATGGTAATGCAATGAAATGCCTTCTTCTTGGCATCTGAGAATCATCGATATAGGACATGTCAATTAGTGTCTGACAAGTATCAGAGCAGGTGGGATCTTGTGGATTTTTCTCCATGTCCCAACTGGTTAAAAGGGAAAAGCATTCCCAGAAACCATAGACGATCATTTGATAGAAGACCATTTACAAAGCTGGAAAGAAACTGGAATCAATAAATCGTTTTATGGTCTTCTCATGGAAGGAAGAAAAAATACCAGTTCAGAGGAAGAATTCATAACTATCTTAAACATAAAATGTGTGAGATAGCAATGGTCAGAGATAGCAGTGGGCAACCTGAAGAGAGAAACAAGGACCTCCTCTCTGGTGACTGGAGAACTCTCCCTGAAGTCTTTAGAGGCAGCCATGGACTCATCTCAAATTGCTAACTAGGGATTTGGGTCTTTTCTTGGAGCCTGCATCTGAGATGCCAGAGAGAGCCTCACCCACTACACAACTAACACTACTCCATATTGAAAAGAAGAGGAACACATGAAGCCCAAGAAAAGTGAAGAAATCCCTCTGGAGATCAGCAAGCTATTTTGAATAAATCCAACCCTCACCGATCAACTACACCCCAGGTAATGGAAGGCCTTCACATGGAACTGTGGAAGCATTGTTGCTAATCTTTGGGAAATCATGGTGCATCAGAGAGGGGCCTATATTAGGAGGAGGAAAATGTGCTTTAAGGACATTTCAGAATTTTTAAATTTTCATTATTAAGGCATAAGCTGCATTTAAAAGCTATAAATCAGTTTCTAGTTTGCTTCTCTCCCCTCTACCCATCCCTCCTCAAAAAAGGGAAGAGAAAGTATGTCTAGAATGAAATGTTTTAAAAGAGGATATATGAGAATGAGAGAACACATCAGGAGTCACAGGGCCTTCCTAAGAACAATTCATGTTCATAAGTCTTGAATAAAAGTAACAAGACTGAGGGGTAAAGTGAATCTGGACTTTTACTGAGTGTTTAATAAAGTAAACCAAGAAGTAGGACATGGAAACAGGGCCTAGAAGTGCATTTTAGTTAAGCATTGCAGAGGTGTACTGTAGTGTTCTCTGCCTAACAACTGTGCTGAAATGATGCAACAGAAGATAGTAACATGCCTGGGCTTGGAGTCAGGAATTTCACGTTGAGTCTCTGCTTCACCACTGTTGAGGGGCCCACACATCTGACCCACTGCTCATTTTTGTGAATCAAGTTTTATTGGAACACAGCACACGCATTTGCTCACCTGTCATCTGTGACTGCTTTTGGGCTCCAGTGGCAGAGTTGAATAGCTGTGCAGAAACCACATGGCCCACAAAGCTAAAACATTTACTGCTGAGCCCTTTACAGAAAACGTCTGCCAACCCTCTGATGAGTCACATAAGCTAAGATGTATCACAGCCTCTCAGACACTCATCATCACCCACATTTTAGAAACTGACGACTACAGCAAATGCTTCACAAGGTATCTAATGAAATAATGTATGAGAAAGCTCTGTGTGGATTTTAAAGTGCTCTACACATGTACGGCATGGCTTATTATGATCTCTGTGCCTGTTCAAAGACTAATTGCTTCTCTTCACATTAAAAACAAGCCAAGTTCAAGTACACAGGAGACCCTCAAAAGTACTGGATGGATGGATGATAGCAGTAACCATACCTTACGCAGTAGCAACTGTGTGCCAGAGACACATAATGGTTTAGACAGAATACCTTGTTTTATCCTTATAGCAAAAATTGGACATAGTTTACATTTCACTTCTGAATAAAGAAAAAGAGATAATAATATCAGGAGCAACAACTAATATTTATAAAGCAGTTATTACATCCTAACCACCATGCTACATATTTATTAAATGTTATTTCATTTAACTCTTTCAACCTCTTCACAAGATGTTAGTATCATCACCATCCTCACCCTCGTTACAGTATTTGTGGATGAGAAAATTGAGGCTCAGAGAAACTAAATAACTTCCCAAAGTCAAGTTTCAAGTAAGTGGCAGAGCTGAAATTCAAAACCTTGTCTTCCTGACTCTGATCTTCTAACCATCATATGCTGGGGCAACTTATACACATGAATAAGCCTAATTTTATTCAGGATAAATGTAAAGTCTTATTATTTGTTTGAAAGAACCTATGAAAAGTTCCTATGAAAAACATACTTTTTAAGGAATCTCCACACTGTTCTCCATAGTGGCTGCACTAGTTTGCATTCCCACCAACAGTGTAAGAGGGTTCCCTTTTCTCCACACCCTCTCCAACGTTTATTGCTTGTAGACTTTTGGATCGCAGCCATTCTGACTGGTGTGAAGTGGTACCTCATTGTGGTTTTGATTTGCATTTCTCTGATAATGAGTGATGTTGAGCATCTTTTCATGTGTTTGTTAGCCATCTGTATGTCTTCTTTGGAGAAATGTCTATTTAGTTCTTTGGCCCATTTTTTGATTGGGTTGTTTATTTTTCTGGAATTGAGCTGCATAAGTTGCTTGTATATTTTTGAGATTAGTTGTTTGTCAGTTGCTTCATTTGCTATTATTTTCTCCCATTCAGAAGGCTGTCTTTTCACCTTGCGTATATTTTCCTTTGTTGTGCAGAAGCTTTTAATTTTAATTAGATCCCATTTGTTTATTTTTGCTTTTATTTCCAGAATTCTGGGGGGTGGATCATAGAGGATCCTGCTGTGATTTATGTCGGAGAGTGTTTTGCCTATGTTCTCCTCTAGGAGTTTTATAGTTTCTAGTCTTACATTTAGATCTTTAATCCATTTTGAGTTTAATTTTGTGTGTGGTGTTAGAAAGTGATCTAGTTTCATTCTTTTACAAGTGGTTGACCAGTTTTCCCAGCACCACTTGTTAAAGAGATTGTCTTTACTCCATTGTATATTCTTGCCTCCTTTGTCAAAGATAAGGTGTCCATATGTGTGTGGATTTATCTCTGGGCTATTTTGTTCCATTGGTCTATATTTCTGTCTTTGTGCCAGTACCATACTGTCTTGATGACTGTGGCTTTGTAGTAGAGCCTGAAGTCAGGCAAGTTGATTCCTCCAGTTCCATTCTTCTTTCTCAAGATTGCTTTGGCTATTCGAGGTTTTTTGTATTTCCATACAAATCTTGAAATTATTTGTGCTGGTTCTGTGAAAAATATCGCTGGTAGCTTGATAGGGGTTGCATTGAATTTGTAGATTGCTTTGGGTAGTATACTCATTTTCACTCTATTGATTCTTCCAATCCATGAACATGGTATATTTTCCATCTATTAGTGTCCTCTTTGATTCCTTTCATCAGTGTTTTATAGTTTTCTATATATAGGTCTTTAGTTTCTTTAGGTAGATATATTCCTAAGTATTTTATTCTTTTCGTTGCAATGGTGAATGGAATTGTTTCCTTAATTTCTTTTTCTACTTTCTCATTATTAGTGTATAGGAATGCAAGGGATTTCTGTGTGTTGATTTTATATCCTGCAACTTTACTATATTCATTGATTAGCTCTAGTAATTTTCTGGTGGAGTCTTTAGGGTTTTCTATGTATGACCCAGCAATCCTACTGCTGGGCATACACACTGAGGAAACCAGAATTGAAAGAGACACATGTACCCCAATGTTCATCACAGCCCTGTTTATAATAGCCAGGACATGGAAACAACCTAGATGTCCATCAGCAGATGAATGGATAAGAAAGCTGTGGTACATATACACAATGGAGTATTACTCAGCCACTAAAAAGAATACATCTGAATCAGTTCTAATGAGATGGATGAAACTGGAGCTGATTATACAGACTGAAGTAAGCCAGAAAGAAAAACACCAATACAGTATACTAACACATATATATGGAATTTAGAAAGATGGCAATGATGACCCTGTATGCAAGACAGCAGAAGAGACACAGATGTGTAGAGCAGACTTTTGGACTCAGAGGGAGAGGGAGAGGGTGGGATGATTTGGGAGAATGGCATTAAAACATGTATACTATCATGTAAGAAACAAATCGCCAGTCTATGTCTGATGCAGGATACAGGATGTTGGGGCTGGTGCACGGGGATGACCCAGAGAGATGTTATGGGGAGGGAGGTGGGAGGGGGGTCCATGTTTGGGAACACATGTACATCCGTGGTGGATTCATGTCAATGTATGGCAAAACCAATACGGTATTGTAAAGTAAAATAAAGTAAAAATAAAAATTAAAAAATAAATAAATAAATAAAAATTTTTAAAAAAGAAAAACATACTTTTTGAAAGTGTTTTTATTTTCAACAAATTTTAGACAGAAAAATTATAAAAATAGTACAGAATTCCCATTCTGTTCCTCACTCAGTTTTTCCCAATGTTAACCTGTTATTAAATACAGCACAGGGACTTCCCTGGTGGTCCAGTAGTTGAGACTCCACACTTCTGATGCAGGAGTCACTGGTTCAATCCCTGGCCTGGGAACTGAGATCCAACATGCTGTGTGGCACAGCCAAATTAAAAATAAGTAAATAAATACAGCACAATGACAGTCAGGAAATTAACACTGGCACAATACTCAACTAAAGATCTTACTCAAATGTCACCAGTTTTTTTACTAATGTCCTTTTTCTGTGCCAGGATCCTGTCTGGGATCCCACTTTGCATCTGGTTGCTATCGCTTTTTAGTCTCCTCCAATCAGTAACACTTTCTCAGTCTTTGCCTTTCACTTTCTTGACACTTTGGAAAAATATTGATTAGCTTTTTGTTGAATGTCTCTCAATTTGAGTTTGTCTGATGTTTTCCTCTCCTGCTAGGCTGAGGCTGTTTTGACAAGAATAGCACCGAAATGCTGTGTTCCCCATGCCTTATACCATGGTATTTAAAATGTCAATGTGACTTTTTATTTAATGGACTACAAGCTCAGTAAGCTGATGTGTAGCTTAGTCATTAACACACTTATATGTGTACACATACACACAAAATCTCATGACAGTTCCAATTCAGAAATTGTTGAGAACCACAAACAGCATGAGTATCAGTTCTACCTTTTTCCAACAATGCCGAGATTACTGGAATAAACACTGGGCTATGAGCATCCTAAGTTTACTTCCTATATTTAACCATTTGCATGCTAGCTGGTAAAGCATGTTGAATGACAGAAATGAACTCTTAACATGTATGTCTCTGAATTCCAAAGACCAGAGTAGTTTGGGTCATGATCCTAATATTCATTCATTGCATGAGTCAGACCAGCCCAGTTTTCCTGCCTCACCTATTAGCCAGGCTTATTGGATGCTGGGGGAGTCTTCCAGAATCTCATCATTATATTTGGCCAAATAGAAAAAAATACACACATTGATTCTATATTTATATTAAAACACATAAGTCCCATGAAGGCAAGGGGACTTTATTTTCTCACATCTTATTCAGCCAGCTAGCTAACTTCAAAACTGCAACTGATAATGAAAAGAGCTTGCTATGGAGACACTAAAGACACATCACTGCTCACACAGGCACATTGTTAACCTATTAGGAGAGTCCTGATTTATTTATTGACTTGATTTCTAAAATTTCTTGGATTTCAACACATTTGAAACACATTTTCTCATTTTTCTTGTTAGATTTATCTCCTCTGAAAACTATAGTCTCATTCAATCTGAAATGTGTTCATTCTACAATTCAGTCACTGTAAGGAAGGAAAAAAAACCTTTAGTATTTAAAGTAGCAGAGGTATGCCCTGCTGACACTAAAACATTGTTGTCAGATGTTAGTTGTCAAGATTTCTCCAGAAAATGCCCTATTCAACAATGTGCTTTTATTATTTCAGTTAGAGACACTTTCTTGATATGTTTAAAAGGACAGAGAAAAAATAAATTTGTTCACCTTAAAAGTAAAAAACCTGCAGAAGTGGGAAAAATTGTCTAGTGTATAATTTTTTTTGAAATTTTAGTGTTTGGAGTTTTTTTATAATAATTTAAGGAGTAATGACCATTCTGAGATCTTTCATTATAAATCTCTTATCAATAGTAAAAAGAAAAGACAATAAAGCCACAAATTTATAAGAGATTTTTAAAACAATATGGATGATTTGAATGTAAATAAATATTTTAATTAAATACTAACAATTAAATAAATAGTTGTTTTGATGTAACTTCTTTTCAGTGCTTATTAAATTTGTATGACACTAAAAATTAGTATAGTCCAAAAATAAAATGAAAAGAGTGAGGAAGCATTGTTAAACACTGACTATTGATGTAATAAATCTTTAAATCAGGACTTGAAGGGACATTTAGGGTGTACATGATATAAATTGTTTTGCTCTTTCTGGAATACAATCTTGACACTGTATACAAAAGATTTAAAGTGCATATGAGACAGTTTTACTCTCAGAATTTATCATAAAAATATTGTAATAGAAACATGCACTAGTGTATGTGCTCTTATGTTCCCCATGACCTTACTCATCATACAAAAACGTTGAAAATTAGTAACTCAAACAGGGATCGGTTAATAAATCTAAAGACAAATGGTCTTCAACTCCCATATGTATGTTCTACCTCTAAATAATGTGAGCTGTAATGGAATCTCCTTCTTAAGGATTCTTCTTAAATGCTAAGTGTGAACTCCTGTTTACCAAAATAAAACAAAAGAAATATCCACAACAAAACCTTCCCAGCCATGGAGCAGTGGCAGGTGGCAGATTTGCCCAGTCAGTGTCTGAGGTTACTGTGGCTGCAGTCCTGCCCTACCTGATATCGCAGACCCTGAGAAACTGTCAAATATCACTGCTATAACACCCAACACTTTCATTTATTGATTTTTTTTTAAATGAGCCCAAACCAGAAAAAATAAAGTGCTGATTTTAGTCACAGGGATTGTAGATCTCATAAATTTAGGCTACAGTCTGTTATTCAAAACTCTTTGTTCCAGCTATGTTTTGGAACTCAGAATAGTTTGTATCTATGAGCTAGTTAATAGAGAACATATCCTCCATATTAGGTGTTGGTCCCAGGAAGGACTTAGGGCAGCAACTCATAGTTAAATACATTCATATATTGAAAGCAAAACACATAAGTGTTTGCAGCAAATGGATTATATAAAAAGCTATAGGTTTCCTCACAGCAATTTACATCTTTTTTTTTTTTTTTGCCAATTGATCTGGGCCAAAACTTCTAAAAAAATAAAGAAAACTTTTGACTCTTAGGGCTTTCTGGATGTTGGGACTGTGGCCAAAGGACTGTGCATCTATGTGGTGGAAGTGAAGTTGGAGCTTCTCAGAAGCCAGAAGTGGAGACTTCAGCCCAATCCACTGAACTGAGGCCAGCAAGAAACAAACAAAAATTCAGTGATGAAGTTCAGTGAAAATTTCTGTACAAAAGTCAGGAATACTCACCAAAGATAGTCACTTGGAGATTATAGATCCTTTTCAGCAGTCAGTATATATGTCTATTCTGACTTCATTCTCTAAAATACATTGTCAAAAAGAGACTATATATGCTTTAATATCCATACAATGGCACAGTGATTGTGTGATGTGTAAGCAATATCTATCTTATAGTGTTAAGTGAGAAAAGCTGCCAAGAAATATCTTTCTATTATTAATAGGTATATGGATAGGTAGATAGATCAATCTCTTACCTTGTGTGCACATGGATAAGAAATGTGAAATGATAAATCCCAAAATGTTAATACAGCACCTATCTCAAGGTAGTACATTTTCAATTGACTTAGAAATTTCTTTTTTAAGCATTTCTGTATTATTTGAATAGTTTATAATGAGAAAGCATTATCTTTTGTAGGGGAAAAGAGCTCAACCCTTGGTGGAAATTGTAATCATTAACAAATTATATATAATTTAGTCCCTCAGTGTTCAAACAACTCACCAAAGTCACAGTGTTAATTGGTAGCAAAATTATATTTGAATTTAAATCCTTTGACTTCTAGTTCTGATCTTCTCCATGTTTTTTCATGCCACATGTGACAATGAAACATGAGGTATGGTCCCTATCTTGAGAGCTGATGTCTGAAGGGAAGAGATAAGAAATATAAGTAGGAAGCATTGATCAACTATTATAAGATACTATCTACTTAAGTAACTGCTACAAATACTTTAAGAAATGTGCTGTGTGTGTGTTGGGGGGTGAGGAGTACATATAAACCTCAAATAAGAGAGAATAAAGTATAATGTTACATCACACACATCACAAATCCCCATGAATGTGGAGGAGTATAAGATAAGACAGAAGTACCAGAGAAGGCTTCACGGGTCCAAGATGAACATGCTTTGAAAAGGCTAGATCAGGGAGGACATTTCCACAAAGAAATAACCAGACAGCATGATTGATAACGGATGGTAGAAATATGACTGCACATGATGGGGAAGGAAGGAAATACGACTGGAGAGGTAGAGTGGAGACAACTGAGGAAGGCTTTGAAAGCCAAGGAAAGAGTGGTTTAGATTTGATGTGGAAAGAAATGGAGGCCATGGACAAATTTTGTCAAGAAAACCATGTGGCAAAAGTCATTTAATTGGCATGAAATTTCCAGTAGTGTATAGTATGGGTTGGCAAGGGGAGGCTTGAGTCCAAGATGCCAGGTACAGGGCTAGGGAAGTGAGGGTAGGCTGTGTAAATCAACAAGAGATCAGATGTGTGGGGGTGGAGGTGAAGGGGGAAGTTGAGTCACAAAGATCTCAAGGTTCTAAATGAATGTCTCTGAAAACAGTGATCCCTTGACAGTGACAGATGGTTAAGATGAGGCTCACTATCTTAGAAGGGAAAGCAAAGAGAATAGAAGCATTCATGTTCCTGTTTTTTAAAATTATACTATAACTATTTGGCTTTGTAGATTTGTGCACTAAGGCCATGGGACTAGACTCAAACTTCTGATTTGCAATATAGTTTTGTTTTGAATCTTAAGCTGTGTTATTTTTATTTCATGCAGCTATCACAAATGCAGGGCTAGGATAAAAATACAGAAGATCAATAAGGCAATACCAAGAGAAAACAACAATTAATAAAAAAAATTAATAAGACAAATCCTGAAAATATGACATCTAGATCAATAGCACTTTCTTTGGATGTTGGGATAGTATTTTATACGGCTTAAAGAGCAGCTGAATGTTTCCTTTTAATTTATCTGTAAAGGAGAAAAAAGAGATTTTAAATGCAAAGGATGAACTAAAATACAAGTCATCCTGTCTTCCTTATGTCTGCTTAGGTCTCCTATATTTTGTTTAAAGTGTTTCTTAAGAAATGATTTATTATCATCATCCAGGCTGCCCCATCAGGGACATCTCGATTGGGTCACAGTGGCTGGCTGAGCTAAGACCTCACTGCCTCTGAACCTTTAAATAGACACTGCTTCAAATTTCATCTCTGAGATCAGGTGACATCCAAATCCACTTAACGTTCCACTGGTAGGGGTTTTGATGTCATCAGAGACCTTGATGAAATTACAATCCTATTAGTTACCACAGGGGAAGACAGGAGACCTTAGGTGGCTAATGTTCCATTCATAACAAGAAAGAGACATTTAACATTTGTAAAGGGCATTGATTTCTGATAGTTCCCTGCAGAACAAGGCTCAAGTGAAGAAATATGACCAGAAAAGGCTTGGGAAAGAAATGATAGAAAAGGCAAGATTGCATTTACCCAAACAACTTAACTCTGTGTACTTTCTACAACTCTGCTTGACTGAAAAGAATTGAGTATTCAAGTAATGTGGGTGGGACGAAGGGCAGGGCAGAATAGGAAGGACATGCCTAGCTATGCAGAGATTCTGTTACTGAGAAATCTGCGAAATCATACCAAGCCCTTGACTGATGCCAGAGAGGTGCCTCTAAATATGAAGGGTAAAAATGGAGGTTACAGGGAAAGGGCTTTTAATCTGGGTGATAAACTGCCAGATTCCATTATGTTTAATGAGTCTCATCAAAGCAAAACTAGGCTCAAAATAATAATAATAATAATAATAAGATCCCTTTCAAAGCCTACTATAAACAAATTAGAAGAATTAATATTAAAGATCCTATTAATGTGTATGTAATTTTAAGAAGTTAATGAAGTCAATTAGAAAATTTTGCCTAATGTATTTTTACCATTTATAAGAAAATGCCTCATCATCAAAATGGATTCATTCTTTAGCTTTTTTTTTCTTTTAAACTCAAGTATGTCCGTGTAAGACTTAAAGGATTACATTTCTTTTGGCTAACACTTCTCCAGGGAGAGCCCTGTTTAGAAGTTATGGGATATGACAAAAAGAGTGTTGCCAGCCCCAGTGTGCTTACGATGCTTATTGACCTGAAAGTAACAAATGGGATTCATTCAAGTGAATTTGCCAAGCCTCATAATATGCCTCCTAACCAAATGGAGAGCACAGGAAGGCACACTTCTCAGTCATTAGACTGCGGAAACATAAATCTTTTGCCTCTCAATATAATTGTAGGTAGGAAACAAGAAGCGGGGTATGAAAACATCTATGTGTGGTTCCAAATAGAAGTGGTTGTTTCTCATCAGCTAAGACCCTTGGTCTTAAGCAAGAGAAAACTTGCTGGTTTTGCATTTACAAGTATTTGTACAATATACCGTCAGTCATGAATTAGAAATTAGATTCTCACTCCTCACCATGAGGATTCTTTTAAGCCATTATTTTAAAAGAATCTCAATACTCATGTGTATAATCAAA
This sequence comes from Capricornis sumatraensis, assembly GCF_032405125.1. Taxonomy (NCBI): domain Eukaryota; kingdom Metazoa; phylum Chordata; class Mammalia; order Artiodactyla; family Bovidae; genus Capricornis; species Capricornis sumatraensis. Next base: position 108,464,944 of record NC_091071.1, on the reverse strand, counting down.
GCACTTGGGGACATGGGAGAAAAGGTAGCCCTGTTTTGCAGTTAAATCCCCAGGTGAGAAGGCACAATCAGACATCTGTGCTTAGTTAGATTTCCCAGAAAACGAATGCCACATGCTCCTTAATGCAACATAAAATAACATAACTCATGGTTTTCAAATAGCATCAAGGGCCATGGAGCTTGCCTGCAATGATGTCCACTATGAAGTTAGGAACAGCCCTGTTTATAATACTACAAGATAATATGCAGAGTGTCTGACACCCAATAAGCACCCAATAAATATTTCTTCAAATGTGGATGGAAGAGTGAGTTCTTTTATATACAATCTGCTACATAAAGTTTTTACATCCTCTATTTTACTATAAAAATAATATATGTTCTCATGCACATCTGCTTCAACCTCTGAATCAATAAAGACCCAGAGCCAATCTTGCCTTCTCTGACATCTGTCTTTCCTGGGCTGCTGATGTGCTGGTTTCTCCTGGTTCTGCCTCCAGAACTCTGAATATTTCTTTATTGGGCTTCCTTCTCCTGTCACTTATTGCTGTCCCATTCCTGTTCATTCCCTTTTACATTTTCTTACAAATTTATTGAGTTTCAGGGCTTCAACAAATGCTGCTGTGCAACCATGTCCTTCAACATTTACAAGCTTAGCAATAGACTAGATTTTGTAATGGATGAAAAGTGGAATTAATCTAAGGTCTCTATCCTCTGGTGTTTATAATAGTTTAGTAAGTGAATGACACATCCAAGGATAAATAATGATTTTAAGGACAAGTGAGTTGGCAAACCCAGAAGAACCATAATTCGAGAAGAGAGTTGTATCATTGTTGGCAAAGGAGATGAGATTCGAGTGGGCCCTTGAAGGATGAGTGGGATTTATATAAAGGTAGTTGAGGGGGGTGGGAATATTAGAAGGGTCAACTATTATGAGCAAAGATGGTGGGGATGGAAAAGTGTGTGACTGGTTTGGGTCAGTGAGGATACTGCTTTGTCTGCCATGAAGGTTTCATTACAGGAATATTGGGGGAGAGGATGGGCCAGGCAGATTGACCCACTCTGGAGACCTTCAAATGCCCGATTAAGGGATGGGATTTTATCCCTTAGGAAAGAAGGAACTATGTGAGATTTTAAGTGTGGAAAAGACAATCAAAATGATCTGTTTCCTATTTCTTACTGGCTACAGGATACTTTCTCAATATCTCATCACTGCTTGCTTGTTCCAGAACTCATATTTATTTTCCCCATGTCCACTGGCCCAGCCATTTATGTCAGTGACAACAAACATTCCTCTCTGGTTCAAAGGCTGATACCCTTGGAAGTATTTTTGATGTTTGTCACTGGCTTCAACATTAGATGAAGACTGACCAAAATCACCTTGGGGGCCTTTAAATAAGTACAAATTCCTAAACCCTGTCCCAGACCAAGTGAATCCAGACAACTTGGGGACCCAGACTACTACCTATGATATGATATGATATGATGCTTAATTGCTGTTATGCTTTCTTCCAAACCTCTCTCAACTTTCTCATTTCCCTTTAAACCTACAATAATCTCTGTAACTCAGGATTTCCTCCCCTTTGACCTACTACCATAGGAACCTTCTGGGTTGCACTTTTCCTTTTAATACCCATATCTTCTTTGTAGCATTCAACCTGGGCTCAGGGAAACCAACATAATTGTAGTTGAGTGGTGCGCAGATATTTAGGTGGTGGAAATTCTGATGACATAAACCCTTCCCCAGTATGCTGGAAAGGCAGCTCACTCAAAGAAATTTTGTGTGAGCTCAAATCAGGGTCTGATGACTCAGCCAGTCTACATGGACACAGGCCATGCTACAAGTCCTTGGCAGTAATCTCTGCCCCTTAGATAAGCCACTGTCTAAGCAACTCCTCAACAAAGATAGCTCCTGAGACAGCCTTCTCTGTGGCTGTTTTCCACAGCTGAGTTTCAGGAATGTGACTAGCTGGCAACATGAGGAGCAGCCATGATATGATTTCAGAAGTTTCCTCTTCATACACCCCAACTCACCACCCCTCACCATGGGCATCTAAGATGTCTCTAACCATGACTGGTTTCAGCTCAAATCTCCAACATTAGATATTCTTTTAGCTAACCTGAGATTTTCTCTCTTTATATGTGTTACATTCCCCCAAACTCTTTATATGTATATTATAAGTATGCTATAAAAGGGAAGTTTCTAGCATCAGATTCTCTTGGGTACCAGTCCTAATTCTTCTGCTGACTTTATGGGATTTTGGTTATGTTTTGTAACCTTTCCAAGTCTCAATTTCTTCCTCTATAAAGTGGGAATGACAAAAATACTACCCAGAATGTAAGACTGTTGATATAATGTACATAATGTGCCTATAATAAAGTACATATTTAATGTATATGTCAAAATACCTGACACATGGTAAATATTAATGTTAGATATTATTAGTATTCTGTTATGCTTTTATGCTTAAGATTTAGTGGAAAGGCATTCATCCAGTCCTTACTCAGGATGTTGAATGAAAAGGCGGAAAAGAAGTACAGATGCAGAACACCAAAGGGACCATAAATTATGGGATACTGCGAAGAGTCTCCAAGTCTTGAGGGAAAACCATGTGCAGCAACTACTGTAAACGTGAGTCAGCCTTAAAGCTGATCTTAAAACTTGTGTGGGGTAACTCTTCAGCACATGTTTTGTCTTTGATACACAAGAAAACCCAGCTTTCCGCCTTTGTCTGTATGAGGTCAATAGTGATGTCACTCAGTTATTACAGTGTTCTATAGAAAATGACATTAATAAATTATATGAAGTACCATGTGCAGTGCTGTGCTGAGCTTCAGTTGTGTCTGACTGAAGTGAAATCACTTCAGTTGTGTCTGACTCTTTGCAGCCCTATGGACTGTAGCCTGCTAGGCTCCTCTGCCCATGGGATTCTCCAGGCAAGAATATTGGAGTGGGTTGCCATGCCCTTGTCTAGGGGATCTTCCTGACCCAGGGATCAAAACTTTATCTTGTCTCATGTCTCCTGCACTGGCAGGCGGGCTCTTTACTACTAGTGCCACTTGGGAAGTCCATGAAGTACTAAACAGTTTGTATATTAAAAAGTCTTAATCCAGAAAAAAAAGGAGGGGAGGGAATACTGTTAAGGGTCAAACGATGTAAAGATGACAAAGGGGAGAAGGGAATGGATATCTGACCCAGCCAATGTCATAATTTGGAGCAGGCCCAGCCTTGCCTTGGGCATGACTTGTGTGAGCCAGATTTGCTTTCTAAGATTTTTATCTGAGAAAGATGTGTGCAGACAGGCTGAGAGAACACATACTTCAAAGTGAGGACCACTTTAGATTCTCCCAGACTCTTCTGAACTTAACATTAAATTTCTTCACTTTCTCAGAAAAAAAATATTTTTTAAATTAAAAAAAAAGTTATTTCAGGAGTCACAAAATTTAGTTATGTATTTGACAATACCATTAACATATTCTTACTGTTAAGGAATTAAATCATATGGAAGACTAAAGATAGATACACATATCATAGACAACTTCCCTTGAGAGCACCAGCATGAGGAGAGAGGTTCATAACATTTACATTCAAAAGCTGTATGGAAAACCACTCTTTTTGCATTGTGGAAAAGTAAACAGACTAAAAGTCACACTCTGTTTATCAACTGTTGCTGCTGCTGCTGCTGCTAAGTTGCTTCAGTTGTGTCCGACTTTGTGCGACCTCATAGATGGCAGCCCACCAGGCTCCCCCGTCCCTGGGATTCTCCAGGCAAGAACACTGGAGTGGGTTGCCATTTCCTTCTCCACTATTTATCAACTAGCATCCCCTTTTCAAACATAACAAATAGTTCACTTTTAGAAAGTAAAAGAGATAAATAGTGAAATGTAATAGTTAAAACTAATTAAGCAAACTTGTTGTTTCTAGGGACTTCCCTGGTGGTTCAGTGATTGAGACTCCATGCTTCCAATGCAGGAGCACAGATTCTATCCCTGGCTGGGGCACAGCCAAAAAATAAAATAAAATGCAAACTTAAAAAAAAAAAATCAGTACTGCCTAATGCTAATCACTGAGGTTAAAAAAAAAAAAAAAAAAAACTTGTTTCCAAAAAACAAAATTCAAACTTAGTAACAAATTTTCTTATATCTCAGTGGAATGAAGTAAGTCTCTCTTTCCTTCCTCTTCATTTATACCATCAACTCACTTTATTCCTCCACATGCTTTATGTAGAGATCTCAGGGATTAGCAAACAAGATGGCCATCGTTAGAAGTATAATGAAAGAGATTTGCTTATAGAGGAAAATGCTCTGATCCTGGACCTGTTATATTATGTGTGTAAACAAATTTCTACAACTAATTCAACCTTAGTTTCCTCACTTAGGAAAGTGAGGATTCAGGGGGGATCCCTGAGGGCAGGGTCAGTGCCCAGCACTTCTTTGGGTTCGTCATCCCTAAGCCTGGCCTCTCCTTTTTCACAAGGTCTGGCTTATGCAAGAGGCTGATAGCTTCCTGACAATCATCCCCCAACTTGTACCTTGTACTTGTACCTCACCAGTCACAAGTCCAGAGCAGGTGGTTTAGAACCTTTATTCTCAGTAAGTACAGCACCAGCTTCCCAACAGTGCTGGCTGGGTTGGCGCCTTTCTTTGGAAAACTTGGTCCTCTCATTCCCATGCTTCTCCATCATCAAAGAGACATGATCCTGACCACAGATTTGGAATTAACTAAATCTGTCATTTAAGCTGATTTGAAGTTTTGTTCCTTCTCTGGCTGTACCCTGTGAGTGATCAGGGAGATTCCCTGGTTTTCATCACTGTTCACTCCCTTTTCCAAGAAAGAGGGATTTTCCTTCCTAGACTTTACCCTTAATAATGACTCTTCCTTTCTCTTGTGTCATCCTCCTCCCTTTAGTAAATCTTTCCACCCAACAGTACAGAGGACTGCCTTAGGGCTTAGCTTAACCCATGCCCAGGCTGATGAATTACCATGGGTATTCCAGCCAGCTGTAAATGTTGTTGCTAGGAGGGACCCACGGAGTTTTGCCTTCAAATCTCTGAGCACTTCCAGAGGCAGCTCCCTCCCTAGACCTGGGGGAGGACAAGTTGGGCTTGGATCCACCTACGCCACCACATTTGCTCCAGGAAGAAATTTTCTTCTCAACAATACACTTCTCTTCTAGATTTACACTTCCATCTAGAGTCAGTCCTATAATCCCGTCACCAACTTGTCCTTCTTAGGCCCCTTCTAACTGGATAAAGTCTTCTCCTTAGCTTTTCTGCTTTCTCAAATTGAGCATACTTCCATTGCCTTCCAGTGACTGAGAAGGGCTTTCTTTCTTTCCTTCTTTCACATTCCCTCTCCTAAACCCTCCAGCCATCTACATCCCAGTTCTAACCAACAACAGGTCACACAGATGGCAAATCAATCATGAAATAAACATGAAATCTACTTTTCTCTATGCTGTTGGTCTTTAGGGAAAGAAGCATCTCCAACGTACATTACAATAAGAGCCACATAACTAGAGAAGTAATCAGTCTCAGGAAAACACTCATTACACTTTCTTCCTAAGGCCAAATTAATACCCAGATGGCTTCTGAAATTCTATTAAAGATGGACATCCCCACCCCAAAGCCAAAGGCCACTCCAACAACTGGATTTCAAACTCCCCAAGTGAGACAACCCCAAATTTATAAATACAGTTCCCTCTATTCCTGTGCCCTTCTTTCAGTTGGAGGGAGGGAGCAAGTATGGGGGTCAGGGTTGTTGTACTGCCACAGCTTTGCGGGCAGTGGAGTGAAATAGTGCTTATCTGGCAATGAAATGAATCCCTAGTTCAGTCAGTTCAGATCAGTTGCTCAGTCGTGTCCGACTCTTTGAGATCCCATGAATCGCAGCACGCCAGGCCTCCCTGCCCATCACCAACTCCCGGAGTTCACTCAGACTCACATCCATCGAGTCAGTGATGCCATCCAGCCATCTCATCCTCTGTTGTCCCCTTCTCCTCCTGCCCCAATCCCCCCCAGCATCAACCCTTTTCAAGTGGAAAATCCCCCTGTTCCAACTTCTATTAATGAGACTGAAGTGTAGATACTCATTTGGAAACACACTGCTTCCATAATCTTATGCTCTCTTTGCCATTTTAGAGTTTACCCATAGTAACTTATCATGTTTCCAAAATGTGATTATATTGCTATCATTCTAGAGTGTGGATAAAGTTTTAAGAAGATAAAAGTAGGCCAGCAGTAGCCTGTACTGAGAAATGAGTCAGATGAAGTGAATCTGGCATGAAGTTAAATATCTAGAAAAAAAAAAAAAAAGGATAGCAATCTGAAAGCCACTATTTTTAAGAGTAGGCTCATCAATGATGCCAATGATTACAGGAACTCTAAAAAGGGAAATGGGTCTAATGTCTGAAAGACCAGCTAAGGCAGGAAAGAAAGGGCTTCAGAAGGTGGCCATTGAGTCCAATCAGGGAAGCTGGCTCTCCAGCACCAAAGGCCTGGCTAGGTGTTCAGAAAAGTATGGTATTTCCACCAACAAGGGCTGGGCAATGGAATCAGGCACAGGTACAATGGAAATGAGGGAATCCCTGGTGGTTCAGCAGTAAAGAATCTGCCAGTGGGAATTTGTTGTGTGACTCAGGGAACTCAAACCAGGATTCTGTGACAACCTAGAAGGGTGGGATAGGGTGGGAAGTGGGAGTGAGGTTCCAGAGGGAGGGGCCATATGTATACCTATGGTAGACTCATGTTGATATATGGCAGAAATCAACACAATATTGTAAAGTAATTATCCTTCAATTAAAAAAAAAGAAAGTATCCACTTGGAATACTAGAGACTGCCTGCAATGCCAGAAATATATTTTCAATCCATGGGTTGGGAAGATTCCCTGGAGTAGGAAATGGCAATCTGCTCTAGTATTCTTGCCTGGGAAATCCTATGGAAATAGGAGCCCAGTGGGCTACATTCCATGGAGTCACAAGAGTAGGTCACAATTTAGTGACTGAACCACAACAGAAATGAATAGAAGGTGTCAGAGTACTGCTGTCTACACAAGTCTGGCACATAGTCTCAATAAACACCCAATATCCATCTGATGAATGAATGAATGAATGAACAAATTTAAAAAGAGGTAGGCACCAAGATAATCATGATGGTGTGATCACTCACCTAGAGCCAGACATCTTGGAATGTGAAGTCAACTGGGCTTTAGGAAACATCACTACAAACAAAGCTAGTGGAGGTGATGGAATTCCAGTTGAGCTATTTCAAATCTTTCAAATTGAATGATGCTGTGAAAGTGCTGCACTCAATATGTCAGCAAATTTGGAAAACTCAGCCATGGCCACAGGACTGGAAAAGGTCAGTTTTCATTCCAATCCCAAAGAAAGGTAATGCCAAAGAATGCTCAAACTACTGCACAATTGCACTCATCTCAAACGCTAGTAAAGTAATGCTCAAAATTCTCCAAGCCAGGCTTCAGCAGTACATGAACTGTGAACTTCCATATGTTCAAGCTGGTTTTAGAAAAGGCAGAGAAACCAGAGATCAAATTGCCAATATCTGCTGGATCATCAAAAAAGCAACAGAGTTCCAGAAAAATATCTATGTCTGCTTTATTGACTATGCCAAAACCTTTGACTGTGTGGATCACAATAAACTGTGGGAAATTCTGAAAGCAATTCTGACCTGCATCTTGTGAAACCTGTATGAATGTCAGGAAGCAACAGTTAGAGCTGGACATGGAACAACAGACTGGTTTCAAATAGGAGAAGGAGTACATCAAGGCTGTATATGGTCACCCTGCTTATTTAACTTACATGCAGAGTACATCATGAGAAACGCTGGGTTGGAAGAAGCACAAGCTAGAATCAAGATTGCTGGGAGAAATATCAATAACCTCAGATATGCAGATGACACAACCCTATGGCAGAAAGTGAAGAACTAAAGAGCCTCTTGATGAAAGTGAAAGAGGAGAGTAAAAAGGTTGGCTTAAAACTCAACATTCAGAAAACTAAGATCATGGCATCCGGTCCCATCACTTCATGGCAAATAGATGTGGTAACAGTAGAAACAGTGGCTGACTTTATTTTGGGGGGCTCCAAAATCACTGTAGATGGTGACTGCAGCCATGAAAAGACACTTGCTCCTTGGAAGGAAAGTTATGACCAACCTAGACAGCATATTAAAAAGCAGAGACATTACTTTACTGACAAAGGTCTGTCTAGTCACTGCTATGGTTTTTCCAGTAGTCAGGTATGGATGTGAGAGTTGGACTATAAAGAAAGCTGAGCACAGAAGAATTGATGCTTTTGAACTGTGGTGTTGGAGAAGACTCTTGAGAAACCCTTGGACTTCAACAAGATCCAACCAGTCCATCCTAAAGGAAATCAGTCCTGAATATTCATTGGAAGGATTAATGCTGAAGCTGAAATTCAAATACTTTGGCCACTGGATGCGAAGAGCTGACTCATTTCAAAAGACCCTGATGCCAGGAAAGATTGAGGGCAAGAGGAGAAGGGGACAACAGAGGATGAGATGGTTGGATGGCATCACCGAGTCAATGGACATGAGTTTGGGTGAACTCTGGGAGTTGGTGATGGACAGGGAGGCCTGGCGTGCTATGGTTCATGGGGTTGCAAAGAGTCAGACACAACTGAGTGAATGAACTGAAGGCAACAGAAACGATAAATTATCTCCAATACATGATAGCTGAGATCTCAAATTCAGTATACTCAAACCTAATAAAAATAAATGATTTATTAGGTAGGACAAAAAGTTTGTTTGGGTTTTTCTGTAACATCCCATGGAAAACCCTGAAAGAACTTTTTGACCAACCCAATATAAAAGCAATGGTGTTAGAAACTGGGGACAATTTTTAATAAATGGTGACTGATACCTGAATTTCAGTATGTTCACACGTGACTAAGACCACGTGAGATGTGGCATCACTGGTCACCCAGTCACACAGACCAGGGGTTTGGGAGTCATCCTCAAGCCCCCTTCTCCACTTGCCAGAGTCCCATGCCACCAAGTTCTCTTGCATTAACATTCTCAATAAACTTGAAATATTTCCCTTGATCCCCATCCTCATAGCCACTATGACTAAATTTCTGTCTTTATCAAGCCTCAGTGAGAACATTGCAGAGACTTCCTAACAAGCTGCTTGCCTCATCCCCCCGCCCTCCACAACAAACTTCAGCTGCAGTGATCTTTCTAAAACATAGATTTCATCACCAGACTCTCCTGCTTCAAGCCTGCTGGTGGCTTCCCTCTGTCTACAGAATCAAGCCAGGTGTCCAGGCCTAACAAAGCTTTCCAATCTCTTCCATTGTCATTTCCAACAAATAAAAAAGGTAGAAAAGCATCACTGTAAGAGCTGGTCTATAGCAGCACTAAGTATTGCTGGGGATTCCCAAATGAAATGAAGTCAATATTGTTGCTGACATGTTCCATTCCTGTAGGGAACTTGGATTTTTTTTTTTTTTTTGACAACCACACACAATGCAAAGCTCTGTAGAGAGTCCTGAAATCAATTCTGGTACTGTGTTCATCTAGCAGTGTGGGCAGAAATGCCTGAAATATCAGACATAATGTTTGGAAGTTCTCTGAATAAATAGTATCAAGAAAATTAACAAAGAATCCTGAGTGGGGAGGCAGGTAACATAGAAGTGGGGGAGTAGGAGGTATTATACAAATTATTAGGGTAAGACAGGCCACAAAGATGTACTATACAACATGGGAAACATAGCCAATGTTTTGTAATAACTTTAAATGGAAAGTAACCTTTAGAAATTGCATAAAAATTTAAAAAATCATCTTAAGGTGAGTGTCTTGTCCTGTTTTTCTGAGACATCAAACTCTGTTCCTATATTCTGTATTTCTCATTCACCTAAAGCCATCCATTGGAAACATCAATCTATATTATCCCTTGTTTTAGCTGAACATTGCCAAAATCATACATAAACAGAAAAGAAAGCCTGTTACAAAACCCAACATGACTATAATTTCCAAAGCCACATATAAGTTATTTGAGATTTGCTGAAGTTTCAAATTATTAAGTGTATTGATGCATTCTGAAAAACATACAAGCTTCAATAAGCACAGTAAAAATATTATAACACCACTATAAAATTCTTGGTGAATGCTGCAGCAAAGATTTTGCCACCCACCTACACTATTGAAAATTCACAAAGAAAGTAGGGGAAAATACATTATTTCCCACACTACCCCTTGCCTGGATCAAAAGTGGGAGGAAAAGGAAGAAAAAAAACACTCTACAAAAGCATTTTGTGTAAAGAGCCTTGAGATAGAGCGAAGGGAAGTGTAGAAAATGGGTTTAAGTAGCACTTTCGATTGCTACGTGGTGAGGCATCCAGTGTTCCCCTGAGTTACCTGGAAATGATTCACAGGCCACCTAGTATGTGCAAAGCAGTGTGAGGTTGAAAGCAAGGGCAGCAGGCTTAATGTTCTAAAGAGCATGTGATGTGTGACAGCAAATGATCTACAGAAAGGCAGAAGGCACAATACTGGGAAGACGGAGGTGAGAGCTAGGCTGGACTTGTGATAGAGCAAGCTCAGTGCAAGCCCCAAAGTGGCCTTGATGTCTGGAATCAAGCAGAAGTTCTGAACTGGGCAGCTAGCAGGTGCCTGGATCTACCCTAACATCAATGATCACAGGGAGGACAGGCTTGGACAAAAGCAGGGTTTCCCCAGGTGTGTTATGTGTTATGCGCTATGTTATCTGTAGAATGATTATAGCAGCTCACAGAAAAACATACTTACATCTTCATAGCCATGAGTTTGAGTATATATTAAAAGAAAATAAAAAATAAAGCTACCGATGTATAGTTGTTTTATAATAAAACTAACCTTGTGACTCATTAATATTCTTTCTTAGGGTCACATAAGTTAAAAAAGAGTCGATATGAAGAAAAATTATAAGTAAATGATAGTGCAGGTCTTCCTGGGATATGGAAAATTGTGAAGCTTATATCAAATGGTTAAAGTTTGAAAAAAATCTGAACTTAACCAAAGAGATAAGATAAGGCACGTCAGTGAGTTGAAAAAAAATATCTAGTGCTAACATTAAAATGATATTCTTGGAGAGGTTATTTCCCCCCTACTTGTTAGATAAATTACAGACACAAAATAATCTGAGTTCTTATGTAAACTCTCAAATTTTCACAGAATAACCAGTGAGGTGGGTCTAAACCCAACTTCTTAGTTTCTATCTGCAATGTTTTTTGTGCATCCAATTCTGCCCTTTTTTTTTTCCACCTCATTGACAGTAATCAGACAAGAAAGGCTGACTTTCCTGCAAAGCCTGCCATCAAAGGCACAGGGGATGAGGCTGCTGAGCAGCAGGTGAGAGACAGGTATAATTAACCTGTCAGACCAGACCTTCCTTCCCAAGCCTCCTCCTCTCAGCATAGGGAGCAGCCCATAGCCAGGAAAGGGTATCAGAGGGAAAGCAGCATGTGCCACCTAGGAAATTAAGTGAAACAAACAAGACCTCCCTCCATCCCATCTCACCCAGATTCAGAGCATCTTAATTGCAGAGAGGCTAAGCTCATTAAGTGCTGCTCAACTGTTGGCAGAATATTATCAAGTATTAAATTTAAAACCTATATACATACAGTCTTTACACTTGCTAATAAAAGTGTGTAAGGGTTTTTTTTCCAGAAGCCCAATCTGGGATGATTGTGAAGTGGTGATTTGCTAAGAAGCTTATCCTAACCAATGTGGATATGAGCAATTTGCTTCTAATTATTTCAATCAACGAGCTTCCTAAGATATCCTAATAATAAAGTAACTTATGCCACCGAAGAACAAATCCTGGCACTCTCAATATCCAGATAACATAACCATGCTATTAAGAGCTGACTTGTCAGCAACGATAGTCTTTATATAATCATCTAACTCTATACAATACACCAATGGTGCCTAATGCAAAACAGGGGTTATATATAGCATGAGTTAACTTGGTAGCAAGAATTCATATCCCACCTTTGCACTGGTCAAAAAACATTATTACACACTCCATTGCCCTAAGCAATAAATTAATAAAGCTCATCACTTTTCCTGTAAATCCCGATGTGCATACCTCTCTCGGTACAAAATAATATCTTCCCAGTCTTGCCCTTGCATATCCTTCGATACATTCATGGAGAGAGAATTATTTTCTGGACTACCCCACTCTGCATCTGACCTCCAGATGTATTTCACCAAACTGGGTTCTGGCCAAAGCTGGGGAAGAAATCTCAATGCTAGTGATGATCTCATCCTTTCATATCAAGTGAAGGGAGGAAAGTTACCAGGATTTCTTGTTCTCATTAAAGTGAGTGAAAGTTGCTCAGTAGTATCCAACTCTTTGTGACCACATGGACCCCATACAGTCCATGGGATTCTCCAGGCCAGAATACTGGAGTGGGTAGCCTATCCCTTCTTCAGGGGATCTTCCTAACCCAGGAATCAAACCAGGGTCTCCTGATTTGCAGACAGATTCTTTACCAGCTGAGCTACCAGGTAAGCCCATTCTCATTAAAAATCTCCCAAATACCAAGTTCCATCGTTCTAAAATTATACTGCATCAAAACACCCCAGGGTTTTATCTTTCCTTGCCTTGTCAATTTGATGTGGGCAGGAGCTATCGCCTTCTCACTTATTCACGTTTATATCCCCAGTGTCTGGCACAGTTATCTACTTAACACCTGGCACAAAGTAGGGACTCATGAAATGCTTATGGAATCAATGAATAAGCATTATTAATATTACATCCCAGATCTGAGAGGGTGATCCATTGTGATGTCAGAATACTTCAAAGTGCAATAAAATGCATCAGTTATGTATTTATTAATATCAGGGACCTCATGTAAGGTATTTTGTGAGATACAAAAGAATAAAAATTAGGATCTATAATCAGATGATGGGAACTAACCTAATTAACACAAGGAAAATAGTGGGAAACAAATAAGGGTGTGGACTTATTTGGAAAGATGTTTAAAATTTTGCATCTTAAGTGTCAACAAGTGAAGTGCAGAAATATGAGAGAGAGAAAATCTACTTTTAGCCCCTTTGAAACTCATCCTGTAGGACTGAAAATATAATTTCCCTTTTAGAAAGAAAAAAGATATTAATTTGTTTCTCCCTCTAAAATATTTATGTGAATACAGAGACAAGATTTACATAAGCACAGGAAAAAGCCTAAAAGTTCACAACAAACTCTTCAAACACTGTAATGATGTTACTAAATCTGAGAGGTAGGGTTTGGGAGAGGATATGTCTTTACTTTCTATTTTATGCCTTTCTGCACTGTCTGAATTTCATGTGATGGGCAAGGATCATTTTTTGTAGTTAAGTAAAACAATGAAAAAAATAAAACAACAATTATATAACCACATTTTGTGGTATATATTGGGTGTTTTAGGTGCTCAATCAAACTTTGTCCAGAATATAATCAAAGACCTCAATAAACTAGCATGTTTTCCTTTGTTTTATTCTTCGTAAGAAGCACATCATATAAAAACAAATTCATATCAAGAATTTAGAAAGCAGTATTGTTTATCAAAATTAAGTGTTTTTAGGGGATGGTCTCACTACCAACCATTCAGCTCTTCTAAGTAATCTACCTGTATCTTTGTTGGTACACAAGTATTAGTACTGTTGAGACATTTGCTCCTCCATGTACAGTCCCAGACAAGCAGGTTTCCAGAATCAAAGGCTTCACCCAGACCTACTGAATCAGAATCTCTGGGGTCAGACTCTAGAAATCTGGGTTTTAACTGATATGTACGCACATGAAAATTGAAAGGTACTAGTTTGGAAGGCTAACCCTGAGATCCTGCATGATTTTCAACCTACAAAGAAAGATGGATTTATTTCAATAGATTTTCCTTTTGGAAACAGAAAAGTAGATCATTTTCTACTTTCTGTAGGAAGTGCAAAACTGTGCTAACTAGTAAACAAAGTGAACCAGACAAATAGGCACACTGCCCCTCCCCCCCACCCCCAGCATTATCCCATCAGATAGCTGGAAATGGCATTAGAATTCAACACAACAAAATAAAAAGGATAGTGGAAAATTTCAGCTCCAGAACAAGTTTGGCAAAGTATAATCCTGCAATTACTTTTTTTAACCACCAGATAGTGCTCATGTATCGGCAGGGCAAATATGAGATCCAGATTTCAGAACTGAGATGGCAAGTGAAAGTGAAAGTGTTAGTTGCTCAGTCATATCCAACTTTTTGTGACCTCCATGAACTATAGCCCACCAGGCTCCTCTGTCCCTCGAATTCTCCAGGCAAGAATATTGTGTGGGTTGCCATGCCCTGCTCCAGGGGATCTTCCCAACCCAGGGATGGCAAGACATGACATTCAAGATGCAACCACTTCTCATCCCATACGAAAGACAGACATCTCCGATCAACTATGGCTCTTTCTCCTCCCAGCCAAGGTGCTGCACCAGAATCCTTCTTAGTAGAGAACCAGAGGTAAACCATGGCCCATGAGTCAAAATTAGCATTACAAAAATGTGTCTTTATCCCTATTTAAAAGCTGCTAGAAATGATAAGTAACAAGATTAAGTGATGATAAATGAAAGATGGGTAATTTGAGGCTCCACTGAGCAAACCAAACATGAGAGATTCTGAAATGGCCAAATATTACTCCCTACCTCTAGAAACATATTTATCTCTATTCCCCAAGAGACTCAATTAGTACAGATTGAGATTAGAAATTAGAATAAATGAGATTTTAGAGCCAGATGGACTCATTGATTAGCTCAACTGCTTCTCTCTCTCTCAGGAGGGAATATTGATCTAGGGAAATCACAGTGGGCAAGTCACATTACTAGTCATGGCTGAGCCCAACTGGGGATCAACTGTATCTAACCAGGATTTCTCCTGCTATGTCAGATGACTCCTAAAACCACGACAGCCACTGGGAGGACAAACTGGGCGTGGATATGCATATGGGTTTAGAGACAGAGAACCACATCATCTCCTAGTTGTAGGGGTAAATCAAACTCATGTAATGGTGGCCCATGCTTCTTGGTAAGGCTGTGTAGCCAGCCATCAGGTAGAGTAAAGATAAACAACAAAATGGAAAATTCCTCCAGGGGGTGATGCACAGGTACTCCTAGGAGTGTTGTATGTGAGAGTATCAAGAAGGAATCTGAAAGGTCAGGTCTGAGGCTGTACTTGCTGATCATCTGTTCTTAGGTCTCTCCCAGAATACTCAAGACATTGAAAATTAACTCATGGTTTATTCTGTACACCCATGCCAAAGCAACAGCAAACCTGTTCTTCCTCTTTTGATTTTGCAGGACTGAAGACTAGAGGCCATCCCTCCTTCTTCCTCAATCCCAAATCCAGGACTTCCCTGGTGGTCCAGTGGTTAAGACTCCATGATTCTAGTGCAGGGGAAGCAGGTTCAATCTCTGGTTGGGAAACTAAGATCTATGTCACATGCATCAGTTGCTTAGCTGTGTCCGACTCTTTGCAACCCTATGTACTGTAGCCCGCCAGGCTCCTCTGTCCATGGAATTCTCCAGGCAAGAGTACTGGAGTGGGCTGCCATTTCCTCCTCCAGTGGATCTTTTTGAGCCCAGGGATCAAACCCAGGTCTCCTGCATTGCAGGCAGATCCTTTACCATCTGAACCATGAGTGAGGCCCACATGTCACATGGTGCAACCAAAAAAAAAAAACCCTCAAATCTGATCAGCAGCACCGTAAATTATATCCCTAGAGAGCTTGGAATTCCCCACATCTCTACACTTTCCCCATTACGATGATAGTCATACACACTGTCCTTTCTTGCCTAGACTTGCACAGTAACTTATTAACTGGTCTTCTCACTTTTAACTTGTCCTTCTCCCCCATGTGTCCACCAGACAGTGGCCAGAGTAATTTTTTTCAAATATCTATGTCACTCACCTCCACTTAAAGCCATTCAATAACTTCTCAGAGGTTTAATACAATCCTCAATTTCTTACATGTTCTGACCCCACCCATCGCTCCTGCCTCAGCCCTTAATTCTCCCCAATCTCAGCTTTAAACCCACTTCCTCTAGGAAGCCTTTGCAGACTCATCAGTGTAGACACTGCTCAGTAATATGCTCTTAAGTATAAGTATGTGTTTCCTTTGGAGGACTTCCACGAGTATATAATCCTACATTCATTAGGACATTCTTGATTTATGCCTGCCTCCTCACACACCACCCTGTCCTCACTAGTCTGTAAACTGCACGAGAACAAGACTGTGACCTTGATAGATCACCATTTTATCCTCAGTGCTTAACCCACAGCTGACACGTAGTAGACATACACTAAACAGGGAAGGAAGGGAAGGAGGGAGGGAGAGAAGGAGGGAGGAAGGACAGAGAGAAAAAAAGAAAGAATAAAGGAAGGGAGGAAGGCAGACAGAGGAGGGAAGAAATGAAGGAAGAAGGAAAGGAGAAAGAAGGAAGGAGAGAAGTTAGTTGAAATTTATGCCATTGCTTACGAAGCAGCTAGTAATAATTTGCAGCTTCTAGGTACATATGAGAGTAATGCCTTCTAGGATTTCTGAGGGGAAGTAGCTCCTTAGCTGTACCAGTGGCTCATAAATCTCACCAGCGTATTTCTGCAAAATGGCCTATTCTTGGAAGCCATGTGTATCCAAAAGACCCAAGTCAAACCACATCTCTAGGTTCAGATGTGAAATCACGATGTCTTACTTCTTATCATTTCTGACTGATTCCCCCACCCAGGTGTCAGCTTCATAAATTGGGGCAGAGATGCCACGAAATACATGAGCACCCAGGTAAGTCCCAGGTATGGGACAAGGACTAACCTGTGCACTGTCAGCAACAAAGCCTACCAGAGGACAGTGCCTAACACGCTTGTATTTATTAGAGATTCAGCATGGAAGGCAACAGTGAACATAAGGTCCTCCTGCTCTGTATCACAGTCTGGAAGAAGTCTCTAACATCCAAAGCCAATAATACTGAGCAACCCCACATGTTTCTGAGACGTGCCACAGCCAACTGGATCACAGGGTTTACAACAATTAGAATGTATGGCCCTGTGCTTGCTCATCTATTGTCCTGGTTGCAGGGTCTCCCTCCCCCAATCCCCTCATACTCCTGCCCTTACTTATTCTGACTCTCTCTCTCACTTTCTCTCGCTTTCTCTGTTCTTATTTGTCAGAGAACTCCAATGTTGAGCAACAATTACATTCTTTTCATACAAAATGACTTTTCACCTTTAGAATGAACATCTAGTGGCTTGTTCTTTCAACAGTAGAATCTTGAAACTGAAATTAGCCTTCAGAAGCTTTGGCTTCCAGGCCACCTAAGTGATAGCTTGATTAGACCAGTTTCCCTGTTTGGAGAATACTTGAAGCATCTCTAGGGCTTCCCAGGAGGTTCAGTGGTAAGTGTAGGAGATGCAGTAAAGGTAGGTTCAATCTCTGGGTCGGAAAGATCCCCTGGAGAAGGGCACGGCAACCCATTCCAGTATTCTTGCCTGGGAAATCCTACAAACAGAGGAGTTTACCAGGCTACAGTCCATAGGGTCACACAGAGTCAGACACGACTGAGCACACACTCATGCCTGAGGCATCTCAATCAAACCCTCAGGACCAAAGATGCCTTCCACTTTATCCCAACTTACACCCACAACTAAGAATGGGAAGTAACACGCCCATAATGACAGCTGTCTATCAGTAAGACTGGGCAATTCCTGGCAACCAGGCCCACTGGTGTCAATACCTGAGTACTCATACCGTTCCTTCACAGGACATGCCCGTGCTTTGAACCCTTCAGACCACAGAATGGACAGGACTGCTTCCAGTGGAGACTATTTTAGCCCCTCAGAATGTTCTGGGTATCAGTCAGTGATGATTAACTTCTTGATTTTCCAGTTTAATGTACCTGTGGTGTGCCTACCAGACAGAATGCAGAGCAACACACACATGCCCAGTGCCTGGAGGGCATGCACCTATTTCCAGACTTGTTCTGCTCTTTAACCCAATTCTTTCAGTCAAATTTTTCTTAGGAAAAGATCTTTGCCTGGTTTCTTATGGAATATGCTCTTTCTAATCCTAATTTTTCCTTTTTCCTAAAACTGTTTCACTTAATTTTTTTCTTGCCTCATTTCCCATTCCCCCAGCCAGGGTGTTACCTTCACTTTACCCTCCCAGTTCATTCTCGTTTCCTCTAGAGCAGTAGTTCTTCCCCTTGGCTTCACACTGCGATCACATGGAGACTTAAAAATCTACACACAGGAGACTGTGCCTCTGTCTCAGCCCCACCCTAGAAAGGGGAGAAGGAAATGGCAACCCACTCCGGTATTCTTGCCTGGAGAATCCCAGGGACAGAGGAGCCTGGTGGGCTGACGTCTATGGGGTCGCACAGAGTTGGACACAACTGAAGCGACTTAGCAGCAGCAGCAGCAGCTAAGGAGTAAGACTTCCTCACTGATCATTTCTAAAGGATCTTCCGTGATTCACTGTATACTCAGGGATGAGAGTCACTACCAAACATTTCTTTACCTAATTGTACCTTTTAACTTTCATTTACTCATTCAGAATGTATTTACGAATAATCTAGTCATTTTATATTTATTAAATTTTTACATGCACCTGTATTGGGCCCTGAGCCTGCCTAAATATACAAACACATCCTTCTTCTGTGTTGACATTCTGACTATTCCCATCCTCAGCCTCCCTGTTCTTCTCAACTGAACTCTCTTCTCCCTCCAAAAAACTCTCAGCCTCCATCCAATTATCGTTTACTTTCTGAGAGTCTCCAAGTTGAAATATTCAATCCAGATATCCACCCAGATGTTCAGACTAGTGTACGTAACCACATCATGGACATCTGCTTTGGTGGATCCCATAGACAAGTCAAATTCAATGTGTCAAAAGAAAATGCTTTGGCTTCCCACTGGACCTGCTTTTTCTGCATCCTCTTAGTTGGCAGACCCATCATCCGTTTGGTCACTGAAGTTCAAACCTGAGAGTCTTGTTTCTCCTACCTCTCCCAGGCACTCCCTCCCCTCATCTTCTAAATCTATTGTTGTCTCCAAGAAATTATGTTCATTCACATGGCCAGTCCCTGGTGCCCGGTGTCCTGATTCAGGCCTTCATCCTTTCTCTGATGGATGTCCCTTAATTTATTTTGCTAATTGCAAAATAAGGCTAATTATGGGTGTCCCTTAATTTATTTTGCTAATTACAGTCCCATCTTCAGCAGAATCACCAGGATAAACATCTAAAGAGAAATGTGATTCATGTCACTGTTCTTCCTTTGCTCAAAAGTAAAATTTAAGGTCCTTAACCAGGCATGTGATGCCTTCCAAAATCTGACACCACCTAACTCTCCAGCCTCAACTAGAATGTATTACTAATCCATTATAAATCTACAACATAAAATGGTTTGCAGCTTCCCTTGGCCACCTATGGTCTTTCTCACTTGTACCACCATGGCATTGCTCAGGCACCTCTGTCTGAAAAGCTCACAACCATCATACACACACTTCATGATCAATTGATTTGTCATTATACTGAGTGCACAATCTCAAGCATGATACCAGTTTAAAAAAGAACAGTGTAATTATCTGTCTTTATTTCTATCTTCCCCATTGGTGAACTCCCTAAAGACAGTAACTATGACTGTAAAGTTACTGTTTTTTTCTTCCTTTACATTTTCAAAATCTAGCACAATGACTGAGTCATCTCAAGTACTCAGTAGCTACTTAAAAAATGATGAATGCTGCCTCCCCTTTGTTGTTGTTGCTGTTGTTCAGTCGCCCAGTCTTGTACAAGGCTTTGTGACCCCATGGACTGCAGCACACTAGGCCTCCCTGTCCTTCACCATCTCCCAGAGTTTGCTCAAACTCATGTCCATTGAGTCGGTGATGACATCCAGCCATCTCATCCTCTGTCACCCTCTTCTTCTGCCTTCTATCTTTCCTAGCATACATTCCCTTAAGAAGCTTAAAATCTAATACACTTTTTAAAGATTTTATGTTCACCTATCACAGTCCAGAAATAGCTTTCTCTCCTCCCAAACTCTTAACATGTACCCCAAAGGTCCATTATACTCAGTACATAAAAAAGTGAAAGTCACTCAGTCGTTTCTGACTCTGCGACCCCATGGACCAGTCCATGGAATTCCCCGGGCCAGAATACTGGGGTGGTAGCCTTTCCCTTCCCCAGGGGATCTTGCCAACTCAGGGATTGAACCTAGGTCTCCCACATTGCAGGCAGATTCTTTACCAGCAGAGCCATAAGGGAAGCCCAAGAATACTGGAGTGGGTAGCCTATCCCTTTTCAAGATCTTCCCAACCCAGGAATCAAACCGGGGTCTCCTGCACTGCAGGTGGATTCTTTACCAACTGAGCTATCAGGGAAGCCCAACACGAATAAGACAATTTAATTCAACACTGGGAGAATGTAGCTTACTATACCTTTTGAAGGATATAGGTCATGTATATTATTAATACTAGTGAAAAATGACACTCTTAGCAAACAACAGAGCCTAAAATTCACCTTGTCACTTTCCATAATCTGATTGTTTTTCAGAAAAAGTTCTCATCAGAAAAAAGACTCAAATGATCTCATTACAGAAGCCAAATTATAGAATCAGACAAATAAGGAGGCTGGTCTGCTGAGTTTGGGGTGCTACAGTCCATGGATTGCAAAGAGTCAGACAGGACTGAGTGCTGAACAGCAACAACTGCTGAATCAAGAGCTACTGACTGGATCGCCTGTCCCACATTCAAATCAACCAACTCTTTTTGGAAACTAGACTTTCAGATGTTACACCAAAGATGTGCATGAGTGGAACAGAGCTTTCCAAAGGAGGAATTATACAGGATGCTTATTTTATTAGAGATTTGAGAGGGAACCACTGAGCCATTGAGTAATAAACTCAGTTTGACCTTGTCAAAATCCAACATCCAGCAGCGTTTTGAAAACTTGTTGGTTCCGCCTCTTCGTTCCAAGTTGTTTAAACTTTAGTTGAGCACATGAAAGCTTTCAGTTATCAAAAATGTGCTTATATATGCACATTATTTCACGTTCATCTGCACCTGCCTAGCAGTCATCACCAGAGGCCCTAGAAATATTCAGAGAACCACTGAACTGTGAGCAATAGTTAATAAAAAATTCTTGCAGTTTTAATTACAAACAAAAACCAAGCATGTTTCAACTCTATAAAATGGATCTGGAATATCCAGGGAATGGCTGCTGTTTCTAACCACACATAAATTATATTCATCTCTCATGCTGAGTTAGTGCAGCATTACAGATTGATATAAAGCCAGCAGGTTTTCATATTTATAAAAATATTAGTTCTAACACTTGTTTCTGGAATTCTAGGTAACCCAGCCTCCAAAACAAATAAAAAGTGATAAATAACAAGCTCCTTCACCTTCCCATCACGGGCTCTTTCCTAAGTCGCTTTCCTATCTATGAAGGAAAAACAAAGCACTGCTAAGAACCTTGGTGCTATAAATAATTGGAAGGAAAATTGCTGTGCTTTGTCTGAGGGTCATTAGTGGTAGAGCAAAATTAAGAAGCAAATCAGAGTTTCTCCTTCTGTCTGAATTCTCACTGCCAAAAACATGATGCAAGATGATGTAAGAGATTCTTACTAGGGATCTTGGTCCCCACTTGCTTATTTCTTCATTTGGCACCTATCTATGACCTGGCCTCCTTACTGAGCACTCAGCATACAAAGATTATTTAGGAAGATATTGTCTTCTCAAAGATATTTTCTGTATAATGGGCAATTTACATAAGAAGTCACACAGTTCGGTAAAAGTGAGGGAAGAGACATGTCTTTTTCTGTCACTCTTTCAATAAAAAATCTGGCCTGACTTTCAGATGTCAGATACTGTATTAAGTACCAGAGAACCAAATCAAGTCAATTGTTTGTCACAGATGTTCAGACAGTAAATGTGAGTATATTCAATTGCTCAGTTGTGTCCAACTTTTTGTAGCCCCATGGAATATAACCCACCAGACTCCTTTGTCTGTGGAATTTTTCCAGGCAAGAATATTGGAGCCAGTTGCCATATCCTACTCCAGGGGATCTTCCTGTCCCAGGGATCAAACCCACATCTCCTCCATCTCCTACATTGGCAGGTGGATTCTTTAGGCCACTAACACTACCTGGGAAGTTCCAGACGGTAAATACACAATCACAAAACAGTGACCTATGTCTCTGGTAGGTTAAGTGCATAGAAACATCTAGCAAGGGCTCCAAACTCAGAACACAGGTTTCCAGGAAAAGTCTCTAAGGAGATGGGCCATTCAAGGCAGAGCTAAAAATGATGAAAGAGGTGGATGTAGAGAATACAGGCTAAGGGAAGCTGCAGGCCATGGGACTTGCAAACCAGTAAGAACACAGACACACTGTGTTGATTTAAAGACTAGAGTTAGGATGACTACAATGTTCATTCTAGGAAGGTTTTATGTAGCAAAAGGAACCAGAGATATTAGATCCTCTAGTAGAGGCTTTGGAAATGATTATCCCAACTTTTCAAATGAATCCAAAGAATAAGTAGTGATGTTTCTTAACAGAAATTCCAGGTGTCATTTTGGAGGAGGATCCTTGAAAAACATATTAGAGAATTAGATTATATGAGGGGAGATGCGAAGTTACCAGGAAAGCATGAGGAGGAAGCAGACCAAAAAAGCCTATGACTCCGTAGCCTCGGAGAGAGACCCAAGGAGATGGGAACAACACTTTAAACCATGTGAAAATACCTAACTCAGGCTCTGGGCAGAAAATTAAAAGGATAGAAAAATTCAGTGGGCAGAAAATTAAAAGGCAAATTTAGTTACCTGGTTTTGAAATAACCAAGAGGATTATTCCCTCTGAATTAAGGAATGAGATAAATAAAATATTTAGCAATACATCTGCCAATAGAAAATATTCCCTACATGTCAGGTACTATTGTTGTTATTAGTGTTATCATCATCTATGAGGAACCAGTTCATAATACATGTGATACGTTGATCTAGAGAGGAAAAGCATCTCTTAAGCAAATAATTCCTATTAAAGTTTTCAAAGGCAAACAATAGAATGGGAAAGACTAGGGATCACTTCAAGAAAATCAGATATACCAAGGGAACATTTCATGCAAAGATGGACACAATTAAGGACAGAAATGGTATGGATCTCTCCTCCTGCCCCCAATCCCTCCCAGCCTCAGGGTCAACTCCACATAAGGTGGCCAAAGTACTGGAGTTTCAGCTTTACCATCATTCCCTCCAAAGAAATCCCAGGGCTGATCTCCTTCAGAAGGGACTGGTTGGATCTCCTTGCAGTCCAAGGGACTCTCAAGAGTATTCTCCAACACCACAGTTCAAAAGCATCAATTCCTCGGCACTCAGCTTTCTTCACAGTCCAACTCTCACATCCATACATGACCACTGGAAAAATAGCCAGACTCAATTTCCTAGAGTGTGAAATCAAGTGGGCCTTAGGAAGTATCACTATGAACAAAGCTAGTAGAGGTGATGGAATTCCAGCTGAGCTATTTCAAATTCTAAAAGATGATGCTGTGAAAGTCCTGCACTCAATATGTCAGCAAATTTGGAAAACTCAGAAGTGGCCACAGGACTGGAAAAGGTCAGTTTTCATTCTAATCCCAAAGAAATGCAATGCCAAAGAATGTTCAAACTACCGCACAATTGCACTCATTTCATACAGTAGCAAAGTAATGCTCTAAATTATCCAAGTGAGGCTTCAGCAGTGAGTGAACTGAGAAATTCCAGATGTTCAAGTTGGATTTTGAAAAGGCAAAGGAACCAGAGATCAAATTTCCAACACCCATTGGATCATAGAAAAAGCAAGATAATTCCAGAAAGACATCTACTTCTGCTTTATTGACTATGCCAAAACCTTTGACTGTGTGGATCACAAGAAATTGTGGAAAATTCTGAAAGAGATGGGAATACCAGACCACCTGACCTGCCTCTTGAGAAATCTGTATGCAGGTCAGGAAGCAACAGTTAGAACTGGACATGGAACAACAGACTGGTTCCAAATAGGAAAAGGAGTACGTCAAGGCTGTATATTGTCACCCTGCTTATTTAACTTCTATGCAGAGTACATCATGAGAAATGCTGGACTGGAAGAAACACAAGCTGGAATCAAGATTGCCGGGAGAAATATCAATAACCTCAGATATGCAGATGACACCACCCTTATGGCAGAAAGTGAAGAGGAGCTAAAAAGCCTCTTGATGAAAGTGAAAGAGGAGAGTGAAAAAGTTGGCTTAAAGCTCAACATTCAGAAAACGAAGAGCATGGCATCCAGTCCCATCACTTCATGGGAAATAGATGGGGAAACAGGGGAAACAGTGTCAGACTTTATTTTGGGGGGCTCCAAAATCACTGCAGATGGTGACTGCAGCCATGAAATTAAAAGATGCTTACTCTTTGGAAGAAAAGGTATGACCAACCTAGATAGTGTATTCAAAAGCAGAGACATTACTTTGCTGACTAAGGTCTGTCTAGTCAAGGCTATGGTTTTTCCTGTGGTCATGTACGGATGTGAGAGTTGGACTGTGAAGAAGGCTGAGTGCCGAAGAATTGGTGCTTTTGAACTGTGGTGTTGGAGAAGACTCTTGAGAGTCCCTTGGACTGCAAGGAGATCCAACCAGTCCATTCTGAAGGAGATCAACCCTGGGATTTCTTTGGAAGGATGATGCTAAAGCTGAAACTCCAGTACTTTGGCCAGCTCATGCAAAGAGTTGACTCATTGGAAAAAACTCTGATGCTGGGAAGGATTGGGGGCAGGAGGAGAAGGGGACGACAGAGGATGAGATGGCTGGATGGCATCACGGACTCGATGGACGTGAGTCTGAGTGAATTCCGGGAGATGGTGATGAACAGGGAAGCCTGGCGTGCTGCGATTCATGGGGTTGGAAAGAGTCGGACATGACTGAACGACTGAACTGAACTGAACCCTCATCTCTCCCATACTCCTTTTTTCAACTCTCCTATCCATTTCCCAAGAGAATATTGTGGAAGAGTCACTGAATCACCAAGATATATAAAATCCAAGGAATATGGCCAGCAGTGTTGGCAAGCTGAGGGATGTTATAAAAATTCTGCTTGGAATTTAATAAAAGTATATAAAGGTCAATGAGCTTTGTCTACTACAACAAGAGGTAGAAACAAAATTGGGAAGTATGAGGCAAAACCCTCAATAAATGAACAATGTGGTTGCAAGGGCTTTTGAAATTTGCAGGAATTCCTATTTATACACCTCAGCTCTTGCCGCCAAGATGACCCCAGCTGATTCTCATCAAAAGAGAATCACTAAAGCCACTCTGGTCCTTTCCCCTCTCAAAACTCATAGCAGCTGATTCCTCCAAGCTTCTTGCCTCATAGGAAGGCAACCAAAATGAGATTCAGGATCTCTGCTTAACTCAGATGGCATCTGAGTTCAGGCAAACAGTGTATTAGTTTGCTAGGACATCAGTAGCAGAGTACCACAGACAAGTGGCTGAAACAACAAACCTTTACCTTCTCCCATTTCTGGAAGCTACAAGTCTGAGATCAAAGGTGCTGGCAGAATTGGGTCCTTCTGAGGGAGCATCTGTTCCAGGCCTTGCTCCTAGCTTCTGGTGGTTTCCTGACATCACCCAATTTCTGCCTTGATCTTCACATGGTATTTCCCTTGTGTGTGTCTGTGCAAATTTCTCCTTTTCCTAAAGACACGACTTATATTGGACCAGGGCCCATCCTGATGACCTCATTTTAAGTTGATTACTTATGTAAAGGTCATTTTAAGTTGATTACTTGTGTGTCTCCACACAAGGTCACATTCTGAAGTACTGAGAGTTAGAACTTCAATTAATAATAGAAATTATTAACTGAATTAATATTATTAATTGATCATTAATTATTAATTAATATATTGGATTATTATTAAATAATAGACAGAAATTCTTTTAAATAATATAAATTGTTGGGTGATACATTTCAACCTATGACACATGTTAATATCTTTACCATCATTATTATTCAACTGAGTCTGTGGAGCAGCAATTACAATGGGAAAGGCGCAAGCTTGTAGCTTGATGGATTCAGGCTGAAACTCACCTCTGAGGGTCCCTACTATATGACATACAGATAACATCTCTATCATGCAAGGATGGTGTGATGCCAAGGCAGGGGGAGCAGCTTCTATAAAGAGGTCTTTGTACATTGCGTGTGTGCTCAGTCGGTCAGTTGTGTCCGACTCTGCGACCTCATGGACTGTAGCCTGCCAGGCTCCTCTGTCCATGGGATTTTCTGGGCAGGAATACTGGAGTAGGTTGCCACAGTGAGCCACCTGGGAATGCTAATTGTACATTACAGGTCACCAATAACTAGTTACACCCAGGTAAATTAACCCACATTAAGTCAGCTCATTCTTTTCATAAAACAAAAATAACACAGCAAAATCAAGCTTCTTCCTCTGTTTCAAAAAAGGAAACATCTTAAAAAT
The DNA here is from genome assembly GCF_032405125.1 of Capricornis sumatraensis. Taxonomy (NCBI): domain Eukaryota; kingdom Metazoa; phylum Chordata; class Mammalia; order Artiodactyla; family Bovidae; genus Capricornis; species Capricornis sumatraensis. The sequence continues at coordinate 108,438,453 of NC_091071.1, read as the reverse complement.
AATTCAAAAAAAATCACTCAAATATCTTTGTTTACCCCTAAGACTCTAAATATTCTTTTCTCATAATAAAGATAGGTTTTTTATTTATGGCTGTTTACTCAAGTCTATAGAAAGAAATCTAAAAGGATCCTTCTTGTCTTTTCATATTTGAATCCATCTAGTCACTTGATTGCAATCTCTTGGAATGGAAGAACAGTGCATTCAATGATATCTGAAAATATTTTCAAAGATAGCCTTTTTGTTAACTACCTTCTCTATGTAATTCAATGGGAAAGTTGTGCAACTGTGAAAGCTACCTTTGTTTCCCAGTCTGTTCTTTCTCACTAACCTTGATATTCACTGTCTATTGGGAGTATTTGGGTTGCCTCTTCTTTCCTTATTCTTAAAATTTACTTGCAGCAAAAAAAGCATAGATGCATTTGGGGGGACTGAGTAGTAAATTATCCTGAAGTTGTTGAGTAGTTTGGAGCAGTTTGTAGACAAGAGTGTAGTGTTATAATTATTGTAACAATTCTTGAGCAAACATTTACAAGGCCTTGCTCTAGTATAAATCTGAATGTTATAGCACTTTTCTAATCTGTATGAGAAGGGATGCTTTTTCTAATTTGCATGAAGGGGATGCAAAGGCCACTCTTGTTCCTGCTGCCAGTGATTACACATCACTCTCAGGAGATTCTCAGGCAAGGAGAGCTAAGCCAAAGGAAGAAAATCTGTGCCATTTCTAGCATCATGTGAAAAGTTAATCTGGGGAAAATCTTCTGATGAGTCCTATGTCAGGGACAGCCCCCCCCTCAGCATCAGCTCAAGAAAAACAATTTTACTTAGGAAGGGCTCCTGGGTGAGTGGCGATTCTGCCAGCATTGGAGAAATGAAGATACTGAAGTATGAATTTCTTCCTGGCAAATGTTCTACCCTCTGGTTCCTATGTGAGAGCAGGGACTTGGCCACCCTGTTGTCTTCACTCATCACAGTTGACTCTTCTGGACAAGAAACAAACTCAACAATAAGAAACTCTGAAGATGAGAAGCAACTGAAATAAGGTAGTACTTGGTAGAAATGTGGCACCCTGACACGTGATAAAGACCTTGATTTAGTGCGTTTTAACACATCCAGAGGAAAGTTTTACTGAATTATCCTAATTGTCTCCGCACAAAATAGCAATATGACCAATAAGGCGAGTCAGTAGAATCACTCTGAACCATATTTTTTTCAATATAATGAACGTATGGAGTAAAAGAAAACATGTCCATTTTAAATAAATACATCTTCTAACTGGAGAGTAGGAAAAATAGCAGTGATAAATTTTCAGGGGGACAAAAGTGTGGATACATCAATAGTGATGTATTTGGAGAGAGATGTACGTGGTGACTGGTAGCAAAGCCCCAGAGGATGGAGATATAGAGAAAGGAGAATGGAGAGAGGGCTGGGGCCCATTGGGTGGGTGTGACTGGATAAGTTTTGATCACCTGACTCAAAGTTAGCCAGTCAAAAGCATCAGGAAGCAGGGAGCAAGAAACAGCAGGTGAAAGTTTCTAACATGGAGTTGGTCTGAGAATTGGCATCACAGATAATGGTGTCAAAGTGACATAAACCAAGATTGCCTAGAGAGGCCACTTTTCCAAAATGTGAGGGCAAATAAATAAATTTGAGAAAAGAGGAGCCAAGTGGAGATAACAGAAAACCAGAGAAGTATCAAAAAAGGGACAGCCTCCCAGCCTGCTGATGGCTTCCTGGATCCTAAGTTTAATTCCTGTTGAGCGTGCTTCCTTTTAGAGGGAGCCCTGGAACCGTGCAACGAAACACCCTCATTCTTTATCTGAGCTAGCCTCAGTGAGTTTCTGCTCCTTACAGTCACAGTTTTGTAACAAAAGCTGCACAAGTGCTAAGTAAAAGAGGAGAAAGAAGGAATAAGGTTAGGGAGGTCTCTACAGCCAAATAAGGCTCACAGATAAGGAACTGACCCTAAGATTAAAAGATTAGCTATCTTTACAGAGCTGGTGGGGGAGGGGCAGCAGTAGCCCAGAGTTTTCTTAAGATTCTGTCCATATTGACAGGCAAAAATTGTGACTTGGAAAAGCTCACTTCAGAGTTTTTTTTTCCAGCATTTTATATGAGGTTTTATTCCCCTCCTCCTAAAATTTCCAAATCTTCAATCCCTTTCAATAAGAATACTTTTTGCAAATTATTAAGAGAGACAGTATGGAAACTTCAATAATATTTAGAAATCTATGTAGGAGGACTAACTTGATTCCTTCCTCACATTTGCAAGTAACTGATGTGGACTCCATTTCTGACCACACAGCACAGTACAGATAGACTTTTGTGTATCAAAATTAATGAAAAAAAAAGGGGGGGGGTGTTCAGGGGTCTCAGTAGTTCTCCCAATTTAAATACGCTTAAGTAACTGTAAAAACCAGTCAGTTTACACATAATGGCGTGCCAAGTTAAAACAGAAAAGTTCCATTGATATTGACCACATTTTTGGCTCCTATTAAATTGCTACATAAATATATAAAGCAGGTCTGTAATACTAGATGTCTGCAAAAACTTGTTTTTGGCAAACAAAAGTTTTTCCATTTTTAATCTTAATCTTCCTTACACAGTATTCTTAAATATTTTTAAATTAATTTGAATTCTTAAGTATCTTATCTGCTCTCCACCCCCTATCTTCCACGCACACTTTTGTGGAGGATACAGGGTAGAGGGCAGATCTATCCTTTTCTTTTATATATTTACACATAAAATAGTTTTATATTAATGAAGATTGGCATTTTCAGTCTCTCAAAACCCAGTTTCTAGTTGTCAGAGAAAAAACATCGGAAGTGTAATGTTATTAGTCAAGATCATAGTAGGTTGAATTGTGGTCTACTCAAAAGATATGCCCATACCCTAAAGTGTGGAATGTGATCTTATTGGAAAAAGATCTCTAACGATAAGTAAGCTAACCCATGGACTATACAGTCCACGGAATTTTCCAGGTCAGAATACTGGAATTGGTAGTCATTCCCTTCTCTCGGGGGTCTTCCGAACCCAGGGATGGAACCCAGATTTCCTGCATTGCAGGAAGATTCTTTAGCAGATGAGCCACTAGGGAAGCCCAAGAATACTGGAGTGGGTAGCCTACCCCTTCTCCAGTGGATCTTCCTGACCCAGGAATTGAGCCGTGGTCTCTGGCATTGCAGGAGGATTCTTTACCAGCTGAGCTAGCAGGGAAGACAGGATTTCCATCTCAGATCATTCTGTATTATCTGGTGGGTGCTACATCCAAGGGAAAATTTCTTTAGAAGAGACTCTGAGAGGGACTTCCTTGGTGATCCAGTGGTTAAGAGTCTGCCTGCCAATTCAGGGGACATGGATTCAATCCATGGTCTAGGAAGATTCCACATGCCCTGGGGCAGCTGAGCCCACACATCACAACTACTGAAGCCCATGCCTTTGAGCCCGTGCTTCACAACAAGAGAAGCCACCATAATGAGAAGCTTGTGCACTGAAACTAGAGAATAGCCTCCACTTGCAACTAGAGAAAGCCCTGAAGTTGCAATGAAGACCCCAGCACAGCCATCAATAAACAAGTTCATTATTTTTTTTAAAAAGAGACATTAAGAGGATAGAGAAGGAAGAAAAGAAAAAGATGATCATGTGAAGATGCAAGCAGAGATTGGAGTAATGAAGTCACAAGCTAGGCAATGACTGGAGCCACAGGAAGCTGGAAGAAACTAGGAAAAGCTCTCTTTTAGAGACTTTAGAGGGAACACAGCCCAATCTGATTTGCAATGTCCGGCTTCCAGAACTGTGAGAGAACATTTTCTGTTGTTTTAAACCACCATGTGGATGGTAATTTGTCACCATGATTAAATGATACCCATTTATTTTTATCAGCTTTTCATTAAAGTCATGACATATATAAAATGCTGATTTTTTTTTACCACTGTTATCTCTAAAATGATTAAAAATAAGTATCTTATGGGCTTCCCTGGTGGCTCAGTTAGTAAAGATTCTGCCAGCAATACAGGAGACCCAGGTTTGATCCCTAGGTCAGGAAGATCCCCTGGAGAAGGCGATGGCTACCCACTTCAGTATTCTTAATTGGAGAATCACATGGACAGCGGAGCCTGGCAGGCTATGTACAGTCTATGAGGTCACAAGAGTTGGACACAACTGAATTACTAAGCACTCACATATGCAAGTATATTATAATAAAGCACTAGTAATAAAACTAGAAGCTAAGGTAAAATTTATCTCTAAATGCTCTTTATTTTAAAAATGTCACAAAACACTTTTAAATGGCAATAGTGTTTAAACATTTATATGCTTTATGATTTAATGTTGTTACCACAACAATTGAATAAAATCTATAACCCATGAGGAAAAATCACAGCTATACTGCAAGATATATTCTGCAAGGTAAGCACCAAATGAAGCCAGTAAAAAGCATAACACATGACATCCATGCTTTTGTACCAGAATTAAGGAGTTCAATTCCAGAAGATCTTGCTGTGTCTCAGGCATTGTGCTAGGCACATAAAGATCATATTCCTTTGTCAAGGTGCATTTACCCTACTATTGGGATAGACATGTAAATAAATTGGCTAATTTCTATTAAGCTCAGAATACAATGTCTGGTTTTAGGAGATCCCTTAGCTTCAGTGCATTACCTGGTAATTCTGAGCCATATTGTTTTAATAAACTCCTTAGCATGGCAAGGAAGGCCTGGCTCTTACCTACCTCTCCAAGTTTTTCTCTCCCTGTACTCTTTTCTTGGACCAACTGCACTACTCTAATCTACTTGTGGTTTCCAAACCTGCCTTCCCTGACTTCTTAAAAATCAGCTCAAGGAATGAGATTGTGAAATCCTTTATGTCCTTTCAGGGACACCATCCTGTCAGTCACCATCGTAGCCTATACAGCTTCATCAGGGATGCTGTAAAGTTTTGGGGCATCCCTGGTGACTCAGATGGTAAAGAATCTGCCTGCAATGTTGGAGACCTGGGTTCAATCCCTGCATTGAGAAGAGCCCCTGGAGAAGGGAACGGCTACTCACTCCAGTATTCTGTCCCAGAGAATGGACAGAGGAGCCTGGTGTCTTTCAAATTAATAATCTATGCACACTGTATTTATGATTCAATTCGGAAAGTCATTTTTGACGGATAAATAGGGGAAAAGGCAAACCCATAGGAGGCCTCCAATGCTAAAGAATAGCTCAACTTGCAATTTTGTCTGACTGGCACTGTGTGCACTCAGCCTTCTGATGGCATGGAACATAGATCCATCTAGAAAGTCCTCATTAGAATGAGGCTCCTAGTGATTGGTCGTCTGGATGTGAGGAAGAGATGAAAAAGGAGCTTAGATGGGAAGTGGGGGATTTGGTTTGGGATACTAGATTTGATGGAGAAAACATTTCTCTTTAGGTCATAGAGATATGGCAGCTGCAAAATAAGAGGAGAGTTTGAGGTCACCCTTGGGCTTCCAGGTGGCACAGTGGTAAAGAATCCACCTGCTATGGAGGAGATGCAAGAGACACAAGTTCGATCCCTGAGTCAGGAAGATACCCTGGAGAAGGGAATGGTTATCCACTCCAGTATTCTTGCCTGGAGAATTCAGTGGACAGAGGAATCTGGTGGGCTACAGTCCATGAGGTCTCAAAGAGTCAGACATGACTGAGCATGCACGCACAGAGGTCACCAGCAACAAAAATTTAATAGGAATGTAAAATGTAAGACATAGCAATATATCTTTATTTACTGTTTACATTTCCCAGTGAGTTCTAAGGAACAGAAAGATTGTTTCAGTTGTGGAAATAATTGACCAGGGTTAAGTTTTATATCCCTGTGGAGAAAGATTTCCAGACCCAAAATGGCATAGCACAGATCTCTGAATAGCTTTGACAAGGAGAAATTATACCACAGAAACCAGATAGCACTGTGATTCGCTGATTATGCTTCAAACAGCTAAGAAAGTCCTGCTGCTGCTGCTGCTGCTGCTAAGTCTCTTCGGTCATGTCCGACTCTGTGCGACCCCATAGACGGCAGCCCACCAGGCTCCGCCGTCCCTGGGATTCTCCAGGCAAGAACACTGGAGTGGAAAGTCCTAGGTCATGACTAATAAAGTAGGACCACAAAAGTTCATTTCTAAAACAAATAATGTAAAACCAAATTCATTAAGATGGAGGCATTTATTTTATAAAGGAAATGACTAATGGATAATTAAAATGCCATGCATCACTGATTATTTAGTGACAATTGGTATTTCCACAGTGTTAAAAAAAATACAGAAATTGATTTAATTAAATTTACTTTAGCCAGCACCTTATAAGAGTAAAGTAAATGGCCTGTCGTGGATATGTATGACCACATGGTGTTTGTAAGTTATTTCTTCTATGTATTACTCAAAGTATTTAGTCTACCAACAATGTTTTATTGAGTTTTTAAAAATCTGAATGTCTAGCATTTAACATAAGACTCTTGGTTCAAAATGACTGCATTTCACATCCATGTGAAATATATTTGATCTTCAGGAAAGCCCATCTATTGATGTAATTTTAATAACTTGAGGCTGACATTAGCTTTAACAGCAGATGATGTAAACTACTTTTGTCACTGTGGCCCTTCCTATCACCTCCTTTGCAAAATGCTGTCCTATAGAACATGCTCCTCTGGGCACATTCTTTGTAGTGCTCCAAGTGCTTGTCCATCTCACCTCCACCAGCCCCAACTTCCTTTTTTAGGTAAAATGGAACAAAGAGGATTCACATCATTTCAGTCCATCCTTATCCAACCTTTCAGAGGGTGCAGGAAATGAAAGCACTTAACCAATGCATTCAATCTTAGGGCTTCCACAGCTGGCCAGGAGCCAGGGTAGGAGGCATATATGGAGAGGTGAGTTTTTCCCAATCAGTTCTGAGCCTGTTGACTGCCCTGTGAAGGCCCACTTCTCAGCTCCAGGGCCCCCAGGCTTGCTCTGCATACTCACACAGCCTACAGCCTGGATTTTCCCAGAGGCTCAGGTACCACAGCTACTGTGCCTCAGCTTTATTCTCTGTCTCCCAAGTATTCTGAATTGAATGAAGTAGGAGCCTACTTTCCAGTTTTGTCAACACACTTCATTGAAAGTGTAACTCCACCAGCATGTAAATGATCAGTTAGATTTTGTGAATGAGATCACTTGAGGGATCACCCCCAGTCCCCAGCTTCCCACTTCAGTTAGGTCAGATTCAAATGCTCTACATGAACTCTAAGGTCAGATACAACTTGATACCTCCTACATTCCTAACCTCATCTCCTTTCAATACTTTTGTTTGTTTCACTCCAAGGTCGCAAAAATTCAGACATGACTTAGCAACTGAACAACAACCACTGATCTCCACATTTCTAAGTCAGCCCAAGCTCACCCCTATCTCTCGGCCTTTGCACTTGCTGTTCTCTTTACCTGGATTGTGCCTCCCCCAGATCTTGGGAGGCCTGGCTCCTTATTATATTATTATCTTTATTGTCTTCCTTACAGTACAGGTCTTAACTGACCTCCCTATACAAATAACCAGTTCCCACTTGGTCCCACCTGATCTCATGCCTCGGTTAATTTTCTTCCTAGGAACCACCTCTATAAGATGTCCTTATATTGTTGCTGTCTCTCCTTTTATATAGCAACAATATTAGAAGTATAGCCTCCAAAATTTATAGCTTATCTCCTTTCTTTACCACTGTATCCCCAGTTATACACTAGAACTCAATATACTAAGTATTCAATAGATATTTGTCAAATTAATGAATTCATTAGTGACAACTGTTTTCATAAGATGTACTTTCTCGGCAAAACAGAATACATAGCCCATCTTTGACAGTATCCAAATTTTAGGGGACTACTTTACAGGTCTAAAAAATCCCCAATTTGAAGATCCACTACTTTTAAAAAGCACCCTCTATGAAGTTCCAGCCTATAATCTTTTCCTATTATGTTGGGATTTTATTTAATCATACATGTCATCAATAAGTCAACAGCAGCCTCTCAAATTAGAAACAGTACTAAATTGTTGAGAGAAGAGGGGATTTGGGGCAATTTCACCTGAGTACTGATATAGATTTGTTATTCTCTTATCTCTCAGATGAAGACAATTTCCTTTCACTTAACTAAGCTGATTTGCTAACTAAGCTAAGAGAAGCATTTTGATGAGCTTTGGGTAGTGATTTGGGAGAAAGGCAAAATGTGAAAAAAGGTATGCAGAAGGAAAGGGCCGCTTTGGAGAACTAGATTCAGCATGAAGGCAATGGACTCCTGGAGGTGAGAAGAAATACAAAACATAACAAGGAAGAAAGGAAGGGAGGTGTGAGGCCTTCAGAATCAAACCTCTGTTTCACAGTGTTGCTTGAGGTTGGGCCTGCCTCATGCTCTCTTGGTATGACCCCAATTTGTTTAGAAAAAAGAAAGAAAGAAGGAAGGAAGGAAGAAAGAAAGATTATTTTACTTTTTCTTTTTTTTTTGGCTCTAGGTCCCCAGACCAGGGATTGAACCCATTCCCCCTGTAGTGGAAGTACCAGCATCTTAACCACTGGACCACTAGGGAAGTCCCAAGAAAACCCTTAATAAAGAGGGAAGGAAGGAAGAGAGAGAAGAAGAAAGGCAGGAGAGACAGAAACTGAAAACCAGTTGAGTTTAATGATTAATTAATCAAGTTGGGCTGCTCTTTGTGGCGGGAATGCAGATACAGCTTTCTGATGAGTAAACTCACAGACAAGAGAAGTTCAGTTCAGTTGCTCAGTTGTGTCCGACTCTTTGCAACCCCATGAATCACAGCACGCCAGGCCTCCCTGTCCATCACCATCTCCCGGAGTTCACTCAGACTCACGTCCATCGAGTCCGTGATGCCATCCAGCCATCTCATCCTCTGTCGTCCCCTTCTCCTCCTGCCCCCAATCCCTTCCAGCATCAGAGTCTTTTCCAATGAGTCAACTCTTCGCATGAAGTGGCCAAAGTACTGGAGTTTCAGCTTTAGCATCATTCCTTCCAAAGAAATCCCAGGGCTGATTTCCTTCAGAATGGACTGGTTGGATCTCCTTGCAGTCCAAGGGACTCTCAAGAGTCTTCTCCAACACCACAGTTCAAAAGCATCAATTCTGCGGCACTCAGCCTTCTTCACAGTCCAACTCTCACATCCACACATGACCACTGGAAAAACCATAGCCTTGACTAGACGGACCTTTGTTGGCAAAGTGATGTCTCTGCTTTTAAATATGCTATCTAGGTTGGTCATAACTTTGCTTCCAAGGAGTAAGCGTCTTTTAATTTCATGGCTGCAGTCAGAATCTGCAGTGATTTTGGAACCCAAAAAAGTAAAGTCTGACACTGTTTTCACTGTTTCCCCATCTATTTCCCATGAAGTGATGGGACCAGATGCCATGATCTTCGTTTTCTGAATGTTGAGCTTTAAGCCAACTTTTTCACTCTCCTCTTTCACTTTCATCAAGAGGCTTTTTAGCTCCTCTTCACTTTCTGCCATAAGGGTGGTGTCATAGGGAGTGCATTGTTGTACTCAAGAAACATGATTCAGGCCACCATGGAGTTCCTTAACCTCCCAGAAAAAAATCAAAGTCCATATCAAGTTCCACCTGGCTCTGCCCTCCAGGGGATTTTCATAATGGCAAATCCAAACTTCTCTCTCCTACTGGGGGTTGGGGGCAGGGAGAGCAGCAGCCTTTAGTAGTGTTTTTAACATGAATCCAACAATTCTGGCAGCCCTTTAGAGCCTTCCTATGTCTCAGATCCAACAGGAAGAGCAGAGAGAGCAAGTGAATGAAGTCGCTCAGTTGTGTCCGACTCTTTGCGACTCCATGGACTGTAGCCTACCAGGCTCCTCTGTCCACAGGATTCTCCAGGCAATAGTACTGGAGTGGATTGCCATATCCTTCTCCAGCGGATCTTCCTGACCCAGGGATCAAACCCGGGTCTCCCGCATTGTAGACAGACCCTTTACCGTGTGAGCCACCAGGGAAGTCTCTCAAATGGGAAATAGGGTGTCTCTGTGCCCCAAGCTCATACTTGACTCTCTAGGCATATCTGTTTTGCCAAAGAACTGAACTCATACAATAGCATCTGAAAAGTACAGGAGCCAGAGTCCTGAGATAAGGAATGTTTATCTGCCAACTATGAAAGATGAAATAAGGGCTCCAAGAATTTCGTCTTAACTTGCAAGTAAGGAGAGTCTATTGTTCAGGGGCTGATCAGTGTTGATTTTCAAGTTTTCTTAGAAACACAAGTGTTTGCTCTCAGGATAACTATGTTGTTTTCTTTTAGGGCTTGTCAGTACACCATGAAAACAGAGAAACCAAACTAATCCTAGTCACTCCTGTTGGCTTCTTTTAAAACCTTGAGTGGTTTCCAGTCCAAACCAGATTTTCCCAGGCTCCCATTTAAGAATAATCCATTTACCACAGCAGTCAAAACAATTGAGCAAGTCTGGGAGGAAAGCTAACATGCAGTGGGACTGGGGACCCGGGACTGGTTGGGGCGTGGGGGCAGTGAAGATGCTGGGAGACAGCAAATCATGTTTGCTGTGCCCCTTCACAGGGAGAGGTGACTGGGCCATCCACTTAACAAGCTGAGTCTGGGGTTTTTTAGAAGAAGACAGGGATGCAAACAAGTGTCCCTCAAGTTCCCAAGTGGACTCCTTTGGAATCTACATCATGCTGTGACTATCCCAAGAAAAGATAACAAATATATGTCATCCCTGAGCATATAAAACACAGAAATATCACAACTAAAATGCAACAACTTCTTAATTTTCAATTCTTCTAAGAGTGAAGAGAAGAACATCTCGTGTTGGACTATAAATAACAAGTTTACAGATGTTTTAAAAAGAGCCAGTTGACCCAAAATGCGGTCACTTGTGATAAATGCATATCAGCAAACCAAGACTTAACATCTAACTTAATTACACTTTTCGGGCTCTCCCAGGATAGAATCTGAAACCAGTCAATCGGGAATTACCTGACCAGCACCAGTGAGGTATCTATCTGCCTGATAGACCCCTGTTGTCTGCTCATGGAATGTGACAAACAATCTACTCTTTGCTAATAACTTCCTGTTCCTCCCCCTTCTGCCTATAAAGCCTTCCATTTCGTACAGTTCCTCAGACCTCCTTTCTATCTGCTAGATGGAATACTGCCTGATTCACGAATCATTGAAGAAAGCTAATAGGCTATAAATTTACTTGTTTGAATTGTGTTTTTCAACAATATATACAAATAAACTTCATCTACAGTTGGTGTTTGGGGAGGGAAGAAATAATAGAGGAATAGAGAGGATCGAGGTTAACCAGCAATAGGACAGGAGGAAACAGCCTCACAATCCTTGGGTGCCCTGACGGGAGGGGACAGAGACCGAAGGAAACCGCAGGCAGATCACACCTCACTTTTCAGGATCATAGACTTCACAAGCTAGACTGCAGGCCCTACTTTGTAAATGAGAAATCTGAGGTGCTCAGTCCCTCAGTTGTGTCCAGCTCTTTGTGACCCCATGGACTGTAGCCCACCAGGTTCCTCTGTCCATGGAATTTTCCAGACAAGAATACTGGAGTGGGTTGCCATTTCCTACTCTACAGGATCTTCCTGACTCAGGTACTGAACCCATGTATCTTGCATCTCCTGCATTAGCAGGCAGATTCTTTACCACTGAGCCACCTGGGAAGCCCTAGAAATCTGAGAGCCCTGAAAACTCAAGCAGTTTGCTAGAGCTGCACATCCCAGTGGGGAGCTAGGACCAGGGTCTGGCCTCTTAGCATATTTTCCTTTCTTTTTCCTGCTGCTGAGTTGGGGAAGATCTGATTGCAGTTTACTACAAAGAGGAGATCCTAGAGCCCTTGGTCTCCTAATGGTGTGGAGCACAGTTCAGTTCAGTTCAGTTCAGTTCAGTCACTCAGTCGTGTCCGACTCTTTGCGACGCCATGAATCGCAGCACACCAGGCCTCCCTGTCCATCATCAGTTCCCAGAATTCACTCAAACGCACGTCCATCGAGTCAGTGATGCCATCCAGCCATTTCATCTTCTGTTGTCCCCCTCTCCTCCTGCCCCCAATCCCTCCCAGCATCAGGGTCTTTTCCAATGAGTCAACTCTTCGCATGAGGTGGCCAAAGTATTGGAGTTTCAGCTTTAGCATCAGTCCTTCCAGAGAACACCAGGGACTGATCTGCTTTAGAATGGACAGCTGGTGCTAAAATGGGATGCTAGACCTATGACTACTACTCTAACAATGTTTTTTGGGCTGGCACACATTTTGTGTTCTTTTCGTGTGTAGTGTGTTATTAGGCTGCACCTTGTAGGCCCACAAGCCCTGTACCTGCCCACCTGCCAAACTGAAGGAAAAAACCCAGAGGCAACAAAAGAGAGATCAGTGGTTTAATGGATGGAGGACCTTACATGTCTGAAGTGAGGTCCTGGAGTGACACCCCACTGTGTACAGCAGGAGGTGGACAGGATATGGTGGCAGGCTTCACTGTGGTGGTAGGCAATAGGAGGGGGGCGGTGTTACCAGTTATAGGAGGAATTTTCCCCTTTAATAAACTATCATAGAGGAGTCGTTATGATCTAGAGATGAAAACAATCCCTAGTTGGGGCCGGAGGGAAGTATCTGGGCATTTACTGATTAGGCTCTATGATGAAGAGGGAAGGTCAGTCATATCAGCAGGGTGTAGGTGAAGCAGGACCTTGTCAAACAGCAAGAGAACAGTCATCTTGGGTGGCCTGATCACACATCTGTATTTTTTAAATTCTGCCAGAATGCTGTTCCATAGTAAATCTATAGGCTCTGTGAGACAGATAAAATCTCTCCTCTCTGAGACTTAAAGCTCCTCAAGGCCAAGGTCTATGCCTTTCATATTTCTGGCTCATTTCCATACTACAAGTGTATGGCAATTAACACTAACTTGGTAATATTTAAGGAACTGATTGGAATGGACTGCCTGCTGAGTGATTAAGGGGACATTGAAAGCTGTATCATTTAACTTGGATGGTGACAGATTGTATTACCTGTTTGTAATTCTCCTTTTTCTACCATTCCTGTTCAGGGAGAATTAAAAAACATCTCCTATCACCACTGATTTTGAGATTTGCCAAGGAATGGGCTTTGACCAGTGAGGCATGGGCAGAAGTCACCCTGTGCCAGTTTTAAGCAGAGCCTCTTTGCCTTCCCCTCTTGTGTTCCTGCCTCCCCTGTGAGAAAAACACACTCCTGAGTGGGAAGTGGGGCTGCTCCTTGAGTCTGGGCTTTGGGATAAGATAGGAGGAGCAGACCCAACTCATCTGGCTGCCCAAGCACAGCCAAGCCAGGCAAGGACCCAGCAGCTCCATGCTAACCCAAAGAGCCATGAATGAGAAATGGATGTTGGTTACTGTAGCCAATATGTTTTTTCCCGGGTTGTTACCACACATGATTTAATAAGTGGAATCTCTCCAAAAAGCAAATCCACCATAGAGCTGAAGTGCTGTGAACTGTTCTCAGCCAATTAGATCACAGAAAACACTGAGGTTCTTTCTGGTAGATAATGACATTTCCCGAAGAAGCCTGACCTTGCTGCTAAGTTATAATGGAAGCAAATCTCAGATCAGATGTTCTTCTACAAATGTAAACAATGATTAAATAAATATGGCTTAGCCAGCAGGCATAAAAATGGTCCTTAGAACCTGTTGTGCAAGTTCAAGAAAGTGCCAGATCTCTGTCCTTTGATGCTCATCTCACCCCACCATGAAATGTTTTCTAGAAGCTAACACCAAACATTCCAGAGGCAGCATGCCTTTTAATAGGCAGCAAGAAACTATTACTCTTTGTAACGAGGCCTGGGCAAAAGGACTTCTAGAAGTCAAGACTCAGTCGTCAGGCTTTCATCCCTGTTTTATGCCTTAAAGGTGAATCTATCCATTCTCTATCTATGAATCTAAAACTGTGTGAAAAAAATTGTTAGTCTCTCAGTTGTGTTTGACTCTTTGTGACCCCATGGACTCCTCTGTGGAGGAGGTCCCAGAGGACCCCATCAGGCTCCTCTGTCCATGGAATTCTCCATGCAAGAACACTGGAGTGCGTATTCATTCCTTTCCCCAGGGGACCTTCCTGAGCCAAGGATCGAACCCGGGTCTCCTGCACTGCAGGCAGATTCTTTACTGTCTGAGCCACCAGTGAACCCCATATATCTAAAACTAATTAATATATATCAAATATGTAACACCTTGAACTTCACTAATAAGACCACTCCTAACATTTATCAAGCTAATTTACTAATTTCACAAATAAAAGCAATGTCTGACATTCACAAAACCTCAGGTGGCTGGCTGAAATGCTTGTAGAAGCTGGCCCTGGAGTGTATTGTCCAGCCCTGGAATGGGGATTTGCAATTAGAAATCTGTAACCTAATTTGAAAATTAAACTAGTTAGCACATACATAAAATCACACTAGTCCAAAGTATTTTGAAGTAAATTGCAGACACCATGACACAGAAATTATTGCCTCTGTTTCACCCTCCAGAAATACCCAGGCTGCCATACCTAGGGTGAGAGTCTTTCCTGCCTATAACAGGTTTACTGTGGAAACATTAGCTTGGGGACTCACACCTCCAGCCAGGACTTCAGCAAAAAAAAAAAAAAGAAAAGGAAAAAAAAAAAAGAAGCAACATTAGGAGGCCGTTCTGATTATTTAAACAAGAATTGCAAGGGTTCATGGCCCTAAATCCAGCAGAGGAAATACCAGGCAGGAAGTCAGATAGCAAAGCCTTGGTGTGAGAGCAGAGGACACTGACATGGTACTCACACTGGATTCAGACGGAATGTTCCCTGTAAGCCCTGCTGGGCAGCCAATAGAGGTCCAGAGTATCCCATCACACCTGTAAAGTCCTGACACACTGCTACAAACACAACACCTATGGCACAATATCCACAAGTGCTCAAGCTCATTTCCTACTTCATCACTCCAGTAGAAATCATTCATTCTTTGACATTGACTGAGTGCCCTTCCAGCCAGCCATTGCACTAGACGCCAGAGACTCCATTACAGACAAGTCACAAACCTTGCCATAGAGAAGCTTTCAAACTTGGGCAGGAGTTCTGGGGCCTGTGGCTAGGATTCATGGATGGGTTTCAGTGGTTTGTAAGTGTTCCAGAAAGCAAGGCTATGTATGTATGTATATACGTGTGTGTGTGTGTGTGTGTGTGTGTGTACTGTTCTGTGCTGAATCTATATTGTTCATCAGATTTCTGAAAGAGCCCTTGACTCAGAAAGGATGAAAAATGTGTGTTCAATGGGGAAACCTGTATATGACTTATTGTATGACTTGTATGACTATATAATAAGTGCATTTACTCACACTTTGCTATGGAAGATCAAACTGTAGACCATACAAAAAATAGACTTTTTATCAAAATGACCCAAAAAACCCTTAAACATAATAACTTCAATGAGATAAGAGCTTATTTAAGAAATGTCCTTATAACTGAACTAATGACTAATAAAAATGGTACTTGACACATTGCAATGAGGGAAACTTCATCCTCTCCATTACAAAAGTCAATCACAGATGCAGTAAAGCAAGGGCTCAAGGTTCTCTGAGATGTGACTATGTGTACAGGGTAATAGTAATAATTCCCAAGCCTCATTTCAATCTCCATTTGTCTTTTCAGGTCAAGGATGAAGTAGAATGGGGAAAATTTACAGCCATGACTTGACTCTCTACTACTGGCCTAGAATATACATCAAAGTTAAGATAATCAATGTACAGGTAATAGGGACATTTCCCTCTCAAATAATTCAAGCCTGTTCAGCAAAGAGTTCATCTGATGCCAATGAAATTCATGGTCCAAGAAGTTACATGTTATCCATTGTGTGGTTTTCATAATTTCTGCTATATCCCCAGAGATCCCAGTTTGAGAAGCACAGATTTAACCTCTCTGAGGTTCAGTTTCCTCCATATATTTAATAGGAATAATCCAACCTAAATCAAAAGGTTTGTGGGAAGATTGTGTCACTTGTTGGCCAAGTCATATAACATATAATCATTCTGCCTAGTACCTAGCATGTATGCAATAAAGGCTAAGATGTAGCCCCATCCCAGTCTTCCATTTAGGTGTGTGTGAAATTGTGGTCCTCGATTATGATGTGCAGCAGCAGCATCACAAGGAACTTGTTAGAAATGCAAATTCTCAGGCCCACCCCAGACGAAGAGAATCCAGAAATTCTAGGAGTGGAGCCCAATGAGAGTATGTTACCAAGCACTCCGCACAATTCTGACAGATGTTTCACTGAAGAATTGCTAGAGAAGTGAACTGCAATCACAGCTTAGCATTAAAATCACCTTGGATGCTTTTAAACACAATTGATACTCAAATCTACCTTAGACTAAATCAGAATCCCAGGCATTGACAGTTATTAGAAGGACCCCCAGTGATTTAAATTATTTATTCTGAAGCCCAGGGAAGTCCATTTTTCTCCTTTTCTTCAGGCTGTGATGGACACTTGAAGATCCATCAACGTGCAGTTGTCCCCTCTGGATGCAGACCTGCCACACCGCTTAGTAGCTGTGTGATATTGGGGATGTTTCCTACACTTCTTTTAGCCTCAGCATCTTCATTTACAAAACAGAAACAGTAACAATCCCTACCACATATTTATATTTTCAAATGTGAAAACTGAATTCTAATGTCTTTTTCACTTGTAGCTACACCTCCAGTAATAGAAGGAAGACCAGGACCAGTCTTTGCTGGGTCCTCTCTGCTGGAGAGTCATGTGTCTGGGTGAAGGGAGGAGAAATACCTGGGGGTGATGGAGAAGGCATTGGTAAACCTTAGAGTATTTTTGGCTTAAATGCCAAAAAGCAGAGCTGCTAGGTATTCATTGGAGAATGTAACATCTAGAAAGGGGACTGTGGGTCTCACAGGACTTGGTGGGAGATGTATAGGGCAAGACAAGGAGCAGCATCAGGAAGGGGTGACTAGTGGGTGTGCTCAAGGATGGAGACCCTGTTTCCACAGGGGTCAGTAGAGGAGCAGGCAGTGTTGGCTAGGACCCATGGAGACTTTGAGTTCCAAATCAACATGGAAGGGCTTGGAGAGTGTGGCGTTAGTCCAAAACAGAATTGGGTGAATATCTGTGTGCACTCTCCTTCTATAACCATTTTCTCTTGCTTGGTAAGGAAGACACAAGTTCATTAGCTCAAAAGGATGGGATCCAAGAAATGAACTAGTTAACTCTAGGAAAATTCAACTTTGGGTTTATTGAATCCACTATCTCTATCCTCCTCTTCCTCTGCTTCTTCTCCATGAGAGACACAACTTCTGAATCACTAGCTCTGCTGGGTGAGGATGGTTCACTGTCATCTGAGAAGAAGCTTCAAACTAAGCTTCATGGCTTCTGCCTCCAACTACTGTTTACACACAATATTGGGAAGAAAGCAGCTGGCTCTAGACCTCAACCCATCATGGGTCATCGTGGTCACCATGTGCTGGTCACTTAGGCTCTGCCCCCTCTTTTCCTCTTTGCCACATTCTTTCCAATTCTGAACCCATAATTCTGACCTTGGTTGGTACTCAGAAATCTCAGGTCGCTGATTAAAGTGTTTTTTATTCCAAGAATGTCTGCTATTACCTCTGTCATGATAACCTGGAATGACAACACTGTAGCATAGGAACCATTCCCACACTGAGGTTGGAAAAAGCACTGAAGTCTATGAGATCAGCCAACAAACATTCAAGGAAGACTCTTCCCTTATAGCAGAAGGAAATCTAGAAGTATATTACCACCCTCAATACTCTAAGACTTTATTGGCATTTTCTTTTTGATATCATGGGGGTCTTAAAGCCATTTACAGTAGAAAACTGATTTTTTATGACAGATGGTATAAAAGCAAAACAACTCCATAACTGTAATCTCCAAATTACAGCTCACTGCTTTTAAATAAATATTTGAGATTTCAAAATTCCAGTATAAACAAATAAATACTTTGGATATCCACCACGTTCAAGTATTTGCCTTCAGTGGGGAAGGAGAGAGCAGGAGAAATTAGGAAGGAATATGAAGAAAGCAAGTCTGAGATGCCTGTGAGCCCAGAGGGCATGTCCAAGGCCAGAGCCTGCAGGGACAGGCTCACCTGTAGGACGCATGCAGAGCTGACCAAGCTTCAGTGGAAAGCAAGGCCAGATATGGAGCTACACAGTGGGGAGAGAAGGGGTGGGTGTCAGAGCATGACCATTGCTGGGCTCTCACTATTAGGCAAGATGCAAATGGGATCAGACCAGAAGAACGGAAAGGCATTCAGAAACGGAAAGCTAGGAGGGGTCCATCTTCTAGCCAGGTTCTAAAAAGGCTTCTCTATCTTCAGCAATGAGGACCCAGAGCCATGGGCTGATTCTCTGATTCTAGCAAGATTGTAAGAGACACTGGTTGCAAGTAGAAATAGTAAAGCAGGCTAACTCTGCCCCACAGCTATAATTTGGTGGATATGTACTGAGTTGGAAAAGAATGAGCCAATAAGGTCAGTGTATTATATTAATGTCAATTTTCTGATTGTGATATTCTGTAGTATGCAAGATGTTAACACCAGGGGAAATAAGGAGGAAGATGTATGGGATTTCTCTGTATTATTTCTTGCCACTGCTTGAAAATTTATAATTATTCAAAGCAAAAAAAATGTTTTAAACTTTAACTCAAGAAAATGAGTTAACCTTTATAAACCAGAAGATTTCATATAAACATTTTATTTTCCAGCTGTTCTTGAAAAACTGGAAGATTTGACAATAGCACCCTTATACATTGTTCCCACAGTAGCATGGTATCCCATCATAACAACTGGAGGCCTAATTCTCAAAGATAGGCCTTAAAATCTTCACTTGGCCACATTCACTACCCAGGCTGCCACACTTATGTATGTTATTTGTCTGGTCCCCACAGACACTAGCTTCATCCCATCCTTGTATAAAGAATTATGGAGATGAAAGTTAGGTTGCCCAAGAAGTCATCTGAGTTTGCACAGTCTGTCTCAGGTTTAACACTGCATCATAAATGAGAATACAAGGACACCTCACTATCTGTCCCCCTGGGGTTGTGAACATAAAAGTTACCCTTATTGTATTCTTCTGTAGTCACTGAACCACTTAGGGTGGGTTCCAAGAAAAATCAATGATATACTAAATGTCATGCTATTATAACTCTGTCACAACTCAGGAGTCATATAAAATATAGGGAGTTCCTAAAGTCACAAATTCTCTGAAATTATCAATGAAATAAGAATCAGGTAAGGCCTAATTAATCAAAGTTGAAAATACATAGACACATGATTTAATTGGAGCTCTCATATATGTACACACTAGGATTCAAAGACAGAGTATCATTCCAAATGGAGTCTGCCTTTTAGTTTTCTGAGATTAAATATTTTCCACATTAAAAACCTGTTCCCTTTGGTTTCCACATGGTAAATTGTTCAAGTGGAATCATTTACCCCAAAGGCAATGCAATGTTCCCATTATCACTAAGCAGCAAAGGGCAAAAACACCAATGGGGTAAAGACAGGAAGGATGAATTGAGGTCATTCATTCCTTGCTACACCAAAAAGGCATGAAATTGACTCACATCTTTAACTCCATCTTTATGTTTATTAAAAGATATTTTGTATGATCCTTGGCCTACTCAATGTATGGTCCATCTCCTCTATTAGCATCTCTTCACTATTCATGTCATGCTCAGACATAATTTTTCCTAGTTATGCCATTCTAATAGTGATGTTTTCTCATAATTTTAGCCAAGAAAATCAGATTTTCCCCATAATAAGTCTATTAGAGTTGGAATATTATAGCATACAAACCATATAGTGAAGAGAAAGTATGATTTTTTTTACATATTTTTTCACATATAAGTTAGCTTATCAAGAGAGTTAAATTGCATTTAAAACATATACACACTACTATGTATAAAATAATCAAGGACCTACTACTATATAGCACAGGGAACTCTACTCAATATTCTATAATAACCTATATGAGAACAGAACCTGAATAAGCATGAATATATGTATATGTAAAACTGAAGCACTTTGCTATACACCTGAAAGTAACACAACATTGGAAATCAACTATACTTCAATATAAAATAAAAAATTTAAAATAAATAGATTGCACTTAAAATTCAGGGGCAGATGGAGGTCCTGGCTAATGGTCCCTCATGTGGCCTGTTAGGTCAAGGATTCACTGATAGGATTCTCTCATCCTCCTTGGTGCTGATCTTTGACCCACAATATGTTCCCTTTCCGCTTAGCCGTTTTCCAAATTGGTAAATACACAGACCAAGCTGCTTCTGTTCATTACGTCCTCAGATTTATTCAGTTTGGCTACACAGGTTAATTCAACCCTCTAGTCCCCACAGATGCTGCCTCAATTCACACTGGTAGAAGGCAGTTATTGTTACCATTTGCAGTATGTCACTGCCAAAGAGAGTGCATATCTGGAATTCCTTTCAAAATGCTTGGAGCCTGTGATCTGGCTGTCACCAGCAGCTATAGATTGGACCACAGCTCGTGCATTTGGGAAACCAGATTACAAGCATGAGATGCTGGTTCTGCTGAATTGAAAGTAATGTCAATGACGTGTAAACCAAGACATTTTATTTGTAACGTAAAATTGGTGGTGCACTGCATGTAGCATCAGCTGGACCCTGCTATAAGGCATCTGGTGAGGCCATGAGGCCCCTCCACGTGTGCTGCTGCGTGTGTGTGACGGCCAGCTGGCGGTGCAGCTGCTGGCCCAGCTCACTTATGGAGCCAGCTGACCATCCATCCTGCAGACAATGCATCGAAAGGTCAAAGGGGCTTTGGCTCTTACTTTGAACAAGTGTGTTCAGTCACCAGGGGTTCCACTGACCATCGGGCAACAAATCAGGCAAATAATTTGCAGCTTCCCTAATTAAGCTAAACTCCAACCCCCAATCTAGAGCTTCACTTCCAAATGGTACTTGTATTTCTTACTCAAATATTTTTTGCAATCATGGATCCCCTCTCTGTATACAAAGGCTCTCTTTTGAAAAAATGATTAACTCCTTTTTTGAAATGATGTACTTATTCTGAATAGATTTATAGTTATAGATAGAGGTAAAGATAGCAATCAAATATGGTTTTGCTTCCCAGAGATGAGTTTATTGGAGCAAAAGTAAAACATCATTATGAATGGTGGATTGAAAGCAGCTTGGTTTGATTTTGAGGAGTCAAATCAACAGTCCCATTGAATAAAATATTCCTGTTATCATTTAGTGCCAGATCTCTCTGCTACTAAGAGATCTCAGGTTTCTGTTTGTCCCTGATAAACCTCAGGCCTCCCTGCCCTTTTCATGATATGGCATGTTATCATGATTAAACAGATATCTAGAGAACATCCTTCTCTGTAACCAGTGCCATGTGGGATTCTGGGTCTCATGGGGAACAAGACAGATGAGGTCCCTTCTTTCACAGACTGAAATGAGCAGAAAGTTCTCTAGTTATTCTTTCCTAGCAAACACATATGTTTTGTTTTCCAAATCCAAGATATGGGAAATTTCCTACATAGGCTCAATAAAAAATCCCTTTAGAATTATTTTTTAGAAATCACCTATCAGACTATAAAGGGGAAAAAAATTAAAAAACATATTCTGGAACAACTTTTTCACATTTGCAAAAAGCCTCAGAATTTCTGAGAATGGGGGATCCTCAGAAAAGAAAAGAAGCCAGATTCTTTTTCTTTTGATCCCCTTCACTCTTGTAGCATTTTATTGGAAAAAAAAAAAAGAATAGAAAATTTGAGTGTGCATCAATTTTAGTAAAGTGTTGAATTACATATTTGTTTCAGTTAAGAAGCCATCTTCTTGATGAAAAGGGTCACAGCAAACAGAAAGCACAGGCTTCTTGAGAATGCCCAACTACATCTGAAAGATTGGGTGGGTTCCCTATCTCCTTATTACATGTGTGGATTTGCAGGGAAAGGGGCTTATGACCAACTTGACAATGAAAGTGATTTCCTCTGGCATCATCTGAAAAAGTTTGTTTGGTATCATATTGGAATAACTATATCCTACAGGATTTTTACAGCCTGTTTTCCTATTTTTATCTCTCAGTAGGATTTCAACTCAGCCCAGGTTCATCATTCTAAGCTTTGTGTGAGAAACATCTCATTTCCTGGACCATCCTGGAGAAAACGCCAGTTCTGAAGCAACATGCAACTTCTCAAGCTTAAGAAAAAAGAGGCCTCCAAGGGTAGCATCTTTCTATTTTACAAAACTCCTCTCCCTGCCGAACATTTGGTTTTGCATGCTTAGAAAGAGAATGAGAAACCCAAGTTTCAATAAAAGCATTGCCAGATACCCTGCTTTCAAAATGTTCCTTCAAATGAGAAACACTTTTCTCTTGCACTTTTATGTGAATAAGGGGAATATCTTTCTTTTTCGCCCCATTCTATTTTTTTTAGAATAAAAAGAAAACTTTTTTTTTGTTTCTATTAAAAACCACATTATCTTCCATCTGACTCATTTGATTTTTTCCAATTATTGGTCCTGACAGTTGGCACTTTGCTCCCAACAGCCCTGGAGGATCCAGAGGGGTCAGCTCTCTCAGCATTTCATGATTTGTGACAACCCCAAATGGTGATTTCCCATTAACCTCTGATTGCCTCTCCCCCTGAAGGCAGGCCCTTCTGTCCCATAAGGTGAACCTACAGACGTCACAGCATGCAATCAACCTGCGCCTCACTTTCCCAGGTTGATTTTATGATCATGGGAAGTAATGCTGTCAACAAGTCGGCCAACTGCCTGAATGATGGCAGGTGTCCTGCCTGGCAGAGCGCTCCCCTGATGTGGATGTGGGAAATATGCTAATATTCAGGGTGGTGCTGGGAGCCCCAGGCTCTGTGACCTCTCATTTGAGAGGCCTCGGTGCACTTTTTATGAGATGGAGCTATTGTCTTGCTGGCCTCCAACAGGAGATTCAGAGGAGAACCACAATGGAGATCAAGGGATGGCAGAGGAGGACCTCCAAGCAAAGGGTCCAGGGCCTGGGTAGTATTTTGCCGGGGAGAAGAAAAGCTGGAACTGGAGGGGGTCTTGAGACCAGGATGGTATTGGGGCTATTATGTTGTTGACATGGCCAACTGTTCAACATTCTGTGTGAGAAGAAAAGCAGAGGAGAAAATGAATGTAGACTGGGATGGGGAAATTCTTGTTTGCAATGTCCAATAGTAAGGGCTGTTAAATACTAACATTGGTGACAGGAATACATTTTGTGTTTTAAAATTCAGATTTTCTCAGTTGAGAGTTTTAAAAGCAAACTTGTCTGGATGCAGGGAGAAGACAGGGGTCCTTTGAGTCCCCTTCAGTTAGCCATGTGCAAAACAGAATTTGGCCCTTCACCACTGCCCGTTATGACTGACGTCTCTTTGAATGGGAAGAAAGTCCGAAAGGGAGAGGATATATTTATATGTATGGCTGATTCATTTTGCTGTACAGTAGATACTAAAAAGAAAGCTGAGCACTGAAGAACTGATTCTTTTGAACCATGATGCTGGAGAAGACTCTTGAGAATTAGTTGGACAGCAAGGAGATCAAACCAGCCAGTCCTAAAAAAATCAACACTGAATATTCGTTGGAAGGACTGAGGCTGAAGTTGAAGTTCCAATACTTTGGCCACCTGACGTGAAGAGTCAACTCATTGGAAAAGACCCTGATACTGGGAAAGATTGAGGGTGGGAGGAGAAGCAGGTGACAGAGAGTGAGATGGCTAGATGGCATTGCTGACTTAATGGACATAAGTTTGAGCAAACTCTGGGAGACAGTGAAAGACAGGGAAGCTTAGCATGCTGAAGTCCATGGGGTCACAGAGTTGGACATGACTTAGCAACTGAACAATGAACAACAACAAGCATACTAACAGCATTGTAAAGCAACTATATTCCAATTAAAAATTTTAAAAAATGATAGCATTTGATGTTGCCATGCAGGATTCCCTAAACCTTGTTTTAATAACTTACTTAGCTGAGATGGGACTTGTTTTTGTGGCCAAGTGACAGATCAAGACCTTGGATGACGGGCATCCTGATGTCAACTCTGCTGTTAATCAACTCTCAGACTTCAAACAAGCACTGAAGCTCAATTTCCTTAACTGTCACATGGGGATGATTGCTGTGTTGTCCCTTGGAGGACTGCTTGGAGAGACATATTATGAAAGGAATGAAAAGCACAATGAACCCAAGTATGTAGTAATTAGACTGTTCAGACCTCGGGGCTACTCCCAAATAGTAAAATACCTGGCTTCCTTAGTATTATTCTAATAAGCTACTCCTACCTGGCCTCTGTGTGAGAACAAAGAAGGGTCAGCAGGACAGGGAACTCAAGATCAACGCGATGCTGGTGTCCAAGCTGCTGTTTCCTTCTTGTCTTTCCCAGATCTGCAGCCCAACATTGGGCACAACCAGGAGGCCTAGACCAGTGCAAAGCAAACACATAAGGTGTTGTAACCAGGGCTGCAGTCTCCACAGTGTTTGGACATTTCGAATGGAAACACTCCACCATGAAATTCTCAAATATCAGAACTAGGGAACTCTACTGACCTTGGTACTTGTTATAGGTATGTTTTAAATAAATACAAAATTGACAAATAAATATAAGTGTTTTCTGTATGTGTGTTATTCGCTCAGTCATGTTTGACTCTTTGCCATGCCATGGACTGTAGCCTGCCAGGCTCCTCTGTCCATGGGATTTTCCAGGCAAAAATACTGGAATGCGAAGTGTTTTAGCATAGTCATAAAGTGATGGAAATTTTTACCCCTAGAGCAAATTCAAGCTGAAGACATATTCAGTTACCAGGTAAGAAAATAAAACTTGTCCATCCAGAATTCTAGCTAAGGAGAAAAGAGCCTTTGAAAATAAAGGGAAATTAAAGTACCTTTTCAGCCAAAAGATGAGAGACTTTGTCCCAAGAAGATCTAAGTTTTTCCCAAGAAGTGGAATGCACCCTTGCCTTTTCAGGTTTGTCATGGGCTGGAACATCGCTTCTGTTCATTATGTGGTCTGTGCTACTGCTGTCAGAATCAGAAGTCTGGACTGGGCAGTCTTTATGCAGCTCTCGAATGATAGAGGCAAAAAGACCAACCAAGTATATTTCATCAAATATCCTTATTTTCCGAACAGGAAATAAAAGGTTAGAGAAATAGAGACAAACTAAAAATAATACAATTAGGAGGAGGACACACTGGAATTACCCCAATTAGCCCCACAAGGAAAATGTTGTGGTCACTAAGTCATATGATTTGCTGTTTGAAAGGCCACAAACTGATCTTCAGGGAGGTAAACAGGATTCATAGTTATTTTTATTTGGCCCACAAAGTCAATTTTTAAAATTCAAAATTAATTGCCTTGAAAATTTAGAAGGCATTGTCAGGTGAGCTCATATACCTATCCGAGCACAATCAGCCAGAGTTTCATGTTTTCTGTCCCGTTTAGATGTGACATGTACTCTCTAGTTTGCCATAGTCACCCCACTCCCTAATGTCACCATGACATGAGGTCACAGGAGATTCAGAATGAATCATCATACTTGTACAGTTGCATATCTTAACTACTGATGTCATTCATTCATCTTATTTTCATGGGCCATGGAACATTTGATTTTGCAATCCCTTCTGTTCCATATGTTGTTTTTATTTTCCTAAATAGTAATCATGATAATTTTAGCAAAGAACTAACAAACAAGAAACTTAATGTCTATCTGCATGGACGACACACTTTTTTAAAACACTTTTCTTTCTTGATTGATTGATTGGTTGATTGATTTCTGGCTGCACTGGGTCACTGTTGCTCTTTGCAGACTTTCCCTAGTGGAGAAGAGTGAGGGGCTATTCTTCACTGTGGTGCACGGGCTTCTTCTCACTGCAGTGACTTTTCCAGTTGCTGAGCATGGGCTCTAGGCTCAGGGGCTTCAGAAGTTGTAGCACGCAGGTTCAGTAGTTGCAGCTCGAGGACTCTAGAGCTCAGTCTCAGTTGCTGTGGCATATGGGCTTAGTTGTTCCAAGGCATGGGGAATCCTCCCAGATCAGGGATCGAACCTATGTCCCCTGTACTGGCAGGTGAATTTTCATCCAGTCTACCACCAGGGAAGTTTACATGGCACAGTCTTGATCCTATGGTGATTATGTATTTAGGGAACACAAGGCATGTGCATTCACATAAGCTGGTACAGGAGGCCTGTTTATTATATCTGCATGTACCTAAGACTTTAAACATTGAGAAAATCCTACTTGTATCACAATATTCTGAAGGAGAATGATGACCATTTTGCCATTTTTCTCAATTTCCACTGGGTAAGATGTAGCCTCCCCGAGTCTTTTCTACTGTGCTCCCATGTAACTTCTCAGGAAGATGGGGCAGGGGGAGAATCTAGTTTTATATCTATATTAAAAAGATAAGCTAGACCCATATGTCCACACAATGAATTTCATAGCAGTATTATTCATAATAACCCCATGGCAGAAACAATCTAAATTTGAATCAACTGATGAGTGGATAATTACAATATTTTACATCTATACAATAAAACATTATTATTTGCTAATTTAAAAAAAAATGAAGTACTGATACATACTACAACAGGAATGAACCTTGAAAATGGTATGGTGAGTGAAAGAGGCCATTCCAAAGTATAACATTGTATACTTTCATTTATATGAAGTGTCTAGAATAGGTAAAATCTATAGAGAAAGCAAGTAGATTAATGTTGCCCACCACTGGCGACTCGGGCGGGAAGCGGGAATGACTACTAGTGGCGATGAGGTTTCTTTTTGGAGGAGATAAAACTGTCCCCAAACTGACTGTGGTGATGGTTGCACAAGTCTGTGAATATACTAAAATCATTGAATAGGATGCTATAAATGGGTGGATGTTATGGTATGTGAATTACAGCTCAGTAAAGCTCTTATTTAAAGAAAGTTGAAAACTGATAAGCCTTTTGTAATTGGGAAAGGGGAACTAATATTTTGAAAGGATCTGCTATGGGCCAGGCAGACTCAGACTGTGTGTGCTGTGTGTGCTGTGTGCTGTGTGTGTGTGTGTGTGTGTGTGTGTGTGTGTGTGAGTGTAAGTGTGAATGATTTTATTCAAGCCTCACAGCAACCTGCCAATTGATTTCATTTTAACCATTTCATAGATGAGCAAATAAAGGCTCTCAGAGATTAGGCCTCCGTAACTAGTTACTCGCTAATCTGATATGTGAACCCACATCAGTCCATGCAGCATTTCCTCCTCCCAAAGACATGAAACTAAATAGAAACGATTTCCCTTGGCTGTTTCTTACTGCTGCAAGTTGACTACTTAATTATGAACAGGAAAGCAGCTTTTCTTAAAAGCTAACCTGCAACATGCCAGTCTTTCTAAAGCCAAAGGGAGCTTTTTTTCTCTCAAGGAAATGTGTCCTTTTCTAAATGCAGAGCTAGACCTGCCTAAACCACTTCTCTATCTGCTGTCTGTTGACATTTTCTCACTTACCCAATGTAATGTTCTCCTTGAACTTACCTCAGCTTTCTTCCTCATTAAATATTAGAGCTAAAAGCACTGCCTAATGTACCTCTCACCTTACCCCTGAATACATAAAACAACATCTAGACAGCACTGAACATGTTTACGACATCCTCATTCTATTGCATGCGTGTCTCTCATTGTCACCATCAAAGAACACCTGCATGTGAATTCATGTGGACAAGCTCCTCAAGTAAGCATTCAGAACACATGCACCTATATCCAACCCACACACTTCAGGAGGTACTGTTAAAGCATAAATCACCTGGGAGAGGGCAGTAAGGTGCGGTGAGGGGAGGACAGACTCAAATAGAACTCACACACCTTGCATTAAATGAGAGTCAGCCTGAGCTGTATACGAAGGGGCAGCCAGCAGAGATCCCAATCATCTCCAAGCCACAGGCTCAGAATCTGCACTGACTCACATCACAAGCCATTAGTGTCCCAACTGGGCTCCAGTCCTTACCTCTACTGAAGCAGAAGTCTTCACCAGGGAGTGACCTCACTGGGTCATCAGGATCACTGCAGCTTCTCAGTTTGGCCCCTTAGAGCCTCAGTTCCCTGATCTGACAGCCAGATCTTTCTTTCCTCTTTCTAACAGGACCAGTATGTTTCCTCCTGCTTGTCAATATTTAACTACCCTGTCAAGTTACATTACATCACCTGCACTAAATCCCACTCCAGCGATAGCTAGAGGGTGTGCCTGCTCTATTCAATTCGACTCAACTAACATTATATCTACTACTGTGGGCAGGAATCCCTTAGAAGAAATGGAGGAGTCATTACAGTCAACAAGACAGTCCAAAATGCAGTACTTGGATACAATCTCAAAAATGACAGAATGATCTCTGTTCGTTTCCAAGGCAAACCATTCAATATCACTGTAATCCAAGTCTATGCCCCAAACAGTAATGCTGAAGAAGCTGAAGTTGAACGGTTCTATGAAGACCTACAAGACTTTTAGAACTAACATCCAAAAAAGATGTCCTTTTCATTATAGGGGACTGGAGTGCAAAAGGAAGAAGTCAAGAAAAACCTGGAGTATCAGGTAAATTTGGCCTTGGAGTACAGAATGAAGCAGGGAAAAAGCAGAGTTAGGCCAAGAGAACACACTGGTTATAGCAAACACCCTCTTCCAACAACACAAGAGAAGACTCTACACATGGACATCACCAGATGGTCAACACCAAAATCAGATTGATTATATTCTTTGCAGCCAAAGATGGAGAAGCTCTATACAGACAGCAAAAACAAGACTGGGAGCTGACTGTGGCTCAGATCATGAACTCCTTACTGCCAAATTCAGACTTAAATTGAAGAAAGTAGGGAAAACCACTAGACCATTCAGGTATGACCTAAATCAAATCCCTTATGATTATACAGTGGAAGTGAGAAATAGGTTTAAGGGATTAGATCTGATAGACAGAGTGCCTGATGAACTATGGACAGAGGTTTGTGACATTGTACAGAGACAGGGATTAAAACCATCCCCAAGAAAAAGAGATGCAAAAAAGCAAAATCGTTGTCTGAGGAGGCCTTACAAATAGCTGTGAAAAGAAGAGAAGTGAAAGGCAAAGGAGAAAAGGAAAGATAAAAGTATCTGAATGCAGAGTTCCAAAGAAGAGCAAGGAGAGATAAGAAAGCCTTCCTCAGCAATAAATACAAAGAAATAGAGGAAAACAATAGAATGAGAAAGACTAGAGATCTCTTCACAAAAATTAGAGATACCAAGGGAATATTTCATGCAAAGATGAGCTCAATAAAGGACAGAAATGGTATGGACCCAACAGAAATAGAAGATATTAAGAAGAGGTGACAAGAATACATGGAAGAACTGTACAAAAAAGATCTTCATGACCAAGATAATCACGATGGTGTGATCACTCTCCTAGAGCCAAACATCCTGGAATGTGAAGTCAAGTGGGCCTTAGGAAGCATCACTACAACAAAGCTAGCGGAGGTGATGGAATTCCAGTTGAGCTATTTCAAATCCTGAAAGATGATGCTGTGAAAGTGCTGCACTCAATATGCCAGCAAATTTGGAAAACTCAGCAGTGGCCACAGGACTGGAAAAGGTCAGTGTTCATTCCAATCCCAAAGAAAGGCAATGCCAAAGAATGCTCAAACTACTGCACAATTGCACTCATCTCACACGCTAGTAAAGTAATGCTCAAAATTCTCCAAGCCAGGCTTCAGCAATACGTGAACCATGAAATTCCAGATATTGAAGCTGGTTTTAGAAAAAGCAGAGGAACCAGAGATCAAATTGCCAACATCTGCTGGATCATTGAAAAAGCAAGAAAGTTCCAGAAAAACATTTATTTCTGCTTTATTGACTATGCCAAAGCCTTTGACTGTGTGGATCACAATAAACTGTGGAAAATTCTGAAAGAGATGGGAATACCAGACCACTTGACCTGCCTCTTGAGAAACCTGTGTGCAGGTCAGGAAGCAACAGTTAGAACTGGACATGGAACAACAGACTGGTTCCAAATAGGAAAAGGAGTCCGTCAAGGCTGTATATTGTCACCCTGCTTATTTAACTTATATGCAGAGTACATCATGAGAAATGCTGGGCTGGAAGAATCAAGATTGCTAGAATCAAGACTGCAGGGAAAAATATCAATAACTGCAGATATGCAGATGACACCACCCTTATGGCAGAAAGTGAAGAACTAAAAAGCCTCCTGATGAATGTGAAATGGGAAAGTGAAAAAGTTGGCTTAAAGCTCAACATTCAGAAAACTAAGATCATGGCATCTTAGATCACGGTCCCATCACTTCATGGCAAATAATAATAATGTATCATTAATTGTGACCAACATAGCATCCGTATGTAAGACACTAATAACAGAGGAAACTAGATATAGAGTATATGGGACATTACTTTTCCATCAAAGGCCCGTCTAGTCAAGGCTATGGTTTTTTCCTGTGGTCATGTATGGATGTGAGAGTTGGACTATAAAGAAAGCTGAGCACTGTAGAATTGATGCTTTTGAACTGTGGCATTGGAGAAGACTCTTGAGAGTCCCTTGGACTGCAAGGAGATCCAACCAGTCCATCCTAAAAGAGATCAGTCCTGGATGTTCATTGGAAGGACTGATGTTGAAGCTGAAACTCCAATACTTCGGCCAAATGAGTCAGCGAAAAGCTGACTCATTGGAAAAGACCCTGATGCTGGGAAAGATTGAGGGCAGGAGGAGAAGGGGACAACCGAGGATGAGATAATCAGATGGCATCACTGACTCAATGGACATGAATTTGGGTAAACTGCAGGAGTTGGTGATGGACAAGGAGGCCTGGCATGCTGTGGTTGATGGGGTTGCAAAGAGTCGGACTCTACTGAGCAACTGAACTGTATTGAACTGAACTTTTATCAAGTGCCTTCCATGCATTCATTTCTTTCAGTTCTTTCAGCATGCATTGAGCACCTACTGAATTTTCAATGGAGATACAGAATTTAAGATCTCATCCTTGGGCAGTCAAGACAGTGTGTTGTGTGTTAGGATGCTGGACCACACAGGGTAGGGAATCTCCTATTACAGGTGGCTGCAGAGAGATGACATCAATGGGACCTGAGAATTTTCCAAAGATGGGGACACTCAGAATCACATCCTTAATGGGCCAAGCTAGATCCAGAAAAACACAGAAGGATAAATGCATCGCCTCTATCCTCAAGGAGCTGAAACTCAACACAGGGGGCTCTATCAGTCTACAGAATAGCAGGATTGCATACATAAGTACCATGGGCAAGGTATGAGAGAGGCCAGTCATTTCTCATTTTTTCTTGATGAGTTGGATTATCAGCTATTTCTCTTTTTTCATTAAATTTCATTTGGCATATAATATGTGTATACTAAGGTTCAGTTCAGTTCACTTCAGTTTCTCAGTCGTGTCCTACTCTTTGCCACCCCATGAATCGCAGCACGCCAGGCCTTCCTGTCCATCACCAACTCCTGGAGTTCACTCAGACTCACGTCCATCGAGTCAGTGATGCCATCCAGCCAGCTCACCCTCTGTCGTCCCCTTCTTCTCCTGCCGCCAATCCCTCCCAGTATCAAAGTCCTTTCCAATGAGTCAACACTTCGCATGTGGTGGCCAAAGTACTGAAGCTTCAGCTTCAGCATCATTTCTTCCAAAGAAATCCCAGGGTTGATCTCCTTCAGAATTGACTGGTTGGATCTCTTTGCAGTCCAAGGGACTCTCAAGAGTCTTCTCCAACACCACAGTTCAAAAGCATCAATTCTTTGGCGCTCAGCCTTCTTCACAGTCCAACTCTCACATCCATACATGACCACAGGAAAAACCATAGCCTTGACTAGATGGACCTTAGTTGGGTTACAACATGTTAATCTGATGTATTTATAACAATTACCACTGTAGTGTTGTTAGCACTTTTATCACAGCACATAGTTACTATTTATTTTTGGTGGTTGTAAACATTAAAATCTAATCCTCTTAGCAAGTTTCATGATTATAGTACAATATTCTTTCCTATATTCACTTGAGTGCACATTAGATCTCTAGGACATGTTTGTCTCTCATTGCATATTTGTACTTTTAAACAACATCTGTTCTCTCCAGCTATTTCTAAGACTGAATATTTGAACGCAGATGTCTCAACAGGGAAAACTGACTAAAGTCTATTGGTCCCTTAGTATTACAAATATGGGTGACTCCTCAGGTCTTTCAAATAGCAGATAAACCTAGAGAGTAAAGAAGATTACCTGGAACCTATTTTCAAGATCAGGGAAAAAAGAGTTTGCATAACAGAGTAACATTCTTCCCTGATCAAAGGAATTAATCTGGGACAACATGGCTTGGCCACAGGTAAACAGGGATCTGCCAAATACCCTTCTAATCTCTTCATGACTATTCCAAAACAAAGATACAAAAATTCTGACACTTAATGAACAAATGATGACTCTTTTAAATAAGATAGACAGGGGCTTCCCTGGTGACTAAGTGGTGAAGAATCCACCTGCCAAGGCAGGAGATAAGGGTTCCATCCCTGATCCAGCAAGATCCCACATCCTGTGAAGCAACTAAGCCCATACTGCTGCTGCTGCTAAGTTGTTTCAGTTGTGTCCAACTCTGTGCGACCCCATAGATGCCAGCTCACCAGGCTCCACCGTCCTTGGGATTCTCCAGGCAACAACACTGGAGTGGGTTGCCATTTCCTTATCCAATGCATGAAAGTGAAAATTGAAAATGAAGTCGCTCAGTTGTGTCTGACTCTTCAAGACCCCATGGACTGCAGCCTACCAGCACATGCACCACAGATATTAAGCCTGTGCTCTAGAGCCCAGGAGTCACAACTACTGAGCCCATGTGTCACAGCTACTGAAGCCTGTGTGCCCAAGGGCCCATGCAACAAGAGAAGCCACTGCAGTGAGAAGCCCGGGCACTGCAACTACAGTACAGCCCCCACTCGCCACAGCTAGAGAAAGCCCAAGCCACAACAAAGGCCCAGCTCAGCCAAAAATAAATAAATTAATTTAAAATAACAATCTATACAGATTTACAGAGCCTGGGCAATATTAAACTGTGGCCTTTCATCTGTGATCAGGAAAGCTCAAAAGTTACTCACTTTAGGATGTTTTTCAAAGTTTGAGTTTACCACCCAGCACAGCCCTCACATATATCCACATAATCTCTTTTCTACCAAAACTGACTTCAATTTCATGCTGCAGAGAACAAAGCTCCCCATTTATATGTGAACATTCAAAGAACCCCACCATTGGGAGCCTAAGAGACTGCCATATAAAGCGTTGGGATATTTGAATTGCAAACCACAGCCTGAGGACCTCAACACATCTAATCTGGGACATGTTCCAAACTCAAGAGCATCTCTGCATGGAAGCATCTTTCACAGTCAGTTTCTCAGGCCATTTCCCAGCTCCACACGTCCACTTCCCCAACTGTTTCTAAAGTGAACGTTTATAGTCTGTTTCCATATTTTACTACAAGGTATTTAAGGTTTTGACAAATACTAACTGACACTGCCACCATTCCAGTGAAAACTGGTGACCTGGAACTAATGCCGATGACTTGGTTGTGGCCAAAGACATTTTTTAATCGGTCATTAATGTTCAGCAGAATCCTGCCCCAAATGTCTCTTTCATATCCTGGAAACATGGTTTAATTTCAGTCTTTAATAAATCCACAGTGCATGTTAAATCATCACAAAACTGAAGCTTTATCACACTCAAGCTTGATCTTTAAAAAAAAAAACAAAACAAGACGTTTTCAGAATCTCTTTTCTAATAACACATAACACATGTGGCATGGGGGATACTATACATTATTAATAGAACAATTGTTACTTCTAATTGCCCAATGCCTAGGGATTTCTGGATCCAATTAGAGTGGATTTGTGCCATTTATCTTGCAATCCCACTAGAAGGATATGGTGCTATATGACCTTTGTTTGTTTTTAAAGGCGATTTTAGTAAACTATAGCAAGGTGAGGGACACTTTTCAAATAATACAATTAATATCAGAGGTAGTGAGATAACTGTCATCCCATGGAGAATAATAAGCAAATGCAACTGACATATCCAGATGTCAATTATGAAGAATTTCTGTTTTCAAAAGACATGCATGCATGCATCCTCAATTGTGTCCAAATCTTTGCAACCCCATAGACTGTGGCCCGCCTGGCTCCTCTGGCCATGTTATTTTCTAGGCAAGAATACTGAAGTGGGTTGCCATTTCCTACTCCAGGGGGCCTTCCCCACCCATGGATCAAACCTGCCTCTCTTGTGTCTCCTACATTGGTAGGTAGAATCTTTACCACTGTGCCACCTGGGAAGCCTCTTTCAAAATACAGAATATTTCAAATATACCCTGCTTATCTCTTGTGTACTCAACTTTACAAAATAGAAGAAAGATGGTTTGGGGTTTTTTTGCTTGTTTTCTTGTTTTTAATAAGTCATCTTAAGAAAATTTCCAAAATAAAACAAATTGCCCAAAAGCCAATTAAATAGTCTTCTTTTTCAGAAAGGAAGTGGCATTATATACTCATCATGAATATAGACAAAAAACTTGAGGCCTCAGTCAATATTATGATATTATGTGAACCTGAGCAAGGCACTTCATCCCTGAGATGAGGTAGCTAGGCCTGCCCACCTCTTATGAGGAATAATTAAGCATAAGTGATGATTATTGAAAGCACACAGCACTCCTGTGGGGCAGGGAATTCTGGGCCTTTTAAAATAGTTACTTTGAGAGCATAAGACATGTTCAAGGTCACAGAGTCCTTCTCAGGTTGCTATTAACTGTCCCAGTTTGCCCAGGACTGGGGGCAGGACTCCCAACAAGCATGATGTTGAGTGCTAACACCAGCAAAGTCTGGGACAGTCTATGGGTTGGCCACTGAACTTCCTATCACTTGACTCATGTTAGAACTCTGTGCTGGGAATGGACGTTATAGTTGTCAGCTACAAATTGGCACTCACCTGTCAACTACAGATTGGCACTTGCCAAGCACTTGCCAGTGACTGAGCAACAATAGCAAGGGCATCTGGCATCTGCTTGCGCTGCTGCAGCTGCTGCCCTGCACCATCCCCTGAAGGGGATTCAGGGTGGAGAGTGAGGCACTCTGTGCTCCAGGGAAATGGGTGGAACCAGTCTATAGTTAGTTAGATATTTTTAGAAACTGATTTCATGATGCTAATCCTTGTATTGCCTCATATCTAGAAAAGCACTAAATCCCTTCGTGGTGACATCAGCTCCTCATGTCATGACTAACACAAGACCTTTTGCAAGTAAGCACTTGATTGTATTGAACTCCCCCTTCATCAAAATCTTATTATTGACCTACCCTCACTGCCTTTTTGGAGCAGTCTCTCAGAGTTATCTGAAGTGCTATCTCCCGGCTGCACTCCTCATTTTGCCCCAAATAAAACTCAACTTGTAACTTTCACATTGTATACCATTTTTAGTCAATATAATATATTATCAATTATTTATATCTTTTTGAGCCAACAAATTTTGATTCTTCAGAACTCAGTTGGCTTTTTGAAATAAATATTTAGAGCCACCTCCGCTCCCCCACCACCCAATGGATTTGCAAGGTGGGTAAAAAGTTTGATGTAAAAAATGAGAAGTGTTCATCAGTTAAAAAGTTTTCTTTTTTGAGAGGTTCAGAAACTAACTTTAAAAAATTTTTGTTTTAAATCCAGAAGGATTTTATAGCCTTGCTGCTCAAAGTGTATCCACAGGATTAGCAATTTTGGTATTACCAGAATTTGTTAGAAATGGACAAACCTATCCCACCCCAGACCTGCATCAGAATCTGCACTTCTGGAAGATTGCTGGGTGTCTGAAGCCATGACAGTTTGAGGAGCACTGTTTCAGAATTTGTTTAAGCCTGGGGTAAAGAGGGAACAAACCTCCATAAAATCATTTGATAGAGTTATAAAAATAATAACATTCCTGCAAATCAAAGCTTTTTGAGCAGGGAAATGAAAGACATTATTGTAATTTATGTTGTTGTGCCTTGTGAATTCTAGTTTCATAGTCAAGGAGGCTATAAAATGTAATTCAAGTCTAAACGAGAAAAAGCAAGTTTCTGACATATGTGGAGAAGTCTATTTTGGAGTGGGAGATTTGAGGGGCCAATAAACACACATGTGTGGGTCAATTTGGTATTTGGACATACTAGTCTGGGACTAAGCAAGTTCCAAAGGGGTATGTACATGATTTCCTTTTGTAAAATGATCTGGAGAGCTGTCAGCATAGGGACTGTACCAGATAATAAAGGGATAAAGGATTTTACAGAAGACAGCATTCCAGGCCTAGAGGACAGCACAAACACCCTTTGGCAAAAGGAAAAAGGAAAACAAAGCAAAACTAAAAAGGGTGATAAGCAAAAACTAACTAAAAGTTTTCTAAATCTGTGTCTCTGCTTTGTAAGTTCATTTGTATCATTTCTTTTTAGATTCCATATATAAGGGATGTCATATGATATTTCTCCTTCTCTATCTGACTTATTTCACGCCATATGATGCTCTCTAGGTCCATCCATGTTTCTAGGGGGAAGGGATAGTTAAGGAATTTGGGAAGGTCATGTACATACTGCTATATTTAAAACGGATAACCAACAAAAACTTATTTTATAGCACATAGAACTCTGCTCAATGTTATGTGCCAGCCTGGATGGGAGGGGATTTTGGGGGAGAATGGATACATGCATATGTATGGCTGAGTCCCTTCACTGTTCACCTGAAACTATCACAACATTGTTATTTGGCTATGCTGCTGCTGCTGCTGCTGCTAAGTCGCTTCAGTCATGTCCAACTCTGTGTGACCTCATAGACAGAAGCCTACCAGGCTCCCCCGTCCCTGGGATTCTCCAGGCAAGAACACAGGAGTGGGTTGCCATTTCCTTCTCCAATGTGTGAAAGTGAAAAGTGAAAGGGTAGTCACTCAGTCGTGTCTGACTGTTAGCAACCCCATGGACTGCAGCCTACCAGGCTCTGCCATCCATGGGATTTTCCAGGCAAGAGTACTAGAGTGGACTATATCCCAATACAAAATGTTTTGGTGTTAAATAACTGTTTTTTTTTTAAAGTAACTAAAAGTGAAATCTAAATGGATGACTATAACATGGTAAATTGAAATAATATAAAGGTTTAAAGGCTTTGCTTCCTAAAACAGAAGGTACATATTGTAACAGCAAATACAATAGAAGTCTGAATCCAAAATTCTAAATATTTCAAATGGGAGAGCCAGGAGACTGAGTACAAAGTTTTATTTGTGTTGTTATGCCCAGTGTCCAAGTCCCCAAAACAGAGAATAAGACGTCCACAGCAATGCAAAAGCATAAAGGGGTTTATTGCTAGCTCGAGCTAGGGCTCAAGTCTCATCCAGTGCAGTGGAATCTTGACGAAAGAGCCCTGAACTCTGACTCACAGCTGCTTTTATACAGGCGGGTCTTAGTACAGCTGGCGGGTAATGATTGGCACGCGCGATTTCCAAATCCCACATCCCTACCCGGATTGGCTCAGGTTTGGCGCCATCGGAGACTTTCCCAGGGTGTGGTTCCCCGGAATCATGACTCAGGTTTTAATCCAGTTTGGAACTCTCCTAGAGTGGGGCTTCCTAGAATTATGACTCATGCTTACAGGAACCTGAGGCTAGGCCTAGTGTGGCCTCTTGAGCCTGTCATGGCTCAGGTTAGGTCCCAACACTGTGTGTATGCATGAACATTTATGAACAGGAAATATATAGCCTTCTTTTTGCTCATGGGGCATAAATTTACAGGAAGTGATTAGGCATATGGACACAAAGAAGACACTGAGATTCCTTGAAGTGAATGAGGAAAGGACAAAATAAGAAAATTTAAGTGGTTTTCAATGAAAAAAATAGTCTCCTAACTAAACCAAGTATCACAAAGGCAATAAAAATACAAAGTACAAGTTATTTAGATATAAGCACAACAATCAAGAATACTTCATTCTTATCAAAACTGGGATGCAGCTGAATGCAAAGAAAATATATAGCTTTAAATAGTTTTTTTTTTGAATATAATTAAATTAATATCTCAAAATTCCCAAAGGAATTAAGGGACCTAATGAAATAAAATGTACTTTAAAAAGGATAGAAAAAACATGAAATAAATTGGCTAGTAATCAGTTTATACATTAGCTGACTCAACAAACATTTATTGAACAGTGCCTAGGAGTTCTCTTTGTTGTTGTTTGCTTTTTCCTACTTTTTTAGACTCGGTGAATACAGCAGTGAAGGAAAACCATTACTAAATAGATGAACAAAAAATAATGGATGAATAATTGATGTAGATATTCCACCTTCAGTGAGAAGGAGCATAACTCCCTACTCTCTAAGTATAATATGGAAAGGAGGTGGGGGAATAGTAACTTTACTGTAGAGAAACCAGAAAAACATTTAACAGCCAGGTGATCAAGATAAACATCAGCTGTGATATATTCTGTTCACAGTATGTACCTTTGATATGATGTGATGACAATGGCACTTTATCACTATGGGCTTCCTCCTCAAGCCCCATAACCCCAGTGTAATCATGAAATAAAAATCAGACACGTTTCAAGAGAAGAGCATCCTACAAACTGCCTGAATAGTACTTTTCAAAACTGTCAAGGTTATGGAAAATAAGGAAACACTAAGACACTGTGGTAGCTAAGAGGAACCTGAAGAGTCAGGGCAACCAGATGTTAGTGTGGTATCCTGGATAGGATCTTGGAACAGAAAAAGAACAGTAAGTAAAGCTAAGGAAATTTAGGGATTCCCTGGTGGTCTAGCGGTTAAGACAGTGGTTAAGCAGTTAAGCAGTTTCACTGCTGGGGACACAGGTTCAATCCCTGGTTGAGAAACTAAGACCCTACAAGCATGTGGAAGAGTCAAAAAACAAACAAACAAAAAAAACTAAGGAAATTCAAATAAAGTATGATGATAGTAAGTTAATAAAAATAATAATGTATCATTAATTGTGACCAACATAGCATCCGTATGTAAGATGCTAATAACAGAGGAAACTAGATATAGAGTATATGGGATATTACTGTGCCAACAAAGGTCTGTCTAGTCAAGGCTATGGTTTTCCCAAAAGTTGTGTATGGATGTGAGAGTTGGACTATAAAGAAAGCTGAGCGCCGAAGAATTGATGCTTTTGAACTGTGGCGTTGGAGAAGACTCTTGAGAGTCCCTTGGACTGCAAGGAGATCCAACCAGTCTATCCTAAATGAGATCAGTCCTGGGTGTACATTGGAAGGACTGATGCTAAAGTTGAAACTCCAATACTTTGGCCACCTGATGCGAAGAGCTGACTCATTGGAAAAGACCCTGATGCTGGGAATGATTGAGGGCAGGAGGAGAAGGGGATGACAGAGGATGAGATGGTTGGATGGCATCACTGACTCAGTGGACATGGGTTTGGGTAGACTCTGGGAGCTGGTGATGGACAGGGAGGCCTGGAGTGCTGCGGTTCATGGGGTCACAGAGAGTCGGACACAGCAGAGCGACTGAGCTGAACTGATATGGAATTCTCTGCCCTAGCTGGTCACGCTTTTCTGTAAACTTAAAAATGTTCTAACAAAGTCTATTTGAAATTTTAAAAATAAGTGTATGAGTTCAGATAGTGATGTGCTGTGTGCTGTGCTGAGTTGCTCATTTTTGTCTGACTCTTTGAGACCCCATGGACTACAGCCCTGTCAGGCTTCTCTGTCCATGGGGATTCTCCAGGCAAGAATACTGGAATGGGTTGCCATTTCCTTCTCCAGGGGATCGTCCCAACCCTGAGATCAAACCCATGTCTCATGCATTACAGGTAGATTCTTTATCATTTGAGCCACCAGGAAAGCAAAGTTACAAAGAATGTCAGATAGGGTAATGTAACAGGATGTCCTGGGAGAATGGCTGGGAAGGGTGATCAGCAAAATTTCCTCTGCAGCATTTGAGCTGAGACTCTCATAATGAAGGAGGGGGAGCTCAGGGAGAAATCTGAGGGGAAATGTTCCAGAGAGAGGGACAACATCAAAATAAAAAAGCAAAGGAGCAATTAAATTGAAAACTGGTTATTCAGGAAGACAAAATACGTTAACTCTCTAGCATCCTGATTAATGAAAAAAGACAAAAGTATACAATGCAAAGACTAAGAAATAAGTTATTGATGTATATTGAGAAATGAAAAGACTATGTGCATTTCACTGACACTGCATTGGGAACTGAATATTTTTTAAAAGTAAAATACAGATGACTAAAAGTAATAAGGCTGAAGAAAATAGAATAAAATAAATTTAAAATATTGCTACAGATCTATTTTTTAAAAGTAAGCAAATAAACAGTCCATGGAATTCTCCAGGCAAGAATAGTGGAGTGGGTAGCCATTTCCTCCTCCAAGGGATTTTCCTGACTCAAGGATCAAACCCACATCTCCTGCATTGCAGGCAGATTCTTTACCATCTGAGCCACCGGGGAAGCCCTGTAAAATTTTAAGCAATAGACAATTCATATATAATTCAAATTATGTCAGAGAAAAGAAAACACATTTTATAATTAACTTTGTTAAGCCAGTATATCTTAATATTGAAGCCTGATAAACCTGGCATAGACAAATTCCGCTTTTATCTTAAAAGTTAAATGTATTAAATAAAATGTTAGTAAATTGTTTTCAGCCTTATAATAAACTATGACCAAGTATAGTTCATTTTAGTTATATAAGGGTGAATCAGCATTTCTATCCATTGAATTTATATTAACAAATCAAAACAAAAATATGTAATTATATCATTAGATGCTGAAATCACTTACAACACTTTTGCAAGAATCTTGACTTTAAGTAAAAGAAACACCACTGGAAGCTTCGTAAGCATGAGAAACTGTTTACTAGAAAGCAAAACAAACCATATTCATATTAAAGTCATAAATATCTCCCTTATTGCTATACTTTTCAACATCACTTTAGAGCATCTAGCAGATGTAATAAGATGTGAAAATGAAATATATATATATATAAATATTGGGAAATACTATATAAAACAATTCATTAAATTGTGCATTCAAGATATACAGCACAATCTTTTAAAAAGTTCAGAGACTACTTTAAAGCAACTGAGAAATAAAATAAAGACAAACAAACAGTAATGCTATCTATACTACACAGTAACAAGAAAGAAAATAAAAATCTCAAAACTTTATTTTTTTATTTTTGAGAGAGAGAAATATCTGGCTAAATAAAGTTTTGCTGCATCATGGAAATAGTATTATTTTTTAGGGGTGCATAAATTCATGTATCCAATTCTGCTGAGATGACCAAGTACCAATGAGACATAAAAGAAACCAGTACTGCAGCTGACAGAACCTCAGAATATTGAAATAATAATTCCCCGGAAGGCAAACATCAACAGAACTCAGCTATTCTGCCAAGCTAATCGGTCCTACTGCCCATGTTTCCTATGTTTAAGCTGGCTGTTTCTCGTTGTCTTCAGATGTATAATCTAGTCCCAGCATAGAATTAATTACTGTGTGTTGATGAGATATGTTAACCACCTCCCATTCCCACCTCTGGGCTTTCAGCTTGAAGAGGAGAGAGAAAGCCATTTCCAAGGTACACAGCTTGGAAGGCCTGAAGGCTGTCTCTTTGATGTGGCCTTTTGGTTTCACTGACTCATCCTCAGAGAAAATATGCTGAAGTTGTTGCAAAGATCATCCGAGACCTCTATAGTGGTCAGCAATAATACATCTTTTTACAGTGCCTGCTTGCATCAACCCAGAAGCACAGAGAACCAGGGTAACCTGCTTAAGTGAGTTGTGCTTTCCATAGCAGAACAAGGTTTGCATTTTGTACATAAAGGAGAGGATTCTTTTTATGGTACTTTTTAGCAATTACACCTAAACCTCAAAAGTAAAGATTTCTTCCTATTACCAATATCAAACAGGGAGATGGAGAGTGGAAGTGATGCTAATAAAGAAGAAAGTGAGAGGTGAGAAAACAATTTCCTTTATCATGAAAGCAAGAACAGGAGTAAGTTTTCCATGCAAATGAGAAGAAGAATCAAACCTATTTATGTGAAAATAAAAATTAAGAAATCACAACCCAAGAACCCAAGAGTTCTCAGTGAGTATAACTTTTGAGTAAAATTGTCCATGTAAGAGAGGGTCCTATTGAGAAGAAATAAATATGTTTCCCTCTGAAACATACACATTTTGCCAAACACTTGAATCAGATAAATATCCAAGTCATGGAATCTATCACTACATCATTCCTTAACCTTAGCAAGTTAAGTTGAAAAATGATTTTTCTATAAGTGCCTAATGTTGCCCACAGCAAGAGCTCATTAAACTGTGAAGAGGGAATATCACGTTTACAGTCGAACTGCGCAGTTACTACTACTGCGTTAACTGTATCAGGCAACAAGCTTAGCATCATTATAGTTCATGAGATACAATAAAAATTGTTTATTAATTATTCATATTTTGTTTCTAGTATATAGGACCTAAAAAATATATATATATATACATATATATATATACATACACACACAAGAGAAACAGAAGTGTTGTTACCCTAAACATTTAGTTTTGTCAACAGAAGACTCAGCGGAGCTTCAAAACATTGGATTTCAGACTTCATAACAGCACTGATCACTTGAGCACTTTGAGAGCTCCACCCTGCCCTTCCCACAGGCTGCTCAGATGTTCCCATTGCCTGATGTCACTTCTAAGCTAGGGATAAACATTCCATCAATATTACCATCCTGTGCACAAAGTCAGCTCCAAATGCAATTCTGTCAGGTAGCATATTAAGGCCAATCTTTTAACCATCAAACTAGCCCTGCTACATACCTGCTCATGAAGGTGGTGTGTTAATTTCACTAATATCTAACTCTGCTGACAGCTTAGTAGCAAATGGTAAGTAGTTTATTCATCACGATAGTCTCAGAACCTGGAGCAGTATTTGGACCATGCATGCATGCATACCCAGTCGTGTCTGACTTTTTGTGACCCCATGGATTGTAGAATCCCATGGACAGAATCCCTCTGTCCATGGGATTCTCCAGGCAAGAATACTGGAGGTGGGTTGCCATTTCTTCCTGTAGGGGGATCTTTCTGACCCAGGGACTGAACCTACATTTCTTATAGCTCCTGCATGAACAGACAGAGTCTTTACCACTGAGCCACCTGGCACTACCTGGCACGTATAAGACAATACATGCTTATGTTGAATGGAGCCTATAAGAATCTTTGAACTTTGTCTATCTGTAAAATGAGGATATTATAATTTCTTTAACTGCTTCTGCATTGTTTCTTCTTTTACTACCATATTAAACATTGCTGGGATTAATACTTTACTCGTGATTTTTCCATATTTTGAGTTCTCAAAAGGAGAATTAATGGGCCAAAGAATCAGATTTTTAAGATTCTTGCCAAATGACTTACATGAACAATGTCATAAGTAAACAAGAAAAAATAAATTTTACCACTTGTCATGAAGATTAGCTATTAAAGGTTTTTAAAAGAGTGGATAACTTGAGGAGAGAATAAAATGCTAATAATATTTTGTTGTAATTCGAATGGAATTAATTTTGTAAATTTAACATTTTTTTCTGTTTAGTTATAGTTTCTTTTTTTTTGGTCCATCAACTGAAGAACTACTCCCCATTCTATGTATTGGAGCCTTTCCCGGATACTTCATTAA
Source organism: Capricornis sumatraensis (assembly GCF_032405125.1). Classification (NCBI taxonomy): domain Eukaryota; kingdom Metazoa; phylum Chordata; class Mammalia; order Artiodactyla; family Bovidae; genus Capricornis; species Capricornis sumatraensis. The sequence goes on along the minus strand of NC_091071.1, from coordinate 108,394,734 downwards.
ACTTCGGCACCATAACTTTTTTGACAGTTTGGTTCCTTTGATATTCCTTCTCAAAAGTACAACAGGAGCCTTGAAAGCTGAAGTTTAGGTGATCTTAATACTTCTATTGCCAAGGATCTCTTTACTCAATGGACTTATATGATAGACCGGGGCCCCTAAGATTATTTACATGTGTGTTGATAAATACCTTTGGAGGTTTTCATTCTGGCAGAATTAGTAAGTTATTTGGTAGAGTCAGGCCAGTTTTATGAGCCATAAATGATAGCTGAAGTAAGTCACAATCAGGGACCAGCCCACACAAAGAAACCCTATACCTACCAAAGTTTCAGTGCTAATACAATTGACAGCTGTCACCAAATCCTGTTATCTGTCTGGATAGAAAAGTGCTCAGCAACACACTGATAGCCCAGAAGGTAGAGAATTGAATTAAGGCCAACAAAAACCTTTGAGTGAATGGCAGATTCAAGATAATAGTGGAGTGATAAAATAAAACCTTCCCAGAAACCCAAGTCCTGATCAAATTACTCTGTAAGTGCTCTGGGACTACTGGTGTATCTAACTTCTTTATGTTCATACAGCTCAAGTATTTTTGGCTTTGGGAATAGACCCATTCAGGAATGTGGAGACAATCTAGGCAATTGGCAACAGGGCCCAAGGTGGAATCTGTTCTGTAAAGCTCAGAGGTTGGTATTATTGTATAAATGTTTATATGTGATTTCCAAAACAAGGCATTCTCATTGTAGATATTCATTGCTTAAATGCTTGGAATGAAAGTAAACACCCAAGAATACTTATAAAAATATTTTAGATTTGTATGGTACTGGCACAAAGACAGAAATATAGATCAATGGGACAAAATAGAAAGCCCAGAGATAAATCCACATACCTATGGACACCGTATCTTCGACAAAGGAGGCAAGAATATACAATGGATTAAAGACAATCTCTTTAACAAGTGGTGCTAGGAAAACTGGTCAACCACTTGTAAAAGAATGAAACTAGAACACTTTCTAACACGATACACAAAAATAAACTCAAAATGGATTAAAGATCTAAATGTAAGACCAGAAACTATAAAACTCCTAGAGGAGAACATAGGCAAAACACTCTCCGACATAAATCACAGCAGGATCCTCTATGATCCACCTCCCAGAATACTGGAAATAAAAGCAAAAATAAACAAATAGGATCTAATTAAAATTAAAAGCTTCTGCACAACAAAGGAAAATATAAGCAAGGTGAAAAGACAGCCTTCTGAAAGGGAGAAAATATTAGCAAATGAAGCAACTGACAAACAACTAATCTCAAAAATATACAAGCAACTCCTGCAGCTCAATTCCAGAAAAATAAACGACCCAATCAAAAAATGGGCCAAAGAACTAAATAGACATTTCTCCAGAGAAGACATACGGATGGCTAACAAACACATAAAAAGATGCTCAACATCACTCATTATCAGAGAAATGCACATCAAGACCACAATGAGGTACCATTTCACATCAGTCCAAATGGCTGCAGTCCAAAAGTCTACAAGCAATAAATGCTGGAGAGGGTGTGGAGAAAAGGGAACCCTCTTACACTGTTTACACTGCAAACTAGTACAGCCACGATGGAGAACAATGTGGAGATTCCTTAAAAAACTGCAAATAGAACTGCCTTATGACCCAGCAATCCCACTGCTGGGCACACACACTGAGGAAACCAGAATAAGAGACGTGTACCCAAATGTTCATCACAGCATTGTTTATAATAGCCAGGACATGGAAGCAACCTAGATGTCCATCAGCAGATGAATGGATAAGAAAGCTGTGGTACATATACACAATGGAGTATTACTCAGCCATTAAAAAGAATACATTTGAATCAGTTCTAATGAGGTAGATGAACTGGAGCTGATTATACAGAGTGAAGTAAGCCAGAAAGAAAAACACCAATACAGTATACTAACACATATATATGGAATTTAGAAAGATGGTAATGATAACCCTGTATGCGAGACAGCAAAAGAGACACAGATGTGTAGAACAGACTTTTGGACTCTGTGGGAGAGGGAGAGGGTGGGATGATTTGGGAGATGGCATTGAATCATGTATACTATCATGTAAGAAATGAATCGCCAGTCTAAGCTCGATACAGGATACAGGATGCTTGGGGCTGGTGCACTGGGATGACCCAGAGGGATGGGATGGGGAGGGAGGTGGAAGGCGGGTTCAGGATTTGGAACTCATGTACACCCGTGGTGGATTCATGTCAATGTATGGCAAAACCAATACAGTATTGTAAAGCAAAATTAATAAATAATAAAAAAATAAAAGCATCATGATCTTTTAAAAAAAATTTAGATTTGAAAGGTCAAACATTCTTAATGATAACCCAAGGTGTGCACAGTGAGCTAAATGTTTACTTCTTTTTTCATTTCTATTTGGCTAAGCGATGCTTAATAAGAAGAGACAGAGTATTTTTTTAATGTTCCTTTTCAAAAATCATTAATATATGAAGAGTTAAATGTCAGCCACTGAAAAGTCAACAACCGCATTCTATAAAATTCATTTCAAGGGGAGCTTTGTCTCCCACTGGAGACCATAGCTGAGTGGAGGAGAGAAAATAAAGTACAGTGGTTAAGAACAGAGACTGGAGATGGACAGCCTTAGTCTAATACCAGCTCAGCCTTTATTAGCTGTACAATTTGGGATGTGTTGCTAAATTCCATATTCCTCAATTTCCTCATCTGCAAAATGGGGTTAATAATAACATTATCAATCTCATAGTGTTGTGATGACGAAGTGAGTTAAATATGTAAGAACACTCTGAACAGTGTCCAGCACATAACACCAAGTATTCTCCATATGAGATTACTAATATCTTGTGAATAGTATATAAGTGTACTCTTTAGAACCAACATCACCCGGGTACACAGTAGGTGATTCATAAATAATTGCTGAATAAAAGGATGGCTATAAAGACTTTTCTACTAGGATTTCTTGAAAGGACAGCATTTCCTGTGTCTTCAAAGTATGAAAGTGCAACACAGGACTGACAATACAGGTACCTTTCAGAAACAATTCCAGGGTGCAGGGTGCATGTACCTGAATGCAGCAACAGAATGAATAATGAGAGAGCGATGAACAGTATCAGATAAAAGACAAGAAGAGTCTTAACGCAAATCCAAATGGCTGAATTAATGCAAGTACAATTTTCTTGGCATAGCCCAGGCCTGCCTTTCTACTCTTTACTGATAAAGCCATGACTATTACACCATCTGGAACGGGTCAAGATGAATTGGAGATTCTGATCTCATCCTTAATTATTTCTTCATTCAAGTGGGGGTTGGAGAGTGGGTAGGAAAGCTTCAGGGAAGGATTTTTCAAATGACACAGATTCACTAATAAAATACTCAGGAGCTGATGTAGGCCTATTTAATCTCCAGGACATCGGAAACAACACAATGTCGGCAACAACTTATCCTGGAAAATCCCAGAGTCATTTTTAACTTTTTTTTTAATCCATGTACTTAGTAGTCACATCACTCACCACTAAAATGCAATTCTTATTTTTGGAGTTAGAAAGAGCAATGTATTTCCTAGGAACCGCAAGATAATAGGATGGCTAGACACACAGCTCACATCATTCAAAATGGAGACAGACTGGCTTTACCAAGGTGGAACATAGCCAGCCTCTACAGTGTTTAGTATGATCTGGGTGTGGCATCACCATTTTTACCTTAGACACAATAGGGTAAAAGAGTGGGCAAGGAAGTGAGTGAGATAATGACTGTATGATTGAATGAACACATACAATGAAGATAGAGAAGGTACTGACCTACAAAAAATTGTAGATGAAAGAGTCAGGGCTTTTCCCATTCATCAGATATTGTCAAGAATGGATTTCATTTTGGATATCAGTTTGTGATTAGTGGCTACCATACTGGATGGTGAAGGCTAGGTGAATCCCCTTGACATCTCTATTCTTCTCTGTCTCCTTCACAATGTTTTTGTCTTTTTTTTAAATCTGCTACGTACCTATTGGGATGCCTCACTGGCTCCTGCTTTTGTGACTCTGTATACCTTCTACAACTATTTTTGGGATACCTGATATTCTACATTGCCAAAATCTAACCCTTTGTCTTCTCCAGTAAAACAGCTGCTCTTTATTAGTTTGTTACTTTGGTCACTGGCACCATCTTCCACCTAGTTTCCCAAGCAGGAACCATTCTCTCTCCCTAACCCCATCCAATTGGTTATCAATTCTTCCTACAATGATATTTCCCTTTCAAAAAATATTTCTTAAAATCCATTCCCTACATCCCACCTATGACTATACACTCTAAATTATCAATTATTTCTTGTGTTGTAACCAATATTCTTCTAGCTGAGGGATTCTTTCTTATTTCTGTATGTTAGAATCACATGGGGAATTGAAAACATGACCAGGACTTGGATCCATTCCAAGAGATGTGGTTTTCTTCATGATGGGGCAGGGCCTAGGCACTGCTGGATAAAGCACAAGCTGGAATCAAGATTGCTGGCAGAAATATCAATAACCTCACACATGCAGATGACACCACCCTTATGGCAGAAGATAAAGAACTAAAGAGCCTCTTGATGAAAGTGAAAGAGGAGAGTGAAACAGTTGGCTTAAAGCTCAACATTCAGAAAACTAAGATCATGGCATCCAGTCCCATCACGTCATGGCAAATAGATGGGGAAACAGTGGAAACAGTGGCTGACTATTTTTTTGGGCTCCATTTCCAGTAGTCATGTATGGATGTGAGAGTTGGACTATGAAGAAAGCTGAGCACCGAAGAATTGATGCCTTTGAACTGTGGTGTTGGAGAAGACTCTTGAGAGTCCCTTGGACTGCGAGGAGATCCAACCAGTCCATCCTAAAGGAGATCAGTCCTGGGTGTTCATTGGAAGGACTGATGTTGAAGCTGAAACTCCAATACTTTGGCCAAATGAGTCACTGACTCAATGGACATGAGTTTGGGTAAACTCTGGGAGTTGGTGATGGACAGGGAGGCCTGGTGTGCTGCAGTCCATGGGGTTTCAAAGAGTCAGACATACTGAGCAACAGAACTGAACTGAACTGAATGTGACTTTAGTGGAGTCAGACTTCAGAATCACTCTTCTTGTTCTTATCTCTGGCTCTGGTTTTGTGCCCCTACAACCACACCCTGAGGAAGTACCAGGATGCTCCATCTATAATGTTCATCTACTCATTCTGTCTAAATCTCTTCAGTGATTGCCCAATGTCTAGAAAGTGAATCCCAAATTCCTTAACTTTTTGTGGCCTCTCTACTTATGCCCCGACACTGCCTCACATCTTTTGTTCTACTTACTTCAGCCCTGGGCTCATTCTCTCTTCTTTATTCATCATGTTGATCCCTATTCTTCACCTGGTGAGCACCTGGTTTGGTTTAGTCATGTCCAACTCTTGTGACCCCATGGATTATAGCTCTCCAGGCTCCTCTGTCCATGGGATTCCCAGGCAAGAATACTGGAGTGGGCTGCCATTTCCTTCCCCAGGGAATCTTCCCGACCCAGGAATACTTTTTGTGGCCAAAGATTTGGGCTCTGGTGTCAGGCTACCTGCATTTGCATTGTGTTGTTCCACTGCGAGGACGCATGACTTGGGTAAGTTTGTATAAACTCTCTAATTCAGCTTTATAATGGAGAATAATGTACCTACTCACACAATCACAGAGAATTACATGAGCAAAACTATGCAGGAAGATTATCAAGATGCCTGTCACAGAGAAAGCTTTTACCTATTTTACTTACTGGACTTAAAATAATATTTCACTTGAAGAAGGGATTTGCTTGCATTAAAAAGAAATACTTTGTGAAAGCACAGTGCTAGAAATGTTTGACTATAGAGATTTCAACCTGACTCTCCCTTGGGATCTTTGTAACTTGAGTGGCTGATGGAGCCAGTGTTACTCCTTTCCTCTGCAATTCAGAGACTCAAACCCATGCCTTGCCTGCTCCCTAGAACATGTTAGTGGCAAAAAACAAAAACAAAAAAAAACACACACACACAAAAAACCAGTGACCCATGACTTAAACTTCAGAGCAAGCCACAGGTGCTGATGGGTGCCAGCTTCTAGCAGCATGACATAGAAAGAAATGAATGCTCTTGCCAGTGTTGGGAATATAACTGCAATATACCTATTATAAATATTTACCTTTTTACCTGGAATACCAGGGGACACTAGGGGTTTCTGTTTGAACAGAGCTTTGAGGCAGAACTCATTGAAATGACATGGAAAGCTTTGCATAAATCAACACTTTTATGATTATATTTGTAACACATCATGCCATCAGACTGCAAAATAAAGCTTGGGACGACAAAATAGTCCCAGTTATTTATATATAAGTCTTGTTCCCAAAGCAGATTTGTGGATAACTTTGCATAAAATATAATAGGAGATATTTCATTCTGGGGAAAGGGGACTATCAATAGGGTTAAAAAGCAATGGAATTTGGGGGTTCCAGTCCAGGGATTATAGCAGATGTCTTTGGAGTCAGACACACATTTGAGAAAATAAAGCACTTTGAGTATCAAGAACCTAAAATAGATGCAATAAGCCTTAACTGTGGTAGTAATAATAGTAATTATTAAAAAATTTATTTTATATTGGAGTATACTTGATTTAGAATGTTGCATTGGTAATTATTAATAATATTATTTTACAAAATTCCAGCAAAGATGATTAGGTTATTTTCATCTTATCCTATGTTATTTTTTCCTGGTGCTGTTGTTTGTGATTTTTAGATCACTTCCCAAATATTCACATACACTACAATCATTTCAATATTTTCCAAGGATTTAGCAGATCACACCAAGCTATGAGAATGAGATTGAGGTATCTGTGTTTTTATGACCAGAAGGCAAGATAACTTGTCCTAAAACTGTTTGATCTTGTTACCATTTCTGCTGAATACACTGAGTCATGCAAGGGTCCAGAATGTCTTTTATTCAAAGGCTTTCAGAAGAGAGATTACATCGACAGAAATTCAGAGCAAGCTGCTGGAAAGCTATATTAATCCAGATCTCAGGCTAGTACACTAAATATTTGACAGGAATCCAAATTCTCCTGTAGCCTTCCACTAAGAAGATAATCCTTCATAATTTTAGCTGTGAAAGGGGAGGACTTGATCTTTTGAAATGGAAAGGGTGAGCCTAATTGAATTTCCTTCTTTGGTTTCTTATTAAAGATGGGACCAGATTGAATCATATTCAATTAATGATTATACGTAGACATATTTATCTTTGCAGAGGTCAAAAATAAAATTAACAAAGCTGGAAAAAGATGTAGGGGGCAACGGCGCCAATTCAACACTTAAAGGGCCAGGCATCAGTTTAGTTCAGTTCATTTCAGTCGCTCAGTCGCGTCTGACTCTTTGCGATCCCATGAATCGCAGCTCGCCAGGCCTCCCTGTCCATCACCATCTCCCGGAGATCTCTCAAACTCACATCCATCGAGTCGGTGATGCCATCCAGCCATCTCATCCTCTATCATCCCCTTCTCCTCCTGCCTTCAATCTTTCCCAGCATCAGAGTCTTTTCCAATGAGTCAACTCTTTGCATGAGGTGGCCAAAGTATTGGAGTTTCAGCTTTAGCATCAGTCCTTCCAAAGAACACCCAGGACTGGTCTCCTTTAGAATGGACTGGTTGGATCTCCTTGCAGTCCAAGGGACTCTCAAGAGTCTTCTCCAGCACCACAGTTCAAAAGCATCATATGTAAGAGCAAAGACCTATTTCAGTGCCATATATTTATGTGATTTTGGAACAGGCTGGGCCATTGTTTTTCATCAGCTCAAGAACTGAGTGGAAAATTGTATGATACTGAGCATCACCATTGAGGGAAAAATAAACTTATAAATGCCTCAAAGAATGATCAGGGCATACTATTCTGTGACCTGTCCCCTCTCCTAACTACCCACCAGATACACCACAATCCTGGTAGTTGTTGATCCAAGGGACACCCATCATGCTCCCTTCTCAGCTCACCCACCTGTTTCCCAGCCACTGCAGCTCAGTTTTAAGACTGTTGTCTTCCACAAGGTTCTAGTAACCACAGAAGCACATTTTATGGACTAATAATTGTGATATGAGATCTGACAAGTACATTCAAATATTTAAAAACTGGAACTGTCGAAGAGTGCAGTCTCTATAATTACCATCTCCATAAAACTCTCCCTTCTGTAAACTTTTCTGGGATATTTTTTCTTCTATATCTTAAACACTGGCATTTTAACAGATAATAGACTTATATCTCTATTTGCATAGTGTACCCATGGCAGTGGTGTGAGTGCTTCTAGGGCAGACTGACTGACTCTTCTATTCTTAGGTGACCACAGTACAGAACATAGAGGAGGAGATAAATTACTACTTCTCTAAATCCAGTTGGTGTGTGTGCGTGTGTGTGTGTGTTTGAGGGAAGGAGGTGGTGCTAGTTTGGGAGCTAGAATTTGGAATTTTCATCCCATCCCTGACTTTTGACATCTGCGTGAGCCTGTATCAGTTTCCATATCTGTAGAATGGGCGTAATAACCCATAATGATGCCCACACTGTGATGATGTTATATGACATTTGTATAGTGTCTGGTGTGCAGTGGAAGTTCAATTCATAGTCATTCCCTTGCTGAACAGAAACCCTGACCCAAGAAAGATTTGGGGATATGAGAAGGACTGGAAGGCAGTACTCATGAGCAAGGACATTGGAACCAGACTGCCTAAGTTCAAACCCCAATACTAAACTTTCTGGCTGTGGAATCTGGGGCAAACTGCTTAACATTTGTACATCTTAGCATCCTCACCTGTGAAATATGGATACTCCCAGTATCCATGTCCCTAGAGAGTGAGGGTTACATGAGTTAACACCTGTACATCCCTTATGAGTGCAGAAACAGACAAGTATGTGGCTTTAGTATTACTAAGGATGACCCTACCTAAGACACACAAATGAACTTAGTTTAAGGTCTTTGAAACTCTGGATCTACAGTTCTGCAATGAAAACATATGTACTCTTTCCTTTCAAGCCCCACAAATAAAGTAACATACATACTGAGACAGTCCCCAGTGTCTACACACACATATCAGAGTTTCATCTTTTTCCTTCCTCTGTCACAACTCACTCATCTGCTACCTGCAGTATCTGAAGGCCCAAAAATTTATGATCTGTCATAACCAGCTAGGAAGCTGGCTTGAAAAAGAGACCTGAACTCAAATCCAATATTCAACTTGAAGATTGTTTGTCAGAACATCTTCTCTAGCCATGGTCTTTTTGGTGAGCCAGAAGTGCCTTATCTAAAATAGATGCTTGAAGAGCAAAGGTCTGGACTCAGAGCCCAGCATTAAGATGAACTTTCAGGGAAACACTGAATGAAGTTCATCAATGTCTAAATATGAAGCCTCTTCCAGCAGATTGGCTGTGTCAGCATAAAGTGCATTATAGAACTGGCTGGAAGTCTTCAGAGGATGGGCATACAAAACACTTTCCAAGAGTGGGTACAAATTATCCACACAGCTGCACATCAGTGAATGTGCAAAAAGATCTGGGGACTTCAAGAAAGGTAACAGAGTAAGCTCAGCATCAAGATGAACAATGAGCTAAGATAATAAACTAGTTCTGTGACTTACACAGTATTTAAGTTCTTTGAAACAGCCCTCTGCTACCGACCACCATCCCACACATCTTCTTTGCTACTGGCTTTGCTGCCTCCTCTTCTCTAGTCACCAGTCGGTTACAATGACCTTCACAGGACACTCCAGTTTCTTTAGATATTTCCCAAAACGGCTCAGGAAAAACTCATATCATTACCGTGATTTTCATGTATATACTTATACCAGTCTTCTCTGTATCAATCTTGTTCTTTCGGTCCTTCTGTCATAGAAACTCTGCCAAGTATTGTTCTTTTTCTTATACCCAAATAGGATTCAAATGCATTTCAAATCAGGGAAACAATGAGAATTGTGCCTACATGGCTTTCAGATGGAACAGAATGTAATGACAAAAAAGACCAAATGAAGAAACAGACAATGTGATTTCAAAGGAAAATCTTAAGTACAGAGGAAGGCAGATTACCAGAGAGTTACCTGCAGCCCTTCACGGGAACATCAGGTAGATGTCTAATGAAATCTGAGTTTTTAGGAGAGGCGTCAGACATAAAGGAGGCTATTCTGGTGCTCTGAAAGAGCAGCTGTTGTCTCACAATGAAGCTCTGTTCAGTGATAGAAAAGGAGTCAGGGACACACATCAAAGGCAGGACGGAAGGGGAAGACGAAATAGAATAGAGTTGCAGTGATTGAGCTGAATAAATGACTCTAGACAGTTATACAAATAGAGGAGATAGGGTGGTAATGACAAAGAGAACCATCCTCTGGAAAGACTTCCCTACTCCACTGTGCCTACCAAAACCTTCCTCATCTCTGAGTCACTGCAGAGATTCACATCCCTGTAACAACTGCAAGGCACCTAGCAACTCCCCTCTGACATCTGAAGTACTTACTCTTGGTACCAGTGCTTGTCAATTATGGGTGATTTTTTCCCCCACAGGAGACACTGCCAATGTCTAGAGACATTTTTGGTGGTCACAACTGGGAGGACGCCATCTCTAGTGGCAAACAACAGGGAGGCCACTGAATATCCTACCATGCACAGGACAGCCACACAACAGAGGATCAACCACGCAGTGGTTGAAAACACTGCTCTGCATCACTGCTATCTGGCCCCAGATCCTCATGGCCTTGAACTTTAGCACCATTTACTGGGTATATGCATTGAGTCTCTGTGCACCTTTAAGTATTTCTGAAACATGGACCACACAATACTTCATGCCATTGCCCAGTATGCTGGGCACAGAGCCTTGCAAGTGGTAGGCAGTGTGTGAATGAGGGGAGAAGAGAAAAGACGTGTCTATTTTTCTGAGTCAAGGCTGAAGGAAGTTAGTTGCCTTTTGGCAGCATTAATGACAAATCTCGCTGGGCACAGAATGGCATGGCAAAAAGCACCATTTCTATTTGATCAAGGGGTGAGAAGTGAGGGCTAGGCCGCAGCATCATTTCCATTAGTTGATGAAAGAAAACAATGAAAGATGGGCATTTTAAATGTTGCTTTTACATATAATTTAGAGAAATGTCCCAAAGCTGTCCAAGCCAGGAAAAAATTCATCTGTCTGCCTCAGGATGCTGCTGAGTTTCTACTAGTCCTTCCTATGGCAATGACTGCAATGTACCTGGGCTTTGTGAAGCTTTGGTGGAGCAGAGACAACATAGACAACCTCTCGCTCCCTCTTTTCCTCTTCTTCACCCTCTTCACTACTCCACTTTTGTTGTATCTTCTCTCCATTCTGGTTGGCCAGGGAAAAGCACAAATCACTAACCCAGGTTGATATGGCCAGCATCACCTCTGCCATAAAGCCTTCCTAAGGTCCACACCATGCTGGGCCTTGAGTGTGGCTCTCTTATTCTACTGCTTTCTAATTGGTACCTCAAAAGTTGTTGCCCCACTAGACTGAGGGCTGGCTCCCTGGTGCTATGACAATGCATTACCCACCTTTAGTCCAGCCAGCTCCGACGGCAGCACTAGGTACATATAACATACCCTGTATGTGTCTATTGAGCCCCTGAAAGGGGATACTTGTGGCCTCTAAGATGAAGCCAGTTCCCAGTCAGCGCAGCATGGAAGCCTCGGGTCAGGCCATCTCAGATAGCTACTCAGAAGGCAGAGGCTGCAGGCTTGAAGACAGTCCTGCCTGGGAAAAAGAGGTAGCCACAGAGTTCTTGTTCTAGAACATTCTTGCCATCAGCTGCATGTAAATTTCTGAATATTCATCTCTAATTTGAGGCTAGATGTTATTTTTAAGTGATAATGAACTGCATTATTCCAAACACATATTTACCAAAATGTAGCTTTTCTTTCTGTACTTATCCTCTTGCTACTGCTACTGCTGCTAAGTCGCTTCAGTCGTGTCTGACTCTGTGCGACCCCATAGATGGCAGCCTGCCAGGCTCCCCCGACCCTGAGATTCTCCAGGCAAGAATACTGGAGTGGGTTGCCATTTCCTTCTCCAATGCATGAAAGTGAAAAGTGAAAGTGAAGTCACTCAGTCGTGTCCGACTCTTAGCAACCCCATGGACTGCAGCCCACCAGGCTCCTCCATCCATGGGATTTTCCAGGCAAGAGTACTGGAGTGGGTTGCCATTGCCTTCTCCGACTTATCCTCTTAGATGGCTTTAAAACAAAAAACAAAAATAGAATCTTAAATTAGTCACTCCAGAGTTTTCTCAAGCCAGTGTCCCCAGAGATGCAGGCTTAAGGGACGTCACAATCTGAACCTCACAGACTCCTACAGGGGAGGGAGAAGAGCTCTTCTCTTGTCCTGCTCTTTCCGTTCAGTGCTGGCCTTTGCTCTAACCTTGCTTCGTCTTCCTGGAATTTAACAAAAGCCAACAATCATGCTCCTCAGTGATGGCCACTGATTGGTCCACAGGATCCCATAGCTCCACTCAGACTACATGGCATGGCAAAGCACTGAAGTTCAGCCCATCCCTAGTAGGAACCTTCCTGTTTCCTTCTGATGTTCCTCCATGGACCTTCCTCCCTATAGCTCATTTTTGGACTCTACTTGCAGGAACTTTCTGAGAACTTTGAGCTGACTCTAGCCTCTCTGGCATGAATCAGCCTCCCATTCCCACTGTGCCACATAGCCTGGGGCATGTGCCCCAAGGCAGCTGCTCTATATTTAGCCAGGCCACAGTCATGGACAGTCACACGTTCTTGTGACTCCCAAGCTTCAAGTAGGCTTCCATCAATTGCTGCCCCAGCTCATCCCTGAGTGTCCTGCTCCCTTTTCATATATGATCTTTCCTCTTCAGTGCTGTTTCTCTGCTGGAAAAAGGGAGTGGGGGAAGGATGAGTAAAGGGACCAGTTGAGTATATTTTCATTCTCCTGGTGATCTTTCCTGTGTTTGAACCTAAGGGCTGACATTTGAAACTAGAAGTCAAGATTCCAACAAGCTTTTTCACTGATATGTTTCAGAGAGTTTCACACCACTGCCCAGGGCAACTGGCTGCTCCTTCCTAATTGCATGCAAGATGCTTAATCAATGTACAAAAAACACCTGGCAAGTGTAAAATTTTGAGACATTTCAATTCCTGGTGAGTGCTTTTAAATATGGCCCCAGCCCCAAGCATCTAGTATCATGCATTGAACCTGGACTGGCGATTCGTTTCTATTATTTTTTTAGTCTACTTCATTGTCCAAAATTCCCTTTCTCATGACTGACATACACGAGGCCTTTAAATAAAGCTGGTATGTGTTCAGGCCTCCAACATTTTGTCCCATCCTCCAGATGAGGAAAGAGATCAGAAAGAATGAAGGACTGATGTGCTCAAGTTTTGGAAACACAATCGAGAAAAGTGGCCCCAGGATCTTAGGGCTGATTAAGTACAATGGAACAACCAACATAAGGCCATGAGGACCCCAGAAACTTTCCAAACTATAAAGAACATTTTAAGACAAAAACTGGAAGGACTTGTTTTTTTAGAGCTATCCATCTTCTGGTATTGCTTTAAAAATACCTTCTTGATATAGTCTATAAGAGAAACCCACTGTACCTCTCTCTCTCGTCAAACAGGAGGATAATGAACCTTGTTCTCCTTATCCCAGTGGGGTGTTAAAAGGATAAAGTGAGATAACAGATGTAAGACATCAATCTCAAGTCAGGAGATGATTAGAAGTCTCTCTGCATGTTACCTGTGGGCACTGCCAGGTGCCTGTGTTTTCCCTCCTCACACCCTCATCTTTGGTTTCCCACTTATTGGCTCAAGCAGAACAACAGTTCACTCCTCACTTGACTGCTAACCCCTCTTAACCTAAGACCTGACACCAGGCCAGACAGTGGCCTCCTTTCTTCTTTGAATCCACCTAGTCTCTAAATCTGGGGCTTCCCTGGTGGGTCAGAGGTTAAAGAGTCTGCCTGCAATGTGGGAGACCTGGGTTCAATCCCTGGGTCAGGAAGATCCCCTGGGGAAGGAAATGGCAACCCAATCCAGTATTCTTGCCTGAAGAATCCCATGGATGGAGGAGCCTGGTGGGCTACAGTCCACTGGGTCTCAAAGAGTCGGACATGACTGAGCTGCTTCACTTTCAGTCTCTAAATTGGAGAAGGCAATGGCACCTCACTCCAGTACTCTTGCCTGGAAAATCCCATGGATGGAGGAGCCTGGTAGGCTGCAGCCCATGGGGTCACAAAGAGTCAGACACGACTGAGCAACTTCACTTTCACGCATTGGAGAAGGAAATGGCAACCCACTCCAGTATTCTTGCCTGGAGAATCCCAGGGACGGCGGAGCCTGGTGGGCTGCCATCTATGGGGTCGCACAGAGTCGGACATGACTGAAGTGACTTAGCAGCAGCAGCAGCAGCAGTCTCTAAATGTTCCCTCCTCAGCTAACGTTTTGAACCTTTTTACCCAATATGATTCTCTCATGGATTGTGCTCTCCATGCGAAGAACTGTTTTAATACTTTTCCTTTTAAGATCTCAAGGGGCGAGGAGAGATGTTAGTTGTTAATAAGAAGTGATTTCTTAGATCATTTTGTTTATCTCATAAGAGGATGCTGCTGCTGCTACTGCTAAGTCGCTTCAGTCATGTCCGACTCTGTGCAACCCCATAGACGGCAGCCCACCAGGGTCCCCCTTCCCTGGGATTCTCCAGGCAAGAACACTGGAGTGGGTTGCCATTTCCTTCTCCAATGCATGAAAGTGAAAAGTGAAAGTGAAGTCACTCAGTTGTGTCTGACCCTCAGCGACCCCATGGACTGCAGCCTACCAGGCTCCTCCACCCATGGGATTTTCCAGGCAAGAGTACTGGAGTGGGGTGCCATTGCCTTCTCCGATAAGAGAATGTTAAACATTGCTAAACATTCTCTTGTGACTGATTCATTTAGGAAATGAAATAATTTATTAAAAGGCCATTTTCCTTATATGAAAGGGCAAGTTACCAAAGTATTAGATAATGTGAACTTTTTCTCTCATGTTTTACCACCTTGACACAGCCCCCACATTTAGGTAGATCTCAACTAATATGCATAAGTTGCTTCAGTTGCGTCCAACTCTTTGCAACCCTATGGACTGTAGCTCGTCAGGCTCCTCTATCCATGGGATTCTCCAGGCAAGAACACTGGAGTGGTTGCCATTTCCTCCTACGGGGATCTTCCTGACCCAGGGACTGAATTCAAGTCTCTCATGTCTCCTGCACTGGCTGGTGGGCTTTTCTTTTTACCACTAGCACCACCTGGGAAGCTCTATTAGGAGAGATGGGAGTTTTAAATAAAACTCTTTTAAATAAAACTCTGTTTAAAAGAAGGAAGTTGTGGTTACAAAGTTTTACAAGTTGAATCTTACAGCTTTAGTCAAAAATAATTATTCAACACCAATCCTAAATAGGGTGTAATACATAAGGAATGTGGGGAATATATTAAAAATGAAATGCAAAGCAACTAGTTCTTAAATAAAACTAGGATTTTTTAAAAAGTGCTAGTTTTAAAATGTTTTTCATATATATCTGACTTAATTCTCATAAAAAAATCTGTGATTTGGCTATTATTGTTACGACAGTTATGTAAGCAATAAAATGGAGACTGACTTTGGCAGACCTTGGATTAAAATTCCAGATCTCCTTCCTTCAAACTCCAAATCCTTCTCACCACACAAGGCTCAGAACTTCGGTTTGCAGCAATCAGTGTCCCTCAGGGGAGTGAACACAAGGTGGTATTTGGTTCTTTTAGGAGCAATCACTTCTTATGCCCTGGACCAACTAGATGAACATGCAAAGAAGCAGGTCTAAGTCAAGGATGAAGTGTAAAAGTAACAGAAGATAAAAGTGCACTTCTGGAGGGCATCTGTGCAGAGTTGTCAACTGGACTTATGAAGAGGATGAGCTGGTCCTGGGGGAGAGGGGAAGGGCAGGGAGAAGCAATGAGAAGTGAGGGGAAGGAAGAGCAGAGATGGGAGGGAAGATCAAGAATGCAACTTAGAAATATACACGCTTAGTAGGTGAGAAAGAAGAAGAACTAGAGAAAGAGACCAAAGGCTTATAGTCACCAAAGGAAGACCTGCAAGTAAGTTCTAAGCATGATCCCATTAAAACTAAATGTGGAAGGTCAGTTAAGCAAGGAACCAAGCAAGCAAGGCCATTGGTACAGCTGAGCTGGTGATTCTGATGGGGTCAAGGCAGAGTTCATGGCTTTACGGTGAGTTTAACACTAACACAAATGACTGCAACTCCCAACTCCAACTTTCCCCACCAGCCACTCCCACCCTCTCCTCAACAAAACCAGGAGAAAACCAGAAACAAATCACCATAAACCCAAGAGAGGTTTCATATTTAAGAGGAAACTCCATCTGCACCTTCTACTGAGTGACATGTAGAATTTGGAGGTCAATGGCAAGGTACCTGAACTCATTCTTAAAGTAAAATAGTCCTCTTAGGTAAGTAATACACTCAAAGTTAATCTGTTTAACAACTTATTTTCAAAGTCTGTTTATTTATTTTAAATGGAGGAAAACTCAGTGTTGAGCCAGTATCATATTGCACTTCTCTCCGTGGCCTCATCTTGATGCTCTAAAGGGTAGCTTGTGTGTCTAGCCTGCTGAGACAGAGCTCCACAGATGGTACTTCCAATAGTTCTGTGCACATGCATGGGCTTTTGGCTTGTACAGCATTAAGGGCACTGCTGAGAATACTGATTAGACTAAAGCAAACACAACTATTAACTATATTATAAATAGACACATGTGAAGCAACAGACATAGCAACAGACTAAAGCAGAGACGAATCAGCAGATCAGTGTCCTAAATCCATATACTTAAAATTTCTACTTCTAAGTTACTCCTCCCTTAGTATTTCCCTTAGAAATACTATGAAACAGTACTACTGAAATAAAGGCAAGATTTATTCTCCTATTGAATGTATTCTCCCCTTTGTCAGCATTCATTCCAACAAGCAGTTTGATATTTATTCTGAAAAAAAGGCACAATTTTTACAGTTTGTAAGCTCCTAGAAACTCTTCACCATAAATCAAACTTCTGAACCATTCTGGCATGAGGAAGTTCATGCATTTCATTGACTTGGGAGGAACAAATTTAATCCATTCTGCGTAGAATCATGTCAAGCAATCCAATTGTTTATCCTGAGCAGTCAAGAGGAAAGACTTGCTAAACCTTAAAACAAAGCAGTACATGTAAATGCTTGATTTGGTATTCTTCAAGATTTCTCTAAAGGCTGAAAAGTGAACTCTACCTAGAAGTATGTGTTTGGGCAGCTTTTCCATAATTTATTTTTCCCCTTTAAAAAACCTTATTGATAAGAGAGGAACCCTGACTTCTATAGCTATTTTAGCATTTTAGTCTATCTGCTTCTTAGACTTTCTAACCATCTTTCTCCTTTCTGTAAAATAACATAGGTAGGTAAGATGCTATGTTTACACAGACATTCATAAGACGTACACATGAGCAAAGTATAGGCTGTTCTTTTTTTTTGAGTTATCTATGAAGCTACATTTATTCAAGTGAGTCTATTGCTTTCTAAAATGTATTTATTACTTTAAAATTGAAGT
This sequence comes from Capricornis sumatraensis, assembly GCF_032405125.1. Taxonomy (NCBI): domain Eukaryota; kingdom Metazoa; phylum Chordata; class Mammalia; order Artiodactyla; family Bovidae; genus Capricornis; species Capricornis sumatraensis. The sequence continues at coordinate 108,377,105 of NC_091071.1, read as the reverse complement.
ATAATTAATTTATAATATTCTATTAACTTCAGATGTACAGTATAGTGGTTCAGTATTTTTGCAGATTTTAGTCAATTATAGCTTATTACAAAATGATGGCTATACTTCTCTGTGCTAAAAAGTAAATCCTTGTTGATTATCCATTTTATATATATGCTGTGCTTGATGGGTTTTTTTTCCTGCCCTGTGGATTTGATGTTCTTTGAAACTTTCAGGCACTCTGAATATTCCTCCATAAGAGCACTTCTCATACTATATAGAGTTATCTCTCCCTCCTAGACTGAAAGTACAGGATTAAGGATAGTTTCTATCCACTTTACATTTCTGTTTCCTATCAGAATAGCTGTGGCATAATCTTTGGTGGGTCAGTAAATGGCTGAATGAAAAAATATTCCCTAAACTATTATCAGCTCTCATATATGTTAGAAAAAACTGAATTTCTGACCCTAGCTTTTTTCCTTTTTTCTTCAACTTTAGCTGAAAGATACAGTGCCTTAGGCAAAAGCAGTTCTAAGTCATCTATTTTATCCTGAGAAGATTTAAAAAAATTTAAAATATATTAGAATAATGAGAAATTATCAAAATAGGTAAATGGCATTATATAGAATGTATAGATAAGTATAAATGACATTGTATAGATAGAGAATATATCTTCTTTCCTAAGACAGAAATACTAGACCCAGATACCTCTGAAACAGGTATACTTTTAGGTCCCTTCCAACCTAAAGAATTCTCTGAACAAGGAAATAGAACAGTTTGCCCCAAGCACAGCAGTTCTTTTTAATAATATGACTCAACTTCCAAAATGCTCCCTTTCCAAGACTGCAGGCCATTCTGAAGTGAATTTCATGTCAAAGTTGAGATCATAGATTGTATCATCCTGACTTTATTACCATTTCTCTTTTACATGCTGTATCAATTTGAACCATAAAGGGAGGATAATATATAATTAACAGCATTATGCCCCATCCAAACCTCACAGAGTTTTATAGCATATTCTTTCAAAAGAAGTTATAAAATTCAGAGGTATAAGGCCTCTTAGAGGCCAAATAGCACTGTTGCATTGACTGAATTGTCATGACAAACTCTTCTGTCAAATGGCCATGCTTTTTTGCTTGCACAGCTCCAGGAGTTCTTGGAACTCACTGTCCCCTAGGCAATCCCTGGATCTCAGAAAAGAGGTTACAACGTATCAAAGATATACCTTCCAGAACCATGCATTGATGTGTCCAAATGTGGCCTCTTGGAGTAAAATAGGCTAAAATAGAATCCCTCTTCCAAGCAAACATACATACAAACAGCCTTGAAAAAATTTTTTTTTAAAGCTGACTTGTTCAGCCTGGTTCCTCCCATTCATTCTTCAGGCTAACATTTCAAGTTTTACCTATCCCTCAAGTAATGTCATCTTGAGTCATTTACTCCCTTGGCCATTGTTCTCTGAATACATTCTCAAATCTCCATCAGATTTCTTGAAATATTTGGTAACCTCCCCTGGATATCATTATTAGCAATATAATTTGACCAGCCTAACGCGAGGAAGATGATGGCCTCTCTCATTCCATTAGGGCAGTTTCTGGTTTACACATTACTATTTTGGGAGCCATTCATATTGAGATTAATGTTGGCTATTTAAATACATATGGTCACTAAGACAATAGCCCTTGGATGCTCTAACGCATACTTGATTTTAGAACCATATCAAAATTTACATTCATTTTTTAAAACATCCTTTTTCCAGCTCTATTAATCCTTTAACATCATTATTTGGCTGAAACTAAAAAATTCAACTATGTGCTATCTTCAAATGAGATAGACAATGTTTTCATTACCTTCATTCACATAATTGACTAAAAATTTGAACATACCCAAGGCCATGAAAAGCACTGTGGAGTATGCCACAAAAACCTTCTTTTGACTGACAGTAATCTCTCTCTGGGGGCAATAACTCAACCAAGATCTAATTCACCATATAGTATTTCCATCCAGACCACATTTCTCCACATTTTCCACAAGGGAAAATGAGAAATCTTGGGAAAAGTTTCCACAAGATAAAACTAAAAGAATGCTTTGCGAAAAAAAAAAGATGGAGAAAAAATTTATTATTGTATTTCTCAAACTGTGTGTACTGGGTTAAATAGTGTTCCCTCCTCCCTCAATTCATATTCACTCAGTAGTTTGTGACCTTATTTGGAGACAGGGTCTTTGCACATGAAATTAATTTAAGATGATGTCATATAGGGCTCTGTGCAAGGATGAGTATCCATATAAGGAAACAGAGATGTGGACGCAGATACAGACACAGAGGGAAGATGGCTGTGTGAACTAGAATACAGTGAATGAAGTTATGCCTGAGCATTGCTGGCAACCACCAGAAGCTAAGAGGCAAAGGAGGATTTTTCCTTAGAGCCATCAGAGGGCACACAGTCAGGCGGACCCTGGATTCAGACTCCTAGTCTCCAAAACTATGAGAGAATGATTTTTTTTTCAAGCCACACAGTGAGTATGATTTGTTCCCACTAGCTCTTGGATACTAATGCACTGTGTCATAGGGAGAAATGTATATATTGTGTATCATATGGAGAGCACAAGGCTTCTGCCTTCAACCCGCCCAAATCATATGAGCAAACCAAGTATGCCCCCTGACCCATCTACTGAAACTCCATATTCATCTCTACCTTCTTTTCACTACTTGGTCATTAAAAGGAGAACTACAGAACTTACCACCTAGTAACATACATTGTCATGTTCTACAATTATTTCGTGAGTGGTACTCTTATACTTCTAATTATATTATAACCTTACTGAGGGAAGGAATAATATTCTTTTTGTAACCACTCTAGCACCAAACTTCAACTATGTCCATTGCTGGTGTACACAATACCACATGCATGAACACACACATACACAAAACATTCCAACAAATGATTATTAGAAGAATAAGCCTCAAAAAGCAAATAATTCATTTGAACTAAGTTGGAATAGTTTATCCTGGTAAACAGCATGTCTAATTTGCCAACAAATGTTCATCTAGTCAAAGCTATGGTTTTTCCAGTAGTCATGTATGGATGTGACAGCTAGACCATAAAGAAAGCTGAGTGTTGAAGAATTGATGCTTTTGAACTGTGGTGTTGGAGAAGACTCTTGAGAGACCCTTGGACTGTAAGGAGATCCAACCAGTCAATCCTAAAGAAAATCAGTCCTGAATATTCATTGGATGGATTGATGCTGAAGCTGAAGCTCCAATACTTCGGCCACCTGATGCAAAGAACTGACTCATTGGAAAAGACCCTGATACTGGGAAAGATTGAAGGCAGGAGGAGAAGGGGATGAGAGAGATGAGATGGTTCGATGGCATCACCGACTCAAAGGACATGAGTTTGAGCAAGCTCCCGGAGTTGGTGATGGACAGGGAAGCATGGTGTGCTGCAGTCCATGGGGTTGCAGAGTCGGCCATGATTGAAAGACCAAACTGAATTGAAACAGCTTGAATAAAACACTATAACACTTTAAAGAACATGTTATAATATGTCAATAGGAAATATGAGTTATATATTTTAAGGAATTTTTACTAAATTTTAAAATTAACCTTTCCACTTAGAGAGAATATACTATGCATTATATTGTTTCTTCTTTCCTTGTTCTTGGTCTTTTATATTGTCCTCATGTTAATCACTTCTTAACCTATGATACATGAATGCTCAGTTATACAATTGATCTGTAATATGAATATGCTTTCTGTAGATCATTCAATATCATGGGGCAATTCTATTAGCAAGGGGGAAATCTTGCCATCTGTAGAGTCTAATCAGAGATGTTTAAGTGAGGATCAGAGGCCATCCTTGACTCTGATGTTGTGGTAATGTATCTCACTACTTCCTGTTCTTCAGCATCACCCATTAAATGCAATGCAAATTCCCTGGAAACCAGCTCTCACCTCACCTCTCTCCATCTTTCATGTTGCAAAGAAACTGAATAGCACATGGAACTCTGTTCAATGCTATATTTGGCAGCTTAGATGGGAGGAGTGTCTAGGAGAGAATGAATACATGTGTATGTATGGCTAAGTCCCTTTGCTATTCACCTGAAACTATCGCAACATTGTTAATCGACTATGTGAAGTCACTCAGTCGTGTCCAACTCTTTGTGACCCCATGGACTATAGCCTACCAGGCACCTCCATCCATGGGATTTTCCAGGCAAGAATACTGGAGTGGGTTGCCATTTCCTTCTCCAGGATATCTTCCTGACCCAGGGATTGAACCTGCATTGCAGGCATACATTTTAACATCTGAGCCACCAGGGAAGCCCCAGTATAAAATAAAAGTTAAAAAAAAAAAGAAATTGAAGGCCCACATTTCAGGGAACTGGACTGGGGTCTATTCATATGCAGATATCAGAAAACCTAAGGACTCATGAGTATTATTTCCAGTAATCAACTTCATCAGTGAAAACCAAGTCTGCTGAAAAGTGAGTTGTGAGATCTTGTCTGTCTTTTAAAGGATCTTTTCCCTACAATGCCACACACAGCCATGTAACAATCACACAAAAGTACCGCACTGGTTTTTCTGCCAGGGTAACAGATCCACTTCACTAAAAACACACTGATTTTTGAGTTAAACCTTCTGTTTCCATAGCAAGGCAGAGAGAGTGACAATACCAGCGTCTATCAGCCAGATGACCCGCATCCCTTGTTCTGTCTGATGCCAAGTAATCTCGCAGTCCCAGAGACTGAGACCTAAGAGTGAATTATGACATTTTACTCTTTCTGAGCTAAAGCCCCTGTGTGACTTTGCCGATTCATACTAGTAGGTCCTACTGGGCAGAAAAGAAGTGACGGGAGCTTCAAACACTCTCTTCTAAAATACAGTTGTGGATGGTCTTACCCCACACTCAATTACACACACATACTGAATAACCAGGTCTATGTGTACACCCCACAAGCCTATTCAGAGGAGAGGAAACTTCACAAATAAAGGATTTCATTGAGTCTTCTTTAGGACAGGTGATCTGGCAAATGAGTCTCCTGAGACAGCTACCCAGCTCATTTCACTACATATTTCAGTTCTCTGAGATGCAGAAGAAAACTGACAACTGGCCAAAAATAATAACGTTTGACTCAAAAACAGCACTATGTTACAAGCAACCTCCTCTCCTTGAGAGAACTATTTCCCATTTATGCAAGTTCAGTGCACACTGAAGGGCATCCATGTTCCCAGGACATGGGACCATTTGAGGAACCAAAGTGAAACACAGCCTACTGGAAGAGGCTCCATGATTAGGAAAATAACCAGTAGTTCTGGAGCAGTCCATGAGATGAGGAATATGGGACCAGGGGAAGCCCTGATTACAAGGAACATGTATGTGCCCAAGAAGGAAATTCACTGGTGGAGAACAGTTATCAATAATTTTATCAATAAGTTTTTCAATAAAAATATCAACCATTTATAAATTTAGACCTATGGCTGATAACATGGGATAGAGAAACTGTCACTGAACCTCACCAGAAAATGTCATTCACATTCATGCATCTGAGTGGCACAAGAGTGGAGGGATAAGGAAGTAGGGGGCAGGTGATACATTTTCTGCCTGGATAGCATCTTCCCAAATGGCCCCTGCTTAACAATTTCTAAAACAGAAGATGTCAACATTTTCCAAAAGGCCATCAGAGAAAGCAGAGTGAAACCAACCTGTCAGTCCATTCAGGACAAGATTCAGGAGTTAGATTCTGATACATGCAAGAAAAGGATGTCATTGGGGATTCCCCAGTGGTCCATTGGTTAAGACTCTGCAATTGCGCTGCTAGGACCCAGGTTCAATCACTGGTTATGGAACTAAGATCCTGCAAGTCACATGTAGCAGTCAAAAAAAAAAAAAAGTTGTCACCAAAGTGAGGTACATTTTTACACATAATTGTGCAGCCCAAAAGCCCTACCTGTAGAAGGCCAGGGGGCACCTTGCTTCTGCTGTATTCTCTGCTACTAGGTGTTGCCACTCTTCAACTTACTGCAATTTAGTATATTTAAAAAACTAACTTATTTTTGACCACACTGGCACTTCATTGCTTTTGTGTGGGCTTTCTCTTGTGGTGAAAGGGGGCTACTCTTTGTTGCAGTGCTCGGCTTCTCACTGTGGTGGATTCTCTTGTTTCAGAGCACAGGCTCTAGAGCACCAACTCAGTGGTCGTGGTCCTCAGGCTTAGTTGCTCTGTGGCATATGGCATCTTCCTGGACCAGGGATCGAACCCATGTCCCCTGTACTGGCAGGCAGATTCTGACCCACTGCACCACCAGGGAAGTCTAATCTAGTATATGTCTTCACATCACTAGATACTGAACTCCCTGAGGGAGCCTCTCCTCTTCATGTTTTTCCTCCTGTTCTTTGCATTGCTACATACATAAAGTCATTGCTAAATAAGTGAATTTATATACAAGGCAGGAGAGATTTAAGAATCTCCAAATAAGTCATTCAGTAATATCTAAAACAATAGCTTCAACTTTATAGAAAAAAATAGAACTTGAAGTATTTATTATCTTTATCAGTTCAGTTCAGTCGATCAGTCACGTTCGACTCTTTGCGACCCCATGAATCACAGCACGCCAGGCCTCCCTCTCCATCATCAACACCTAGAGTTCACTCAAACTCATGTCCATCTAGTTGGTGATGCCATCCAGCCATCTCATCCTCTGTTGTCCCCTTCTCCTCCTGCCCCCAATCCCTCCCAGCATCAGGGTCTTTTACAATGAGTCAACTCTTCACATGAGGTGGCCAAAGTACTGGAGTTTCAGCTTCAACATCAGTCCTTCCAATGAACAACCAGGACTGATCTCCTTTAGGATGGACTGGTTAGATGTCCTTGCAGTCCAAGGGACCCTCAAGAGTCTTCTCCAACACCACAGTTCAAAAGCATCAATTCTTCGGCGCTCAGCTTTCTTCACAGTCCAACTCTCACATCCATACATGACCACAGGAAAAACCATAGCCTTGACTAGACAGGCCTTTGTTGGCAAAGTAATATCTCTGCTTTTGAATATACTATCTAGGTTGGTCATAACTTTCCTTCCAAGAAGCAAACGTCTTTTAATTTCATGGCTGCAATCACCATCTGCAGTGATTTTGGAGCCCCTCAAAATAAAGTCTGACACTGTCTTCACTGTTTCCCCATCTATTTGCCATGAAGTGATGGGACCGGATGCCATGATCTTTGTTTTCTGAATGTTGAGCTTTAAGCCAACTTTTTCACTCTCCTCTTTCACTTTCATCAAGAGGCTTTTTAGTTCCTCTTCACTTTCTGTCATCACCTAACTATAAATGAAGAACATCAGACAGTAAAGTGAGACAATGTATGATTCCCCCTAATCATCAAGTCACCTCATTCACAAGATCTGTGAAAGTTAGAAAATCCTAAAAGCAAAAATAATCAAAATAAATTTATTATTTAACTATTTCAAGACATTTATAGAACCACAGGATAAAGAACCCTGGAATCCTCCATCTCCTTAAGCCAACCAATAGTATTAGATTAAGCTGCAATAATCTCAACAGAAAATCTTGCCTACTATAAAGACCCTGAAGAAAATATTCTGCACATTATTGATGAAATAACTTCAATTATAATAAAATTTCCTAGGATATTAGTAATAGATATGGACAAATTCTTATAAGCAAAGATGTTCACTGGTGCTTATGATATAAAAGAAAAATAAGAAGGAAAGAAAAAGAAAGGAAGGGAAGAAGGAAGGGAATTCAGTTAGAAATCGACAGAATAAGATCAATTTACTTAATGGAATATTTGGGCTTCCCAGGTGGCTCAGTGGTAAAGAATTCACATGCCAATGCAGGAGAGGCAGGTTCAATCCCTGGGTCAGGTCCTGACCCAGGAGGAAATGGCAGTCCACTTCAGTATTTTTGCCTGGATAATTCCATGAACAGAGGAGACTGGCAGGCTACAGTTCATGTGGTCACAGAGAGTCAGACACAAATGAGCAATTGAACATGCATACAATGTACCCAGTAAAAGTAGTACTGTTTCAGATTCTATCATTACATTGGAAAACATGGATAAAACAGTGTTCATGAAAACAGAAAAGTGAAACATTATACACCCAGTATGGTCTCTCACAAATGAATGAATGGACAGGCAGACAGATGGGCAGTCAGAAGGAATGAAAGCAGACAGGCAGGGCAGCCATCCAAAATGTTGACTGAGTTTTCTTTTTTTGAACTTTCATGTCTGTATTTATAATGATCAAGTATTAGTTTCATACTCAGAAACACATTCAAATAAATTACAAAAAAATAAAGTTGAAAATTAATTTCACTTACATGTAGAATGTAAAACAACGATAGGAAAACCCCAACTCCTAGATGCAGAGAATAGACTGTTTTAACAAACTGGTGGTTTCTAGACATAGGGAGTGGGGGTGTGGCAAAATGACTTGAGGAGGTCAAAAGATACAAACATTCAGTTAGAAAATAAATATCATGACGATTTAATACATGACTATAATTAATAATGTTGCATTACATAATGAAAATTGATGAGTAGATCTTAAAAGATTTCAACACAAGAAAAAATGTGTAACTATAAATAGTAATCAATATTAACTAGAGCTGAATGGTAGACAGGTTGGTTTCACACTGCTTCCTCTGATGCCCTTTCTGTCATGTTGACATCTTCTATTTTAGAAATTGTTAAGCAGGGGCCATTTGGGAAGATTCTATCCAGGCAGGAAATGTATCACCTGCCCCCTACTTCCTCTTCCATCCCCTCTTGTGCCACTCAGACGCATGATTGTGAATGACCATTTCACAGTATATACAAACACCAAATCATTATGTAATACGCCTGAAACTAATATAATATTACCTCAATTACACCTTATTGAAAAACAGAAGCTGAAAATAAGAAGTGACATAGAAGAGTCAGGTTTTAAAACTACTTCTAAGCATTTTCAAGCCTGTTACTTACATATAAGAATTTGTCACATATTTTGAATTTACTTCAATAATTATCTTTAAAAGGGCAACAGGAGTTATTAATTAAGTTATCTTGCTGTTAGTCGGCAGTTGCAAATCAGTAAAAGGGATAGTACATGTTCATTTCCAATAATATGAGTAGAAGCTAAGAAACTAGGCACTTATGATTAGAAATCAAGCTAATATTGTTCAGACTTTTCTTTTAAACAGAGTTAGCAAAACAGCTTTCAGGGTATTCAAGCTGGCCAATACAATTGAAATGGAATAAGCCAGTGATTTCAGTGATTACCACATGTAAAGCATGGCTGACTTACTTTGAACTCTGTAACTTACAGTGAAATAATTTCCTACAGAATTATACTTAAACATAATAAAGATTTTGATAAATATTATGTCTGTTACCTGAGTCAGGTCATTAAAGACAAGCAAAAGTAGAAATACTTCAGAAATCTGTAACAGTGCTCTGTGCCTTTGAGATGAGTATCTCTTTAACTCAGATCAAACCATGTAATAGTTATAAAACAATCATTTGCATCAATAATGGCTATCAACATTTTTGATCAAACAGTATACTAGTAAACTCAAAACCTTCTCTGCACCAAGAAAGAATCTGTTTAGTATTTCAGATGTCAGCTTCCGTAAGAACTGAAGTGCTTTGGACGTAGCTGAGATGTTCAAATTAATCATACCTAGAAAGCCCAGCTAAGTATAAACATGTCTACATTCTATAGATGGTTTTGATTTTCAAGGCTGTTTGCATAAACAGGTTGTAGGGCTTACCTCCTTTCAGGGACTTTTTCTCTAACTTTTTAAAATAGGTTGAAATATTTTACCCTATTATTTGCACAATCCAAGATACTTTCAGTTATGGTAATCAATCCAAAATGAAAACAATTGGGATGTTACCTATCACACAGAGAGAATCTAGACCAATGGTCACATACTTTTATCCAAAGTGTATGAATCGAGCAAATATATGGCATGATATTCAGCATTGGTAGATTACTAGCAGCTTGAGTGAAAACCTTTTTTTTTAAACATAGCTGATGATTCCTTGATTCCTTCAGATTAAAATACAGTGAAGTTTCCACTTAGAACTGATAGGAAGGACAAATAGTAATTTTCAAAAGAGTCTTTCTTAGGGAGTTCAGAGAGGAAGGTGCTAAGTATTGGATTAGCCAAAAAGTTTGTTCTGGTTTTTCCACAAGATGTTAAGGGAAACCTCAAATGAACTTTTTGGCTAACCCAATATATTTTCTTGGACAAATATGACTAATAAGATATTTGCATCCCCTGAACTGCACCAGGTCAGGAGACTGACTATCCTTAGAGCAGTCAAAGGAAGTAGTGAGACCACAAAAACAACCCCATATCCACAGCTTCATTGTACCCTTGAAGATGTAACAGTGGTTATTTTACGACCAACACATTTCACAGATGAAATGAACCAAACCCTATGACTCAGTTTTCAAAATATATTGCATGATGATTGGTCAGAATCTTTATCCAAATATTGGGTAAAGTATAGCTTTCTAAAAGCCACAAAAGTTTAATCAAGCCTGGATGTGTTTCAGGTAATACAACAACAACAACAAAACAACAGCATATTCTTTATATAGTCCAAAAAGAAAGACTGCAATTTTTTGGGTATGATTATAATATCTTAAAGTCTTAACAATTCAGATTCTTTTTGTAAAATCTAAAATGCCACATGGAGATACAGTTCCTGTCCATTTCCTCCCTGTCTAAATTCAAGGTCAGTCATTTGATATGGCTTTATGAATATTAGAATTATGGCTTTTCCCCCTTCCATGCTTTATCATAGGTTAGTGGCTCTAGTCATTTGTGGGACAAATATTCTAATGTATTCATTATTATTCCAAATACTCTCTTGCAACTTGTGTCACTGGGCTCTATATATCAAATCCATTTCTCAGAAATTCCTACCTAACAGAGTAATTATATCTAGACTGCACTATATGATGATCATTCTTTATTTACTCTAATTGACAATGTTTCTACTTTCTTTTTCTATCTTAGGTTTTTCTGCTTGTTCAAATTCTGATCAGAAGCCAAGATACCTTCAAATCCAAATGCACTTTACACCACTTCTACACCACCCCCCAAAAAAACAAAACAAGACGTGAAGGCAATAAGAAATGGGAGCATAAAGGATTATCTATGAAAAAGTCCTTGCAATAGAACATAAAACTCTTTAGAGTTTGAAATCCTAACAATCAAATAGCTGCCAAGGTAAAACCTTGCAGGCATTAAGTCTTACATCAGCAATGCTGATATACAAATAAATCCACTGATAAAAGTACAAAGGTAAAAACACCCCATAACTTATTTTCCCAACCACAGTTGAGAAGAAGAGGAAGCTGAAATTCACTAAATCAAACAATATCAAAATGGAAAGACATCTGGGCTCTGAATCTATGGAGTGATTGTATACCATATCTTGTTTGATTCTCTGAACTTTTATTGTTTTATGAGCAATGAAATCTTCCCTTTGGGATCCCAGGTGAGAGCCCACACAAGTAAAAATTAAGCATAGTACCTGATGCAGAGACTGGCAGTTTCCTGGGAAAGTTTCCTTATTCCTTTTATACGTCACTAAAAACACCTCAATATTGCAAGGGTAGCATTGCACCCAAGTGAAAAATGGCATTTAGTAGGCTCCTTGGAGGACAGGGTTAACAACTGAAATGTAAGCTAAAGTCACTGTTGTTGTGCCAGGGCTCCCAGGGAAACTGTTCAAAGGTGTCCGAGTTGGCAGTTGCCCCTTTGCCCTCCTATCTCCCTCTTCCTCCTTCCTTCAATAACATTGTGACCTGAGGTAACCTTGACGAGACCTTGATAGTGGACACTATATAGCAAGACTGGTGGGATAGCCGAAAAAAGGAGTACAATTCCCTGATGACATCCAGGAGTCACAAATATCAGCTCTGGATTGCCTCCTCCAAGATTCATGCTACAGAGGAAAAAAAAAAATCCTTTCTTGTTTAAGATATTTTCATGATTTCATATCTCTTATTTTCAGGTGTACTTAACTCCTAACTGATGTAACACTCTTATTATTAGTGAATTTGAAGAAAGCTGCTGACCCCAAATCAGTAATACATTAATCAAGTCATTTTTCCATTAGTGAGAATAGGTTCAGTTCAGTTCAGTCGCTCAGTCATGTCCGACTCTTTGCAACCCCATGAATCACAGCACGCCAGGCCTCCCTGTCCATCACCAACTCCCGGAGGTCACTTATACTCATGTCCATCGAGTCAGTGATGCCATCCAGCCATCTCATCCTCTGTTGTCCCCTTCTCCTCCTGCCCCCAATCCCTCCCAGCATCAGAGTCTTTTCCAGTGAGTCAACTCTTCGCATGAGGTGGCCAAAGTACTGGAGTTTCAGCTTCAGCATCATCCCCTCCAAAGAAATCCCAGGGCTGATCTCCTTCAGAATGGACTGGTTGGATCTCCTTGCAGTCCAAGGGACACTCCAGAGTCTTCTCTAACACCACAGTTCAAAAGCATCAATTCTTTGGCGCTCAGCTTTCTTCACAGACCAACTCTCACATCCATACGTTACCACTGGAAAAACCATAGCCTTGACTAAACGGAACTTTGTTGGCAAAGTAATATCTCTGCTTTTGAATATGCTATCTAGGTTGCTCATAACTTTCCTTCGAAGGAGCAAACGTCTTTTAATTTCATGGCTGCAATCACCATTTGCAATGATTTTGGAGCCCAAAAAATAAAGTCTGAGACTGTTTCTACTGTTTCCCCATCTATTTCCCATGAAGTGATGGGACCAGATGCCATGATCTTCATTTTCTGAATGTTGAGCTTTAAGCCAAATTTTCACTCTCCTCTTTCACTTTCATCAAGAGGCTTTTTAGTTCCTCTTTACTTTCTGCCATAAGGGTGGTGTTATCTGCATATCTGAGGTTATTGATATTTCTCCCAGCAATCTTGATTCCAGTTTGTGCTTCTTCCAGCCCAGCGTTTCTAATGATGTACTCTGCATATAAGTTAAATAAGCAGGGTGACAATATACAGCCTTGACAGACTCCTCTTCCTATTTGGAACCAGTCTGTTGTTCCATGTCCAGTTCTAACTGTTGCTTCCTGACCTGCATATAGGTTTGTCAAGAGGCAGATCAGGTGCTCTGGTATTAGAGCAAATACAACTTTTTTTTTTAAACTCAAATTGGCCTTTTTTTTTTTCTTTTTTTAAACTGAAGTAGTATTTCCTATATATTTTTAACTAAAGCACTGTCAAATGTGCCCTGTGGGTGTCCTTTGTCAACCTAGACAGCATATTAAAAAGCAGAGACATCACCTTGCCAACAAAGGTCCGTATAGTCAAAGCTATGGTTCTTCCAGCAGTCATGTACAGATGTGAGAATTGGTCCATAAAGAAGGCTGAAGACCAAAGAATTGATGCTTTTGAACTGTGGGTGCTGGAGAAGACTCTTGAGAGTCCCTTGGACTGCAAGGAGATCAAACCAGTCAATCCTAAAGGAAATTAACCCTGAATATTCATTAGAAAGACTGATGCTGAAGGTGAAGCTCCAATACTTTGGCCACCTGATGTGAAGAGCTGACTCACTGGAAAAGACTCTGATGCTGGGAAAGATTGAAGGCAGGAGGAAAAGGGGACGACAGAGGATGAGATGGTTGGCTGGCATCACTGATTCAATGAGTCTGAGCAAACTCTGGGAGACAGTGAAGGACAGGGAAACCTGGAGTGCTGCAGTCCACGGAGTTGCAAAGAGTTGGACATGACTCAACAACAAATAGGGTGTCAACCATACAAATCTAACCATCGTACTCTCAGCACTCTCAGCAGCCAGGTAATTGCTTACTAAAGTTTTGGGGACAGTTGGATATGTCATTAGTGGAGGGAGAGCTTTGTGTTTCAGTCCCATACTGTCCAACCAATTCATTTTATTAGTCCACAGCCAAGAGCTTAATTTCTAGTGAGAAACACTGGTAGCAAAGAAGTCCCAGGTAAAAATAGGTACTTAAGATGTATAATATTTCATATTAAAAAGGGACTTGACTTCCCCTGAGAGGTATGTGATGAGGAGATAGATTCCATCTGACAAAATGGTTCCCATGTGGCCTGCCTGGAGCCAAAGAAAATTGGATTCAATAGTTTCCTATGGCCTCATCCAGGCTACGATTTCAATGATTTTTATTAACTTCCATTAATCATGTAATCATCTTTCCATTTGTAACTGAATTTATATCATTTTAAGATAATGTCTCCTAGGGTTTGTAGAGCCAAAACTACAATTTGACTTCAAAGAGTCAATCCATCCCTTGGTTACATATCAAATGCTGCCACTGTGAATTCTTTCCCATTTGATGTGGAGGCAAAGATGTTCACAGAAGCACTTACACCATGTCCTGGGTAGAATGATAATACAGACTGCATCTTCATATTTCAAAATAGGATACTTTCTAAATAGCGTAGAGCTGGCTCAGGAACAACAGTAAAATATTTAAGACGGGAAGATAAATTTTAAAGTAACTATTTTTTTGATAGCCTGAAGGAAAAAAATCTTATGGAAACTTTTTCATTCAGAACAATCAATAATCCACATCAAAAATAACATTCATGAGTTTCCAAGTGAGATGAGGTGTAAGGCCAACTCAATAAAGTCTACTTTTTCTTGTCCAGTTGCTCAGTCATGCCTGACTCTTTGCAATGCCATGGACTACAGCCACACTGGGCTTCCCTGTCCCTCACCATCTCCCGGAGCTTGCTTCAAACTCATGTCCATTGAGTTGGTGATGCCATCCAACCATCTCATCCTCTGTCATCCCCTTCTCCTCCTGCCTTCAGTCTTTCCCAGCATCAAGGTCTTTTCCAATGAATTGACCCTTTGAATCAGGTGGCCAATGCATGGGAGCTTCAGGTTCAGCATCAGTCCTTCCAATGGATATTCAGGATTGATTTCCTTTAGGATTGACTGGTTTGATCTCCTTTCAGTCCAAGGGACTCTCAACAGTCTTCTCCAGCACCACATTGATGTTCAAAAGCATCAGTTCTACAGCACTCAGCCTTCTTTATGGTCCAATGCTCACATTCATACATGACTACTGTAAAATATCATAAAGTTGACTATGCAGACAAGTCTACCTAATAATCTTCATTTGTGTAATCTGAAAAGGGAAATGCAAAAATCTCTCCTTAAAGGGCTAGTTTCTCCCTCTTTTTTTTTTTCTTTAAACAAAGAGTACAAATCCTAATTCTTTTTTTAATGTTCTTCAGGCTATACATAATGACTGGTAATAAAAGGAAAATTATATACTTTGAAATTTCAGACAGTTGTACTAGGACAAAGATTAAACATCATTTTCTCCCTTTTCCTTTACTTAGACTAGTACATAAACATGCATGCCTCTTTTCACCACTTCCTGTGTTCAGCCTTGATGTCAGGCCTCTATTACCTCATATTGCAGCCAATAAATCCATTATGAGCTCAGCTGGCATGTACAACCATGCCTGGTGGCTACATAAAAAAATTCTGAGTTCCAGGAGCATTAATAAGGATGTGTTCAGTTTAAGCTACATAAGCAGAGTTAAAGAGAACCCAGTTGCATTTACAATAGGCCCATCCATTGCCACTGGATTAGGTATTGACTAGTAGTAACTTGAATCACATTTATAGGATTAATTAAAATCTACTGTTTGTCAGGGAAGAGGATGGGGGCTGGTATTCCTCATGATATCCTTTGGCAGATGAAACTCCTTTAATAGTGAAGACAATGTTCCCACCTCCCATGAAGATTTCCATCTTTTCTGTGTCCCTCAAACCCAATCTTAAAAGACCATATCCTAAGCATCAGGATAATTTTAAAATATGAGCAACATTATGTGTTAGGCATTTAGATGTTTCAAATGTGCAGACGCAGGAAAAACTTGAGGGACCAGTGCAATATCCTGGCTGCCATCTGATCAGATCAGAGGAAGCATTGGACTGGAGGTGGATTGTTCCCTATCCACATACCACACCTACCTTCTAAATCAACTATGTGACATTACAGAAAATGAAAAAAAACATATATGTGTGTGTGTGTGTGTGTGTATATATATATTGCTGTACACCTGAAACTAACACAGCATTGTAAATCAATTATATTTTTAAAAAAAGAAACAGAAAAGCAAATATCAAGTCTTTAGATTCTGATTGTCACCTTTTAGAAGGCTCCTGCAGGAAAAAATAAGCCCTTAACAAAGGGAATAGAATCTTTTTCATTGTTGTGCTTACTACTTCAGAACGTTTTGAAGAAATCACTCCTGGGTACAAGAGGACAGTGAGGGGAAGGACTGAGGGGTGAAGAGGAAGCTGGTAAGAATCTTAGGATTTGAGAAAACAGGTATTTAAATAGGCAGGTCATCAATACTATCAAATTGAGATGGGAACATTATTGACTGGCCTACAGAGAATTTCATCTTCACAAATATGTTCACTTAGAAAATCCTTAAAATGGCTTCTGATGATGATCATAAAATCTCCTGAAAGAGGACTCTTGGGTGACTTCCTGCCTTGTGGAATCTAGATATGCATGTATTCCATTTCTGGTTTGTTACCAGCCGTGTTGGCTTTGCTTCAGCTTTACGTAGGCTTGTGCTCTTTTCTCTCTAGAGCTAAGCTCATGAGAAGAACTAGCACAAAGGCTGGATCTGTAACAGCTGAAGCACTGAGCACTTGGCTGAAAAAGGATTTTCTTGGAATTTTTCATCACAAAACCAGATTCCAGGGTATTTGTACATTTCTCCCATACTGAGATGTGAGCCTGAGCAAACCTCCGAGGCATCAGGGGCTAACAATTTGTCTCTTTGGCTTTTGTGAATACATTTCTGTAGGATTCTTCTGGGGCCTATCCTCCTAAGGAGTTGAGGGGCCACTGAGGCCAGGCCTCCTCTTTACCAATAGTTTCTGGGTTTCTCCAATTGAAATTATGCCTATGTATGGAGAGTTACACTGTAAGGATTGAAAGAATTCCACATGGATGATTTCACTTCAGTTGTTCAATGGGAACATTTAAAATTCATCCTTTTCCCTAACTGATTAGCATTTGTACTTTTCTTAATAGACTGGCATTCTGAAAACTGGGAATGGGCCAGACTCTCCTGACCTACTAAATGCCTGTAAAGTTCTACAAATATGTAAAGATGAGCATTGTATGTATCTGGTCAGGAACGAGAAGCTAACACTTCCCTTAGGAAGCACTGTTGTTGCTCAGTCGCTAAGTCATGTCCGACTCTTTGAGACCCCATGGACTGCAGCACCCCAGGCTCCCCTGTTCTTCACTATCTCCCGGAATTTGCTCAAATTCATGTGCATTGGTCAGTGATACCATCCAACCATTTCATCCTCTGTTGCCCCCTTCTCTTGCCCTCAATCTTTCCCAGCATCAGGGTCTTTTCCAATGAATCAACTCTTTACATCACATGGCCAAAGTATTGGAGTTTCAGCTTCAGCATCATGAATGAATACTCAGGGTTGATTTCCTTTAGGATTGGCTGGTTTGATCTCCTTGCTGTCGTTGGTACATGAAATGTTACTCAAATGTGTATATGTTCACAGGGTTTCCATGTTTCAAATATAAAGTTTCAAATACAAAGGTTTCTATGTTTCAAATATAAAGTTCAGCTTATCTACTAAACAGACTCACAAACATATATAACAGACCTGTGGTTGCCAAGGAGGAGGGGGGTTGGGGGAGGGGTGAATTGGGAGTTCGGGATTAGCAGATGTAAACTATTATATATAGAATGGATAAACAACAAGGTCCTACTGTAGAGCACTGGGAACTATATTCAATATCCTGTGATAAACCATAATGGAAAAGCATATGAAAAAGAATGTATGTGTATAACTGAATCGTTTTGTTGTATATCTGAAACTAACACAACATTGTTGGCAATGGCACCCCACTCCAGTACTCTTGCCTGGAAAATCCCATGGACAGAGGAGCCTGGTGGGCTGCAGTCCATGGGGTCGCTAGGAGTCGGACATGACTGAGCGACTTCACTTTCACTTTTCACTCTCATGCATTGGAGAAGGAAATGGCAACCCACTCCAGTGTTCTTGCCTGGAGTCGCACAGAGTTGGACATGACTGAAGTGACGCAGCAGCAGCAGCAGCAGCAGCAGCAGCAGCGGCGGCAACACACCATTGTAAATCAACTATACTTCAAATAAGAAAAACAAATATCAAGTTCAGTATTATATCTGTTTGAATATTAAAATGATTATAGGTACATGAGAGAATAAGACACATGGAAAGGGAGGAAAAGAAAACTTCACGTTATCTTTTTACTAGTCAATCAGCAAATAGAAGAAGAGTGCTATTTTTGGCTAATGCCTAGTTTTATGATTTTATATTGTACTCTGTCCTCATTGGATGGATAAAAAAGTGCCCAGTAACTACATTTTCCTCTTTTTACCCTTCCAAAACTAACAGGGGAAATCAGCTCACACATATTTATCACCCAAAATGGTTCCATTTCTAGTTTTACACGTTGATACTCGGCAAAATTCTAAACTGCTCAGTTACTGAGCTGAATCAGATGCAGGGCTGAAATAGACCCATTAATGAATCATTGTATTGCTGGAGGTCTACTTAGAGCTACCTGATTTTAGGATTAATGGTAGAATAAATCTTAAAAGGCAGGCCAATATATTTTCATTTTATGAATATTACCAAATTAAGCAATATATTCTTAACACTGGTTTTGTTGTAAGTATATTATTACTACTAAGTATCAAAAGAAGTTTAGAAACATCCACCCATTTAGTTCATATTACAACTTTAAATGGAATTAAAATTTAAGCTTTTGAGAATAGAATAAGTGTAGCTCATTTGCTAGAATAACACTTAACATGACCAGGTACTTATGATCATTATAAAAGCATGGAAGAAAAGTCATTTAACTAGAATTGTTATGTGCAAACCATAAACTGCAACATAAATGTTTTTCCTTTAACTAACAGAAGCAGCATCCAAAGAAATTAATAATAGCTAAGAAATTTCATCTTGAGAAAAACAATATTTTTGCTAAGAGAAAGAAACCAAACTTTCTTGTATTTTTCTACTTGAAATAGCTCCCTTACAAAATAGTTAATATTTAAAGTCTCAAAAGCTTTTCAAAATTAAGGCAAAGTACAGAATTTACAATATTTAAGAAAAATCAGAGGATCAGTACATTACTTACAATTTTTAGAGAAAAACAAACCTATCTCTTTTATTAAAGTAAAAAAAAAAAAAGAACCCTATTTTTCCAAATGAGTTTTAAGAAGTGGCTTATGTGAGTCTTCTGTTAGTCCACAGAAACTCTAAATGATGTTCTTTGTACCCAAGCAACACAAGGCAGCCAAATGGAGATGGCATGGGTCAGTGGCTGCAGGAGAATGCACCCTGGTCTTTGGCAGTCTTCACTGGAGGAAGAACCTCTGAATGTAAACACTGTCTTTGGAAATATGGATAACCTTTTCTATTTCCCTATGTTTTCTTATATTTTATAAGTTGTTTAAATTTAATGAAAAAATTTTTTCCTGAAAGTTCAACTTCACTCTTTTTCAAATCTCCCTCCTTGATCTTTTTATTGATCCATTAATTTGGTGATTTTTTTGCTTATATGTTCAAGCTTCTTCAGTATTTTTCAAAAGCAGCTATATATATTATTAAGGGCAAAGCTATCATTTTAACAATATAATACAGAAACTTAAATAACTCAGAGGTTTACATCTCTTTCACCTGGTCTGAGTCTGAATGACCTAGGTCTTTCTATGTTCATTCAGAGACACACTGTTCTTCCACCTCCTAAAACACTGTCAACATGGGCATAGTGAAAGCTTGGTTTTGACTTTTCTGGGCTTCATTCAAGTATAAAGGGGCAAGAGGTGGCCATGGTACACATCACTTTCACACACATTCTATGTGTGAGAACCTAATTATGATTGTACATCTGATTCCAAAGGGAACAGGGGAATGCAATCAACCAGGCGGCAGTGTATCTTCTACTATTACTATGGAATAGGTGAAAATCTATTTTATGAAACATCTTTGTTCTTGTTCAGTTGCTAAGCTGTGTTTGACTCTTTGCAACCCCATGAATTGCAGCACATCAGGCTCCCTGTCCTTCACTCCCTGAGTTTGCTCAAACTCAGTAATGCCATCCCACCATCATCCTCTGTCACCCCCTTCTCCTCTTGTTCTCAATCTTTCCCCAAATCAGGGTCTTTTCCAATGAGTCAGCTCTTTGAATCAGGTGGCCAAAGCATGGGAACTTCAGCTTCATCATCAGTCCTTCCAATGAATATTCAGGGTTGGTTTCCTTTAGAATTGACTGGTTTGATCTCCTTGCTGTTTAAGGGACTCTCAAGAGTCTTCTCCAGCATCACAGTTTGAAAGTATCAATTCTTTGGTACTCAGCCTTCTTTATGGTCTAACACTCACATCCATACACAACTACTGGAAAAACCATAGCTTTGACCATATGGACCTTTGTTGGCAAAGTGATATCTCTGCTTTTTAATATGCTGTCTAGGTTGGTCATAGCTTTTCTTCCAAGGAACAAGCATCTTTTAATTTTGTGGCTGCAGTTACTGTCTGAATTGATTTTGGAGACTAAGAAAATGAAATCTGACACTGTTTTCACCTTTTCCCTATCTATTCACCATGAAGTGATAGGACCAGATGCCATGATGTTAGTTTTTTGAATGTTGAGTTTTAAGTCAGGTTTTCCACTCTCTTCTTTCACTTTCATCAAGAGCCTTTTTAGTTCCTCTTCATTTTTTCCACTAAAGTGGTATCATCTGCATATCTGATATTTCTCCCAGCAATCTTGAGTCCAGCTTGTGATTCATCCAGCCTGGCATTTCTCATGATGTTCTCTGCATAAGTTAAATAAGCAGGGTGACAATATACAGCCTTGATGTGCTTTTTTCCCAATTTTGAACCGGTCCATTTTCCCATGTTCGGTTCTAACTGTTGCTTCTTGTCCTGCATACAGGTTTCTCAGGAGGCAGGTCAGGTGGTCTGGTATTCCCATTTCTTTAAGAATTCTCCATAGTTTATTTTTATTCACACAGTCAAAGGCTTTAGCATAGTCAATGAAGCAGAAGTAGATGGTACTTTTTTAAATCCCTTTGCTTTTTCTATGATCCAGCATATGTTGGCAATTTGGGCTCTGGTACCTCTGCCTTTTCTAAATCCAGATTGTACATCTGGAAGTTCATGTACTGCTGAAGCCTAGCTTGAAGGATTTTGAGCATAATCTTGCTGGCATGTGAAATGAGGGCAACAACATGAAACACAAAGATGTTACATTATGTGCTTAATACATCCACTATCACTCTGGAAGTCTGAATCTGCTGTTTTCTGTTTTTTACTTATCATGTCATATTGCCCTTTGTTTCTTGTGATTTGTGACTGTGAGTTTATCTTCTATGGGACATCTTTTGTAGGATTTTTTTTTCTTTTTTTTAATATAAATTTATTTTAATTGGAGGCTAATTACAATATTGTAGTGGTTTTGCCATACATTGACATGAATCCACCACAGGTGTACATGTGTTCCCCATTCTGAACCCCCCTCCCACCTCCCTCCCCATCCCATCCCTCTGGGTCATCCCAGTGCACCAGCCCCAAGCAACCTGTATCATGCATCGAACCTGGACTGGTGATTTGCTTCTTATATGATAATACACATGTTTCAATGCCATTCTCCCAAATCAACCCACCCTCTCCCTCTCCCACAGAGTCCAAAAGTCTGTTCTATACATCTGTGTCTCTTTTGCTGTCTCATATATAGGGTTATCATTACCATCTTTCTAAATTCCATATATATGCATTAGTATACTGTATTGGTATTTTTCTTTCCGGCTTACTTCACTCTGTATAATTGGCTCCAGTTTCATCCACCTCATTAGAACGGATTCAAATGTATTCTTTTTAATGGCTGAGTAATACTCCATTATGTATATGTACCACAGCTTTCTTATCCATTCATCTGCTGATGGGCATCTAGGTTGTTTCCATGTCCTGGCTATTATAAACAGTGCTGTGACGAACACTGGGGTATACGTGTCTCTTTCAGTTCTGGTTTCCTTGGTGTGTATGCCCAGCAGTGGAATTGCTGGGTCATATGGCAGTTCTATTTACAGTTTTTTAAGGAATCTCCACACTGTTCTCCATAGTGGCTGTACAAGTTTGCACTCCTGTGGGAATGTTTTAAGGCTTGGGTTGAAGTTGCATTCTTCCAGGGAGCAAATACATTTGCCTTTACCAATCCTAAAAAATGTTAAATTGATTTAATTTCTGTTAGCCCTCACAGGCAAGTTTCCCTGTGGATCTTTTCAGGGCATTGGACGTATTTCCAGCTATCCGCATTCTGAGACCACAGTCCTTTTAGTTCTCACCTTGAGTGGCCCTGAGCTTTTACTTCATGCTACATCATGCTATGAAGCCATCAGAATGGCAATTAATGGATTGGCAGATACCCTTTAGTTTCTTGGTGCCCACTTCCCTCCTTAATTCTTGTTGCTATTTTAATTCTGGCCTCTCTGGAATCCTTGCTTTTGTTCTAGCTTTGCAATACACTTAAAATTATGAGGTTTATTTATTTGTTTTACACTTTAACCAGCATTTTAATTTTCTTCTTGGGTGTGGGGTTTTCTAAGACACTTAGGAGATGAAAGCCCCGAATACCGTGTTACATGATACACATGCTTACATAAATTATAATGACATAGACACTTACATAGATTATATATATATATAAATATATATGTTATATGCATATATAATTATTTAAGGAAGATCATCAAAAGAACAAGAGAGCTGGAATCATAAGCCTAGAGTTTTACTCCTGAATTTCTTCTGTTAACAGACCATACTCACAACTCTGATTTCTTGCTCATGGGAAGACAGGTGGTACAGTGGTAAAGAATCTGCCTACCAATGCAGGAGATGTGGGTTCAATCCCTGGGTCGGGAATATGTCTTGGAGTAGGAAATGGCAACCCACTCCAGTATTGTTGCCTGGAAAATTCCACGAACAGAGGAGCCTGGTGGGCTACAGTCCATGGGGTGGCAAAGAGTCGGATATGACTGAGCTTACTAGCATGCACACAAGGATGGGAAGAACCAGAGTCACCATACACATCTCATCAAGTTATGATAATGATCAACTGATAAAGAATTTTGTAAATGCTCAGATAATATTTTCAGTTGAGATTAAGATCAAGAAACTTATGAGCTTAAGAACATCCATATGTCAATAGGTACAGACACGTTCAAAACCAATGATTCTCGAAGCCTTTCTCGATCTCTTCCCCAGGGCCTGCCCCTGCTGAGCCTGCCCTCTAGTTATTGGTTTCACCGTGAATGGTTCCTGCTACTGCTGACTTCATCAAATATCTTCCTTGTACTCCCATCTGAATTTTATGTGAACTCTGGAGTGATTAGTTGCTAATATCAACAGTGGTGCACAGTCTAGAAACATTTATTGCTCCCCTGCTTGGCTTAATGTTTCTGACTTGGTACCATAATATTATTAATAGTCACAGGGTACAATAAAAGAAAATTAAGTGTTTATTTTGTTTAGGCATTAGTCACTTTACCTACAGCCTTTTTCCATTACATTTGCACATAAATGAGCATACTCTAAATTTTTTAGATGCAAATCAGATTTTAACTTTGCTAATCATATAGTTTCCTTTCTGGTTGTCTTCCAGGCTGGCTTGTGTTACTCCTGATGCATGTATATTGTAGCAAATGAAGTAATGGCCATGTGGTTGGTGTTTGCCCTTTTGTGATTCATTCATAGCTGTTTTTGTAGAGCAACTGTGTTTTAAAATCTAGTGCCACTGCCAATATTCCTTTGCCATTCCAGGAGCCTATCTGTTAAATTCTAGGCTGAAATCAACTGTTGAATTGCAGATCATTTATTAATAAACAGTTGGGGACAACTAATGTGCAAAGACATGAGAACAACTTTGAGTAAAATACTCTAGAACAAAGCACTGAACGATCTCCACTTTTCAGTATAAGTAAAAGCCCAAAGAACTGAGACATTTAAGAGGGCATCCAAAGTGAATACAATGAGTCTAGTCTGCATTTTCTGCTTCCTCTACTACTTCCTAACCAATGTTCTTCTAGATGAAGGGTTTGTTCTCTGCCTTGAAAGGATGAATTAATATTTTACATGGCAAGGACCCCTTTATTCCCTGGTGGGATGTTTCTGACTTGATTTATATCATGGTGTTTAAATATTTAAAAGCTTTTGCAAGGCAGGTTTTCAATCGATTAAAGAATTTAGGTTCCCTTGAGGTTCCAGCATCAGATGTTATCTCAGAAGTCTTACTTCCAAAGATTTATAATCCCATCTCTTTCTCCTATTAACCATATATTTCAGCAAGCATCCCATTGGACAAAGCTTGGGGATTTCAGGTTAGCATCTTCACCTGGAATGATTGCAAATAGCACTATCGAATCTGCATTTCCCAATGTCTCATCAATGGGCTCTGGGTCATTCCAGACTACCGTCTGCTGTCTTGGCAATTTATATGAGACATCTGGGGCTTCTGGGGATATCTCAAAGGTTCAGCAAACAGATATTCTGAGTAGAAAGACAGAAACACAATAAACTGAGTGACCACATATAATGTACTAAAGTTAAATCCATGGTAGATCACTCTGAAAATTGTGAATAAATTTTTATATAATACTTTGTAGTTTGAAACAGTTTTCCTCAATATTCCATTTCATCTTAACTATTAATATAAAAGCAGGCATTATGATGAGGAAGATTTTGTTGGTGAAGAAACAGAGTCATAGAGATGTGGGGTCACTGACTTAGAATACAGACTCAAGTCTGTTGGTTCTTACCAAGGCTATTCCTTCCTCACCATGTTCTTGGACATCCAACAACACTTTGGGGCAAAGCTGGCCCCACACTAGGCTGTCTTCTCTAAAGATGTCAATGCATTTTCAATGTTTCCTTCCATGGCATCTTCCAGGCACGTGCCAATACATCAACTGCATGGTTTTGGAATCCTATTAGTAATAGCCAAATACACCAACATCTCTGCCTTATCCTTCTCCAAATTTCCCAAGATCAACATAACACAGTGCTTTTGAGGATTCCCTTTTACAGAATATTTAATCTCACCATAGTTTTGCCTAAGAATCCAGTTGTAAAATCTTATACCTCCCTTCTAGCCAATAATTTGCATTAATGTTTATTTTATGTTGTATCTTCAATAGGCATATTCGTTGCAATGATAATCTCTCAGACTTTCACTGCATCTTTTCCCTGTTTGACAAAGGGCTTTTATGTACTATTAGAATAGTCATAGTTACTAATGTGCCCAAAAGCTTTGCATTCATGCTAGCCAGTGGTACTCATTCAGAAAAGGATGAAAAAAATAAAGTGTCCTTCATGAACACCCCAGTCTACTGGACCAGCTTTTATCTTGCCAACCCTTAACCCAAGAAAGAAGCAATGACATTTCTCTCTAGTTATCTCGTTATTTTAAATTTTGTCTGTCTTTGCAAGGAGCCTAATGATAGAACTATTTCCAGGTTCTAAAATCAGGGGAAATGAAAATATGGGATGGAGGAGAAAAATGACCATGCAGGGACAGATTAAAGTTGTGGTTGTTGGGCATAAGCATTCAGAAAGAGGGCAATTTTGATGACCTCCTGACAGTGTTTTATCTGGACCACCGGTGTTTCACGTGTAAATAAAACATAGCTTCCACGGATGTTTTTCATCACAGGTTAAACTCCTTTTTAACTTTTTTCCCAAGGGATAATTGACAAGTTAATACTCCTCTTGCCTTTCCCATAGACACTGATCTCCTATTCCTTGCCTACTCAGGGCTCCCTCTGCAATACCCAGAAAATGAGGCAAACCTTCCTTACAACCCCTTCAAAGCACTTGTCTTAAGTTTCAAACTTTCAATACCATAAATTATGCTTTAGTTTGAAACAGTAGTTGCTAATAAATTTTTGTTTATTTTTTCCTCTTTATTTCAACTTAGTGTTCATTATGCATAATCTCAACTGAGTAAACTTTTAGAAGTAATTATAACATGCTGTTATTGTTGTTTAGTCACTAAGTCATGTCTGACTTTTTTGCGACCCCATGGGCTATAGCCCACCAGGCTGCTCTGTTCATGGAACTTCCCAGACAAGAATATTGGGGTGGGTTGCTATTTCCTTCTCCAGGGAATCTTCCCAACCTAGGGGTCAAATTCACGTCTCCTGCATTGGCAGGCAGATTCTTTACCACTGAGCAACCAGGGAAGCCCAATTATAACATAACAACATTAAAAAAAAAAAAAGTCTGCTGTGCAAAAGCTTTTAGGTTTGATTGGTCCCACTTGTTTATTTTTGTTTTTATTTTCATTACTTTAGGAGGTGGGTCATAGAGGATCTTGCTGTGATTTATGTCATAGAATGTTCTATGTTTTCCTCTAGGAGTTTTATAATTTCTGGTCTTACATTTAAGCTTTTAATTCATTTTTAGTTTATCTTTCATATGGTGCTAGAAAGTGTTCTAATTTCATTCTTTTACATGTAGTTGTCCAGTTTTCCCAGCAGCACTTATTGAAGCGCTGTTTCAATAAGCACTTATCTTTGCCTGATTGTATATTCTTGCCTCTTTTGTCAAAAATAAGGCATCCGATTCCATTGGTCTATAGTTCTGTTTTTTTTGTGCCAGTACCATACTGTCTTGATGACTACAGCTTTGTAGTATAGTCTTAAGTTAGAAAGGTTGATTCCTCCAGCTCCATTCTACTTTCTCAAGATTGCTTTGGCTATTCAAGTCTTTTGGGTTTACATACAAAGACTTTTTTGTTCTAGTTTTGTGAAAAATGCCATTGGTAATTTTATAGATATTACATTGAATCTGTAGATTACATTTGGTAGTATAGTCGTTTTCACGATAGTGATTTTTCCAACCCAGGAACATGGAATATGTCCCTATCTGCTTATGTTGTCTCTGATTTCTTTCATCAATGTCTTTTCTGTATACTGCTCTTTTGTCTCCTTGGGTAGGCACCAGTTAAATCAGTTCAGTTCAGTTGCTCAGTCGTGTCCGACACTCTCTGACCCTATGAGTTGCAGCATGCCAGGCCTCCCTGTCCATCACCAACTCCCAGAGTTCACTCAGACTCACGTCCACTGAGTCGGTGATGCCATCCAGCCATCTCATCCTCTGTTGTCCCCTTCTCCTCCTGCCCCCAATCCTTCCCAGCATCAGAGTCTTTTCCAATGAGTCAACTCTTCGCATGAGGTGGCCAAAGTACTGGAGTTTCACCTTCAGCATCATCCCCTCCAAAGAAATCCCAGGGCTGATCTCCTTTAGAATGGAATGGTTGGATCTCCTTGCAGTCCAAGGGACTCTCAAGAGTCTTCTCCAACACCACAGTTCAAAAGCATCAATTCTCCAGCACTCAGCTTTCTTCACAGTCCAACTCTCACATCCATACATGACCACTGGAAAACCCATAGTCTTGACTAGATGGACTTAGTTGGCAAAGTAATGTCTCTGCTTTTGAATATGCTGTCTAGGTTGGTCATAACTTTTCTTCCAAGGAGTAAGCGTCTTTTAATTTCATGGCTGCAGTCACCATCTGCAGTGATTTTGGAGCCCCCAAAAATAAAGTTTGACACTGTTTCCCCATATATTTCCCATGAAGTGATGGGACCAGATGCCATGATCTTCATTTTCTGAATGTTGAGCTTTAAGCCAACTTTCTCACTCTCCCATTTCACTTTCATCAAGAGGCTTTTTAGTTCCTCTTCACTTTCTGCCATAAGGGTGGTATCATCTGCATATCTGAGGTTATTGATATTTCTCCCAGCAAGCTTGATTCCAGCTTGTGCTTCTTCCAGCCCAGTGTTTCTCATGATGTACTCTGCATAGAAGTTAAATAAGCAGGGTGACAATATACAGCCTTGACAGACTCCTTTTCCTATTTGGAACCAGTCTGTTGTTCCATGTCCAGTTCTAACTGTTGCTTACTGACCTGCATATAGATTTCTCAAGAGGCAGTTCAGGTGTTCTGGTATTCCCATCTCTTTCAGAATTTTTCACAGTTTATTGTGATCCACACAGTCAAAGGCTTTGGCATAGTCAATAAAGCAGAAGTTAGATGTTTTTCTGGAACTCTCTTGCTTTTTCAATGATCCAGCAGATGTTGGCAATTTGATCTCTGGTTCCTCTGCCTTTTCTAAAACTATCTTGAACATCTGAAAGTTCATGGTTCACATATTGCTGAAGCCTGGCTTGGAGAATTTTGAGCATTACTTTACTAGCGTGTGAGATGAGTGCAACTGTGCGGTAGTTTGTGCATTCTTTGGCATTGCCTTTCTTTGGGATTGGAATGAAAACTGACCTTTTCCAGTCCTGTGGCCACTGCTGAGTTTTCCAAATTTGTTGGCATATTGAGTGCAGCACTTTCAAAGCATCATCTTTCAGGATTTGAAATAGCTCAACTGGAATTCCATCACCTCCATTAGCTTTGTCGGTAGGCTTATTCCTAGGTATTTTAAGACAACTCTCAGAATAGGAAAAATAATAGCAAATAAAATAACTGACAAAGGATTAATTTAAAAAATATATAAGCAGTTCATACAATACCAGGAAAACAAACAACCTAATCAAAAAATGGGCAAAAGACCTAAACACACATTTCTCCAAAAAAGACATACAGATGGCTAATAAACACATAAAAAGATGCTCAGCATCGCTCATTATTAGAGAAATGAAAATCAAAACAACAACAAGATAGCACCTTACACAGGTCAGAATGGCCGTCATCAAAAAATCTACAAACAATAAATGTTGGAGAGGTTGTGGAGAAAAGGGAACCCTTTTGTGCTGTTGGTGGGAATGAAATTGATACAGCCACTATGGAAGACAGTACGGAGATTCCTTAAAACACTAGGAATAAAACCACCATATGACCCAGCAATCCCACTATTAGGCATAACCAGAATTGAAAAAGATACATTGAACCCAATATTCATTGCAGATCTATTTACAATAGCTAGGACACGGAAGCAACCTAGATGTCCATCAACAGATGAATGGATAAAGAAGTTGTCATACATATATACAATGGAATATTAATCAGCCATTAACAGGGACACATTTGAGTCAGTCTTAATGAGGCAGATGAACCTAGAGCCTATTATACAGAGTAAAGTAAGTCAGAAAGAAAAAAACAATTATTGTATACATATATATATATGGAATCTAGAAAGACAGTACTGATGAACCTATTTGCAGAGCAGCATGGAGACACAGACATTGAGAACAAACTTATGGACATGGCTGAGGGGTGGGGGAAAAGAAGAGGGTGGAAGGTATGCATAGACTAACATGGAAACATACGTTACCTTATGTAAAATAGATAACCAATGGGAATTTGCTATATGACTCAAGGAACTCAAACTGGGGTTCGATAACAACCTAAAGGGGTGGGATGGGGAGACAGATGGGAGGGATATTCAAATGGGAGGGGACATGGGTAAACCTATGGCTGATTCATGCATAGAAATCAATGAAAACTGTAAAGCAATTATCCTTCAATTAAAAATTAATTTAAAAAGAAAAAAAATTCTGAGAGCAAAGATAAATTCACCCATAATTTCACCATCTCACTCTCTTACTTCTACCATGTTCGTGCACCAAACTACATTTTATATGTAATTTTACATAACTGAAATCATATTTACATGAAATTGTGTATACTTTAAAATTTTGCTTGGTTTCATTTGTAAATATTCATTTTTATACCATACTATAGGCTTTATAATAATCATTTCTAATGCCTATGTAATCTTTCTTTAGATTTCTTATAATTAACCTTGCTATCAAACATTAATGTGGCTTTTTATTTTTCTCATTTAAACAATTCTGTGAGGGATATCTTTGCACATATAGATTTTCCAAACTTTGGTTATTTTGTTAGGATTGCTTATTATTTCTTCTCCATCTCTTTTATAAGCTCCGCCTCCACCATCCACTCTTCAACAGTCAGGGTTCTCTTGGGTTTCATGAATAATTCTCTTCCTGTATTCTTCTTCTCATCTGGGTGAAATCATTCACAATCAAGGCCATAATTTCTCTGGGGCCCCAGACCTGTGTCTGTTAGCCAACAAACATATACCCACCAAAACCTCAAATATTTTCACAAGCAGTAAACACTGACTTCTAGAAATTACTCTACTTTCCAGGTGGACATGTAATGGCACCCAGGTAAAGGCACCAAGATTCATCCAATCTCTGAGGTTGGCAACTACACTAGAAATCTCCTCTCTCTCTCTTCTCCGTATCCAACAGGCCTCAAGTCCTCCTTAGCACTGTCTTAGAAGTCTCTTTCACACCTTGGAGTGCTTCTCTTACTGGCTCTCTCACGGTCACTGCTTTGTTCTAGGTCTTTATCATCTTTTACTTGTATAATAATTGTCTGCAATTGATTTCCATGCTGACAATTTACCACTGTAACCCATCTGATCTGAAGCAAAGTTTGTCCAATTAAGTGTTTTATTAGTTTTTTCTCTTGCTTATATCATTGTCCAACTTCAGCATGTATCAGAATTACCTGGAGGACTTGTTAAACCAGTTTTCTGGGTCCCACCCTCCAGAATTTTTGATTTAGTAGGTCTGGGGTCAGGCCAGAGAATCTGTGTTTCTAAGAAGTTCCTAGGAGATGCCAAAGCTGCTAGTCTGGGGATGACTCATTGAAATCTGCTAGTCTGTAAAATAATATTGATAATCTAATAACTGACAATCTAATTGTGTACATTTTAAAATTTGGACTCAGTTTACTCATCCAGCCTTACTTGGTAGAGGTGACCAGTGAAAATGACTTTCCTGCCTGCTAAAATTACCAGCTATGCTCATCTCCTAACTGCTTTCAGAATTGCCCCTCCTTGTATATGGTTGCCAGAGTAGCCCTTGTATCCAAGGCTTATTTTTCTGTTGAGAAATCAGCTGATGATCTTAAGGGAATTCCTTTATGTTATTTGTTGTTTTTCCTTGTTATTTTTCATATTTTATCTTTGTCTTTAATTTTTGTCAGTTTGATTACTATGTGTCTCAGTGTGTTCCTCCTTGAGTTTAACCTGCCTGGGACTCTCTGCGCTTCCTTGACTTGGCTATTTCCTTTCCCAGTTTAGGCAAGTTTTCAGTATTATCTCTTCAGATAATTTTTTGGGTCCTTTCTCTCTCTCTTTTCCTTCTGGGACCCCTATATTGCATTTAATGTTGTCCCAGAAGTCTCCTGTGTGTGTGCACACTAAGTCACTTCAGTCATGTCTGACTCTTTGCGACACTATGGACTGTAGTCTGCCAGGCTCCTCTGTCCATGGGACTGTCCAGGCAAGAATAATGGAGTGGGTTGCCATGCCTCCTCTAGGGGATCTTCCCAACCCAGGAGTCAAACCTGCATCGCTTGCATTGACAGCGAGATTCTTTACCACTGTGCCAGCTGGGATGAGGTCTCTTAGGCTGTCTTCTTTTCTTTTCATCCTTTTTGCCTATATTTTGTTTTGGCAGTGATTTCTACCATTTTGTATTCCAGGTCACTTATCCATTCCTCTGCCTCAGTTATTCCTCTATTGATTCCTATAAGTATACTGTTCATCTCTGTTTATTTGTTCTTTGGTTCTTCTAGGTCTTTGGTAAACATTTCGTGCATCTTCTCCATTCTTTTTCCAAGATCCTGGATCATCTTCCTATCATTATTCTAAATTCTGTTTCTGGAAGGTTGCCTATCTCCACTTCATTTAGCTGTTTTCCTGGGATTTTATCTTGTTCCTTCAACTGGGATATAATCTTCTGCCTTTTCATTTTGATTAACTTTCTATGATTCTGGTTTTCAGTTCTGGAGGCCATGGGATTGTAGTTCCTCTTGCTTCTTCTACCTGCCCTCTGGTGGATGAGGCTAACAGGCTTACACAAGCTTCCTGATGGGAGGGACTGGCAGTGGGTAAAAGTGGCACTGTCTCTGGTGGGCAGGACCATGCTCAGTAAGACTGTAATCTGATTGTCTGGTGATGGGTAGGGCTGGGCTCCTTCCCTGTCGGTTATTTGACCTGAAGCAACCTAACTCTGGAGCCTATGGCAGGGCTAACAGCAACCTCCAAGAGGGCTTACACCAAGGGGCACCTCCCAGGATTGCTGCTGCCAGTGCTCCTATCCCCATGGTGAGCCACTGCTGACCCATGCTTCTGAAAGAGAACCTCCAACACTAGCAGGTAGGTCTGGTTCACTCTCCTGTGAAGTCACTGCTCCTTTCCCCTGGGTTTTGGTGCACACAAGATTTTGTTTGTGCCCTCCAAGAGTGTTTCTCCCACCACGGTAAGGGATTTGATTTTGTTGTGATTGTGCCCTTCCTACCATCCTGTTGCAGCTTCTTTGTTTTTAGGTGTGGGGTATCTTTTTTGGGGGGTGTCTAGCACACTCCTGTCAATGGTTGTTCACCAGCTAGTTGCAATTTTGGTGCTCTCACAGGAGGAGATGAGTGCATGTTCTTCTATTCTACCACCTTGAACCTAGTTAGCACAAGTTTTCTTTTTCTGTTGTCAAATAACTAAATGAAATCACAAACTTAAATATGCATGTAGACCAAGTAGGAAGTCAAGAATGCATGAAACAGGAGAACGACAACATGAAGAGAGTTCTTTTTAAAGGTTCAGCCTCTCCCCAGCTCTTCACTGTTATTATCCTCAGGAGACTATTGTTAAGACTTCTGATGTTTTTCAAAAGAGGCCAGAAATTCAGATTTCTAAGCAAAATCTCCAGATACTTAGATATGTGCAATGGATTCAAAAAATTTTCAACAATGAAACCATATGATGGCTGAACTCAGCCCAAGGCCTGTAAGTTTGCAACGTAGAATTGCAACGCAATGTCAGTTCCTCAATGCAGCTTCCCTAGTATGCATGCTACCCACAACCATACTCTCAATGTGCACACAGTACACACATGTACACACACATACAGCCTTAGTGATGCTGTCCTTTCTGATCTTATGACACTTGGTTAAAATTTATATGAAAGCATTTATTTCAATTAAAATGTTTGTACAAGTATTAGTCTTTACTACAATGCAACTCAAGAACAGAAACTAGATCTTACACTTTATTCTTATTTCCAAATGCAGTGTACCTAAGAAATAGGTATGAAGGTGCTCTTGTTTCTTCATACAGAAATAAACAAGACAGACTGAATGAACAGCTAAATGTAAACTCTTTTATGACATGGCAAACAGCATTTTGCTTCACATACCATAACAGCCCTTTTTGGACTTTCTCAGTGACATGTTAGATTTCTCACAATGAAACACCCAGCATTCAGCCACACTTTCAACAGATGTGCAGAAAAATATTGGTCTAAGTCATCTAATATAAATACTGGATGTATTTGGATCAAGCAGCATTATCTTGGTGTGTCTTTCAAGAGGGAAATGATGGGTGTGATTCATGACAATGACTAAAGGCATCAGTATTCCCTTATCATAACTCCAGGTAATCTTTCACAAGCATGCAATTAATCACAGTGTTTGGAAACGGGAAGATTTATGCATCAATCCAAGAGCCAGCTGTCTTCTATCTATTTAATAATTTTAAAAAATCTTCCCAAACAAAAACAACAAGGAAAAAAAAAAACACTCTGTAGTATGCCTGACAGAAAGGAAGTCAAACCAGAAAGTTTTTTCTTTAGCATCCTTTGGTTCTGGAGTTGTCTAGTTCCTAGGCCTATGTGTGTTTTGACAATCATCAAATATAAAACTAAAATTGAATTTAACTGGTTTCTTGAGCCCTGAAGGTTTTTTCCTAATAAGGAAAAGATATTGCCAATGGTGCCCTTTGATTCATACTTTCAGTGTAAATAAAACTCATTGCAGAGAGGAATGCAAAGTCAGGTTTCTCTTTCATCTCGACTAAGCATTAAACCATGGGGAAATAAAAAACACTTTAAGATAACTGATTTTCTTTAATTATAAAGTGTAACTTCATAACCTGTAAGGCTTTTATTAGCCAAGGTCCATCCATTCTAATCAGGCTGCCCTCACACTGGAAAGTTTCACACCTGTGTAATTAAAACTTCTGATTCTGCTGACAGCATCCTACAGTTTCCAGAGGCCTTATCAAGTAATCAAGCAACATATGATAGCCCTATATCCTGCTTTCTGTGCCCTTACATTTTAATAGAGGAGTTAATCTCTACTGTTTTAGCTTACTCTTCATATATTCTTCCCCTAGAGCCAATGATATTAATCAATATAAAAGAAGAAAAAATAAATTACCAGGTAAAATTATATTTTAAAGTGTTTAGATAGAGTCATCCATCTTTAGTTCACCTTTTCCCACTCACACTGACTATTCTTCATGATTATATATAGCACAGTGATTTTTACATTATGGATGAAGATTTTCTTTAGGAA
Organism: Capricornis sumatraensis; assembly: GCF_032405125.1. NCBI lineage: Eukaryota > Metazoa > Chordata > Mammalia > Artiodactyla > Bovidae > Capricornis > Capricornis sumatraensis. The sequence goes on along the minus strand of NC_091071.1, from coordinate 108,342,636 downwards.
AATACATCTGATTTCCCAGATTCTCCAATATAAAGTGCTTAAAGAAAAAAGGTAGTAGCTGAGGATGTTATTATAATTACCTGTTCTATTTCTGAACACCTTCCCATCATGAGCTAGACATGAGACTGGAATTCATATCAAGGTTCCCTATTTGAAATTGCCACAACCACAAAAGAATCTACTCAGTCTTGCTCTGTTCAACCTTTTTTTTAAAATTCTCTTCTCTTTTTCTGTTGGTCAGTTTCAATATGTTCCTGAAGCATGTTTTTAATCATGATTTCTCCCTTATGGAGAAAATTTAAGGTTGATTTTAACTACTCTGTTCATTTTTTTCCAAAGCTGTTGAGCAATATGACCCTCATTTTACTTCCTCAGAAGAGGAAAAGAGAGAAACATTGGCCCTGAGCCCAGGTGTCCTGACCCAGCAGCCTGACTAGTTGACTGCTCCTGTTATAATCTCAAGGTCAAGGAACTCTGGCTATTGCCCTTAGCACGCAATTGGAGAGCTGTACCCTCTCCCTTTGATAAAATCTTCTTGATGATTTATTTTTATTTCAGCTTAGACATTCTATTCTATTTCAGGAAGACCAAGTTGCTGTTGGTGCTTTTATACATCTTCCAATTAAATACTGAGTTTTTAATGACATGACAGTGTTTTCCCATAGACATGCTCCTATTTCTCAGTTTCACATGGATCTACATTATAACTTTAAAACATAAAGGGAAAAGTTAAGCCTGTGCAAAAAGAACCAAATCTTCAGAATGTGGCTTCAAACTTTTTCTTTCTTTTCTATCACAATGAATCATGAATCACTTGACCCTAATCATGCCAGCAAGTCCTCTGCAGTTTGTTCATACCAGTAGCTCATTTTGTACCATTATATGTATTCCCAATAAATATTCCTGACACATTTCCTTGCATTTTTCTAGAAATATCATTTGATAATGAACTCCTTGAGGTCAATGACCTTTGCTTTCTTTAAAATTTCCTTCACCAGACATCAGCACAATTCTGGATTTGGAGTCAGTAATTCCACCATTTATTAGAACTATGACCTTGATACTTTCACAGTCCCACAGAGGCTGGTTTCTTGCCATTAAGTGGGGATGATCATGCCACTTGCCCTGTTACCTCAAAAGCCAGGATGATGGGTGATGGTCCCATAAAGTAGAATCTGCCAGGCCACTTTTCAAACCACCAGGGCTCACACAGATGCTCTAAAAATCATCTGAGTAAGTACTACTGTCTCACAAACTAGCAAATATTTAAGATAAGTCATACAAGACAGTGGTTTCACCACTCAGACTAAAATGCATTTTAAGTTTTCATCTTTTTCTATCCTCATGAATAAGCTGGAGTTTTAAACACAAATGCAGAAGGATCCGGGAGACCAAAAATGTAAAAAGAAGACCTAGCATAAGATTATGTAAGGTGTGCTGAGGACTGTAGTAAACTGGAGAGTCCATGTCTTCCTAAAGTGTGGCACTGACACCGGGTCCAATTAATTGTACCACGCAGAAAGGTAAGCCAAATATCTTAAGAAAAGCAGCAATCCATATTTCTGTAAGCAAAATACCTAGAGTTTTTATTGTTGGCCTTTCATTCAGTTATTAAACGTACAATGGTCAAATTCATCATTGATAGATTTGCCCCATGGATCACAAGAGTTTGCAATCTCTGTTGCAAGGCTTTCAACAACTGAGTTTGCATGGATAACCAAGAAATAACTCTAAACTCTAGTAAGAACTCATTCTGAACTAATATTTAAAGGGAATATTCAAAAGAAGCATAAGGCCTAGTCCTTGTTATCAAAGCAGAGGAACTAATAATTATTAAGTGCCTAACATTTACTTTGCAAAAGTAAATAGTTTGCTTTAATGTAATCTTTATGAACTTACCAAGTGGTTACTATCAGACTCATTCTACTGATGAATTAACCTTAAGGTACAAGGAGTGACTTGCCCAAGAGAACATGGCATTAACCAGTTAGTGGCAGAATAATAATTTTGGCTTCATTCTGGCTATTGCAAAAACTTAAGTACTTCTACAATGAGAAGGAACTGAATCAAACATTAAAGTCCTAGGGGATAACTGCAGTTTAAGTTCAATGGTGGAGACACTTTGATAAGGCTTTAGAGAAAAGAAAGAAAGAATACAATGATGAGAAATATGATACTCTCAAGACATACAGGAGGATTGGAGCCTTGGGTTGTTAAGATATGGATGAATGGAGGAGAAGGAGAAGGAAAAGCATGAATGAAAGCCTGGGTGAATATGAATAACTTACCAGGTCCTAATATCCTAAATCAAGCCTCTCTTTCTCCCCCATTCTCTCTCTCTCACACATGTACATGAACATCCTTAGGCTTCAATTAAGCAATGTCTGTTGGTTTTGCTTGCCTCATTGTTTCCCCATCTTTTGGTAACATCACCCTTTCATGGTCTTTCCTTTGCAGAACAGACCTGTCATTTTTCTTCATTAACGCTGTAGCAAGAGCCCTCTGCACAAGGGCATGCTCAGATATGCTAATCTAGGAAGTGAAAGGGAGTCAACTCCCAGAGGCAGCACAGGGCTACTGGTGTACCTTCTATGCCTTGTGTAGACAACACTGCTCTTCAGAAGGCACCAGACAGGTGGACCACCCGTAGCTCACAATGGTGGCCAGTTCATGAACACACCTTTGCATGGTTGTCCTCTCCTCTGACTCACCCTTGCTTGTCCCCCTACTGCTGCTCCCTGGGAACACTTCCCAAATGAGCTGCCTGTTACAAGTTCTTATTTATACTCTGCATTGGAGAAAACCCAAGTGAAGACAGTTCTTCATACTGAAATGCCGAAACTGCTCTCTGCCCATCCTTCCCAAGGTGAGATTATGCAACTTTCACTCTGTTACTAATCTATACTCCGTGTGTGTGTGTTAGTCTCTCAGCTGTGTCCAGCTCTTTGCGACCCCATGGTCTGTAGCCTGCCATGCTCCTCTGTCCATGTAATTTTCCAGGCAAGAATACTGGAGTGGATTGCATTTTCTACTCCAGGGGATCTTCTCAACCCAGGGGGAAGATATCGCTTATGTCTCCTACATTGGCAGGCACCACCTGGGAAGCCCCAGTCTATCCTCCACTCATCTAATAACATTCTTGCTCCACTTGTATATTGCAGCTGGCATCCATTTCTGTTCCTTACCACCAAATAACTTTATATATTTATAGGTTTATTTTAAGTGGACCCATATTATATCTTTGAATAATAGGAGGAAAGTTGTACATATATACAAACATACAAATTTTGCTGGTGATCAGTGTGGTTATTACTTTAGATGGCAAGAAATTCTGAAACATCTGACAGTATTATTAAGTTGCTCTTAAAAAACGAACATTATGGATGAGCTGTACAGTCATCTGGCAAATGATTCATGGCGTTTCTGCCAATGCCCACACCTGGCATGTTGAAGTGCTGAAATCCAGCATTTCCCTGACGAGTGCCTGGGCATCTGAAACTAAGACTCCATATGATTTTGTGCCTTCTCTATTAGCTCCCCCACCATATTCTGAAATCATTACCTTCTGTTGTTTCTCACTTAAGGACCACTCCCGTGATAGAGTAATCTTTGGAGGAAAACACAAGTTGCTTTTTACTTTTCCAGGTAAGGAACTGGAGAACAGATGCAAGATTCAAATACATGGCTTCCCAAAACTCTTTTTATCCACTAAATCATACAGCTTTCCAGTACCACTTGAAATAAACAGGCTAGATTCCTATTAAGTCCAAGTATATCTATCATCCATTCTGTTATCTAGCTATCATCCTACTTTCTTCCTATCATCTGTCTTCTACCTAACTACTAAGTGATTCCAAATACACATGTATAGTCCTGAAAAGTGGCCATTTTTCTAAAATCTGCATCTGAAATTGCAAATAGAACAATCTCCATTACTCTGGTGGTGCATCTGGTACTTGTTAATTCATAATCTGTTGTATCTTTTATTGTCATGATTTCTCCAGATGTGTGAGTCTAACTCATAAGTTAATATATTACATAAACTACACTAAAGAACTGTTGAAACAGAGTTGAGACTCCTGGACTCACAGCACTCCTCCATACAGGAGCAGTTTAAGTCTAGCTGACCAGATGCCAAGGAGATCATAAAAATCCACTGACTAAGAAACTTGCAAATGAGTCCAAGATGCCCCTCCCCCTGCTCGGGGATGGGGTGGGGTGTGTTTTACACTCTGTTGAATTTATAAAAAGAAAAAAAAATGCTAAGAAAAATCCAACGCTTAACCAAAGATAAATAACTGTTTGAGAACTCTGTTAATACTCCACACAGTAATGGGCCTTTTATCTCCTAAAATAGAATCCTGAACAAGGGGTTTGCTTTTAAACAATGCTTTAAAAATAGAACTTGCCGTTTGGAAAGTTTCTTAAGATTTTCTAGAACAGTGGCTTCCAAATGCAGCCCATCATTAAAATCACTCAGCAGGGCTGTCAATTTAAAAAAGAAGAAGAAGAAGAAGAATATTCCAGGGTCCCACAGTAAACCTACTGAAGCAGAATCTCTGGCAGGTAAGAACAAGTTTCCCTGGTGATTCTGATATTCAGCCAGGTTTGAAAACCATGCATGCCTAGAGTCTCGAGTCTGAACATTAAATATTGCCTTAGCAGTTAAAATTTTAGTGCCTGTGATTATAACTTTATTCTATTAATTTCCTTTGGATTTATGTTTTGGAAGAAAAACCTGGATGGGAAATCATTGGACCAATATTGTGTCCAAATCCTCCATTTTGAAAAAGCCCTTCAAAAAGTTTAAATAAAGACTTTCAACAATAATTTGATCCTTGATTACTGTAGTTCTGATAGCTCTTCTGTGGGGGACAGGCCCCGGGGAGGGGGAAGATGTGAAGTTATTTCCAACCTGGCTGAATCACTGGGATTGAGTCACAAAGCTGGAAAGTATGAGGAGAGACCATCTGGCTTTGTCCCTGTCTTCATGTGGTTGTGATTTGCTTCTAGGAATTTCAAGGCAGGGAGAGTTCACATCTTGTGTTTCGCATCTCAACAGTGAATAAATTCTTCCCTAGGGGCACTTGGTGCAGCTAGGAAGCTGGCATGTCCCCACCCCAAATGAACAGTACAAGATGATTTTTTTCCCTAACCTCTCCCTAATGTATCCCCTAGAACCAAAAAACTACACTTAAAATAATATGAAAGGATGGATTATAATCCAAACGTAAGCATGACACCATAAAGAGAACCGCAGACTTAATCAGGATATCGAGATAGAAGTTTCAACATTGCCACTAACAAAAATAGCCAAGTCAGGCTAATCATAAATACCCTTACGTTTTCATTTCTCCATCTTCAAATTGAAGAAATTAAACCCTTTCTGGCTTGATGTGGTACTTGTCTATCAGGCTATCACTTATTTAATCCCTCATGGAGGCCTTCAGTGTACCACTCAATGGCTACATACTGGGTAAAAGCAGGAAATAATAAGACAAACGTGCTCCCTGACCACAAACAGTTTATAGTCATAAGGAAAACAGACAAATAATGAACAGTGACTATGTAATTGCATTGATACTATTTCTGAGGAGGAAAAGAAAGATGGTGAGTCACTCTAAAGGAACTATTTAGGCTGGAATCTTTCCTACCCTAGACAACACACCTGGCCCTTTAAATCACTGAAGTGTGGAAAGGCAGATGGCTGTGCATTCCAGGAACTCTCCAAATGAACTGATTTACCCTTGAGAATGAAACTGATCAGTCTTATCAGATTTTGGCAACTTCTAGATAACTATAGACATATACTTTGTAAGGAAGTATCCACACTTTGCTTGCAGGGCTATGTAGCTATGTAAATATCTTCTATGAAAACCAACAGGGTCTCTAAAGACAAAAGATGTGACCTCAGTGTCAACATTATCCCTTGGCTAGGAATTAACGGCAAGGTCAAAGTCATAAACTAAGGCCCATTAACTTCACTTAGCAAAAATGTTGCATGGCCACAAAATAAACTACTAACATTGGCTCTTCTCCCAAACATGAGATGATTGTAAAGGAACCCAAGAGCATATGGAAAGCTTGGTGAAATTTATCTCCAGTCATGGAAAACATCTACTGTAGTATCCTACTTGCTAAATATTGGGGTGGTAGGGTTAACCCAAACTTAATAAATTCCATTAACAAGACATTAGTTTACACCAGATCACATTTGTAACCTCAATGATGTCTTTAAGTCAGCTGCCACATAAGATATACCCTCACAACTATGTGCAGTAGATGGGGTGATCTATCCATCTGAAAGAAGAAAACTATGGGCTAAAGAAGTGATTGAATCACTTCCAACTTATGTAGCTAATTGGCAAACATGCAGACATATGTGTCCATACACACACACATACAGACACCATATGTCTCTATGTCAAAAGGCTGCTATATAGACACTATGCTAGGCTGCTTCAGTCATGTCCGACTCTTTGTGACACTATGGACAGTCCACCAGGCTCCTCTGTCCATAGGATTCTCCAGGCAAGAATATTGGAGTGGGTTGCCATGTGCTCCTCCAGGGATCGTTCCACCCAGGGATCAAACTCAAGTCCCTTACATCTCCTGCTTTGGCAGGCAGGTTCTGTACCACTAGAGCCACTTGGGAAGTCCACATAGACACTAATAGTGATGAAGTCCAAAAACAACAGATGACATGGAAGAAAACACATAGACTAGATTACACAGAAGATACACGGAATGGAATAGACCACAGCTAGTCTCTAATCATCCTGTAAAAGCCCACTGTATTCTTTCTCAGAAAGCTGAGCTACCAGTGACTATACTAAATGCCAAAGTAGGTAAACATCACACATCTTGTTTGCTTTTCAAGAAAAAGATCTTAGGGCAGGTCCCTCAGTCCTTGGTCTGATTTCATTTGAAATCTTTCGTTATTATTGTTGCTGTTGCTATAAGCAGCAGCATCACTACCATGATTTTTTTTTTACTCTTTTGGAAGGGAAACTCAAACTCCAATAACATGTGATAATGATGATAAACACTTGTCTGTCACCTGAGGTACATTCTCGGCAATCCTTCATATGCTTACCTGTAACTTAATGTTCAAATGCTTTTAAACATACCATCAGAGAATCAGAGACTACAGATGGGTTAGTGTTCAACACATGTTAATATAGAACTCAGATTCAATCAGCTGAATTGACCTCACTAGGTTAACAAATTTTTTTATTCTATAACAGGTTGAGTAGCGAACTTTTAAAAATCTTTTCCTCTCAGCAATTACACAAAAAGCCCAAACCTTGATGTAGTTAAATAGGGTCAGGCATTATGAAGAACTTATTTTGGTTCTGGTAAGAACAATTCATAATCTATTCACTAGAATCATTGATAGACACCAGTTCATTCAATAGGTCATTGTGTTTCCTATAATTCAGTCTTCCCACACTTTTTCACAAGTGCAGTCATTGACTGGGCCCCACTTCGAGGAAGACAAATGCTTGAAGAAACAATAACCACAGCTTTTATCAACTGGACCCTGGAAAACACAGCCCAGCAGCACACTGCAGGGGTAAAAGGCAGTGCCCTGACCTGCGTCTTTGAAAGCAGGGCTTATAAATAGCCCAGGGCACTTTCCTGTTTGGAGAACTCAGTAACAGCTGTTCATAGCACACATTTCTTTCATACTTCCCTCCCTGCCACAAAGAAAATACAAACTAAAACTGGATGAAGGAATGGACATTATTCAACATTAATGTGCCTTCAAAAATAGCACAGGAAGAGTCATAGACACAATGCAGGGAAAACGAGGAAAACCTAGGAGGAGTAGAGAGTGTAGAGAGGAGACACTTTTAAGTAATGAGAAATTTAAACTAAATGGGAAGGCAAGACAAAAAGGGCAGGATTTGTAAAGGTTGCCTCTCAGAAGTGATATGAAAAGGGCACTTAGCAGAAATTAGAAAAATCAAGGCTTTTGTTGGTGCTGATGGGAATTACTCATGCCCCCACTCTTGGGCATGCCCCCAAACATCTCCAGGTCTCTTCCATAAAATAGGCAGAGGGTAAAAGAGACAGAGCTGGACAGCCTGTAAGAATTCCCTCTAATTCCAAAAATGTTATATTGTATGAACCTATAGAGAATGTTGGCTAGTGGGGGGAGGAGCTGGAAGGAATTCTGGATTCACCTGCCAAATACATAAGTTCCTGGCCCCTTGGGAAGGGTATTAAGGGATTTGAAGATGAGGAAGACTGAAACACATCCAGGTTCACGGTCATTGCTTTGCTCCTCCTAGGACGGCTGCTTAAATGGATGATAAGAAAGCTGTCCTCAACCTCCTGGCTACAGCAGCAGCACCAAGGAAGCCCACAGTCTAATTCTCAGAGATCCATAACCATAAAATTCCCTTCTATCTTCTCTGGTGCCCAAATGAATGTTCCTCCCCAGGGCTCACAAATTCAAGATGGCAGAATGCACACCCTTTGACTAGAGGCCACACAGCCTGTGGGTAAAGAGCACAGGTGCTGGGCTCAGACAGATCTGTACTCTCTACTCTGCCGAGTACCAGATCCATGACCTTTGGTAAACTGCTTAATATTTCTCTGACCTTCAGCTATTGTTGTTGCTCCTTTTAATTTTCCGAAATGCAGACAGAAATGCAGTTATAAGCTTTAAATGTAGCTATCAAGTGCACAACACAGGGTTAAACACTCAATTGACATTATCTTCTAGTATTTGTTAACATTATTTTTACAGAGCATTTTACTTATTTAGCTTGAAGAAATGTTTGTGTTTTGTTTTGGTTTTTTTTTTTGGTCTGTTTTCCCAGGTCTTTTGACCTCCTGAATCACCCTAACACCTTCCATGGGAAAAGAAAGTCTTCTAGCATGGGATGGTCAAGCAGCAGTTGACTGCACATTGACTTGAGCTCTATTAAAAAGGCAAAAATCAGGTTGTAAGTCTCTAATGTGGACCACTTAGTGCTCGACAAGTCACTTCAGTCGTGCTCGACTCTTTGCAACCCTTTAGATTGTAGCCCACCAGGCTCCCCTGTCCATGGGATTCTCCCAGGAAGAATACTGGAGTGGACTGCCAAGCCCTCCTCCACGGGATCTTGCTAAACCAAGGAATTGGAACCCAAGTCTCTTATGTCTCCTGCACCGGCAGGTGGGTTCTTTACCACCAGTGACACCTGGGAAGCCTTGGTCCACTTAGTGAGTAAATCTAAACATTTGAAATGGGGACTCCAAGTTTATGGTTAGATTTCCCTAGGGCAACAGATGCACATTTTGCTATCCACCTAGACATGCAAAGTGTTTCCCTTACCTCTCACCCCTCTCATCATGAAAAGGAACATACACCTGTATGTTGGGAGTGTCATCAGATGGGATATTTCCTCTATTACTTCTGCTTCTGTGAAATGTGCTGAGAAATCAGTCAATAATATATGGAAACTATAGGTATAAATGCTCATCTAAAGTCAGGATCCTAACGTTTATGTCTACTTTTTCTGTAGATATGAGGTTAGATCATCTGAAACAGCTCTCAAAAGACAAATCATCTTACATGAAAGAAAGACATTTTGAGAAATTAGTCTATGTTTAGGGAGATAAAAATTAAAAATGGGTTACAAAGGGGATCTTTCTGGGGAGACGTGGGAGAAAAAAACAATCATCCCTCCAGAAGGACTCATGGAAGTTCTCATATGAAAGCAAGGCTTTGGTAGTACTGTATTTTTAGTCATCACTCCTAACTCACATTGATATGGTCATTCTACAGCAAAGTAGAATCAGAGAATTTTAAAGTAGCAAGAAAGAAACCAAACAAAATCTTTAGTTGAATATCTTCCTTTTACTTTCCCAGGTAACTACAGCTGAGCTTTAAACAACACTGGTTTGAACTGCATGAGTTTTTTTTTTTTTTTCCCTTATATGTGTTTTTTGTTTTTTTTTTTTCATGGCTGAATGCTATTGTACTACACAGTCCGAGGTTAGCTGAATCCTCAGATGTGAACTGGAGCTACGGGGGCAACTCAGAAAGATGCCTCAGCAGCAGGCAGAATACCCAGACAACCAAGATTCAATCTGAGTGGTGGAAATTGTGATAATCAACTTTGTTAACCTACGGATTCTATTACACACAGAGATCTAGGCAGAACTAGGCAGGGAATTTCCAGGGTGCTGAGCAAAGGTGGCTATGGAAGAGGTTGGCAGAAAATAGGCTTATGATGCTGGCAGAACAGGGACCCAAGGGTCTCAGAGACAGAGCACCAGTGCTATAAAGGGTCAAGGACCTCCTCTTGGCAAACTTATGATTTCTGACATTATTTCCCAAATGTCCAAGTTAGGAGTACTCATGCCATGAGTGCTGGGAGTACTCATGACATGCTGGCTGTGCCAGCATCAATGATCAACACCCTGGAGCTAGATGCAGCCCTGGTCTTGTAAGCACCCTTACTCCCATATCCTGAGTGAAGTCTAGGACACAGGTCCCCAGTGAGGCCAAGAATGGGCCGCTGAGAGTAGTTACGGTGATGCCAGTTTCTCTAGAGCCCTAAAGGAGCACTTATTCTTAGGCAATTCCAAGCTGGTCCAGAAAGCAACACAAGTGACCCCTCTCAACACTGTTTCCAGATTCCTCAGGCCTGCAGAGTGAGCAGTTAACACTTGTTTTATGGCAATAATGGTGTGTGCAGAAAAGTCCAAGAGAATCACCAAGGTTATGTCTGAATCAATGAGCATCTCTAAGCTTTTTGAGAATGGTGGGAATGAGAGAGAATGGTGTAGGGCAAAGGCAAAAAACTTGAAGCATGATCTCCACTGCACAGAGCATGTTCTACACCATCAGCATAAGGAAGACAAGGTCCGGAGCCAGGAGACTTAGGGCTCGTTCGAATGCAAAGTCAAGTGAAGGGACAGGAAAAGAGAGCACCTCATGCATCATCGTTCAGCTTTATGTCAATATTTTTAATACCTGTGGACATAACCTGTCAGACCCAGGCTGCTAGCCCTAGGAAAACGCCACTGACACAGTTAACAACTGAGTTTCTGGTGCTAAATTTCAAGGCAATGCTCCTTTTTAGCCAAGTCATCAGAGACTCAAGCACTGTCTATTTGCTTTGTATTTACTGAGTTCATAATCTGTTCTGTGAAGAACTGTTCTCCTCTCCTCGAGGAGAGGTCCTTTAAAAAAAAAAGTAGGTATGCTTATTTTCCAAAAAGAACCAGAAGAGATGTCAGGGAAATGCTCAGCTGGAAGTGGGAAAAGAAGATAACTGATATTGAGAGAAAGAGAACACTAGGAATTTGCAAACTTATCTCATGTCCACCTAAGATATCTTATCCACATCATTGAATATTAATTAGTTCATTCATTCAATAACTACTGGACATTTTGACATGCTAGGTCCTGTTTTAAGCACTAGAAAAAAAGGTTAATAAAAAGCTACTCCTGTGGAGTTTGCTATCTGGCATGGGTGATGGACAAAACACACATAAGTAAGTTTATTATTAAAGCTAGGTAATGACAATTGCCCTGAATTAAAATATAGGAGGAATTGGGGTTCTTGAGTGCCTGGCCTGAGCTATTTTAGATAAGGTAGTCAGGGATGGCTCTCTGAACAGGGGTCCCTATGATGTGAGGGAAGGAATTTTGACAAGATGTGAAGGGTTACCTAGCCTTTGCTCTGAGATGTGAGCATAGTTTAAGAACCTCAAGATGAGCAGGTCAGCTAAAGCCACTGGTGCAGGCTAAGGTAGAAACAGGAGACCGCTTAGTCACTGCCTCCCTGCAGGGCCTGTCAGATGAGGACCATGCATACAAGTCCGCAATATCTTTATGTCCATTCATAAAGGCATGTGAAAGTTTAATGCATTTCTTTGTAAGTGTGCTTATATTTCTCTCCTTTTTCAACAAAAGTTCTCACATATTTATTATTGAGCCAAAGTGCTGGAGTAGAAACACTGACACAAAGAGACAAATTATTTTTCCAATAAAACACATCCAGCTGTTCAGAGAGTAGTGATGTTCTCAGAGCAATGTAGTGAGAGGCAAGAGATCTGGACACAGCATAAATATGTGTGCCACTTCATGTGCTCATTTGCAGGACTCCTTATAGACTCAGCTTGATTCTTCTTCTCTTGAAACTGTACCTGACTTTATTGCCCGTTTTCATGAAAATCCACTGGGGAATGAGATGATCCTGTTTTTGTTTCTTGGCTAAGAATTGCTTAATCTTGAAAGTCTTGGAGAAGACATGGCAAGGAGCAAATTCAACTGCACAGAGGATGGCAAAGAATAAAAGAGAAATGAATGTATTTCAATCTCCTTCATGTATTTTCTTGCTCTTATTGGAGGAGGGTTATTTTTCCACTTCTTTTCTGTGTGACTTTCCCCCAGGAGCTCCCATTTTTTGCAGGCTTTCTAGAAGGCCTTCCCAGCTAGTCAAGCCAGAATTGTTTGCTCCTTTCTCTGACCCAGCTCTTCTTTGGAGTCTGTGTGTATGTGTGCTATTGTGATTGACTCTTTGCCATCCCATAGACTATAGCCCACCAGGCTCCTCTGTCCATGGGATTTCCCAAGGAAGAATACTGGAGTGGGTTGCCATTTCCTCCTCCAGGGGATCTTCCTGAATCTAAGATCAAACCCATGACTTCTGGGTATCCTGAATTTTAGGAAGATTTTTACCTGCTGAGCCATCAGGGAAATCTACTGAACTGCATAATACCTGCCCCACCAGCACCCAATGTAGGATGTAGGATTTAGGTTTCTGTTTGTTTTGCAGGTACTTCTATGTCATCTCTGGACAAGCCCTTAGTAAAAGTGAAGTCAGAAAAAAACGTGACTTCTAATTCCAGCCCTTCCACTCACTGGTTGTAAACTAGTTTTTCAAACTCCACTGTAAAACAGAATGTGCACGCTAGTACCCATAGCATGCTTGTAAAGAGAGAGCAGTATAAACGGGCATTTGGGCATGGGAACAGATGTCGGAGGGCTATGGGTTTCTGTAATAAGGGGCTATGCCTTTGATACTCAGTTATGTCCCACAGTACCTATAACACTTTGTTGTCGTTCAGTGGCTAAGTCGTGTCTGACTCTTTGTGACCCCTTGGACTGCAGCATGCCAGGCTTCCCTGTCTTGAGCTATCATGTGATAGCTCAAACTCACGTCCATTGAGCTGGTGATGCTGTCTAATCATCTCATCCTCTGCTGCCCTCTTTTCTGTTTGACTTCTATCTTTCCCAGCATCAGGGTCTTTTCCAATGAGTCAGCTCTTCCCATCAGGTGGCCAAAGTACTGAAGCTTCACCATCAGTCCTTCCAATGAATATTCAGGGTTTTCCTTTAGGATTTACTTATTTGACCTCCTTGCTATCCAAGGAACTCTCAAGAGTCTTCTCCAGCACCACCAGTTTAAAAGCATCAATTCTTTGGCGCTCAGCCTTCTTTATAGTCCAACTCTCAAATCCATACATGACTTCTGGAAAAACCATAGCTTTGACTATATGGACCTTTGTCGACAAAGTGATGTCTCTGCTTGTAATATGCTGTCTAGGTTTGTCATAGCGTTTCTTCCAAGGAGCAAACTTCTTTTATTTCATGGCTGCAGTCACTGTCTGCAGTGATTGTGAAGCCCAAGAAGATAAAACATGTCTCTGTTTCCACTTTTTTTTTAATAACACATTATGTTTCCTATCAATGGTCTTTGAAGATAGTGTTACATGCTCCAGAAAGCACTGGGTTTAGAATTATCAGAGACAGATTCCTTTCAGGTTCTGTCACTTTCTAGTTATATGACCAAGAATAAAGGTCATGTAACTCCTCTGAGCCTCAAATTCCTCATCTACAAAATAGGAATAATCATGCTAACCTCACAGGGTTATTGGATATAACCTACAAGATAATAGATAGAGAAAGGAAAGCATTTCCTGTTCTAAAACCTCTGATTCTGTGGCTCTTAACTCCTTAATTCTTGTTGATTTAATACAAAATTCAGTTATGTGAAGCTATAATTCCTTTAGAAAGAAATTCAGAGACTAAGTACTTCTCTCTGACAACTCCTTCCTGGACTAGAAGACCAGGGAGAAGTGAGAGTCATTCTGATGTTGCACAGAAGTCACAAGGAGAAGGCCATTGTTAAGGTACATGTGACTCAGCTCAGGGTTATCAGAAACCCCCATGTATTTCTTTCCAAGGTGAAGGTCTTTGATGGACTCTGCACTGGTAAATCTGACAAATCACTTTGTGTTTATTTCAGCTTAAGTCCCTCTATCTGAAGCAGTCATGTGGTGTTATAAATATCTCACCAAATGGCAGGGCAAAGTTGGGTGGAGATAGGTCACAGTGCCCGAATGGACATGCCCAGCAACTTTTTTGCAATTCTAAATGACACTCTGACCTTGACAGGATTTACATTTGGCTGATACACTTCAAAGTATGGAAGGCAGAGCCAGGTGTACAGTAGTTGAAAAATAATATAGGCGTGAATGCCAGTATAGGTCCATAGGGCAGGAATAATCTAGATAGGGCACAGGAAAAAGAAAACATAGCTGAAAGTAACAAGCATCTCTAACCAATGACTAAATATCTCCATATCATTCTTGTTCAAGGATATTACAGTATCCTCACCATAATTTTGGCAAGCTTATTAAATCTGGTGACAGTATGGACACTACAAAAATATTTTGTAAAAATCCAACATGTAGGCATCAGGAGAGCAAGGAACTGTACCCATTTTCTTGTACCAGTTTTCATGCAAAACCATTGGGGAATGAGATGATCCTGCTTTTGTTTTTGGCAAAAAAATCACTTAATCTTGAAAGTCTTGGGAGAAGACTTGGCGAGGTGCAAATGCAACTGCACAGAGGATGGCGGAGAAAACAAAGATGAATGTGCTTCAGTCTTTTTCATATATTTTTCTTGCTTTTATTGGAGGAGGATTATTTTTCCATTTCCTTTCTGTGTGACTTCCCCCATGAACTTCTACTTTTTTCGTAGGCTTTCTGGAAGGCCTTCCCAGCCAGAATGCTTGCTCCTTTCTTTGACCTAACTCTTCTTTCAAGTCTATTTACTGCTTTTCATAATACCTGCCCCACAGCACCTGATGCAGGATTCAGGATCTGGATTTGTTTTTATTTTGCATGTACATCCATGTCATCTCTGTGGAAGCCCTCAGTAAAAATGTGGTCAGGAAAAATGTGAATTCTAATTCCAGCCCTTCCACTCACTAGTTGTGAATTCGTTTTTCAAGTTCCAGTGTAGAATGTTATGAAGTCATCACCCTCTTACACAATTAAAAACTTGCCACTGATTGTCTTATAGAGCTAACTTTTCCATTTGCTTGCACTACAGAGAAGAGTAATACATTAGCATGTGTAGCACCATCAAAAGAAAAAAAAAGTGAGCAGACTGAAGAGATGATGCAACCAAGAGATGACGACAAAAGGGAGGACGTGGAAGGCCTGAGATCAGCCAGCTGCCCTTGTGCTGCAGCACCTGAAGACTGCTCACTTTAAGCAACAAAACAAAGAGAGAGAGGTCAAATCTTTCTTACTTACCCAAGAACTCATTGTAACCAGGGAAGAAAGGATTTATGAGAACAGGTTGGTGGTCCTTTAGCTTGTTCTACATGAATATGCATTCTTCGGCAGACCTTCCTGTTCAGAGATGATGCTATGGACCATAAGGCAGCTTCTGGAGTGGGTATTGCAAGGTCCACAAAGGGCCCCTTTTCTATTTCTTTTTACCAATGGAGAGATGTAAGTTTGCCTCTTTAGCGCAAAACTGACTCTTCTCTGTGCCTTTACTGTTCATCCTCACCACACCAAAAGCCAGAGAGGCTATCTAACAAATTTGTTAATAGAGATTAACTTCTATCTAGCCCCAACCTGGAACTTCAGGCTTTCACTTAGCCCTTTTTCCTGTCCCCCCAAACTTCCCAATCCTCTTTCTCATAATAGCCTTCTTCTCTGCATTCCCACTGCCATGACCCTAGCTCAACTTATTCTTGGGTTTTTCTTAAACTAACAGAAATATTTTCTAACCAGTCATATGCCCCTTGAATCCGTTTTCAATATTTTCACCCCGGGTGTGAGTTGAAAAGGCAGTACTCATCGTATATCATTGTACTGAAATCCAATTCCTTAGCACAGGATATAACACTCTTCATGACCTGGCTCCTGTTACCCTCTCCAGGTTCATGTCCAGCTTCTCTGGAGACACTCTCCCTTCCAACTCTGCCCATCAACCTGCCATTCCTGAAGCACGCTAGCTCTCTCATACTATTGTGCTTGTTCTACATTTCTCTGTCCAAAACATCCTTCTTTCTGTCCTCTTCCTTCAATCTCCTCTCTTTTTAAAACCTACTGGAGATTTCCCTAATTCTATTAGGCAGCCCTCCAACCACTCACCTTTGTGTGTCCCTGGCATCTTCTCTTTCTATCAATAGTAACCATAGTGCTAGATTATTAGCTGGTTACTCACCTCTCCCCAAGGCTGAAGATCGTGCGTCATCTATATGCACACATACATATACAAAGAGGATACATCTAATGCTCACTAAGTGGCTGCCAACCTAATGAATAAATATATTCATCTCTGTCTCTTAGATCTGCCCTTCCTGTTCTTCCTGCTAATAATGCAATTGCTGATTTCCCAGAGGTCAGAAGAGAGCCACAAAACAATCAAGTGTACTGCTAATGCCACTTGGGAGGTTGAGGGAATAGAAAATCCTACCAGTCCCAGATAAGACTCCTGGTCCATGGGAAGGAGAGAGCAACAATCCAATGACTATATTTGAAAGGAGAAACTGAAAATGTGATCCCTGGCAGACTTCTGTGATAGAATGCCTTGTCATCCAGCTATGAAGAACTACAGGTGTGCATACCAGGAACACATTAACATGGCAACTTGACCAAGCAACACATGCACAGATTCACACTCAGAATGAGCTGACAACCCGCCATTACCTGCCAAGAGCTAGTATGATTTAAACTCCTGTGAGATTTGTAGAGTCCAAAGCCAGAGCATCTTCTTTAGTTCTTCTTTAATACTGAAACTGCTATTTCATCCCAGTCTGATTCTGAAGGGCTGTGGTTACATGTGCACAGAAAGACCTCAGGATAGCACAGAAGGATTCAATCCAGGGACATGGGTATGGAGGGGGTAGGGAACTGGTGGTGTCAATTAGTCTCACTTAGGAATAAACCCGCTAATGCATCTGTGTAGTATAAATACTAGACAAGGAATTATTAGGTAATGATTACATTTAAAATAAATAAGCAGTAAAACATTTCCTTACTGGTTACTCTCAGGCAAAATTTTATGTCCTCCTCATAGAATGTCACTGGAGAAGGCGATGGCACCCCACTCCAGTACTCTTGCCTGGAAAATCCCATGGATGGAGGAGCATGGTAGGCTGCAGTCCATGGGGTCGCAAAGAGTCAGATATGACTGAGCAACTTCACTTTCATTTTTCACTTTCATGCATTGGAGAAGGAAATGGCAACCCACTCCAGTATTCTTGCCTAGAGAATCCCAGGGATGGGGGAGCCTGGTGGGCTGCCATCTGTGGGGTCGCACAGAGTCGGACATGACTGAAGTGACTTAGCAGCAGCAGCAGCAGCATAGAATGTCACAATATCTCAAGGTCTCAATTAAATAAGTACACTTGCTTTGACAGATCATATCTCTATTCAGAAGTTCATTAAAACCAGGAGTATGTACAAAATCCAACAATACTCGAGCTTAAAAAATGTGGGTTTTGTCATTGTTTTTTTTTACCAGTGGTTCAGTCAAATATATCTAACAAAATCCTTGTGGAGACAGTGAACAAGCCAACTTTGGACATTATTTATAGACAAGGAGACATTTAAAAAGCAGCTATTGTTGAATCATTGCTGAATCTGTTAGTTTATAAAGTGGAAATCCTGCTTACACATGCAACAGTTAACCTTATGGGTGACACATGGTGCATCTCTTGAACCCAAGTCTGTGCCACTTGTTAATTGCTGATTGAAAAAGTACCAGCCTTGGGGCTTCCCTGGTGGCTCAGTGGTAAAGAATGGGCCTGCTAATGCAAGACACATGGTCCAAGCAGATCCCATGTACTGTGGGACAACTGAGCCTATGCTCCACAACTACTGCGACTGTGCTTGAGAGCCCGGCAACGACAGCTCCTGAAGCCTGAACACTCTAGAGCCTGTACTCTGTGACAAGAAAAGCCGCCACAGTAAGAAGTCAGAGCACCACAACTAGACAGTAGCCCCTGCTCACCGCAACTAGAGGAAAGCCCACGCAGCAATGAAGACCCAGGAGACCCAAAAATAAATAAATTATTTTAAAAAATAAGAGAAAATCATCTGTTTTAGTTGAGGGGAGGGATAAATTAGGAGCTTGGGATTAACATGTACACAATACTATATATAAAATAGATAACCAACAAAGACCTACTATATAGCACAGGGAACACTAACCAATATTCTGTAATAACCTTTATGGGAAAATAACCTGAAAAAGAATGAATACATATACTTGTAGAACTGAATCACTATGCTGTACACCTGGAACTGACACAACATTATAAATCAACCATATTTCAAAAAAATTTTTTAGATTTGCTTCTAAAACTTTGACAATAACTTAAGTTTAGAGCAATTGAAATACCTATAGAGCTAGTTGAAAACACAATTTCAAAAGCATGATCACTCTAGGGAACTGGAATCTACTTCTTAACACAAATTACAGAGCCATTATATGGAAAAACTGATCTTTTAAAGGCAAGAACATATCCTATAAATGAACTGCTTTTCTATAATTTAAACAATAAATCACCTAAGGAGTTTCCTTCCTATAAAAAGAGAAAAAACAATTATCTGCCTTATTAAAATTACATTTTTCACTTGTTTCCTGGTCAGCTCTAGTCTAATATCTTCTTCAAAGTCTACTCTGTGTCCTCCACCTCATATTCATTCTCTTTCCTTCTCTATTTATAGGTTTCACTGTGTATCCCTCTTGAATTTGCATGTAATTTACACAAAGTCACGATAGTAAAAAAATACATCTGACAAAATTTACAACATGCTAACCAAGTACTCTTGCCTGGAAAATCCCATGGGGCGGAGGAGCCTGGTGGGCTGCAGTCCATGGGGTCGCTAAGAGTTGGACACGACTGAGCGACTTCACTTTCACTTTTCATTTTCCGGCATTGGTGAAGGAAATGGCAACCCACTCCAGTGTTCTTGCCTGGAGAATCCCAGGGATGGGGGAGCCTGGTGAGCTACTGTCTATGGGGTCGCACAGAGTCAGACACAACTGAAGCGACTTAGCAGCAGCAGCAACCAAGCACATAGCAACTTCTCCAGAAATTCTCTCTGAGCCTTGTGGTTCTTTTGTGACAACTTAACATTAACAAACCTCATGGGCCTCAAGGTGTACATCCCCGTCCATCAGCACCAGAATCAGCATCGCCTAGGAAATTGTTAGACATGGAAATTCATGGCCCCACCCAGGCCTACCGAATCAGAAACTCTTGGGGTGGGACCAGTAATCTGTTTTATTGAGACTTCTGTATGATTTTGACTTGTATCTCAAACTGGAGAATTATGGTCCTATGACTACAAATCAGCATCTATTTGGACGATTTGCTTAGTTTATAAGAAAAAGGAAAGATTGGCGTTCTTATGATGGATTTGAAGAAGTTGAAAAACAAAAAACTCCAATTATCTTAGCAAAGAACTACTTCTTGCAGAAAGTAGGCACAGTAAGATTATTGATATGAAAAAATTGTTAAAAACCACCCATAAAACAGAGAAATGCTTGTCTAATGGAGCAACACAGATGATATTTCTAATTATCAGGAGAATTGCTTAGCACTGAGTGTCAGGACAACCACAGCCTCCTGAATTAATTCAGGTTCTGGGCTGAATGAATGAACGTGCAAAGCTTATTCCCATGGAAACCAAGTACTATACAGATTGATAGGGTTAGAGAACATATAACTGAGCTAAGGTAATTGCCAATTTTAAAAGATTAGCACTGAAAATTTGATACCATGAATTTATTTTCCAAATATCAAACATGGCTCATCTATATTTGAGGATAAAGGATGATCAAAATTTGACTTAAGAGAAAAGAAAAGCCCTACTACAACACAGCCTAGCATCTTTAAGCTCTGGCCAGAACAAGGCAGAAGGTCTGTTTTCTTAATACTGCCCTCATTACAAGGAGATTGTTCTGAACCTTGGTATTAAATGGGTTGCCATGGCCTCCTGCCTGGACTCCAGCATGCCAAGTTTCAGCCATGAGTGAGCTATGAATGGGCTGAATAAGATGCTCACAGATAAGGTTTCCTAGCCCACGCCCCTGCCGTAGAGCATCCCACCAGGAAGATCAACAGGAAGTAACAAAGCAGTAAGAGTGATCCAGCCTCTATCCACTCTTTCTGGCATTCCTTCCCTGGTCCTCACTAATGACCTTATCACAGAGGACACATCTGCTGTATAATGAAGCCTGCTTTTAATAACAGTAGATCTGCTATCTGCCATTCCCAAGCATGGAAAACCAGGGAGAAATTGCTTTAGACCTCTGAAAGATTTGTTTGTTCCTTGGGCAATTTTGGCATTTTCTAATTTTATATATGACTGTGACCAACTGGGAAGAAAGCAAACAAGTTCAAAACATGGCTAACTCTGCTCTGACACAGGCCTTTGTATCCAGTAAAAATTAGAGACCCATAGGGGATTCTGTTTCTGCATCCTCAGACAGACACAAAGAACCTCAGGTAACACAAACCAGGATGTTCAAAATGAGCAAATGCAACCCGCAGAGCTGGGCTTATTTCAATATCTATTCAAATATCTAAGACCCCAGATTTAAAACTCTCCACTTTTCTGATCTTGTAGCTCCTCATAGGGACTAAGTCTTTGAAATTTCATGCCAGGTTTCAGTGATTGAGGTTTTTGTCAAGGAAAAAAAAAGTCCATAAGTAAATATGCTCCTAATTGGAAGTTGTGTTTGTAAATGCTCAGCATCTGAGAGCTGTGCCTCACATTTTCAAGGGCTAGAGGTAGTTTTCAGAGTTTCATATTTTGGAAGGTAAGGTAAGAGTTTATTGTTGATAAGCAAATCTGAGGAACAAGGCCCTGAGGGTCCAAATGAATTCATGGATTCCTTTCAGGATATTTACATTGACATGTAATTAGGCAGAATGTGTGTGAGGGAAGAAATGGAAGGGATGGAGGGAAGAAATGGAAGGGATGAAGGGAAGAGTGGGCAAAATAAAAGGAAAAGGCAGCAAAAACACTTGTAAGAGAAGATGGAAGTGATTTTGGCTGCGCTGACCTGAAGGTCTAGAAGGAGATGAGAGAGCTTGTCCTCTTCAAGAGGTGATCAACTCAGATCCCCAAGCTTGACATGATTATCTCACAAGCTTTGATAGTTCATTATTTCAGCTTCCACACATACAGTTGTTTTATTGCTCCAAGAATAACCCAGGCCTATCTGAAATGTAGCAGTCATACCCAGGTCTATGACCTCTTGATTCAAAGAACTTGCTGGCTGACATTTTATTTGAGTTCTAATACAGGTTGGCAAGTCAACATTGTTTTCTTTGTGTGGGGAGAAGGTAGCCTTTTAAAACTAACTGGGAAGTCATTGGTATCATTCCAGTTACTAAATTGGAGTGGCCAGGCGTCCATGGCTTTATCTTTTTGCTTGCAACTTTTGCAGATTTGATCAAAGTCATAAGGACTTCTACTGAAGAATTACGAGCTATTTTTGGTTTGCAACCCAGTACCAAATTGGTAAAAATGAACCAGTCTTTAAACAGAAAAGTTTTATATTACCTGGACATGAGATAAATATTTAACTCCAAAAGCTTATTTGCAAGTTAAACTATGACCCCAAGATAGTGGAACACATGTCTGTCTTTCTGTCTCAATCATCTCTGGGTCCTAAAAACACATAAACTAAGTGGAAGAACCACATTTTCAAAGGTCATATGCTATATGACCTGATTGGTCACAGGATTTAGAAGAGCAAACACTGTAAACATTCATGAGTTTTGAGTTGACTACCTGGATATGTAAAATTATTCCATCTGAAATCTACTGAGTCTATATCAACTTACAGAAAAACATGGCATTTTGTGAAAAGGACCCATTGCTTTTAGCAACATGGATGCCTATTTCTGCATTCATTCATTCAATAGATATTATATCTTCCCTGTGCTGAGGATAATAACTTGATGCCTCACACTCACTTGACTGACAAAGTTCTCAAGTTCAGAACTGGTACCAAATGGGAGTTATCAGTCAGAGGCCAACCTCTGTTTCCTGGGGCTTCGCTGGCTTTGGGTCCTTATCCTAGACCTTCAGATCCATTTTGAAGTATTTCTTCATCACAATATCATTCATTCATTCAAATGGCATCTAATGGACTGGGTGCTCTTTCATTCTCAAAGGATATAAAGGCAAAAGCAGTCTCTATCTTAACAGTCTTGGTCCAGATCCTTCTGCAGGCTTGTCTGTGAGACTTTGAGCTAGTGGAGTTTGTTTTCTTATTTACCCCACTGCAATTTTATTTATACTTTCTTCAAATGCTTCCATCTCTTCATTTCTCCCCTCCTTTTCCTCTTTTAAGCAAGGGTTTCTTCAAAAAGGAGGAGGAGGAGGAGGAAGAAGAGGAGGAGAGGGATATGGATGTTTTGGCAAAGTAATGCCAATCATAACTTATTTATTTATCTTTCAAACAGATTGAAAAAATTCTATTCACTGTTAATTCAACTATAAATTTGAAATGCCTTAACCATCAGTCTTTTAAATAATATTCAGTCACACAGACTATCAACTCCAAAGTCTCCAAATCAGTGAGGCTTGACCATTTACTCAACCCCTCTGAAGTCCACAAAAGTATGACTTGTGACAAGACTTTTCCTTATAATTTATAACTTAAGTATGCTTATCAGGTCAAAGACACTGCTCCACTGACATGTGTTTTTCTGAAGTATAACTTTGGAAAGCAGAAGAGGGATAACTCTAGTGGGGAATATGCAAACCAGACATAGGAATAACGTCTCTCAAATATAATACCAATTGGCCACATCCCATTGAAGCAACACTGTTCTGGGCAAAATAGAATCCTTAAATTCACTGTAAATCTCACAAGATTGCTTTGGACAAAGTGAGAAATTAAAGCATTAAGATGGATTGTAAACTGACTTTTTTTTAAAAAAAGCTATCTTGCGACTTCCCTGGTGGTCCAGTGGCTAAAAGACTCAGCACTGCCAATGCAGGGGCCCAGGTTCAATCCCTGGCCAGGGAACTAGATCCCACATGCCATAACTAAGAGTTTGCATGCCACAACTAGAAAAGATCCCACATGCCTCAACTGAAGACCACACATGCAGGATCAAAGATCCAAGATGCCCTGTGCCACAGCTAAGATGCAGCACAGCCAAATAGATAATGATGACATAATACATATTTTTAAAATTAATAAAAATAAACAAATAAGGTTATCTTTATTCATTTGAAAGGAATCTAAGCAAATAACTTTCGGATAGTACAAATTATCTCCCATTGAATTTTCCTCAGAACCTTACAAGTGAGTTTCTTATGATGGTGATATATATGTGACATATATTTCTTTCCCTTTATTTTCTCTGTTCGCTCCTTGCAATTCCATCATTAGGCATTCCTCCCTTTATCACCCAGAGGGAAGGCCTGCTATGCCTTCTCAGTGACCAAAACTCCATCTCCAGAGCTGTACCGGGAACACTGTGGTAGCTAGAATCTGTTTTTCCCCATCTTTGGCATTCCTCACGATATGTTAGACACTTAATATCACAGAATCATTGAGGTCCAAGAAACCTGACAGGTCACTGGGCCCCATCCTCTGATCATGAAGACAAAAAGGTAAAGCTAAAACTCAAAACAAAAAGAAAAATTGTCTACAGTGACTCAGCTCATTAGAGACAAAGCTGGGTCCAGAAGTGTGGCACCTGCAGGCATTTGGCAACACACTTTGAAACGGAGCAGGACCCTGTGGGGTTCCTGGGCATGGAAGCCTTTCTGTGTTCCTCACTTCTTTCATTTTCCTTTGTTCCAAAGGGCAGGTTCAAATATTTGCTGATCAGGGAAGAGAGAGGATACAGAGACAAAGGAGAAGCAGCCAAAAAACAATAGTGCTCTTAGGACAAAAGCCTGGTTCCAACTCAAGGGAAGTACATAACAATGTCTGAGCTCTTTACAGAACTAAGACCCCTAACAAATGGAAGATGTTAATTATCTGATGAAGCATTCTTCATTCTAGATAGAGGGTCACAGTTTGATAACCTCGAGAACCACAGAAGCTTGTCAGGAGACCACATGAGGCTGGATTAAAGCAGTGCAGGCCCTGCACACACCCTGATACTTATCAGCAACCC
Organism: Capricornis sumatraensis; assembly: GCF_032405125.1. Classification (NCBI taxonomy): domain Eukaryota; kingdom Metazoa; phylum Chordata; class Mammalia; order Artiodactyla; family Bovidae; genus Capricornis; species Capricornis sumatraensis. Next base: position 108,318,211 of record NC_091071.1, on the reverse strand, counting down.
CACCCTTGAACCATTGCTATAAAACTTCTCACCAATCCTCCTCCCCTGCCCCCCACCCAGGCTGAGATACACAGCTTTTGAGGGCACAAACCCCTGTGTCCCCCTGTGCCTGGCAAAGCAATAAAGCTTTGTTTTTCTACTTTACCCAAAACTCTCATCCGAGATTCAACTCAGCACTGATGCACAGAGGCCAAGTTTTGGCATCAACCTCCCAAGACTTTACTGAGTCCTCTGTGGGCTAGGCCAGGAAAGGACTACAAGTGCCTTTTCATATAGAAGTTAGCCAGACTCAAAACCCAATAGTTACAATGAATCTACCTGCCTACCCATAAACATAGAAGTTAGTTCTTAACCCTTGTGAATTGATCTAATGAACTTAATAAATGAGATATAAAACTCATATCCTTAGAATGTTGCACCCATAAAGAAGTATTAGAACTTAGAGCCCACAGATGTGTTTTTAACTTTACTAAAAAAAAAAAAAATGCATTTATAGACTGTGAAGAGAGAGCTCAAGCTCTTTAATTATATACTCAGAATTAAAGTTGTGTTTATTCATTTAGTTAGTCTATTATTTAGGTGTGTATACAAAGACTGTATACATAAAAATCTTAATTCTGATGTTCAGATCTAACTGGTTACTATTAACATTGGCTAAGTTATTAACTTTCCTAAAGGATCAATTTGTATGTTGTCATGCATGATAGTGAATCTTAGTCAAGTGTGAACCTTTACTCCATTCAATTTTTCATGAATTCTCTCAGATAGTTTTAAGAAATATCACAATGTGGCACCTTATCAATTTCTAGTCCTCTTGGGACTGTCTGAACCATGGGACAAGGATATGAATCACAGAGCTCAAACAGGAAGGAGTATTAACTTCCAACACTTGACACACAGCCCTTGCTTCATGAGCGCATGGAGGTTCCCTAGATTTCTGAGTTCCCATCCCCTCATGTACTTGTGGTAACTACAATACCTACTACTTTGGTGTCTGGCTCTGGCCTTGGGTTTCCCCAGCATCTCAGAACTCCATGCATGGTTCTGTCTGGTCTCTCTGCACATTTTCTTTATCTGGCTGATGTGTGTCTTCTCCCAAATGTACTAACTTTATCTCATTTTGGAGATGGGCAAAAAAGTATAATGCTTGAGCTGTGTCATTTCAGGGGTCTTTGCGTCCCTTCATGCATGCAGACATTATGAACCAGGGTCCTTACCTACCCTGGGATATCACATAAATGCTGGCTCATATCTGAGAAGTGAGGGAGCAGAGAAGAAACTGGATCCGATTATTGGATATCTGTTGTGTCTGTGGGTATGTATGTGTGTCATTGTTGCATCTGTGTGTGTGTGTGTGTGTGTGTGTGTGTGTGTGTGTGTGATGCGATCATTGTTCTAGTCTCTCATTTTCCTTCAGCCCAAAAGTCACTAGCTTCTCTCTAGAGAGTTATTCCAGCCTCGGGACTGACTCAGTTCTCTGCCTTCTTTCCCCGTTCTGTCACCCATCCACTTCCACTTTCAACATTCATAAAGGACCAATGCAGAGAAAGACAACACTTTTTGAATGCAGCTCTTCACAGCACATGTTACAAGCTTCTGTGACTCCCATCTGTGCAGCTTCCCAAGAGGGCCCTCATCACAGCTCTGAAGGATGCATGGCAGAAATCCGGAAAGAAAGAAATAGTAAATTTTTAAGACAGCTACATTTTTAAAAGATTTTAATAGGAGGAGAGTGCCTTGCACAGAAGGTACTCAATGAACATGTGGTAAACGGAAGAGTAAATGGTAAGCCTACAAATGTGTCTGGGAAAAGTTGAAGCTCTTTCAGGAGGTGGGGCTTTGGATGGAGGTGGCCCCTTTTCCTTGCCCCAGTAAGGGCAGGTATCCACCATGATCTTTCTTAGATCACATCAAGTTGTGTGAACTGCTTCCTGGGCATCTGAGAGTGGCCAGATGCACCTAGCACTCTCAGGGGCACGTTGTCATTTTTTTATTTAATTAAGAAATAAGGGGAAAGAATCCAAAATGGAATATATATGTGTGTATATACATATATGTGTGTGTGTTAGTTGCTCAGTTGTGTTTGACTCTTTGCAACTCCATGGACTATAGCCTGCCAGGCTCTTCTGTTCATGGACTTCTCCAACCAAGAGAATTTCAGTTTATTCATTTAGTTAGTTGATTTATTATTTAGGTGTGTATACAAAGGCTGTAGACATAGAAATCTTCATTTGGAATGGGTAGCCATTTCCTCGTCCAGGAGAACTTCTCAACTCAGTACTGCGTTAGTTTTAGTACAGTGATTCACTGATAATAAGTGTGTGTGTGTGTATAACTGAATCAGTGTGCTATACACCTGAAACACAAATTGTAAATCAATTATACTTCAATTAAAATTTTAAAAATAAAAGAATGTGTGTGGCTTACTCTCTGTACTCAATAGAATAGAGCTTTATGTAGTGGCTGTAGTGCCACTGCAATGACACTTTGTTTTTATTTCATTAGTGCAACCGTTATCCTTCATTGTCTTTTGCTCAGCCATTCATGGACCATTTTGGAAGGTGGCCCTCCACCAGGTAGTGGGGGATCTCACTGTACACAGTCAAAACCCTTATTCCTTATCCTAATTCCATATTGTTACTGTTCTCATTTGTTATTGGGGTATAATTTTTAACTCTCTCAATTTTTTTTCCCTCTCAAGTCACTTGATTCTAATATAAGTCCTGAAGAAAACAGAGGCTCAGAAAAGGTTAAAGGGTACACAGCCAGGCAGCAGCAGAGCTAGGTCTTACTTTGTGACACTGAGAGTTACATGTCATTTCTACCAGCCTGTGCTCTTTTCCTTTCTAAAGGAGCCCCGCAGCAACATGCTTATCAACAGGAACAGTCGATCCTCTCTGGGCAAAAGGACTTTAAATACCAAATGTGTGACTTACAAAGCTGTGCTTTCACTAATAACCATTATAAATACTTTTCCAATTTCCCACTGGGAAGATGGTAACCACATAGGGAAAAGGATTAACTATCTTTCTGGTCCTATTCTACTAAGACTCATCCTGGTTAATTCCTCACTTAATACCAGGGTTTTTTGTTGTTTTTGTTGTTGTTTTTGCTGTGTCTTCCAGATAATCTCCAATTATCAAATAAATATAAAAGAAATATAGATTTGATCATTAACTGTTTCAAATATTTAGTTCAGGGTATAGAAAAACCAAGCAACTGACTTTTGGTTGAGCTTGGTTCTGGTTCTGAAACAAATGCCACCTCTTACTAACTTGGGTGATCTGTCTGGGGCAAGTGATTAAACCTTTCTGAGCCTCAGTTTCCACATCTCTAAACTGGAAAGCATGATACCTGCTTCACAGACTGTTGAGAAAATTTAATGGAATATAAGCTCCATTAGAGAAGGCCAGTATTTGGCTTGTTTAACCACAGAATTCATTAAAGAATCAAGCACAATAAATATTTGTTAAAGGACTGATTAAAATATGTAACCTGGGTCAGTACAGTATCCCCAATGAGTCATAATCTAATTCTAAGCTAATGTCTTCCATTTCGATGTTTTCTTTCATTTATTCAGCTCCATGGGCTCCATGGGATCTGTACAAATAAATGTTTAACGGATATAACTGGCAAGGAGGGAAGAACTTTTATATTAAAAAGTTCTTTAAAAAACGTTTTATAGAAAAAACTACCAGGAAAGTCTTCCAGAGACATGCAAGAGGATTGTGAAGATGTCTGAATTGCTTGGATTAACTGTAGATTGCCACCCACTCTTCATGACAGAGAGCACAGCCCATGAGCCCCACCAGAGCTGTCAAGAGTGAAGAAAGGAGGGGCATCCATGATGGTCCAGTGGTTAAGACTCTGCACTTCCAACAAAGGGGATGCAGTTTCAATCCCTGGTTGAGGAACTAGGATCCCACGTGCTGCGTGGTAATACCAAAAAATTTTAAAAACAAACAAACTAAAAGAAAAGAAGAATGAAAGAAAATGACTCTGCCCAGGAAGAGCAGAGTCCTGGTGGTGATCCTCCTCTTATTGTCCTGAGTGAAAATTACCTCCAAGCTCCTGAGAAATCTGTATGCAGGTCAAGAAGTAACAGTTAGAACTGAACATGGGACAACATACGGGGTCCAAATTGGGAAAGGGCACGTCAAGGCTGTATATTGTCACCCTACTTATTTAACTTATATACAGAGTACATCATAAGAAATGCTGGGCTGAATGAAGCACAAGCTGAAATCAAGATTGCCGGGAGAAACATCAATAACCTCAGATATGCAGATAACAACCTTATGGCAGAAAGTGAAGAGGAGCGAAAAAGCCTCTTGATGAAAGTGAAAGAGGAAAGCAAAAAAGTTGGCTTAAAACTCAACATTCAGAAAGCGAAGAGCATGGCATCTGGTCCCATCACTTCATGGAAAATAGATGGGGAAACAATGGAAACAGTGACAGACTTTATTTTTGGGGGGGGCTCTAAAATCAATGCAGATGGTGTTTGTAGCCATGAAATTAAAAGACATTTGCTTCCCGGAAGGAAAGCTATGACCAATCTAGACAGCATATTAAAAAGCAGAGACATTACTATGCAGCAAAGGTCTGTCTAGTCAAAGTTATGGTTTTTCCAGTAGTCATGTGTGGATGTGAGAGTTGGACTATAAAGAAAGCTGAGTGTCAAAGAATTGAAGCTTTTGAACTGTGGTGTTGAAGAAGACTCTTGAGAGTCCCTTGGACAGCAAGGAGATCCAACTAGTCCATCCTAAAGGAAATCAGTCCTGAATATTCATTGGAAGGACTGATGTTGAAGCTGAAACTCCAATACTTAGGCCACCTGATGCAAAGAACTGACTCACTAGAAAAGACCCTGATGCTGGGAAAGATTGAAGGCAGAAGGAGGAGTGGATGTCAGAGGATAAGATGGTTGGATGGTATCAGCAACTCAATGGACATGAGTTTGAGTAAGCTCTGGGAGTTGGTGGTGGACAGGGAAGACTGGCATGCTGCATTCCATTGGGTCACAAAGAGTTGGACACGACTGAGCAACTGAACTGAACTGACAGTCACAGGCTCTTAGCCCCTTAAGGGCTTCTGGGGACAGAGCTCTGACCCCAAATACCACGTATGATCTGTTTTCCACCACAGGAAAATGTTTTTTAAAAAAGTCTGATTTTGGGTGTTTAGTTCCATGGGAAATTACCACCACAAATTGCATTTTGGAAAATCAATTCAATTTAAAATGCATTAAAGTCTATTTTAAGAAACCTTCTGGGGAGTCCTTTGTTATATGAGGAATCTCTGTGGAAAGAGGAAAAAACACCCCCCCAATATTTTGTGTAAACCTCAGTTCAATTCAGTTGCTCAGTCGTGTCCAACTCTTTGCGATCCCATGAATCACAGCACGCCAGGCCTCCCTGTCTATCACCAACTCCCAGAGTTCACTCAAACTCATGTCCATCGAGTCCGTGATGTCATACAGCCATCTCATCCTCTGTTGTCCCCTTCTCCTCCTGCCCACAATCCCTCCCAACATCAGGGTCTTTTCCAATGAGTCAACTCTTCACATGAAGTGGCCAAAGTATTGGAGTTTCAGCTTTAGCATCAGTCCTTCCAAAGAACACCCAGGGCTGATCTCCTGCAGAATGGAATGGTTGGATCTCCTTGCAGTCCAAGGGACTCTCAAGAGTCTTCTCTAACACCACAGTTCAAAAGCACCAATTCTTCGGCGCTCAGCTTTCTTCGCAGTCCAACTCTCACATCCATACGTGACCACAGGAAAAACCATAGTCTTGACTAGATGGACCTTTGTTGGCAAAGTAATGCCTCTGTTTTTTAATATGCCATCTAGGTTGGTCATAACTTTTCTTCCAAAGAGTAAGCGTCTTTTAATTTCATGGCTGCAGTCACCATCTGCAGTGATTTTGGAGCCCCCCAAAATAAAGTCTGACACTGTTTCCACTGTTTCCCCATCTATTTCCCATGAAGTGATGGAACCAGATGCCATGATCTTCGTTTTCTGAATGTTGAGCTTTAAGCCAGCTTTTTCACTCTCCTCTTTCACTTTCATCAAGAGGCTTTTTAGTTCCTCTTCACTTTCTGCCATAAGGGTGGTGTCATCTGCATATCTGAGGTTATTGATATTTCTCCCAGCAGTCTTGATTCCAGCTTGTGCTTCTTCCAGCCCAGCATTCTCATGATGTGCTCTGCATATAAGTTAAATAAGCAGGGTGACAACATACAGCCTTGACGTACTCCTTTTCCTATTTGGAACCAGTCTGTTGTTCCATGTCCAGTTCTAACTGTTGCTTCCTGACCTGCATATAGGTTTCTCAAGAGGCAGGTCAGGTGGTCTGGTATTCCCATCTCTTTCAGAATTTTCCACAGTTTACTGTGATCTACACAGTAGAGTCATATAAATAGAACTTTCTTAAACCAAGGTGTGAGCACAGCCTCACTTGCAAAGTGGTGAAGTTCCTGGAATTTCACAGCAGCTTGTTTCATCCTTTCACCTGCTCAGAATCCTGGTAGGACCTCTCATCACAAAACCGAGGAAGGTTTCTAAACATGAAGGAGGCTACACTGATATCAGATGTAAAGGCCTTCAAACCAACAGGAAAACTACTTTGAGAAGAACCACTGTCAAATGGTTATTGAAGCTACAGCTGAGAACCCTCCAGAAGATGATGTCTTGTAAGTAGACCACCCCATCACCATGGGAAAGGGAAGCCAGAAAGCCCTCAGTCAAACCCAGAGAAGCAAGCTCCTCTCAACTCTAAAATGCATTCAAGATACACATGGACAGTGCAGGCATTACAAACAGCATGAGCTTTTTGATAAGACTGCCCTTGGAGTTTATTAGTTGAGTGATCTTGGAGCACTCAACTCATTTAATTTCTGAGCCTCAGTTTCTTCATCTGTACAATGGGGATATTATAGTCCCTCCCTGTAGAGTTGTTATGAAAATTAAATAAATTGAACATAAATAAAATATGTAAGTTCAGCACTCAGGATACTGCAAATGCTCTGTAATGTTAACTGCTATTATTATCAATGCCACTTATTCAGATGGGAATTAAAAATCATAAAGAATATTTTAAGGTCATCTGATTTTTCCATAACACCATCATCATCATTTCACCCAATGTGATGACACATTGAGGGGCGTATGTAACTGGTCCCCCTCTTTCCATCTCAGAATTCACATCCTATATGTTGGAGTTACTCCATCCTGAACCAATAGCTGGATCTTGTCCTCTTTTCCTCCAACAGAACACACCAGTTTTGTGCTTCTTTTTCTCAAAATCCTTTCTCAGCCAAATGACAATTGGACATTTCAGGTGACATAATATGAGTCACTTGAGCACTTACAAATGAATTTTAATTCTAAAATTACAGTACCACTCAGCAGTCACATTTAAGGTAGCAAAGTACCCAAGCAAAGGATTAGGCCCTAATTAGAAGCAGGTTGTAAATATTATATGAGGACCCTGGTGTTTCTGCTCGGTTTAAGTTACACTGACTTCCAATCATGCGCTTTATCTCTTGGCAGGCATACATAGGTGCCCAATAAATGTTACCTTTGGTGATAATAAAACAAAAAGCGTAACTTTCAAAAGTGAAATATCCAAAAGACCATTGTCTGCATTCTTGGCAGTGGCCAGGGAGCCTGTTTTCCCAAGTCAGCAGCCTCTGAGGAGGCTGGCCAGGGGCCAATTCCCAGGGCTGGTGCATTCCTGGGGCCTGGCAAGAGGCCACTGGGCCCCTGTTTCCTTTCTCATTCTCTTTATGTAGTGGAAAATCTTTCCCACTCCAACCCCTCCAAGTCTTCCCCCAATCACCCCGCCCCATCGCAGTAAAGAGAGGGAGTCACATGGGAAATGGTCCCCAGCCCCTTCCCCAAATCTCATCTCCCACTGCTCTGAGCTGGCACAGCTCAAAGCAAGCGAAGGCATTAGGCAGACAAAGGAGAGCTCTGGTGCCCAGTCCTCCTGCCTGATTTTATCAGGGGCACAGGGCCTGGAGCCCAAGACCCAGCGGGCCCCTGTGCACAGGGGGTCATTGTACAGTTGCTTGGAAAACTATGGGCACTTCTGGAAGCCTTTCGAATACAATTGCCTGTTATAAATAGACATTGGCTGGGCTTCAAGGGTGACAGCAGTAGGCTAAAAGTTCCAGAAAAAATATAACGCTCCATATAAGAAGGTCTGGAGTCAGCTCACTAATAGGCGAAGACCAACTGAGCCACTGGACGAAGAAGAAAGGAACCCAAGGTTTGGTCAGGCACAACCTGGAGTTAACACCTGGCTGAACATTTCTAGCCAGTATTAATAACATCACAGAGATGCCATTCAGCTTTTAAACATCATATAGGAATATATGCAAACCACACATTAAGAAAACATCTTTTCTGAATGCCCCCTTCCATCTGCAGACAAAGAAGACTGCCATCTGGAGGCCCCACGGCGGCCAGCTCCACAGATTTTCAGCACAGAGGAACCCACTCTCCAAGCACCGGGCTGTGTGCTCTGCTTGAATCCTTTCTGTTCATTCTCTCAACATCCCTTCGAGGAGGAGATTAGCACCTCTTCCTATAGATGAGAGCATGGAGTCTCAGAGGAGGTAAAGAGCATGGCCAACCTCACACAGGTAGGCAGAACTGGGCAGGCTGAGGTTCAAATCCAGTTCAGGCTGATTCTCCAGCCAGCCCATGCTCTTTCCACTACTTGATGTGACACTGGTTTCTGTTGTAGCCTTTGAAAGGAGTATTCTGTCCACAGGAGGCCCTGAGTGTGTATTTCTTCCTAAAGCTGCCACTGCTATGTGTATTTTTGATCCACTGAAGTTTAGCAGGTAGGAGCTGCAGCAGGGCCATGATAGCAAGATGTTTCATTTACAAAGCATCCTACAGCCTCCAGAACAGCCTCTTGTTCTTTTTTGTTCAATGCCAATGGTGACTTTATTATGCACATAAATTATGTGGAGTCACAGACTGCCTGTCTTCATCACTAATTTTTTTTAATTAGAGTACAGTTGATTTAAAGATTATGTTAGTTTCAAGTATACAGCAGACTGATTCAGTTTTATACATATATGTATATAATACATATAAATAGATATTATTTTTCAACTTCTTTTCCATTACAGGTTATTATAAGATACTGAGTATAGTTCCCTGTTCTACACAATAGGTCCTCCGCTGTTTATCTCTTTTATATATAGAAGATAGACGTGTGTATATGTTAATCCCAAACTCCTAATTTATTCCTCCTTCTGTCTCATTCCCCTTTGGCTAGGCTGTTTTCTAAGTCTGTGAGTCAATTTCTGTTTTGTAAATAAGTTCATTAGTATCACTTTTTTTAGATTCCACTTACAAGTGAGATCACACGATACCCATCTTTCCCTGTATGACTTCACTTAGTAAAATAACTTCTTGTTCTTTATTTAATTTTGCCTTCATAGCATCTCCACTACTGAGAACACAGAGATTCAGAGAGTTCCAAAGGCTTGCTGAAGCCCACACATCTACTAAAGGGTGCGCTTCAAGTTTAAATCTACAGACTTCGAGTTCTAATACAGTGATTAATCCACTAGATCACACTCTTTGAACCCCAGCCACTGCACAACACATACACAGCCCTGCACTGGGCATCTTTATGAGGACCCTGGAAGAGAAGGCCATGCCTCTGGTCACGTGGAACTTATCTTCTGAAGATGTGACATCATATTGCTCAAGTCAAATTAAGTTGGCAAATCTAACAGGCAAGAACCCATTTCTAGTATATAAATAATAAACTAGTCAGACTTAGGATAGTATTATCTTCTCATCCCAGAAATGTCAGAAGAGAGAGACTGAGGCAGGGCATATATTTATATGGGATACATGCACTGAGCACACCCTGTATGCCCCTACACACCCACTCTCCATCCTTCTCTGCACTGCCCCCGTCCCCAGATGCTCTGAGGGCCCCTTTCTCTTTGGCTTTCAATTGGGTTTGACAAATGGGAGGTGCCAGCAGGAGCCTGGAGAGTGGGAGGGGACCCCAGTGAGAGTCTTCATGCCCTGATCACCTCCCTGCTGGTGGTCTGCATCCTTCCATCTAAGATGACATCTCCCACCAAGCGGCTCCCTGCCTACAGCCACATGGTTTTCGGGTTACCTCCTCCCCCCGCCCAGACCTTTCAGGCCTAGGTCACAGTGGCACCCCACTCTTTCCAACCTTGGACGCTGCACTACGGTCATGTAAGTTTCCCTGAATTCCATCACCTCTTGGTAAAGAGGTTCTTTACTAAACCCTCCTCTGGGTCAGTGTGCCATCTGTTTCCTTTGAGAACCTCAATGGATGCAATAAATAAGAAAACCAGATTGTTGATGAACCATCTTTGTAGACAAAACTATGGACCCTTATTTAGGTCCTCCTAAGAGGATGGCAACAAAGGTCCGTCTAGTCAAGGCTATGGTTTTCCCTGTGGTCATGTATGGCTGTGAGAGTTGGACTGTGAAGAAGGGTGAGCGCCGAAGAATTGGTGCTTTTGAACTGTGGTGTGGAGAAGACTCTTGAGAGTCCCTTGGACTGCAAGGAGATCCAACCAGTCCATTCTGAAGGAGATCAACCCTGGGATTTCTTTGGAGGGACTGACGCTGAAGCTGAAACTCCAGTACTTTGGCCACCTCATGTGAAGAGTTGACTTATTGGAAAAGACTCTGATGCTGGGAGGGATTGGGGCAGGAGAAGAAGGGGACGACAGAGGATGAGATGGCTGGATGGCATCACTGACTCGATGGACGTCAGTTTGAGTGAACTCCGGGAGTTGGTGATGGACAGGGAGGCCTGGCGTGCTGTGATTCATGGGGTCGCAAAGAGTCAGACACAACGGAGCGACTGAACTGAACTGAACTGAAGAGGATGGCAAATGCTAACTATGTGACATTTGACTCTCTCATAGCCTCACTTCCTCCTTACTGCACCTCGTGAAACATGAATGAAGTAAGGTATTCTGCAGACCTCCAAATTTGGCCCAGGAGATCACCAAATAGCTCCCCCCACCACCATCTAGCTAGGATTCCAACCAGGGAGGAAGGAATGATAGACAGTACCAGCTATGTCCCAGTCATATCTAGTGGGTGCCTTCAAGAATGTCAGCTCAGGTTGTACCCACTGACACCAGCTCCTGCCAGCCTTCAAGGTCTCACTGTTCTGGAGGTGGCAGGCCTCTGACCACAGCTCCACCTCACAAAAAGGCTAACAGCCCCTGAGCCTGCTTCTCTGCTGGCCCTGACAGATGGATCCCAGAATTCACTAGACCAAATGATTTTATTTCCCTCAACACATGCATGAGAGCAGTCAATGGATTAATTGTATTAGGAAACCTACCAAGCTCAAGACAACTGCTTCAAACTAAGAACCAAAAAGGTGCTGAAAGACAGAAGGCAAGCAAACCTCAGAGGCATCTTTGGAAATGGACAATTATGATCCATTAAGCCTAGTTAAGGGACTGAAATTTATGAGGAGGAAACATCTGGAGCTGCCTGGAATGCAAAGGAACCAGAAGGAACCACTGTTTGGGCTTGTAGAGAGCAGCCCAGACAAATGGGATTCTGTCTTAGGCAAAAACTGCAAAATTAGTACATGAAAGGGACACGAGTCGAGGCAGTGCATCTGGTGTTAAGTGAAGCGTTTTAATATGATGGCTCCTGGATTTGCTTTTGAAATATTAATTGAAATTGGGATGAATATGAGGGCTGTCACATGAATAGAAAACTGGCAAGAGGATCATAAATACTGGCTAGGCTGAGCCAAGTCAACAGAACACGGCAAGGCAACAGAAAGTAATAAAAATGCTGTTGAATTCATAGCTATGAACCCTGTGGATATTTAATAAATATTAATTGATAATAATGAACTAGAGTACAGGGTGGTAAATTACTGTGAGACAGTTAGGCTGTTGAAATGCAGCTAACATATACACAGTGGGTATGCACTGCTAAATGAATGAGAAGAAAGGAAAATAAAAGTGATTTATCTGTGAGGTGCATTTTGCCTGGCACCAGGATGTACGGGTAAGAGAATATTAATAAAAGGGTGGGGAGGGGTAGCTAGAGGGGACAGGAGGAAAGTTAAGATGATAATTCAGGATCACAATAGAGCTTTCTTAGGGTCTCAGCAATTCCACAAGTATAAACCAGGCACCTCGGAGTCCTGGTCTGTTCTTTTAAGACACTGTGGCTTTCTCAATCAATTTCTGCTTCCAGGAACTCAGAGACACCATAGATTAATGTGCACCAATTTTCTAGAGGGGGAATGAAAGCTTTCCTTCTTGAGAAGCCCCCCTCCCTGATCAATATAGCCAGAGAGCAACCTCTCCTTTCTAAATCCCAGCCTGCTTGCTGGCACCATTGCATACCTGCTGGTATTACTATGATTCCTATACATTTGATTAGATTTCTTAAGCTTTGTAAAGCAGAAATCATGCCATGCATTTATTAGCACTTACTTTACAGTGCTTCAGATCTGTTAGATGCTCAGTGTCTGTGCTGATTCATTAGAAACTCTAGAAAGAAAAGCAACCACCTATCAGAGAGGACACCCCAGCTACCTTTTGGGTTTGAGGACCTGCCTTTAAGGCGATCGATGAAAGCTCTATCTCTTGTTAGGGACAAAGTACTAGAGAGAGTCCGCTGCAGGAATGATCTTAGGCTGCCAGAGAATGATGCAGAAAACTCAGTTGCCATGGAAACTTGTGTGATCTGATGATTCCCACTGTTGAAAGATGGAGAGACACCAGGAGAATGACAAGCAGATCTCTGAGTCTTAAGACAACACAGAACACGCCAAGCAAACGTCTCTGCCCATTTGTACTAATTTCTTGTGTAGAGGTAGTTTCATTTCATCATCTACTCATAACACAGTGTTTGCAAAGAGCTTTCAAAACGTTCCCAGTTCCTGGTTTGATCTGGTGATCTGTGAGACGCTGCGTATGCACAGCAGGCAGACAGCACTCACGGCAGCAGCTGAGCTCAGGTGAGGGAAGCAGGTGCTGTTGAGACCTGCTCTGTGACCTGGGGAAGGGAAGCCATCTGTGTGCAGGTGCTACAGGCTGGACTTTCTAGGCTAACAGCAGGTAGCGCCACCTAGCCATTCTTGAGTCAGATGCCCTTGAGAATCTGATTATACTTGTGGACTCACCCCTCAGAAAAATGCACTTAAGCATATACACATAAAATCTAATGTATTTCAGAAAATTTAAACCTCTGGAATCTTGTCATAAATGTGCCCTATCAAGCACCTTGGGACTCAGGGTCCAGATATGGTAAAATTTCTGATGTATAATAATAAAAACTTTAGCCACACATTAGACTCATCCCTGGGCAAAACAGAAAAAGCAGAATATCATGGACCTTCCCACTCAGCACTCAGTGTTTTCCAAGTAGTTGCATCTCCCCCCATACCCAGTGTTTCCAGCTGGTTGGTACATGCCATAAACAGCTACTCACTGGTACATTCATTCACTCATTCATTTCATGGAAAGTTTTCTATGCATCAGACTGTAGGGATACAAATATGAGTATGAAAAGGCTCATGTCCTCAAAGGGCATTCAGTTCAGTCAGGGCTGACTGCGCTCCCCTGGGGACATTCAGCCATGTCTGGAGGCCATTTTGGTCATCGCAACTAAGGAAGAGTGCTATTGACATCCAGTAGGTAGAAGCCAGGGATGCTGCTTTACATTCTACAATGCACAGGACAGCCCTCACAACAAAGAAATACAGGGTCCAAAATGTCAGTAGTGCCTCAGTTGAGGTTCTTCAGTGGACAAGCTTGTGCTCAAGCGGTACATGTGGAGATAAAGATCAGAAGTGACTCTTACAGCACCTTAGGAAATGACATTTTAATAAGAACTCTTATTTATTTACATCTGCCTGATTTTCAATAATGAGATGAAGAAAAGAAGAGAGAGACGAGTCATTTAAGGGGAGCCATCATCATAATAAAGGTAGACCCTCCTATGGGTGACATCGGAGGAAGGGGCACCAATTGCAAGGAGTGGGGAAACACATGACATATTTCGGGAATCTCCTCATGGGAAATGATGCTGGCACCATATACATCTCCATCAGGCAGTGGCCCAGTCAAAAGGTGGTCCAGCCATTTGGTAGGCATCGCTCAGGTCATACTCCCTGCTTCTTACTGGGGGACACCTGTATTTTTGATGAACCCCATCATTCACTACTTTCTCCCAACTCTACTCCTATCTAGTAAATAATTTCACCTTGTACATGTACATACCACAATCATTCTCATATGGCTAAAAACATTAACTTACAGATAAGTTATATATTATAAATATGTATTTATCATACATATATATTGTACGTGTATTACAAAGTTTAATCTTTGTAGAAGTTGGTTCTGAGACCTGGTTCATATGAAAAAACACAAGACCAGATTAGGTCTAGACCAAGTTTCAACACATGCAGTTTTTTATTTTTTATAACCCTCCACCTCCAACCTCTGCCCTTGACAATTCTTTTGTCAAAATCAGGACCAGCCCTCTGTCATCAGGAGGCAAAGATACGGCAGAGGAGGCAAAGCACATGTAAACCTCTAGCCCTGCTGAGTCTGGGGCTCTTTATGGTTGGGAAGCAATCACGTGAGGAGCTCCCAGTCACTGGCAGAAAATTTTCTGCTTCCAAGCTGCACAGCAGAGAGTAGTCTAGAGGTAGCCAGATCTGAGTTGAAATCCCAGCTCATCACTCAGTCTAATTCCCTTTGCAGTCCTCTAGCCTTGAGGAAGTTGATGAGCTCATTAAGCCTCAGATTTCTCATTTGTAAAATAGGAATCATTAGAGTTCCTACTTTACAGGGCTTCATGAGTATTAAATGACAGTTTCAGTTTCCACCTAAAGTACTGAGCAGAGTGCCTGGCACATAGTAAGCCTCAACAAATTGCCTCTATTATTACTAAGGGAAGAAAGCCCTCCTGGTTGAGATTCAATGCATGACTCAATGTCTGCTAAGGTGGCTTCTGTATTAGACTCAACCAGCTCCGCTGCTGACACTCTAAGCCCCTTGGCTTGGGCATGGTCTACACATGGTCCTCTGTTATTACTCTCCCTTCAGACTCTGTCCCCAGCAGTAGCATTGCTCAGTTCTTGAACCTCCCTTCCACCACTGTTCTCATCTCTTTCTGTTTGTCCAGAGCCCCTTTACAACCCTTAGCAACCAGGTGTTGTGGGCTGTGCCCACTTGGCCAAACCTCTCCGGTCTTCCCCACCCACCAGCCACACCCCTGAATCTGCCCTGAATCTATCCATAATCCCCATGAATCTATCCATAATCCCCATGATCTATCCATAATCCCCATGATCTATCCATAGTCCCCAACGATCTGTGCTGAATCTGCCCTGAATCTATCCATAGTCCCCATGGATCTGTGTTGCTAGAGAGCAGCTGGACAGGGTATTTCTCCAGTCCTTTCTTGACCTGCCATGATGGTCAAGATGCTGGGCTAAGCTAGTAGGCAGATTCACTAGGTAAATATCCATATAAGGATCTGACACTTCTCAAACTCTACAATTTCCCACTTTTAAGGGGAGCAGTCAGATTCAGCAAGCCACTTCAGAAAGGTGAATAACCTAGATAAAAGCTGGTCGATTCTCCATTGTTGCTTTTTCTTTAAAAAAAGACTGGCTGAATCCTCAGACATCAAACCATACCCTCCAACTCTGGGCTCCAATGCATGGTCTGTTCTTAGGACATCTAACAGATGGCTAAGAGAATAGCCCCATTAAAGGGAAAAATGTGGTTGGGAAATAAGAAGCTCCCTCACATTCCTTGACCCTCCTTCACTTGATGCTCACTTGGGAAATCTCAAACAATCTTGACACCAGAGAACAAAGGTCAAGCTTCCCAGGGGACAGCTTGGCCTTTGCCCAGTGGTCACAGCACTGAGTAAACCATACTTTACATTTGCTTCCAATAGTAGAACTGGTCAAGGGTAGTTAGGATTTGAGTAGCTAGAAACCTCCTGCAAACTGGTAGTTTCTGCACAGCATCCCTCCAGTGAGGGGTGGTCCAACTATAATACCAAAAGAGTAGAGAAGGTTAAAGAAATGCCTGCAGCATTCCAAGGTGCAGATTTTTTCCTGAGTATTCACAATCTAATGGCTACTTTGAGCCACACTAACCATGACCTTACTTCATGTTTAGAAAAAGTCTCAGTGAGTTGGGATCCTTCTAAAATCTTTCCCTTTGCTCAGCTTCTGGCCACTTGAAGATCTTCATTTTTATGTTAATAGCCTCAGCCTATCCCTTTGCCTGCCTTGGTGTATTGTGTATCCTAAGGGGAAACACAAGTCACTACTCAGAAAGGCAGCACTCAGGACAAATCCAACCTGGACTCTCAAGTTTCCCATTTCTGTAATGTGTGCATATACCCTGTAGAATCCAGCCTGCTGCCTGTCTTTGTAAATAAAGTGTTATTGGCACACAAGTCCCACCCACTGACTCGTGTCTTGTCTGTGTCTGCTCTCAGGCTACAACGACAGAGTTGAATCGTCATGACTCCTCCTTGGGCCTGCAAAGACTCAACTGGTCACTCACTGGCTGTTTAGAGTTTGCTGAGCCCTACTTTGAATAGCTTCCAGTCACTAAACATGGGGATATAACTGAAGATAAAACAGCAGAAAGGTTTAATTCTGTGTGGTAGTCAGAGCTCTGTGTGTGTGTGTGTATGTGTGTGTGTATGAATAAAGAGATTTATTATGAGAGATTATACTTGTGATTATGGAGGCTGAGAAGTCCCATCACTGTCTGGGAGATGGAGGCCCAGGAAAGCTGGTGCTATAGTTGATTCTAAACCCCAAGGCCTGGGAATCAGGGAGCCAATGATACAGGTCTCAGTCTGAGTACAAAGGCCTAACAACCAGGAACACCCTTGTCTGAGGACAGAAGAAGATGAATTCACCTACCGTCTGCCTTTTTGTTCTATATAGGGACTCAACAGATCAGACAATATCCACCCCCATTGATTAAAGCAGTCTTCTGTGTTCAGCCTACCAATGCAAATCCTAATCTCTGATGGAAACACCAGCAAGACACACCCAGAAATAATGTTTTGCCAGCTATCTTGGCATCCCTTAGCCCAGTTGAAGTGAATATAAAATTAACCATTACAATTTGATATAAGGAAGAAGTTTTCCTGGGAAAAAAATAATTCAGCAATGAAGTGAGTTGTCACCAAGGGGCATAGCACAATATCCGTGGGTAGCCTCTTTCTCTTCTATCCCAGTCTTCACTTCCTAAATTCTCTCCATTGCTTCAAAGAACAGCTATAACTGCAACTTCTGTGTGATGTCTCCTTATATCCTCCCAGAAGGATCTCAACTCCTATCACTGTCAATGTCACACCTGATTTACCTTCTCTGTGTTATGTCATTTTTCCTCTTTAATAGGTTAGCTTCTACAGATAAACTATAAACACTTTGAGAAGGAGTATTACCTTGTATCAGGCAGGGGCACCCTGCAGGAAAAAGATAGCATACCCAAACCACCTAATTGAGGAAATTTTGGTAAAAGAAATTATTCACTGAAGTGTGGGCAGATCAAAAAACAAATCAATGTGAGATGGACTGGCGACATCCAGGAATCATCACTACCATAATGTTTGTAGGAACCTGAGGAGAGAGCAAGTGCCAGAACACAGAGAGCTGTGATTATAACCACAGCTACAGTTGTGGGATAGGATTGCCCAACAAAAGCCGTGGACTTGGGAAGAGTAGCCCAGTCACTGTGGTCCACAGCCAGGCAGGGAGACAGCAGGAAAACAATTACCTTGACCTCTGTCTCCTCCCAACCAATGACGTCCTGCTAGGTCATCCCATTGGCCAAACTGAACGAGCTGCCAGAAGGCCAGGAATTCTTTTGACAAGGTCCATGCGGTACATCCTGCAGGGAAGGACAGCCACGTAGAGCAGGATGGAGTGCAACTGGAGTGGGGGTGGGGTGGGGGAATGGCAACTATCCAGCACATCCCATGGCTACTAAAGCATCTTAAATATAAGGCAGGTTTTCAGTGGTGCTTGTTGATCCACAAAGTTAATATAGCCTGTGGAAGGTCTAATTACTCTAATGATTTGGATGCAAACCATCAAAGAGGTTGAAGGATGAACTGAAGGTCAAGCATAGGGCCTTTCCTGCTGCCATGAATCTATCAAAACTGTGCTGAGGTTAGGTGTAAGGATCTAGTACGTTTTGTCTTCCTTTTGGTGAGGGAGAAAGGATTGGGGTACCAACTGCAATTCATCATTCATAAGAGAAACCGTTACACCTATCTGTACTTAAAAGCAAAAAGCATTCTTTCCAAAATTGAAAGAGAATCTTTGCTCTTGAAATGTGAGCTGGTAAAAATGATAATTAACTCCCTGACTTGCTCATCAGTTAAATGCTATCACAGCTATAAGTGTCAAATAGCTAAACACATAGCCTGGGGATGATTCTTACAAATAAAGCACATTATGAAATGCTGACTTTTTCTGATCAGAAAACATCCTGGGGTGTGGGCTGAAGAGCTCTGGGTCAAGAAGAGGCCCCAATTCCTGGGGTGATTTTTATTGTTATCATAGAGAAGACTGTGCTTGCCATGGATATGTAGCTACTTGGCACACTCACTACTGGGGGGAGGCAAATGTGCAATCACTTGTCTTTCTCTCAGGGTCTTTACCTCTGACATTGAAACATATGTTTCATTTCAGTTTCACTTCCCTGCCATGTTTGTCTTTAAAAGGATGATTTACCAAGTAAAAAATCATCAACATCAAAGAATACTCAACCCTTACTAGAGTGAGCATGTGTGCAGACACACACACACACGCCCTCCCCGTGTCACATCCTGAAAGAAAACTGTGACCAAGGACCACAAACTCATATTCCCGCATTTGGAGCTTTTCTTCAGTATCTCAACTGTGAGGTTTTTTATTCTGTGGTTCTTCAAGCATAAAATTTTAAAAACTGTTGCGGGGGGGGGGGGGCAATAATTTCTACTCAACATTTCACGATTTGATTATGAAAAATAAAAAGTGTAATGAAGTTAATAGCCCCTTATCCTTGCAGTACATTCTAAGGAATTTTTTGCCTGCAAAAATCTGTAAGTGGAAATTACCTCTGGGCCCTCTAATTCTCAAAAATACGGCTCATAATGATTACTGCAGTGGAATGTCAAGACTTAAGAGTTCAGTATGTTTCTCTTTCCTCTGCTCAGTTTTCCAAAAGGATCTTCTCTTACTGGGTTATTATTAGAGAAAGAAAAACAAAGAAGTGAATCTTCAGGTTGGAAACTTCACTTCTACTCTTGGCTGTACCCTAGTTGTGTAGCCTCAGGGAACGCATTTAACCCTGCTGATTATTAACTATAAGCTTGGCCAAAAAGTTTGTTTGGGTTTTTCCATAACATTTACTGAAAAAAATATGAATGAATTTTTTTGACCAACCCAATACTTTTTCTGTAAAGTGGGGGGACTAGATAACCCATTCTCAAATTGCATTCCACAATTTAAAAATAGAATAGAATAGAGTGGGATAGAATGACACAAAGTAAACGTGCCTTGGGAATGAAGTGTGTGTGATATAATACCAGGTGTTTCTTAATTTTTTTTTCCTTGTATTTCCCAGAAACCTTGGTCTAGAATCATCCTTGTGTGCTTCTTGCCTAGTTATTTGTGTGGTTTTGGCATGGAGCCCAAGAAGGGACAAAGTCTTGGGTTCAAGTCCCTTACAGGCCAGTCAGCTTTAATCTCCCTCATCTGTTTTAATCTCCCTCATCTGTTTCTCTTGGCGTCACAATAAAATTCACTTAAGGGCCTTTCAATGGGTCTCACACCCTAAAAACCAACCTGACAAGAATCACCTTGCTGTCATTGTTCCACCAGTGGCATCCTATGTGAGGAAAGAACATAACAGTGAAATAGAAGACAAAAATCAGTCATATGGCCTGTATTGTACAATGATTAATGGTATTCAAGCATTCCTATACATGGAGCCACAGAGTCATAGGAGAGCACACCCACACACTCTTTCAGGATTTTCCCAACATTCTCATGCAAATGTCACACTCAATCTGCCTCCAGGAAACAAGGAAGATATTTCATTAGTGCAAAAACCCTTCCAATCATCATTTAGGGAGATTTAACAGGTTGATGATTTTCAAGTGTGTTGCTTGGTACCACATTCTTTTCACAGTGCTCTCTGACACTGTAAGTAAAGAAACAGATCCACAGCCCTCACAAGACTCAGGCTAGAGCCACATGCCAAAGGGAATGCAAGCTCAGCTTGGGGATTTCAGCCCACACAGGTAATATGAAGGGCTTTGATTTATGCTCACAGTCAAGTCTGGCCTAAGGAAAATTTAAATGTGGGCAAAACTTCATTGAAACACCTTCTCTGATTTTCAGATTCCTCATACCCTTGTGATAATCCATGTCCCCTTTCCTCCTTGCCCCAACCCAGTCCTGCACAGCAGGACTCCATGCTCTGCATGTGTTTCTTTACCAATAACTTCAACAAAATTCTACTCATCTGGCTGACACCTGAGAATGATCCAAGACCTTTTATTAGTGAGTGCTACTGTGAATGATTAAAAGACAATAGCTTACACTGTTTGGGAGAAACATCTTAGGAACTTGTTTGGACATCAGCGAATTTTCGAAGATAGCTGCTCTCATCTAGGGATCCCAGACCTCAGCTGCAACATTTCCAGCCTCCAGCCACTCCTGCTCGCTTCAGAAAGGCCACCACAGTCTAAAGGGCTCTGGTCAATCTATCCTGTTACTGTTTGTCCTGAATTCAAGGGTTCTTGTATACGGACAGACTCTCACAGTTTGTCTCAAGTCTGAAGTCAAGGGGAGATTCTATCAGCGACCAAGGACCTTTGTTCAGTCCTGAATGGTGGCTTTTTCCTTCAGTTCCAGGGCTTGTCCTTATATTGTGCTCCAAAGCATATAGTTATACCATCCCTTAGAATGTCTAGTTTGTTAATATGAATACATTGTACCCTTAAAGCTGTTAGTCCATTTTACCTTCATTTCAAAAATCTGAAAATAAGGCTAGCATATTCCTGAACTCTTGGTGAAATTTAAATGTGAATAAAATAGTATGATACCCCCCTCCAATCAAAAAAAGACAACAGCTTAGCTTAGCTTCTTTGGGCCCTAAGGCAGAATTATGAGCTTTAGGGAGTAATCAGCAAGGACGATGCTTCCGGGTTAAGAGAAACTTTCTTTTACTACTCATATTATATATACAATGTGAGTGCCTGGCTAGGCATAAGACAGACCCTACTGGCAGATTGATATGTAAGAAGTGTTTCCTTTGGCAAAGAGAAAAAGGGGAAGCTGAGAAATTATCTTTTTATTCTAAGTTTCCCTAGAAGTTGCAAAAGGTATAGACAGAAACACACACACACACACACATACTATTTTCACCACACTCTACCTAGAGACAGAAAAACCTCAGAGATGAGAAGGTACATCCATTGGGAGAAGAACTTAAAATCCTATAAGAGTTCTTGTCTCTGAAGGTATGTTGCTCAGTACCTACCTCAGTCAGAGAGACAGAGAAGTTGATGTTAATAACCGAAGAACTAGACACAAAAGTTTAATGCAATCCTTTTCTCAATTTCCAGAAACTCACATCTATGAACAGTTTATGATGTGAAACCTTAGCAGTCAGATATTGGAAAAGGGCAATTGATAAATCACTTCAACAAATCTTTTATTGGAATACTCTGACCCAAATTCCAGGCCAGGAACCGGGAAGACACAAAATGAATAAACCACGTTCCTCAACAACATGCCAAAGAAGGAACTAAGCTACATTTTCATGTGAGTAAATGGCCAAAAGAGAAAGGAGTGACTTGCTCCATTTGGTTTCTTATTCTGTTCAGATGCCTACTTGAGTAAGTGACCAAAACATCTTAGTTCAGACTGTGAAAGAAGCGCCAACGTTCAGAAATCACTGATATAGTCTATTTCTTTGAACTAACCAGATTCTCATACATGAAACCCAACCAATTTAAGAATGATGATTATCAGCGTTCAAACTTTATAAAGTTTATGGACCAATGAACTAATTTCTATACCTAAGATCTCAGAGATTTTCTCTTCTCTTCAGTATTAGAAACCCTACTGAATTCTTGTTCAACTTATCCCCAAAGTTAAGATAAGTGGGTGATAGAACAACTATAAATAGGCTTGGCATTTGGCATTAGCTGTACAGTAGTGTTTTTGTATGGGTTAAAGTCTACTTCAGCTGGAATTAATGTAATTACATGTAATGCTGACAGATTATGACATTTGCCTATTAGGACACTATACAAACATTCCAATAACTTACTGGCTTTTGACTTTGTAAAAAAATAAGTGAAACAAAAATCCCAGGGGATATTGCTAACAGGGTAACTGGAATAGAGGCTTTTGAAAGCATGGGGTTCAAGAAATCACAAAGAATAATGCATTTCAAGCCAAAATATATAGAGTGTAATGAATATTTAGTACTTACCACGAGACTGCTATCTAAAGACAGCCTTTTCCCAAAGTCCCTTTTCTCAAGCTGTCTCTTTCCCTCCATGGGTGAAGTGATTTATTTTCCTTTGTGATTTATAAGAATTCCCCTTCTGTTGCCAGGGTCACTGCAAAAAGTGAACATGTGTTTTACTATCTGAGTGAATAGTGTTTAGACCCTTGTTTTTCACTTTCTAACCAAGGGCAAGTGTTGAATCCAAAAATACCCAGGCCCATATCATAAGTTTAGAACTGGACTCAGAAGCTCTCTCCAGCAGCCAAGGTCAGAGTAGTCTTCACGGAGGCCCCTGTGTTTTCACAGGTTTTGCTAACCGAGTTGGGGAATGGGTTTGCAGGTTGAATCAGCAGACTGTGGTGGAGAAAAGCAAACAGTTTCATGCCACACTTGTTTCATACCCATCCTCTCTCTCTTTGCCAGCATCAACCTGTTGCCAAGTACATAGCTGCTGTCTGCAAATTCCAGGAGAGCAAACGAACAAAGCCACACTCCATATCCTAGAGTTGTGGAGTCCAAAACCCAATGAGGGGAAACTGAAGCCTGAACATTACTGTCAATATTTAATTTAAAAATACTTAATTTAAACCTGTTTGAGGAACATTATAAGATACATTCACTTTGGGATGGGTTGAATCAGAATGAATGGTGATGACATCGTTATCGTTACTGAGTGATTTGAACGCCCACTGAATTACATCAAATCAGATAGAGTCAACCCCTGCACTCCACTGAGTTGCTTGCTCTATAATGATTCAGAATTCTGTTTCATAATGATGCATTATATGTATTAAGCACTAGCTTCCAGTTTTTACCAAGATATAAAATGCTGGAAATGAAAGAAAGGTTTAAACCCAGGCGTTTCTACCTACTAGCCAAGTGACCTTGTACAAGACACCGAGGTTCTCTGAAGCTAATCTTTCTCCCACTGCAACAACAGATAAAAAATGGTCATCAAATGACGTATATAAAAATGGTTTAAATGACAACTTATATTTAAGTTCTAATTACACAAAGATTATGTTAAAAACCAGCTAACCTTAAATACAAGTCAACATAATTTAATATATCTTTGATAATTCAGAAGTTGCTCTGAGGTACAGAAATTGCTCATCGTCTGCAGAAAACACTCTTTATATCAGTCATTGTACTGCCAATATAGGAAGAGCTGAGATTAACAAAATACCATACCAATCGGTTTCTAATAGAATTGAGAAGAAATACCTTTTAGAATTATTCCAACTGCTCCAAGTTTAACAAGGATACAACAGATGAGACTGCACAGCCCATACGCAGTATGTGGCCTCTTTCCCTTGGTTTCCTCTGCCAGGAAGAGAGTTGAGACAGCTGTGCCCCAGGCAGGGTTTGCCCACATTATAGTCAATTTGTCAGAAACTGATGGGCTCCTTTTCCAGTACACATTCCCTCCTCCATCTTAATCATTCCATCTCTCGCTTTCAGAAACATTCATTTTAATTCATTACTAGTCCACTCAGAAACGCCTAGGAGTACACTCTAACAAGGATAAAATCCAAAATTTTCAACATCACATTCAAGTTCCTGCCAACCAGTCTTTTACAATCCCCAAACACACTAAGAGGGTTTCCCAGGTGGTGCTACTGGTAAAAACCTGCTTGCCAATGTGGGTAGATGTAAGATGTGGGTTTGATCCATGGGTCAGTAAGATTCCCTGGAGGAGGGCATGACAACCCACTCCAGATTCTTTCCTGGAGAATCCCAGGGACAGAGGAATCTGGAGGGCTACTGTCCATGGGGTGACAAAGAGTTGGAGGTGATTGAGCACATGAGTCAACTGAAATTTATTTGGGAGCTTGTCTTTCCTGCTTTCAGCTATCCCCAACCATTTTGCAGCCACCTCCTCATCTCTATGACTTTATGCACTGGTGACTCAGAATACTCTCTGTGATAATCAGTCCAGCTACAGAGACCACTCAGACCCTGAGAAGTCCCTGTCCAACAAAAGCATACTATCCTGAGTCTTATTCCCAAGAACTTTGGGGTTTAATAGATCACAATAGATGATACTTTGGCATTTAGCTCATATTTATGAACATTATTGATCGGAGGATTTTTGCAGAAACTAATGTGTGTGTTTGGCACATTGTTATTTAAGTGAATATTGATAAGTTTCCACTCTATAACATTTGGATAAAAAATGATGTATTAATACATCTCTGGTCAATAAATTGTTAAGTGCCTAATAAGTGGAGGACTCAATATTTCTGTTGTGTTGTGTTTGCAAAACAGCCACATATAACAAAGATCAAGCCCTTGCCTTCATGAAAATTAGTGGGAGGACTCTGTGTGTGTGTGTGTGTGTGTGTGTATACTCAGTCACGTCCAACTCTTCGCCAGCCCATGGACTGTAGCCCACCAGGCTCCTCTGTCCATGGGCTTCTCCAGGCAAGAATACTGGAGCAGGTTGCCATTCCCTACTTCAGGTGATGTTCCTGACCCAGGGATCAAACCCACGTTTCTTGTATCTCTCGCATTGGCAGGTGAGCTCTTTATCGCTGAGCCACCTGGGAAGACCAGTGGGATGATACAGAAAACAAATAAGTAAACAATTCCAAATTATGATAGATGCCTGCTACTGATGCCAAGCTTGGCCTCTCTAGACTGGTGAAGAACTGAATCTCAGAGACAGACTTTTGGGTGAAGTAGAAAAGGATGGCTTTAATGCTTTGCCAGGCAAAGTGGGACACAGTGAGATCTCACCCTTGAAAACTTTGCGTCCCACCTCAGAGGACTTGATGAGGGGTTTTATAACAATGGTTCAAAGGTGGGGTCTCTGACAAGACTAGGGTGTGTGTAGGGCCTGCACTCCCTTAACCTTGCCTCAGGTGGTCAGTTCTCCCAAACTTGATAAGCGTCTCTGGTCTCCTCAATCTTGCCTTTAATGGTTTTGTGATTGCTCCTCCCTTCATTAGAAACTGTTCAAATCTGCCCTTTGGAACTCAGGGAAGGTCCTTGGGGGTGGAGTCTTACCTTTCAGAAACAGAGGGGAGAAAAAAAAGCCCTCTGTGTCCGGGAGCCCCATAGGGCCTAGACTGGCTTCACTATGAGGAAACCAGTAGTTGGTATAACATAGGGTCAGGTATAAGAAAAGAGAACAAATTTTAGATAGAATGGCAAGGGGAGGAGCTAGACATATAAAAGCATGGGTAAAGAGCATTCCCAGTAGAGGGGTCAGTCTTTCTGCTGGGAAATAGCTGGGAAAAAGGTTTGTGTGCCCCAAAACTTGGGACCATGTTCTTAGGAATAAAGCAAGTTAGGAAGAGCCTGAGAAAAGCTCTAAAATGTAACAACTCGATCACACAGGATCTGGTAGGTCAAGGTGACTTGTTTGTTCTAAACACAATGGTTAATCTTTAGATTTGATTCTCTACTGTTTACCAATTGATCATGTTAAACAAATTATTATTGTTGTTCTGTTTGTGACATCAGTTCAGTTCAGTCCAGTCACTCAGTCGTGTCCAGCTCTTTGCGACCCCATGGACTGCAGCACGCCAGGCTTCACTGTCCATCACCAACTCCCAGAGCTTGCTCGAACTCAATGTTCATCAAGTTGGTGATGCCATCCAACCATCTCATTCTCTATCGTCCCCTTCTCCTATTGCCTTCAATCTTTTCCAGCATCAGGGGCTTTTCCAATGAGTCCGTCCTTCGCATCAGGTTGCCGAAGTATTGGAGCTTCAGCATCAGTCTTTCCAATGACTAGTCAGGACTGATTTCCTTTAGGATTGACTGATTTGATCTCCACCCCATCCAAGGAACTCTCAGGAGTCTTCTCCAACATCACAGTTCAACAGCATCAATTCTTTGGCACTCAGCTTTCCTTATGGTCCAACTCTCACATCCACACATGACTACTGGAAAAAACATAGCTTTGACTATACAGATCTTTGTCAGCAAAGTAATGTCTCTGCTTTTTAATATGCTGTCTAGGTTGGTCATAACTTTTCTTCCAAGGAGCAAGTGTCTTTTAGTTTCAAGGCTGCAGTCACCATCTGCAGTGATTTTCCAGGTGAAGAGGATAAAGTCTGTCACTTTCCATTGTTTCCCCATCTATTTGTCATGAAGTGATGAGACCGGATGCCGTGATCTTAGTTTTTTGAATATTGAGTTTAAGCATGGACCATTTAAAAATCTTTATTGAGTTTGTTATAATATTGCTTCTGTTTTATGTTTTTGGTTTTTGGCTACAAGGCATGTGGGATATTAGCTTCCTGACCAAGGATGGAACCCACACCCTCTGCATTGGAAGGTGAAGTCTTAACCATTGGACTGCCAGAGAAGTCCTAACAAATTATTTAACCTATTGAAACTCCAGTTGATTCATCAATGAAAGGACACTAATAACATGATCTTCTTCTTAGTAATGGACTTCCCTGGTGGCTCAGGTGGTAAAGAATCTGCCTACAATGCAGGAGACCAGAGTTCAGTCCCTGGGTCAGGAAGATACCCTGGAGAAGGAAATGGCAATCTACTCCAGTACTCTTGCTTGGAAAATCCCATGGACAAAGGAGCATGATGGGCTACAGTCCATGGGATCGCAGAGTTGACATGACTCAGCAACTAACACTTTCACTTCTTTCTTCCTAGTAGGCTTGTGATGATGAATGAGATGATCCATTTAAAGATCACATAGTAGAATTTAAACTGAGTCCCCCTAAAACTGAGTTCTTCTGCTGAGTTTATGACTAATGTCTCCATCCAAAATGTTGGGGCTTCCCTGGTGGCTCAGTGGTAAACAACCTGCCTGCCAATGCAGGAGAAGCTGGTTTGATCCCTGGGTCAGGCAGACCCCTTGGATAAGGAAAACCTGCTCCAGTATTCTTGCCTGGAAAATCCCAAGGACAGAGGACCCTGGCAGGCTATAGGCTCACAAAAGAGTCGGACATGACTTAGAGACTAAACAACAGTAACTATCCAAACATTATGCCCTTTCTTGTCCATCACCTGTTCTCCTCAAGACTGAGAAGTATCAGGTCAAAGGGGGGACTGAAACCAAGCAGGATCCTGTGGGGCTCCTGGGTACAAATCCTTTCTGTGTCCCCCATTTCTTGTTTGTAGGAAACTGACTTCATTTAGCCTCCATGACATTCCCTGAGTTCTAAAGGGTATATTCAACCAGGTGCTGATCAGGGAAAGGAGGGGATGAAGAAACTAGGAAGCAGCAGCCAACAAACAGCACAGCCTTGGGGCAGGAATACGGAGCCTGATTCCTCCACAAATACTATACATAACAATATCTTTTATCTCTTTTGTAGGAACTAAGGCACTTAAGCAGGTGAAGGATGATAACTTCAAGAAGAGCACAGAGTTCCTGGGACACCACTTTCTGGGACATCATTCTGTTACCTCACCACCAACCAATCAGAAGAAAGCTACACACTCTGCTACCCTCACCCCAAATCTTGCCCATGAAATCTTTTTCCCAAAAACCATTAGGGAGTTTGGAGTTTTTTAAGCTTGCTTGGCCCTGCAATAAACATTTCTCTGCTCCTCCCCCCAAAGAAAAAATTTAATTAAATAAATAAAGATCACATGGTAGTTAAGCTTTAAATGATAGACATATTGATTATCCCTTCTGGTAAATAAGATTAAATTTATTAAGGAGCAACTCTAGTGGCTGGATTTTATACTCTGAGATAGGCTGATGAAGCTGTTATTTTTGGAAATGGAAATCTTTTTGACAGTTCTCAAACAGTCTAGTCTGCTATATGGAAGGCTAATTGAACAGCTTAACCTGGTCAATTTCTTTTCACACTTTATGGTGCTAATTACACAGGCAAAGATTGACATTCGAAACATTTAGTGACTGAGATGGCGCAAGTATTGATGGATCAGAAGGGAACAAAGGCAACAGGCAGTACAGCTCTAGCAGTGTATCCTGGGCAGTTACCAGCCTAAGTGTGTACTATCTCTGCCCCAAGAATTGAAAATTTGTAAATTAAACAATAAAACATATGCAAAGGATCAAAGTGAGTTATCCAAAAGGGTCAATGCAAGACCATCCAAAAGAAACAAAATGGCAGCCAGGATGTGTCAGTATGAAAAGAGGAGGAAGCCACAAAGGGAACATCAGAAATGTTGATACACTCTGCCCCCAGCACCATGGGGGTGGAGTGCCCTCGTGTATATAAACCCAACAAGGACTGTGGGTCTAGAGGAAAAGTGGGTATGTCAGACTTACTTTGGGGCTTCCCTGGTGGCTCCGACCTTAAGAATCCACCTGCAATGCAAGAGACCTGGGTTCGATCCCTAGGTTGGGAAGATTCCCTGAAGAAGCGAATGGCTACCTACTCCAGCATTCTTGCCTGGAGAATTCCACAGAGAGAGGACGTTTTGTTATGACACTGGCTATTCATATCTTCCAACAAACTCTTCTGATCAGAGACTGTCATCAAACAACCTCCTAATTTTATTTGATTACCATGTAGGGTTTTTTTTTTTTTGGCTGTGTCAGGTCTTAGTTGCACAAAGGATCTTCATTGTAGCATAAGGAACCTTTCATTGTGGCATGTACACTATTCCATGCAGTGCACAGGCTTGTCTCTAGTTGTAGCTCACAGGTCCCAGAGCTTATGGGCTCTGTAGTTCTAGCATGCTTAAGTTGCCCTGCAGCATATGGGACCTTTGTTCCCTGACCAGGGACCAAACCCATGTCCCCAGCACTAGAAGACAGTTTCTCAAGCATGGACCACTAAAGAAGGCCCCCACCATGTGGTTTTAGTTGTAGAAGAAGAACATTCTGTCCAGCAAATATAAGTAGGCAATGTTTTAGAAAGTTACATTTTTAGTAAAAATTTGCAATTTGACATTTGACTATTTATATTCATCATTTATACATCTCTTTAGTGTATTAGCTTGTGTGGCCAAAACAGAATACCACAGACTGGGTGGCTTAAACAATAGAAATTTATTTTCTCATGGTTCTGGAAGCCCAAAGTTCAAGATCAAGGTGCTGGCAGGGTTGGGTTTCTGGTGAGGCATCTCTCCTTAACTTGCATTTGGCTGCCTTCTCTGTGCATCCTCACGTGGCTTTTCTTTGTACACATGCCTCTGGCGTCTCTTCCTTTTCTTATTAGGACACCCGTCTGATTGAATGGGCCTTCCTTGGTGGCTCAGACAGTAAAGAATATGCCTGCCAATACAGGAGACCCGGGTTCAATCACTAGGTCAGAAAGATCGCCTGGAATGGTAACTCACTCCAGTATTCTTGCCTGGAGAATTCTATGGACAGAGGAGCCTGGTGAGTACAGTCCATGGAGTTGCAAAGAGTTGGACACGATTGAGCAATTAACACACAGAATGAATGAGACCTCGACTCTTATGGTTTCATTTAACCTTAATATCTCCTAAAATGCTCTATCTCCAAACAGAGGCACAGTTGAGGTTGAGGCTTCAACATATGAATTTGGGTGGGAGAATACATTTCAGTCCATAATAATTAGTTTCAGTCAGATTTCAAAGCCTGGTCACATCTCATTGTACCAAGTCAGGAAAACTCTGAGTGTCAGTGACTACTCCCAGACCCCACCTCTCTCTAGTTATTTGATTGCTGGATTCATGACCACCATCATCTGCATTTGCCTTGCACTGCTATAACTTCTTCTCTGTATTATAGGTCTAGAGGTACAAACTAAATTATCAAGACTTCTTAGCTGGTTGGTCAAGTTGGATGCCACCAATAGGAGGTAATAAGAGATCAGAACACAATAGGAAGGGAGAAGCCACTCTGCTTCCATCTCTAGATGGGCAGGATTAAAAGCAAGGACTACCAGCTCCAGTAACTTCCATGATTCCTCCAACCATTCATCCTAAGAAAGGGCAGGAGCAGCTGCCCAGCCTTGAGTACCATAACCTTATGTCTTTTGCCCCTCCAGTCCTTCCAACAGCTTCACAACTGATTCCTTGCATTAAATCCCTCTCTGCTTGAAATAAGTAGTTTCTTTTTTCCAGGCTTGACCATGACTGAGGTCAAGATAGAAATGCCTTTGGACCAGGCAGCTGGTCTTCCTTGAGTAATCCCTGGCTTCGTTCTTGTGAACCTTCTGAAACTTGTTGTTTTTGCTCAGTCACTAAGTCATATGCAACTCTTTGTGACCCCATGGACAGCAGCATGCCAGACTCCTCTGTCCTCCACCATCTCCCAGAGTTTCTCTAAGTTCATATCTATCAAATTACTGATGCTATCTAACCATCTCATTCTCTGCCACTGTATTTTCCTTTTGCCTACAATCTTTCCCAGCATCAGGGTCTTTTCCAATGAGTCAGCTCTTTGCATTAGGTGGCCAAAGTACTGGAGCTTCAGCTTCAGCATCAGTCCTTCCACTAAATATTCAGGGTTAATTTCCTTTAGGATTGACTGCTTTGATCTCTTTGCAGTCCAAGGGACTCTCAAGAGTCTTCTCCAGCATCACAATTTGAAGGCATCAATTCTTCAGTGCTCAGTCTTCTTTACAGTCCAACTCTCACATCTGTACATGACTACTGGAAAAATCATAGCTTTGACTACACAGATCTTTGTTGGCAACTGATGTCTCTGCTTTTTAATACACTCTGAAATGAAAGCATGGAAATTAAAAATTCCACTAGGCACTTAGCTCTTGTAGAGCAGGAAAACTGTTTTATACCCCATGTTCTCCTAGGTAGTATAATGCTTGATGCATAGCAACGTGGCAGATACTCAATGAGCATTTGTTGTTTGCATGGATAAATGAATGCTTGAATGTTTATGGCTATCTTCATGAACGCATAAAGAGCTGGGAAGCAATATAACATTGTTAAAGCAAATAAAGGCCATGGACATTCATAACACTGAAATTACTTTCTTAGAGAAACATACAGATATATCTAAGCCTCAAAGACAATATTTTATCATGATTTTAAAGCCCCTGTCAACCTAAACATTACTGCTTGGGCCTTGACTGCACCTACAAAGCACCATAATCCAGTCATGCTTGTTTCTTTTCTATGGCTTCTTACATCTCTGTTTATAAAGAGCACATACCTGCCTCCGAGTGATGGGCTGGCTGTCTCTCCCTCCCTGTATGAGGAGGAAAATGGTCAGTGTTTAAGGAAGACAGGATATTAAGCATCTTCTGGTGACGGATGGTCATTGATAGCGATCTGCCCTCACATACATCTCTTTCTAGCTGATTAAAATACTATTTCTTGGTATCAGTAGAAATCTGAGTTGGCCTTAATAAACTCTCTTTAATTCTCCTCACAGATAGTAATGGCCTTTCAGTGTCAGACAGACACTTTAATATTCCTAAAGATGTCAGTAATTTCTTTTTTTTCTGTTAGACTTTAAAAGACTGTATAATTTTCAAGGGACAAGAACAATACCATTAAATAGAACCCCAAAGGCATATTTTCTCACATGCAAGGGTCACACACATGCAGACACACACTCTCAAAATATATGTACACACACACACACATGTACTCATATACTCACAAACATTCTGAAAACAGTTTTCTCCATCTCAATTTCTGCCTCTCTGATTCCTCCACTCCCCACCCCTGCTTTAAAATACTTATGGATGGTTGTGCCAGAAGACATGGGGGGAAATGGTAGAGCCACAGTCTTTTGAAGGTTTGGTTCCCAGCGCTCTTTGCCATGTAAATGTGAACATGTTTCCTAACTTCTATGAATTTACATCTCATAATCTGCTCTCCTCAAGAGATGGCTGGTTTTAGAGGAAATAATGCAAGAAAAAGCTTTCTACTCTATATTTAAGATAGTTTTCAATCAGCTTCATTAACCAACAAACACAAAATATTATGACTGTGCACAGCCTAATAGCATCCAGAGAACAGACACTGTGTCACTCACTGGCACCTCCTTTGAGCACCCAACACACTGGCTCCTACATGATATAAACCCTAAAAAATAATTTCAGAGTTGAATACAACAAGGGCAAAGATAAAATCTGCTGACCAGGTAGCTCAGAAGATCTCCTTCCTGGCTGTTCCTTAGGAACCCCTGGGGAGCTTATAAAATATACCCATGCTCAGGCCCCATCCCAGATCACTGAAGTCTCTTGGGGCATGGCATGGCACCCAACCCAGAGTATGGGGATAGCAGCCAGAATGGCAACCACTGGTGAGAGTGATGGTTCTC
Organism: Capricornis sumatraensis; assembly: GCF_032405125.1. Classification (NCBI taxonomy): domain Eukaryota; kingdom Metazoa; phylum Chordata; class Mammalia; order Artiodactyla; family Bovidae; genus Capricornis; species Capricornis sumatraensis. The sequence goes on along the minus strand of NC_091071.1, from coordinate 108,285,486 downwards.
AGTTTTTGTTGCATATTAGTTTCACTGGTAATCACCAAAACCCATCCCCACGAATAAATCAGGACTGGATTTCTAAAGGTGGAAACTTCTCATCCTTTTAAGATACCTGAATGACTCCAACACACAGCCAATGGAACACAGTTTGAAGAGGTGAAGGTATGCACCCTGCCTTATTTTTTATTGGCGTACAGCTGGTGGTGCAATGGTAAAGAATCCACTTGCAAACTCAGGAGACGCAAGAGAAGCCAGTTTGATCCCTAGGTTGGGAAGATCCCATGGAGTAGGAAGTGGCAACCTACTCCAGTATTCTTGCCTGGAAAATTTCATGGACAGAGGAGCCTGGTGGGTTACAATCCATAGGGTCGCAAAGAGTTAGACATGACAGAGCACACATGCATACATAGTTGCTTTATAATGCTGCGCTAGTTTCTGCTATAAAATGAAGTGAATCACTTCCGTGTGTGTGTATATGTGTGTGTGTGTGTGTGTGTATATATCCTCTCCACGCTGGATCTCCCCGCTATTCTTCCTCCATCCCGTCTAGGTCATCACAGAGCACCTAGCTGAGCTCCCTGTGCTATGGAGTAGGTATCCACCAGCTACCTGTGTCACACATGGCAGGGCACATATGTCAATCTTGATCTCCCAATTCATCCCACCTCTCCCCTTCAAGTCCACGTCTATTCCCTATGTCTGTTCTTACCCCTCAAATAGGTCCACCTGTACCATTTTTCTAGATTCCATATACATGTGTTAATATATGACATTTGTTTTTCTCTTTCTGACCTACTTCACTCTGTATGTCACTCTCTAGGTCCATCCATGTCTCTACAAATGATACGATTTCATTTCTTTTTATGGCTTAGTAAGATTCCATTGTATATGTACATCTTCTTTATCCATCCATCTGTTGATGGGCATTTAGATTGCTTTCATGTTCTGATTATTATAAATAGTGCTGCTATGAACACTGGGGTACATGTATCTTTTTGAATTATGGTTTTCTCAGGGTATGCGCCAGTATAAAATACTTAGAGGAAAGCATAGGAAGAACACTCTTTGACATAAATCATAGCACTATATTTTAGGTACTCTTCCTTGATCTCCTTCCCTTTCTCAAGGGCTGAGAGACAAAGTTGTTGACAGCAGCAACTGCCTTTCTTTAGTCACTGCAACCAGCAAGTCTTAATTTGCAAACTCTGACCCCAAAGAAGAGAAACATTAGAAATAAACAATTTGGACCTACACCTTCCTCCCATCCCACTCTCTAACCATCCTGCTTAAACTGGCCTTTGGCTTTATGGAGGTAATAAAGTTTATTAAAGACAGAAATATCAAATCTAGATTCCAAATTAACAAGCAAATATAGGAACTCAGGGTGAGTCTACCACATCACTTAGAAAAGGAAGGAAAGAACTTCCTCTACCCAGGACAAGACTAAAAAATCTTGACACAAATGCTCCCAAACCCACTCCCGCCTCTCTCCCTCTTGTTCCCTACAAGCATTCTGCTCTTATTTCAAAGTGCAAGTAGCAGGAGGGGGAAAAAAAAAGTTATGAATCTGTCATATTTGCATATAGCTATCAAACAGAACATTTGAAACTCCTGTCAGCTTTGTATTGAAATATTTTCATCCTGATTAAGTCCACATAAAGGAAAGCAATTGGTTTTCCTTATACTTAAAGTGGGCTTCCCTGGTGGCTCATACGGTAAAGCATCTATCTGCAATGCAGGAGATCTGGGTTCAGTCCTTGAGTCAGGAAGATCCCCTGGAGAAGGAAATGGCAGCCCACTCCAGTATTCTTGCCTGGAAAATCCTATGGAAGGAGGAACCTAGTAGACTACAGTCCATGGAGTCGCAAAGAGTTGGACACGACCGAGCAACTTCACTTCACTTATACTTTAAACATATACATACAACAATTTCCTTTCAGAAGATGTATTGGCTCAATAACTTTCTTCTGGGGCTTTCCTGGAAGCTCAGTGGTAGAGAATCTGCCTGTCAATGCAGGAGACGAGACGTGAGTTCAATCCCTGGGTGGGGAAGATCCCCTGGAGAAGGAAATAGCAATAGCAACCCTCTCCAGTATTCTTGCCTGGAAAATCTCATGGACAGCGGAGCCTAGCAGGTTACAGTCCATGGGGTCACAAAAGAGTTGGACATGACTTAGTGACTAAACAACAACTTTCTGCTATGATACCATCCATTCATGAGCCATATGCGTAAGTGTGCATGTGTACATATGCTTGTGTTCGTGTGTGATTATATATGTGTATGCATGTGTGTGTGAGGTCATGTGTGTGTGTGCACGTGCAACTAAACAAAAAAATGCTGTCTTCATTCTGGACATAAGTGTTAAAAAATACCAAATTATGTAACTTTCAACTATAGTCACTCAGTCACGTCTGACTCTTTGTGAGCCCATGGACTATAGCCCACCAGGCTCCTCTGTCCATGGAATCTTCCAGGCAAGAACACTGGAGTGTGTTGCCATTTCCTTCTCCAGGGGATCTTCCTGACCCAGGGATCAAACCCGAGTCTCCCGCATTATAGGCAGATTCTTTACCATCTGACTCACCAGGGAATATCTATTTAAATTGTAACAGCACCCTGAAGTGGATTTAGAAGAAGATTGAATGAAAACAGACTTCCCAAATGTGGTATCTCATCCTTGCCAGATACATTTGTGTCTGGAAACACTCTCTGAAGGATATGACAACAGGCTTTTTTTTTTTTTTTTTATGTGAATTGGAGGAAGGAAGATTGTGATCATGATGAAAACTGTTTTGTTTTTTTTTTTAATTTTCTAAATGGAGGAATAGTTGATTTACAATATTATATTAGTTTCAGGGGTACAACATAGTGATTCAAAAATCTGATTATCTTCCATTAATAGCTGTTATAAAACATTGGGTATATTCTGTGTTGTCTATTATACCCTTGTAGCTTAGCTATTTTATACACAGTAGTTCATACCTCTTCATCTCCAAACCCTTCTTGTCCCTCCCCACTTCCTTCTCCCCACTGGTAACCACTAGGTTATTTTCTCTTCTGTGAGTCTATTTTTTATTATACTCACCAGTTTCTTTTATTTTTTAGACTTCATATATAAGTGATAACATAGAGTATTTGTCTTCCTGACTTATTTCATAATAGTTTCATGAGCCCATATTTATTACACTTCTCAACCTAGAAGCTAGTCAGTGGCTTATAGTTGATGATTTAAATGCTGGACAGACTCCTAGGAATCACTGTTCCATGATCCTCTCCTCAGATAAATGGTGCCCCCAACACAGGGAAACAAGGGTACAGTAAAATCTGGGCCTGGTAATTTTGGATATTGCTTCAACATGTGGCTTTAGGAAGTTGAACAATTAAAGAATGATGTTAATGTGAACTAAGATCCTAAAAGAACAAAGGATGGGAAAGCTCTCAGAACATCTAAAATATCCAAAATTCATTCATTTCCAATCCTTATTATTTAAATCTTTTAAAATTGATATCTAATTTACATACCAGAAAATTCACTTTTTTAAAGTGCGCAATTCAGAGTCAACCCTTTCTACCACCCAAAACAGACTTATTTGTGACAGAAACTGGAGATATGCTATAGAAATGCAAAGAAAATCCCTCATCACTGCTGGAGCTTCATCAAACCTAACTGTCTAGGGTCACCATCCTTTTGAGCATCCATGACCATCCTGAGTTCAAATTCTCTAACTGAAGAGTTCTGTGACTATGAGCAATTTATTTACTATCTCTTGGCCCCTATGTCCTCATGGACAAAATGGAAGATAATGATGACAGCAATCATCTTAACAAGACTGTTCTCAGGATTAAAATGATGCCTGTTTTAAAATATTGCAGTAGATATTCAGTGACTGCTAGGAAAGATGCAACAGAATTCCGTTTGCTCAGAATTCAGTAATATTTGTTCATTCAATATGCATTATGTCCCAGGCCCTGAGTTAGGCCCTGAAAAGAGAAAGAAGACACAGAGAAGCAAAAAGAAGGAGGTGGAGGAGAGAAAAGGGAGGACCTTGAGCAGGGGGGAATGGGGGCAGAGAAAGAGAAGAAAAAAGAAGGAAAGAAGGAAGATGTAAAGTGTATATCCTCAAATTTCAAGGAAGTTTAAAATCTAAGAAGGAAAGATGTATATATCAATAGTAAAAAGTAAGGTTTAAAAACGTGAATGAATGAGTGAAAGGTTTCAGTGCAAAGAAGATTCACTTTTGGTTCAGATAATCCTGAAAAACTGGCTTTTATTGTCATTTGAAGTATTGACAACTAATTTCTAGACACAAACCATTGTCACATTTTTTATGAGCTACAAAGCAAGAGACAGAATGGCAGGGGCTTGGACCAGGATAAGCATTTCAGCTCTGGCTGCTCTTCCGGAACCATCTGCTGTTTCTCTCCCAGTCTTTCTTTGTAAAGATTTTCTCCACTGTCTAGTTCCCTCCTTGGCCTCTTCTCCACTTATTGCTTGAAAAAAAGTTTGAAGATCATTATGGGAAATGTCTACACATTGCCCATAAACTCTGAATGGGAAAGTCAGTGTAGAAATGAAACAAATAAATGCAGTTTCAAAATAGATAAAGTGTGCACATAACCCCAGTGGACTGGAAGAATATTTAGATAAGTGACTAGGGAAAAGAATTTTCATGCTGTCATCTGCTAACGCTAATGATTTAATTAAATTAGAAAAATTCCACTGCCAAAAGCGAAAAATCCAAATATGTGGCGTGCTGGGGGAATTATAAACCCACTACCAAACGCATTCTGTTCAAACTTAATTTTTTTACTTTAAGAAGGCCATGCAGAGCTACACTTAAAAAAAAAAAAACATTCAATTTCAAGAGAGTATTTTCCATCTGGGGCCAGTTGGGGAGAGTATGCTTTAAACTCTGTAAAGACGGCTGAGAAGCAACATGACTTGTTAAGGAAACAGTTTATGAAAAGCATCAGTTGTAAAAATCCAGCAAAAGATTTTACCATGACATTCCCATACATTGCTAAATTCATTATTGCTCATTAAATGTCTTTGCACACAAATGAAAAATCAAAATGATTCAGGAAATGGATATAGTAAAATCAATCGAAAGCCAGTACATTTTTGTCAAGGCTTTAGCTGGTAATTAGAATATGTCTCCCTGCCTGAAGCTTTTTTTTTTTTTTTTTTTACTTTTTTCACTTTATCTAGTCTACTTTTAGAGTAACCTCCTCACACAATTCCCCTGCCCCAAATAATTTTGATGCAAAAAAAAAAATTAGAATCCTAGTAAATCAAAATTAAGGGATTAAGTCTTAAAAACCCATCAATATGCTGAAAGCCACAGAAAGAATTCTTAATAAACCGAAAGTGACATTAAAGATGTTCTAAGTCATACTAGCTGTCAAAATGGAAGGTATACAAATGTCTCAAAGATGTTTACCTTCTTAATTCAATGTTTAATTAAATTGAGTACTATTCATTTGTGGGGAGGAAAATGAGCTAAAATCTCTTTAAAAGGTGAAACAGTTGACCACCAACTTAAACTAACAGCTACAAAGACTTAAGTTTTGCTTTTGTGTGTATGTGTGTATATGCACATACTTATATGTTCAATATATGTATATATCCTATCCACATATGTACATATATTTACATAGCACATATAAATATGTGTACACATATACACATATATATGTATATATGGTCATTATTTCTCCCAAGTTATAAACAATAACAATCAAAACTTCTCATTATTTGAGCTTTTTTTTTTCATGTGATGGGTTGATTCATTTTATTTGGGCTTTGAAGGCTCAAGAATAAGAGAAGTCCTATGGATACCTGGGTAAACCAGTGCTTCTCAAATTCAAGAACAGGACTCACTGGTGGAGCTCATTAAAACACTGATTCTGATTCATTGGGTCTTGGTAAAGCCTGAGATTCTTCATTTCTAATAAGCTGATGTTCCTAGTCTGTGGATTGCACTTTGATAATAAAGGGTCTGAAACTTAGAGAATTTATGTGTACATAGAAGAGTGAAATTCTGAGAATTTCCTCATAAAGCTATGCTCATCTAGCTAGATGTTCTGATGATGTAGTTCTTGACATGACTTAAGATCCTTCACTGACTATACAGTTTAGCTCATTATGTACAATAATTCTAGCTTCTTTTCATACTTGCAATTACAGATCCTGAGGTTTAAATGCTTTCTTCTGGGATCTCGTTTCACTTACCCACCGGAGCAGTCATTGCTTCTTAAAATAAACCTAACAAGTGTATTTGGTAAATTTTGGTAATTACTTGAATCTACCAGGACAAACACCAGTGGTAAAGAATCCACCTGCCAATGCAGAAGTAAGTGACTCTGGTTTGATCCCTGGATTGGGAAGCTCCCCTGGAGGAGGACATGGCAACCCACCCCAGTATTCTTGCCTGGAGAAACCCATGGACAGAGGAGCCTGGCAGGCTACAGTCCTAGGGTTGCAAAGAGTCAGACATGGCTGAAGAGACTTAGCACGCATGCATCCACACAAACCAGGAATAAAGCTCACACTGCCTTTCGCAGTATCCCATTTCACATTTGCGGTTCTCGCATGGTTAGAACATTTCAATCTGTCTCTTGAATTTTCACCCACTGGGCATCATCTCTTTTCCCTGGAGCAAAAAAAAAGTTTTATTTTACTCAAGCAAAATACCCACAGCTTCTTCTTCAACATTTTCTCTTAGGAGAAAGTTGCTACAGACCTTACCCTCTTTGTCACTGTCTCTAGTACTTGCTAGAACTTGATGAAATTCCGTGACATAATGTCTTTTATTCTAGTTCTTAAAAAAAAAATTACATCATAATATGTGCATTTATTCTCTTTGTAAAAGATAAAAGCTGTAAAAAAAAAAAGTATAGACATTGTAATGTAAAACTGTATATTAACTGAACCTATTTAACTCCTCTCCCTAGAGATAATCATTTTAAATAGCTTTTCTATTTCTTTACCTGTAGAAACATGTACCGGAGAAAGCAATGGCACCCCACTCCAGTACTCTTGCCTAGAAAATCCCATGGGTGGAGGAGCCTGGTAGGCTGCAGTCCATGGGGTCGCAAAGAGTTGGACACAACTGAGCGACCTCACTTTCACTTTTCACTTTCATGCATTGGAGAAGGAAATGGCACCCCACTCCAGTGTTCTTGCCTGGAGAATCCCAAGAACAGGAACCTGGAGGGCTGCTGTCTATGGGGTCGCACAGTGTCTAATACGACTGAAGCGACTTAGCATCAGCAGCAACAGCAGAAAGATGTACATTTATTAACATTGCTTTTTTCCATTTTATAGATATAGATAGGATAAGCATCTATTGTTCTGTGACATTTGTAAAACCTGGTAGATTCTATATACATGGGCCTAATTCATCCTTCTTATAGTTTTGTATTACTCTACAGAATGAATGAGCAATAAATTGCTTGTTAATTTATGAATAGAAATTTAGATGGACATTGATATTTTCTGACTCTAGATGGTGCTGCCATGAGCATTATGTATGCTTCTTTTGTGCCTTTGGAAGTTCCTTTATAAAGTATATATCTTTAAAGGTATAATTATAGTGTAAAAAGGGCTTCCCTGTTGGAGTTGCAGAGTCAGACATGACTGAAAAACTAAGCACACAGCATAGTGTAAAAATTTTAACTTTTGATTGAAATCGCTAATAGCCTTTGAAAATATTTTAAGATTGTACATTATCACCAGCAGTATATGAGACTACCTATTTTGCACATGATTCTCGTTGCTGAATAGAATCAATCTTTAAACTTTCCCAAGGTGGTTGAGAAAGAGGGAAGAAAGAAGGGAGGGCAGGAAGGAAGGAAGAAGAGAAGGAAGGGAGGAGAAGGAAAGGAAGGGAGAAAGAGAGAAAAAGAAGGAAAAAAAGAGGAAGGGAGGGAAGAAAGGAAGGAAGGAAGGTTTCATGGTTTTACTTTACACACCATGATTATTAGTGAGGTTGGACATCTTTATATGTTTGTTGGTCAAATGAATTATTTTTGTCTGCATTGCTTATTAAATTATTTCCCTATTAATACATTCTGAATATCTATTCATCATTAAGGGGTGTTACAAATATTTCTTTCACATTTGTCTTTTGGTTCTTTACTTTGTTCATCACTGTATAGAATGCTGTAACAGCAGTAATCAAATGCATCAATCTTTGCCTTTAAAGATTCTCTTTAAAGGCAAAGAGAATGTTATGCTATGTTCTCTTTCAGTTATATTCTCTTCATATTTTTATGGTCACATCTGAATGTACTTTTATCCATGGTGTATAGTTTTAATTTTGCTTTTTAAAGATATTCACTAGTTCTGTGATTAAAGTTTCCCCCCACTGATTTGAAATGCTTCCGAATAATAAAAAGTTCAGTGTGTATGTGGTTCTTTTCCTAGTCACCATGCTGTACATTAGATCCCCAGAACTTACTCATCTTATAATTAAAAGCTTGTACACTTTGGCCAACATCTTCCCATTCCCCACCCCCCAGGCCATGGCAACCATCATTGTACTTTCTGTTTCTGTGAGTTTAGCTTTTTTAGATTCCACATGTAAGTGAAATCACAGTCTTTCTCTGACTTTTTTAGCATTCTGCCCTCAAGGTATCTACGTCTTGTCACAAATGGCTGAATTGCCTTCTTTTTATGGCTGAATAGTATTCCATTGGATATACTCACAATGTATGTCTGTGTGTACGTGTGTGCAAGTGTACAGTATGGTGACTATAGTTAATAATGATGTATTGTATACTTGAAAGTTGCTGGATAATAAATATGAAACGTGCTCACCATACACACACACACACAATTATAATTAGTAAAGTGATAAAGGTATTAACTAACTTTATTGTGGTCATCATTTTGAATATATAGATGTATCAAGTCATCACACTGTATACCATAAACTTATACTTTATGTAATTATATTTCAGTAAAGCTTGGGGGGTGTGGAGAAACGAAATGCTTGGTTATTTTTGTGAATGGATTAGACGGCCTCCTGAGCAGTTGAATTGAAGGCAGTGCATTTACTCTACTTGATTACAACTTTCTTTATACATTTACTTGAGGTTCTTCTTATAGGAAGGAACCACAACTGACAAGAACACGCTAGACCAGGAATTAACCTTTCTGAGTCTTGAGTCCTCCTTTTTTCAGTGGATTTTTTTTTAAATTTTGCATCGCTTTTTCCACATTTAAATTTTTTTATTTGTAATGTTTAAATCTTCTTTATTAAATTTTTTTCTTCTAATTGCTCCCCTTCTCCCAGGAAACTATTATCATAGATACACTGTTTATCTATTTATGTACTATGGCCCCATGAAGTACTGTGACACATTTTGATTCTAAATTTTTTGCTCCAGTTATCAATTTTTGTCCCTGTTGAGAACATTTCTCTCTAAGGATATGAAATACGTTCAGGATTCTCAATTTCCTTTTCTGGGGAAAGTCAACTTGATTCTCTTACATAGTCAGCAAGACCTATGACTCTTCTGACCAAGAGAAGGTGCCAGAGTGACCATGAGTTCTGAGTTATTTCACTAGGTGCACAGTCATTTGATGAAGTGCCTCATGGGAAATGTAGGGTAGGAGAGATGACTGGGCATAGTTAGCAGTTATAAACCAAAAAGGATGACATATCGGGAATGTAACGTACATGAGGGAAACTGGCCCTGGGGGGACTGTGCCCACCTGGGTAGCACACAACTTTTCCGAAAAGGAAGCTGCCACTCAAATGCAGCCAAAACTACCATACAGGAATGAAGGTCATTTTATCAAGCCCTTCCATTTTTCAAGAGAAGCCCAAAGTTCATGTATTTATACAAAATTTCTCCATTTGTAAACATTGTTTAGATTTTAAAAATATATGTCACAAGCCCAATAAATTCATCTCTGAGAAGTGTGCAGACTAAAAGCTACAAACTTGCAAATTTTGACTACAGGAATTCTTACAAACCTCCTTCTTCCTCTAAAATTTGATAGTTATTTTGAAATTTTTGAATGAATGTTAAACTCGATAAAAGTATAATCTTAAACACTAGTGCTAAAAACTAAGAACAGCAATTGTTGGGGGGTGAGGTGCAATTTAATTTCCCACCACCTGTCTGTGCAAAAGAAAAAAATCCTAATTTTTGTTCAAAGATAATATATTATCCTTTCGTATGAAGTCAAAACGTGGAGGCAATTACCTTAAGTCATAGAATAAGTTCTGAGATCATAAAGGTTTTTTCTCCTTACTTTAAAATTAAAGTATTACTTAGGTTACTGAATAATTTTTAGATATTCATGTATGCCATTATATGGTTTCCCTGTTGGCTCAGATGGTAAAGAATCTGCCTGCAATGCAGGAAACCTGGGTTCAATCCTTGGATTGGGAAGTTCCCCTGGAGAAGGGAATGGCAACTCACTCCATTACTCTTTATAGCATGAGATTTAAAAGTCTTTCCTTCAAAGACAATTTTATATATTTCCTTAATTTAATAGATTCTCCAAGGTATGTAAATATATATTTCTGTAATCTTTTGGTTGCCTTTATGTTTTTTCTCCCTTAGGGGTCACTAAGAGTCGGACACGACTGAGCGACTTCACTTTCATTTTTCACTTTCATGCATTGGAGCAGGAAATGGCAACCCACTCCAGTTCTTGCCTGGAGAATCCCAGAGACGGCAGAGCCTGGTGGGCTGCCATCTATGGGGTCGCACAGAGTCAGACAAGACTGAAGTGACTTAGCAGTAGCAGTAGCAGTATTAGTATTTAGTATTAGTATTTCTGTCTCATCTACACAAAAAATAATTAACATCATGTGGATATTTTGATTGGTCACACTAATTATCTGAATTACAACCAGATTATTACCTCATATTTTGCTGTGTAGCTGGTCTCTGTTGGGTTTAGCAAATCTCAATATATTTTAGAAATTCAAATATAGGCTTTATATATCCGATTCTGTTACTGACTACTTATATTATCTTCAACAAATTAACCAAAATACCTAGACCTCAGCTTCATCTCACATATAAAGAAAAATAAAGCAAGTGATATTTAAGATTTCTTTTGACCCCAAAATATGTTGAACTATAAAGTAATTTATATACATAAAAACCTTTGGTTTTTAAATTAATTGCATCTCTTAATTTTCAGCTTTGTTGAGATACAATTCATATAATATTGACTCATTTAAAGTGTACAGCTCAGCGGTTTCTAGTTAGTTCACAGAACTGTGCAATTATCAGCACAATCTAATTTTACAAAATTTTTACTTTGAGCATTCATTAACAATTCTTCATATGGATATATGTTTTCATTTCTCTTGCAAATATACCTAAAAGTAGAATTGTTGGGTTAAGTGGAAACTCTCAGTTTAGCATTTTGAGAAACCACCAAATTGTTTTCCAAAGTGGTTATACCATTTTATATTCTCACTAGCAATGTATTAGCATTTTAATTTCTCCACACCTTTGCCTACATTCGGTATTGTCTATATTTATTGTAATCACTTCAGTGGATTTCAAGTGATTTTTCATCATAGTTTTGACTTCCATTCCCTTAATAACCAATAATGTTTAGCATCTTTCCATGTGTTTATTTTGTTTGGAGAAATATTTATACAGACATCTGCCCATTGGATGATCTCTCATTTTATTTTTCAGTTGTAAGAGTTCTTTCTTTATTCTGGTTACAAGTCCCTTGTCAGATATACTATTTGCAAATATTTTCTCTCATTTTGGGGGTTATCATTTTATTTTTATGACAATGTCCCTTGATGCAAAAATATTTTTTAATTTTCTTGACATCCAAGCTATCTACATTTTTGTTTTGTTGCTAATGCTTTCGGTGTCATTTCTAAGAAACCCTGGCCTACTCCAAAGTTGTGAAGATTTACTCCTATCGTGTGTGTGTTAGTAGCTCAGTTGAGTCTGACTCTGCGACCCCATCGACTATAGCTTGCCAGGTTCCTCTATCCATGGAATTCTCCAGGCAAGAATACTAGAGTGGGTTGCCATTTCCTTTTCCAGGGGATGTTCCAAACCAAGGGATCAAACCCAGGTCTCCTGCATTGTAGGCAGATTCTTTACTGTCTGAGCCACCAGAGAAGTCCTGAAACATAGAAATTTTATGATCTTATGTTTTACACTCAGGTCTGTGATTTGAGTTAACTTTTGTGTATGATGTGAGGTAGAGGTCCAAATTCATTCTTTTACATATGGATATCCAATTGTTTGGGCTTCCCTGATAGCCCAGATGGTAAAGAATCTGCCTGCAATGCAAGAGACCATAATTCAATTCCTGGGTCCAGAAGATCCCCTGGGGAAGGGATAGTCTACCCAAATCCAGTATTCTTGGGCTCCCTGGTATCTCAGACAGTAAAGAATCTACTGCATTGTGGGAGATCTGGGTTCAAGTCCTGGGTTGGGAAGATTCTTTGGAGGAGGGCATGGCAACCTACTCCAGTATTCTGGCCTGGAGAATCCCCATGGACAGAAGAGCCTGGAGTGCTACAGTCCATGAGGTCACAAAGAGTTGGACATGACTGAGTGACTAAGTACAGCACAGCACACCCAATTGTTCTAGTAATATTCACTGAAGAAATTATTCTTTCACCCTGAGAATTGTCTTGGTAAAAGAGGAGAGTGAAAAAGTTGGCTTAAAGCTCAACATTCAGAAAACAAAGATCATGGCTTCTGGTCCCATCACTTCATGGGAAATAGATGGGGAAATAGTAGAAACAGTGTCAGACTTTATTTTGGGGGGCTCCAAAATCACTGCAGATGGTGATTGCAGCCATGAAATTAAAAGACGCTTACTCCTTGGAAGAAAAGTTATGACTAACCTAGACAGCATATTCAAAAGCCAAGACACTACTTTGCCGACTAAGGTCCGTCTAGTCAAGGCTATGGTTTTTCCAGTGGTCATGTATGGATGTGAGAGTTGGACTTTGAAGAAGGCTGAGCACTGAAGAATTGATGCTTTTGAACTGTTGGTGTTGGAGAAGACTCTTGAGAGTCCCTTGGACTGCAAGGAGATCCAACCATTCCATTCTGAAGGAGATCAGCCCTGGGATTTCTTTGGAAAGAATGATGCTAAAGCTGAAGCTCCAGTACTTCAGACACCTCATGCAAAGAGTTGACTCATTGGAAAAGACTTTGATGCTGGGAGGGATTGGGGGCAGGAGGAGAAGGGGACGACCCAGGATGAGATGGCTGGATGGCATCATGGACTCGATGGACGTGAGTCTGAGTGAACTCCGGGAGATGGTGATGGACAGGGAGGCCTGGCGTGCTGCGATTCATGGGGTCGCAAAGAGTCGGACATGACTGAGCGACTGAACTGAACTGAATTGAACCCTTGTCAAAAATAATCAATCATATCTGTGACAGTTTATTTCTATGTTCTCAATTCTCTTCACCTGAAATTTCTGTCTAGCCTATGTCAGAACCACAGTATCTTGATTAATATAGCTTTGTAGTCAGTTCTGAATTGGGAGTGTGAGTCTTTCAACTTTGGTCTTCATTTTCAAGATGATGTAGGCTATTTTCCATATGAATATGCCTGTATTTTCATATGAATTTTAGCATCAGCTTATAAATTTCTGAAAAAAGACAGCTGGAGTTTTCATACAGATTGCACTGAGTCTGTAGATCAAACTGGAGAGTATTTCCATCCTAACAATGCTAAGTTTTCTGATCCATGAAAATAGGATGCCTTTCTACTTATTTAGACCTTTTAAATTTTCTAACAATATTTTGTAAATTTTGGTGTATAAGTCTTAACAATGTTTTGCTAAGTGTATTCCTAGATAGCATATTCTTTTGGTTGGTATTATATATAAGATTGTTTCCTTGATTAGAATTTTGGATTGTTCATTGCATTTATCCCTTTTAAGCTTCAAGATGAAAAATTAGGTCATACTTCATTCTAACTTTTTTTGTGTGTGTTGCTTTAAATGATGCACTCATTTTTATTTTAGTTCTGCATAATATATTAATATTTTCAAATTTAATTTTTTAATTTTTTTAATGAAGTTGTGAAAAGATTCATAGCAGTTGTATAGAAAATGTGTGAATTGAAGTTAAGCTGAATGCCTGGCTACTGAATCATTTAGAATAAATGGCAATAGACTCCATCACCCTGCACTAGTACACATTGACTCCTTACTGAATGTACAGCAGTGACATTGTCTTAGTTCCCACATTTGCTACTCACACATTTTTCTCTATCTACCAAGCAAACTGCATTTAACTTCCATAATGCATTAAAAACAGTTGTTAAGAGACTAACACATAATAAATACCCTCTTCATTTCCCAGCTTGTTGCTTTAAATATTTGCATTTTCCCATTAAAGAAAGCATTTCTTTTGACTGCAAAAGAAAAAATAAAATTGTAACATGAAGCTGAATTTCAGCTTTACATTGGGGGATTCCATTCAAATCTTTCCAAAGTTGCTGCCATACCACTGCCTTTTAAAATTATCCTAATGTTGTTCAAGGTAAAAAAAAATGTAATTATACATCTTGGAGGAACAATAAGATAAATTCTGATTACTAGGTCTTTTCCTGGCAAATATAACATGTATTTAGATTGAAAGAGTCCAATTAGGTCAGTGGCTCTTAAAAACTTCAAGTATCAGAGGAAGTTAAATACACAACACCTTGAAAAAATACAAACATTTACTATGTGTAAAATTTTTTCCACAATTCTAAGGATTTATGGTAATCTGCAGCCCAATCATGGATAGATAAATGGACCTCAAAGTAAGAGCTTCCCATTAATTAATAGCTGGGAAAGATACATAATTTTTGTAGGTTTACACACCCTCTATTTTATATTATCTATAAACAAGATAAACATCTCTATGAACCAGAAACTGCGCTCAGAAAATGTACTAACATCCTGGGTCTACTGAGTTCCGGGTGTAGAAGCACACAAAAATAAGAAAGAGGTTGATACCTAATATGCAAGAGAGACATCAAATAAACAACCTAATGTTATACTTAAGCAACTAAAAAGAAGAACAAAATACACCCAAAGCTAGTAGAAGGAAAGAAACCATAAAAATCAGAGCAGAAATAAATGAAAAGGAAATGAAAGAGACTATCAGTTCAGTTCAGTTGCTCAGTCATGTCTGACTCTGCAACCCCATGAATCACAGCATGCCAGGCCTCCTTGCCAATCACCAGCTCCCAGAGTGTATCCAAACTCATATGCATTGAGTCGGTGATGCCATCCGCCAACACATCCTCTGTCATTCCCTTCTTTTCCCGCACCCAATCCCTCCCAGCATCAGGGTCTTTTCCAATGAGTCAACTCTTTGCATGAGGTGGCCAAAGTATTGGAGTTTCAGCTTCAACATCAGTCCTTCCAATGAACACTCAGGACTGATCTCCTTTAGGATGGACTGGTTGGATCTCCTTGCAGTCCAAGGGACCCTCAAGAGTCTTCAACACCATGGTTCAAAAGCATCAATTCTTCGGTGCTCAGCTTTCTTCACAGTCCAACTCTCACATACATGACCACTGGAAAAACCATAGCCTTGACTAGACGGACTTTTATTGGCAAAGTAATTTCTCTGCTTTTGAATATGCTGTCTAGGTTGGTCATAACTTTCCTTCTAAGGATTAAGCATTTTTAAATTTCATGGCTGCAATCACCACCTGCAGTGATTTTGGAGCCCAGAAAAATAAAGTCTGACACTGTTTCCACTGTTTCCCCATCTATTTTCCATGAAGTGATGGGACCGGATGCCATGATCTTCGTTTTCTGAATGTTGAGCTTTAAGCCAACTTTTTCACTCTCCTCTTTCACTTTCATCAAGAGGCTCTTTAGTTCTTCTTCACTTTCTGCCATAACGGTGGTGTCATCTGCATATCTGAGGTTATTGATATTTCTCCCAGCAGTCTTAATTCCAGCTTGTGCTTCATCCAGCCCAGCGTTTCTCATGATGTACTCTGCATAGAAGTTAAATAAGCAGGGTGACAATATACAGCCTTGACGTACTCCTTTTCCTATATGGAACCAGTCTGTTGTTCTATGTCCAGTTCTAACTGTTGCTTCCTGACCTGCATACAGGTTTCTCAAGAGGCAGGTCTGGTGGTCTGGTATTCCCATCTCCTTCAGAATTTTCCATGGTTTATTGTGATCCACACAGTGAAAGGCTTTGGCATAGTCAATAAAGCAGAATAGCAAAGATCAATAAAACTAAAAGCTGCTTCTTTGAAGAGATAATCAAATTGACAAACTGTTAGCCAGACTCATCAAGAAAAAAAAAAGAAGACCAAATCAATAAAATTAGAAATGAAGTAACAATTACAACAGACAACACAAAAATACAAAGGATCATAAGAGAAAACTCTGAGCAACTGTATGTCAATAAAATGGACAACTTGGAAGAAACAGAGACATTCTTAGACAAGTGTAACCTTCCAAAACTGAACCAGAAAGAAATAGAAAATATGAACATAACAATCACAAGCACAGAAATCAAAACTATAATAAAAAATCTTCCAACAAAAGTCCAGGGCCAGATGGCTTCATAGGTGAACTCTACCAAAAGTTTAGAGATGAGCAAAAACCTACCCTGCTCAAACTCTTCCAGAAAATTGCAGAGGAAGGAAAACTCCCAAACTCATTCTACAAGGTAACAATCACACTAATGGCAAAACCAGACAAAGAAGCCATAAAAACAAAAAAGAAAGGAAGAAAGAAAGAAAATTTGAGGCCAATATCACTGATGAACATAGATGCAAAAATCCTCAACAAAATTCTAGCAAACAGAATCCAACTACACATTAAAAAGATCATACAACATAATTAAGTGGGCTTTATCCCAAGAATGCAAGGATTCCTCAATATGTACAAATTAATCAGTGTGATTCACCATATTAACAAATTGAAAGATAAAATCATCACCAACAGATGCAGAGAAAGCCTGTGACAAAATTCAACACCCACTTATGATCAAAAAAAAAAAAAAAACTCTCCAGAAAACTGGCATAGAAGGAACATACCTCAACATAATAAAGGCCATATATGACAAACCCACAGCATACATCTTTAATGGTGAAAAACTTAAAGCATTTCCTCTAAATTCAGGAACAACATCACAGTACTGTTTATAATAGCCAGGACATGGAAGCAACCTAGATGTCCATCAGCAAATGAATGGATAAGAAAGCTGTGGTACATATATACTATGAAGTATTACTCAGCCATTAAAAAGAATACATTTAAATCAGTTCTAATGAGGTAAATGAAACTGGAGCCGATTATACAGAGTGAAGTAAGCCAGAAAGAAAAACACCAATACAGTATACTAACACATATATATGGAATTTAGAAAGATGGTAATGATAACCCTATATGCGAGACAGCAAAAGAGACACAGATGTAAAGAACAGACTTTTGGACTCTGTGGGAGAGGGAGAGGGTGGGATGATTTGGGAGAATGGCATTGAAACATGTATACTATCATGTAAGAAACGAATCGCTAGTCTAGGTTTGATACAGGATACAGGATGCTTGGGGCTGGTGCACTGGGATGACCCAGAGAGATGATATGGGGAGGGTGGTGGGAGCGGGGTTCAGGGTTGGGAACTCATGTACACCTGTGGTGGATTCATGTCAATGTATGGCAAAACCAATACAGTATTGCAAAGTAAAAAAATAAAATTTAAATTAAAAAAAAAATAAATTCAGGAACAAGACAAGAAAGCTCACTCTCACCACTATTCTTCAACATAGTTTTAGAAGTCCTAGCCATGGTAATCAGAGAATAGAAAGAAATAGAAGGAATTCAGACTGGAAAAGAAAAAATAAAACTCTCACTGTTTGCAGATAACATGATTCTCTACATAGAAAACCCTAAAGATGCTATCAGAAAATTACCCAGTCAATGAATATTTGAACCACAGTGGAACTTGTTGTGCCTCTTAAATGTTTACACTGTATTTGTAAGTACTTTGAGGTAAAATAACTGTGTGTACATAGGTTATCTTTTTTAAAAACTCTTCAGTACAAAATTGTATATTATAAAATGGACATGGTGGAGAGTTCTGACAAAATGTGGTCCATTGAAGAAGAGAATGGCCAAACAACTTCAGTATTTTTGCCTTGAGAACCTCATGAACAGTAGGAAAGTATAAAAAGATATGATACTGAAAGATGAACTCCCCAAGTCAATAAGTACCCAATATGATACAGGAGAAGAGCAGAGAAATAGCTCCAGAAAGAATGAAGAGGCTGAGTCAAAGTGGAAATAAGGCCCAGTTGTGGATGTGTCTGGTGGTGAAAGTAAAGCCCAATTCTACAAAGAACAATATTGCATAGGAACCTGAAATGTTAGGTCCATAAATCAAGGTAAATTGGAAGTGGCCAAACAGGAGATGGCAAGAGTGAACATTGACATTTTAGGAATCAGTGAACTAAAATGGACTGGAATGGGTAAATTTAATTCAGATGACCATTATATCTACTACTGTGGGCAAGAATCCATTAGAAGAAATGGAGTAGCTCTCATAGTCAACAAAAGTATCCAAAATACAGTACTTATGTGTAATCTCAAAAACGACAGTATAATCTCTGTTCATTTCCAAGGCAACCCACTCAATATCAGGTCTATGCCCCAATCTATGCCAAAGAAGATGAAGTTGAATGATTCTATGAAGACCTAAAGGCCTTCTAGAACTAACATCTAAATTAGATGTCATTTTCAACATAGGGGTGCATGTGTGCTAAGTTGCTTTATGGTGTCCAACTCTTTGTGACCCTATGGACTGCAGCTCACCAGCCTCCTCTGTCCACAGAGTTTCCATGCAAGGATTCTGGAGTCAGTTGCCATTTCCTTCTCCAGGGGATCTTTTGGGCTCAGGGATCAAACCTCTGTCTCCTGTGCTTCCTTCATTGGTAGGCTGATTCTTTATCACTGAGTCATCTGGGAAGCACCATAGGGAACTGGAATGCAAAAGTAGGAAGTCAAGAGATACCTGGAGTGACAGGCAAGTTTGGACTTAGAGTACAAAATGAGTTAGAGCAAAGGCTAACAGAGTTTTGCCAAGAGAATGCACTGGTCCTAACACCCTCTTCCAACAATACAGGAGATGACTGTACTCATGGACCCCATCAGATGGTCAATACCAAAATCAGATTGATTATATTCTTATCAGATAAAGATGGAAAAGCTCTATATAGTCAGCTAAACAAGACCAGGAGCTGACTGTGGTTCAGATCATGAACTCAGATTTGCAAAATTCAGACTTAAATTGAAAAAAAGTAGGGAAAAGCACTAGGCCATTCAGATATGACCTAAATCAAATCTCTTAGGATTATACAGTGGAAGTGACAAATAGATTCAAGGGATTAGATCTGATGGACAGAGTGCCTGAAGAACTATGGATGCAGGTTTGTAACACTGTACATAGGGCAGTGATCAAGACCATCCCCAAGAAAAAGAAATCCAAAAAGGAAAAATGGTTGTCTGAGGAGGCCTTAAAATAGCCGAGAAAAGAAGAAAAGAAAAAGACAAAGGAGAAAAGGAAAGATACATCCATCTGAATGCAGAGTTCCAAAGAACAGCAAGGAGAGATAAGAAAGCCTTTCTAAGTGAACAATGCAAAGAAATAGAGGAAAACAAGAGAATGGGAAAGACTAGAGATCTTTTCAAGAAAATTAGAGATACCAAGGGACTATTTCATGCAAGGATAGGCACAATAAAGGACAGAAACTGTATGGACTTAACAGAAGCAGAAGATATTAAGAAGAGTTGAGAAGAATACACAGAACTATACAAAAAAGATCTTAATGACCCAAATAACCATGATTGTGTGATCACTCACCTAGAGCCAGACATCTTTGAGTATGAAGTCAAGTGGGCCTTAGAAAGCATTACTATCAACAAAGCTAGTGGAGGTGATGGAATTCCAGTTGAACTATTTCAAATCCTAAAACATGCTGCTGTGAAAGTGGTGCGCTCAATATGCTAGCAAATTCAGAAAACTCAGCAGTGGCCACAGGACTGGAAAAGGTCAGTTTTCATTCCAATACTGAAGAACCACAATGCCAAAGAATGTTCAAATGATTGTAAAATTGTACTTATTTCACATGCTAGCAAAGTAACGCTCAAAATACTTCAAGTTAGGCTTCAACGGTATGTGAACCAAAAACTTTCAGATATACAACCTGGATTTAGAAAAGGCAGAGGAACCAGAGATCAAATTGCCAGCATCCACTGGATCATAGAAAAAGCAAGAGAATTCCAGAAAAACTATCTACTATGACAAAGCTAGACAGCATATTAAAAAGCAGAGACGTTACTTTGGTGGCAAAGGTCCATCCAGTCAAAGCTATGATGTTTCCAGCAGTCATGTAAGGATGTGAGTGTTGGACCATGATGAAGGCTGATCAACGAAGAATTCAGGTTTTTGAACTGTGGTGTTGAAGAAGACTCTTGAGAATCCTTTGGACTACAAGGAGATCAAACCAGTCAATCTTAAAGGAAATCAGTCCTGAATATTCTTTGGAAGGACTGGTGCTAAAGCTGAAGCTTCAACACTTAGGCCACCTGATGCAAAGAGCTGATTCATTATGAAAAAAACCTGATGCTGGGAAAGACTGCAGGCAGAAGGAGAAGGGGATGACAGAGGATGAGATGATTGGATGGCATCACCAATTCAATGGACATGAGTGTGAGCAAACTCCGGGAGACATGAGGTCACAAAGAGTCAGGCATGACTGAGCAACTGAACAACAACAAATCAATGAATATAGTAAAGTTGCAGGATATAAATTTAATACACAGAAATCTTTTGCATTCCTATACACTAACAATGAAAAAACAGAAAGAGAAATTAAAGAAAAAAATCTCATTCACCATTGCAACAAAAAGAATAAAATTCGTAGGAATAGATTTACTGAAAGAGACAAAAGACTTGTATGCAGAAAACTCTAACACACTGAAAAGTAATCATTGATCAAACAAACATATGGAGAGATAAACCATGTTCTTGGATTGGAAGAATCAATAATGTGAAAATGACTGTATTACTCAAAGCAATCTATAGATTCACTGCAATCCCTATCAAACTATCAATGGTATTTTTCACAGACCTAGAACAAATTATGGGGAAGGAGGTAGAGGTGGGTCAAGGACGGGACCTATGTATAATTAATGCCTATTCATGTTGATGTATAGCAAAAATCATCACAATATTGTAAAGTAATTATCTTTTAATTAAAAGAATAAGTCATAAAAAGAAATTTCTATAAAGTTTGAAGCCAAAACGCAGCATGTTACTTTCAGAAAAGAGAGTTTTCCAAACTTAAAAGAAGGATGGTACAAACAAATTGCTATCCTAGACTTCAGATAATATAGTTTGCTGATCTGTACAACAGGAGGACAGGCTGTCTCAAAGATAAAAGTTTAACCAAGTCATTTATTTGCTCAGCTTTATATGAGATGTGCCCAATTTTATATTACTGGATAGATGCAGCAAGTACTCACATAAACTCTGATCTTGGATTGGGTATTTTGTAAGTCTTCCAGAGGTATCCACTAATCCTCTAGATAGAGAGAAGCATGGAGAGAAAATGGGGGGAAATCTACACTCAAGATGAAATGGAAAACAAAATACATGGAAACTGAGTAGAGAAACAAAATTTAAAATACAGAGAATTCATTGACCAAAACAAAAAAAAACTAAAACTGACAACAAAAGACGATACACATATATGGCCAAAAAGTACACGAAAAGGTGCTCAGTTCAGTTCAGTTCAGTCGCTCAGTCATGTCCAACTCTTTGCGACCCCATGGACTGCAGCACACCAGGCCTCCCTGTCCATCACCAACTCCCGGAGTTTACTCAAAATCTTGTCCATTGAGTCGGTGATACCATCCAACAATCACATCCTCTGTCATCTCCTTTCCTCCCGCCTTCAATCTTTCCCAGGATCAGGGTCTTTTCAAATGAGTCAGCTCTTTGCGTCAGGCGGCTAAAGTATTGGAGTTTCAGTTTCAACATCGGGCCTTCCAAAGAATATTCAGGACTGATTTCCTTTAGGATGGACTAATTGGATCTCCTTACAGTCCAAGGGACTCTCAAGAGTCCTCTCAAACACCACAGTTCAAAACAATCAATTCTTCGGCACTCAGGTTTCTTTATAGTCCAACCCTCAAATCCATACATGACTACTGGAAAAACCATAGCTTTTACTAGACAGACCTTTGTTGACAAAGTAATGTTTCTGCTTTTTAATATGCTGACTAGGTTGGTCATAACTTTTTTTCCAAGGAGTAAGTATCTTTTAATTTCATGACTGCAGTCACCATATGCAGTGATTTTGGAGTCCAGAAAAATAAAGTCTGACACTGTTTCCACTGTTTTCCCATCTATTTGCCATGAAGTGATGGGACCAGATGCCATGATCTTTGTTTTCTGAATGTTGAGCTTTAAGCCAACTTGTTCACTCTCCTCTTTCACTTTCATCAAGAGGCTCTTTAGTTCTTCACTTTCTGCCATAAAGGTGGTATCATCTGCATATCTGAGGTTATTGATATGTCTCCCTGCAATTTTGATTTCAGCTTGTGCTTCATCCAGCCCAGTGTTTCTCATGATGTACTCTGCATAAGTTAAATAATCAGGGTGATATACAGCCTTGACATACTCCTTTCCTAATTTGGAATGAGCCAGCTGTTCCATGTCCAGTTCTAACTGTTGCTTCCTGACCTGCATATACGTTTCTCAAGATGCAGGTCAGGTGGTCTGGTATTCCCATCTCTTTCAGAATTTTCCACAGTTTATTGTGATCCACACAGTCAAAGGCTTTGGCATAGTCAATAAAGCAGATATAGGTGTTTTTCTGGAACTCTCTTGCTTTCTCGATAAACTAACAGATGTTGGCAATTTGATCTCTGGTTCCTCTGCCTTTTCTAAAACCAGATTGACCACCTGGAAGTTCATAGTTCACATGTTGTTGAAGCCTGGCTTGGAAAACTTTGAGCATTATCTTACAAATGTGTGTGAGATGAGTGCAATTGTGCAACTGTGCAACTGTGTAGTAGTTTGATCATGCTTTGGCATTGCCTTTCTTAGGGACTGGAGTGAAAACTGACCTTTTTCAGTCCCATGGCCACTGCTGAGTTTTCTACATTTGCTGGCAGATTGAGTGCAGCACTTTCACAGCATTATCCTTTAGGATTTGAAACAGCTCAACTGGAATTCCATCACCTCCACTAGCTTTGTTCGTAGTGATACTTCCTAAGGCCCCCTTGATTTCACATTCCAGGATGTCTGGCTCTAGGTGAGTGATCACACCATTGTGATTATCTTGGTCGTGAAGATCTTTTTTATATAATTCTTCTGTGTATTCTTCACACCTCTTCTTAATATCTTCTGCTTCTGTTAGGTCCATACAGTTTCTGTCCTTTATTTAGCCCATCTTTGCAAGAAATAATCCCTTGGTATCTCTAATTTTCTTGAAGAGATCTCTAGTCTTTCCCATTCTATTGTTTTCCTGTATTTCTTTGCATTGATCACTGAGGAAGGCTTTCTTATCTCTCCTTGCTATTCTTTGGAACTCTGCATTCAAATAGGTATATCTTTCTTTTTCTCCTTTGCTTTTTGCTTCCCTTCTTTTCACAGCTATTTGTAAGGCCTCCCCAGGCAGCCATTTTGCTTTTTTGCATTTCTTTTCCATGGGGATGGTCTTGATCCCTGTTCTCCTGTACAATGCCACGAACCTCAGTCCATAGTTCATCAGGCACTCTGTCTATCAGATCTAGTCCCTTAAATCTATTTCTCACTTCCACTGTATAATCGTTAGGTGTTTGATTTAGATCATACTTGAATGGTCCAGTGGTTTTCCCTACTTTCTTCAATTTAAGTCTGAATTTGGCAATAAGGAGTTCATGATCTGAGAAACAGTCAGTTCCTGGTCTTGTTTTTGCTGACTGTATACAGCTTCTCCATCTTTGGCTGCAAAGAATAGAATCAATCTGATTTCGGTGTTGGCCATCTGGTGATGTCCATGTGTAGAGTTTTATGTTGTGTTGTTGGAAGAGGGTGTTTGCTATGACCCGTGCGTTCTCTTGGCAAAACTCTTTGCCTTTGCCCTGCTTCATTCTCTACTCCAAGGCCAAATTTGCCTGTTACTCCAGGTGTTTCTTGACTTCTTCCTTTTTCATTCTAGTCCCCTATTATGAAAAGAACATTTTTTTTGGATGTTAGTTCTAAAAGGTTTGTAGGTCTTCATAGAACAATTCAACCTCAGCTTCTTCAGCATTACTGGTCGGGGCATAGACTTGGATTACTGTGATATTGAATGGTTTGTCTTGGAAACCAACAGAGATCATTCTGTCATTTTTGAGATTGCATCCAAGTACTGCATTTCGGATTCTTTTCTTGACTATGATGGCTACTCCATTTCTTCTAAGGGATTCTTGCCCCACAGTAGTAGGTATAATGTCATCTGAGTTAAATTCACCCATTCCATTCCATTTAGTTCGCTGATTCCTAAAATGTCAACGTTCACTCAACATCACTAATTATCATAAAATGCAAATCAAATGTACAGTGAGATATCATCTCACAGCTATTAAAATGGATATTATTTGCACCTATGGTCAATCTGTCTATGACAATGGAGGCAAGAATATACAATGGAGAAAAGACAGTCTCTTCCTTAAGTGATGCTGGGAAAACTGGACAGCTACATGTAAAAGAATGAAGTTAGAACATTCTCTAACACCATGCACAAAAATACACTAGAAATAGATTAAAGGTCTAAGCGTAAGATGAGATACTACAAAACTCCTAGATGAAAACATAGGCAGAACACTCTGACATAAACCATGGCAAAAGAATTTTTTTTGATACATCTCCTAAAGTAGAGAAAATAAAAGCAAAAATAAACAAATGGGATCTAATTAAACTTAAAAGCTTTTGCATAGCAAAGGAAACCACCAACAAAAACACGACCTAATGAATGAGAAAAAAATATTGTATTTGCAAATGATATGGCTGATATATAAACAGTTCATACAAATCAACATCAAAAAAAAAAACCCAATTAAAAAATGAGAAGAAGAACTGAATGCACACTTTTCCAAAGAGAAAATGCAGATGGCCAACAGACCTATGAAAAGATGCTCGACATTGCTAAACAACAGGGAAATACAAACTAAAACCACAATGAGCTATCACTTCACACCTGCCAGAATGACAATCATCAAAAAGAACACAAATACCAAATGTTGGTGAGGATGTGGTGAAAAGAGAATCCTCATACACATTTGGTAGCAATGTAAATTGGCACAGCCACTGTGGAAAACAGCATTGTGTTTTCTCAAAAACTGAAAGTAGCACTACCACATGACCCAACAATTCCACTCCTGGGTCTATGTCTGAAAAGGGCAAAAACACTAATTTGAAAAGATAAATGCACCTCAGTGCTCACAGCAACATTATTTAGGATTGCCAAGCTACAGAAGCAACCTAAGTGTTCATCAACAGATGAAGGGATGAAGATGTGGTGATATATATATACACATACATACACACACACACACACACACACAGAAATACTAGTCAGATATAAAAAAGAATGAAATTTGTCATTTGCAGTAACATGGACCTACTTGGAGGGCATTATGCTAAGTGAAATAAGTCAGAAAGAGAGAAATATTGTATGATATCACTTATATGTGGAATTTAAAAAATAAACTAGTGAGTATAACAAAAAAGAAACAGACTCAGATTCAGAGAACAAACTAGTTGTTACCAGTGGGGAGAGGGAAGGGGGGAGGGCAATTTAGGGATAAGGGGATTTATAAATACAAGCAATTAGGTATAAAAAAGCTATAAGGATATAGTGTACAACACAGGAATAGTATCAATATTTGATAATAACTATAAATGGGCCATAATCTTTAAAAATCGTGGATTACTGTATTGTATTATTTTCATTGTTTTAGTCACAAAGCTGTGTCCAGCTCTTTGTGAACCCATGCACTGTACCCCGTCAGGCTCCTCTGTCCATGGGATTTTCCAGGCAAGATTACTGGAGTGGGCTGCCATTTCCTTCTCCAGGGGATCTTCCTGATCCAGAAACTGAACCCACATCTTCTGCATTGGTAGGCACTGGCAGGCAGATTCTTTCCCACTGAGCCACCAGGGAAGCCCTGCTATACTGTATACCTGTAACTTATATAATATGTACAGCAACTACACTTCAGTAAAAGAAAAATAAAGTAGCTTCCCCTTATCCTCCTCAAAATATGTGTTATCAAAAAGGCAAAATATAACAAGTGTTCACAATGATATGGAATAAAGGTAACCCTTTACACTGTTCGCTGGACCACAGATTGGTGCACCCACTCTAGAAAACAATATGGAGATTCCTCAAAACATTAAAAATAGAACTACCATATGACCCAGCAATCCCACTCCCAGGTATATATCCAAAGGAAACAAAATCACTATATGAAAGAGACATCTATGCTTCCATATTCATTGCAGCACTATTCATAATGGCCAGGATATAGAAATAACCTAAGTGAGAAATCTAAAAGTAGTTTAACTCATAAAAGTAGAGAGTAGAAAAGTGCTACCCAGGGATGTGGGGGATGAGGGAAATGGGAACATGTTTATCAAAGGGTACCAAGGCTCAGCTGCAGGATGAATAAATTCTGGAGATCTAATGTATAGCAGGGTGACTATAATTAGTAATACTATATTGTATATTTGAAATTTATTAGGAGATTTGATTTTGAGTGTCTCACCAAACACACACAAAATCATAACTATATGAGATGATGTTATTGTTAATTAGCTTGATTGTGGTGCTCATTTTACAATGTACATCTATACCAAAACATCATACAGAATGTTAAAATAAATGCCAGTTTTGTCAAGTATACCTCAATAAAGCTAAAGAAAACAAATAAAAATCAAAATATAAAATGGAATATTATTAACAAAAGGAATGAGAAATTGTGATATAGAACAGGCAAGTAAAAAACATAAACAAGTCAGTATGAAGAAGCATTATAAATCTAGAAAAGAAAACTATGGTCTGAAAGAAAACACCATAAGCCAGATAAAACCTGACAATCAAAGACAGCATTAAGAATTTAAAAATTGTACTAATGAATTCATTTTGAATGAAGCACAAATAAAAAGTTGTAGATGGGGGAAATTGATTGAAATGTTCTAAAATGCATCTACGGAATCCCCCCCTAAAAAAAGAGAAAGAAAATAACATAGAACAAATATTCTAAAAAATAATGGCTAAAATGTTTCCAAAACTGAACATGTGTTTTTATGACTGAAGTACAGTATAAACAAAAGTAAATTCCTATCAACATGTATAATATTAAAACTATACAAACATCAAGCTAAAGAGAAAATCTTAATACTTACTAGAGATCATTTTTACAGTGACATACAAATGAAAGCCTGTTAGAATAGCTAGCCTGACAACATATTTCTAGTTGGCAAAAGTAAGTCCCTGAATACAAGAGAATAATGTCTTCAAAACATTGAGGGGTAATAACTGTGAACCTAGAATTCCAAACTGAGCTACAATACAACCCAAGCATGAGAAAAAGACATAAAAAAACGAACTCTTCAGAGTTACTAAAACAAAAAGTTTACCTTCCCCAGACCCTCAGTGAAAATGCACTGAAGGATATCCTGAAGACAAAATGTATGATTTTTTTCTTAGTCTTTTTTTAAACTTTTGCTATACCTTTTAATTACAAAGAAGAGGTAATAATAGAGCAAATTTAACAATCAAGTTACTTTTCTTAAAAAGAAAAACAGAGAACTTAATTGAAATGGAGAATTATGTAAATAAGGACAAAAGATGAGAGCAACAGCCACAGAGGAAACAGGCTAATCTAACAATAGAAATTAATTCAGAGTTGATTACAATAAAAATTTTTAAACAAGCTTTATGCAATATATGCTAAATTGCATCACAATCCTTCAAGATATTAATATCTCCATATATCTTATAGAAAAAACCTTAAAATTATTTAAAGAAATTATTTAAAATTATTTAAAGAAATAATTATTTAAAGAAACTTTCCTGATTGTATATATAATACGTGGACTGGAAATAGAAAAAGCATCATCAAGTATCTTTAACACCTGGGTAAGTACTCAGCAAATAGTAAGTAACTGATAATTTTCTGTTGAAAGAATATTTGTAGAAAACCAAGAAAAAGAGCACTAACAAAAGACTAGAATCAACTCTACTTTAGAACTGATGCTGATTGATTCAGAAGCAAATTATTTTAAAAAAATTGATGAGTGACTCACAAAATGGTTGGGAGGGCTAGGAACTAGATTTAAGGCTAAACTGCCAGAAACAAACCCAAAATTACACTAAAGAACTGGGCTGATGAGGAAGCTGCTGCTGTTCCCTCCAAACCCAGCTTCCCCCTGAACCCCAAACTCAATGCTCAATATTCTTGCCATCACCCAATTAGTAAAATGAAAAGCTTTGCACAGGAATGGTTTGCATGCATTATTCATTTCAAAAATTATTTCTCTCACAAAGAATATTTGGTTGGTGGAGCTCAATCCACATTCAGGGAAAAAAGCTGCAAATTTGAATTCTGGCTTCAGTGTCAGGAAGGAGATGGTCATAACATGGGAATGTCCTCAAACATAAAATAGCTGTTCATAAGATAACAAGCAGTCACAGACATAACTGATGTCTATGAAAACATGCTTACAAAAATGGGAAAACATGCTATAAAATTCTCCACCTACAGCTATGTAGTAAGTATCACTTAATGTCATTAAGCATTCTTCCACAGTACCATTTGTGAGGACTGACAGCATCCCATTAATTGAATGTACCATCATGTCTTTTAGCCATCCCTTTTCATTAAACATGTAGATGGTTTCCAAATTTTTGTATCAGTTGCTTAAACTTTGTGACCAGCCATGATCCCTTGTTTCAGGTTATGACCTCAGAGATACTGTCAAATGTCCTCTACCACATCCCTTTCATCCCACAGCATGGAGTTTTACCACTGGCTTACCACTGTCTACAACTAACAAGCTTCAGACATGCTGCCATTTCAGGGAGCTCTAGCTTCTGTTCAGTTTTCCTTTCCTCCTTGTTCACTACCATAACAAGAGCTGGAGCCAACCTTCATATGGATTTCCTGGACGTATTTTATGATGTGATTTTCATCCTGTCACCATTTTAACAGTCCTATAGGATAGCCATGTGTTATGTTCTTATCTTCTGAAGGTATTTGACCTCTGGAAATGATACTTCCCAGTTATTCCCTTTACAAGAAAAACTTGAGGTTGTCTATTTCTGGGGGACATATCGGCATAAATAAAATCAGAGGTTTGGAGCTATTTATATCTGGTGTTATAAGTAAGTTAGTTTCTTTGAGTCTCAACATGGCTTATTTATAAAATGGAAATCACAACATTACCACACCATAGGTAGGATTACAATTCTATTTACATCATGGGATTACTTTTAGGGATTCAGTAAGACAACTCACATAATATACTTAGCAGAGTACCAAAAACATAGTAAAGTGGTCAAGAAATGTCAGCTATAAGAACAGGTAAAGCAATCAAAAAAAATAGCTGTTATGGAGGTAATGAATAGATTCAAGGGATTAGATATAGTAAATAGCGTGCCTGAGGAACTGTGGATGGAGTTCCGTAATATTGTACAGGAGGCAGTGAACAAAACCATCCCAAAGAAAAAGTAAGAAGGCAAAGTGGTTATCTGAGGAGGCCTTACAAATAGCTGAAGAAAGAAGAGAAGCAAAAAGAAAGGGAGAAAGGGAAAGACACATCTAACTAAACACAGAGTTCCAAAGAATAGCAAGGAGAGACAAGAAGGCCTTCTTCAGTGAACAGTGCAGAAAAATACAGGAAAACAACAGAAGGGGAAAGACTAGAGATCTCTTCAAGAAAAGTGGAAATATCAAGGGAACATTTCATCCAAAGATGGGTACAATAAAGAATAGAAATGGTAGAGACCTCATAGGCGCAGAAGAGTTCAAGAAGAGATAGAAGAACTGTATAAAAACAGATATTAATGAACCAGAGAACTATGATGGTGTGGCCAGCCACCCAGAGCCAGACATTCTGGAGTGCAAAGTCAAGTGGGACTTAGGAAGCACTGTTGTCAATAAAGCTAGTGGATCCGATGGAATTCCAGTAGAGCTATTCAAAACCCTAAAGGTTGATGCTATCAAAGTATTGCACTCAATATGTCAGCAATCTGGAAGACCAAGCAGTGTCCACAGGACTGGAAAAGGTCAATTCTCAGCCCAGTTCCCAAGAAGGGTAGTAATAAGGAATGTTTAAACCATCAGACAATTGCATGCTAGTAAAGCCATGCTTCAGATCTTGCATGCTAGGATTCAGCATTAGGTGAACCAAGGATTTCTAGATGTCCAAGCTGGGTTTAGGAAAGACAGAGAAACCAGAGATAAAATTGCCAACATTCACTCGATCACAGAGAAATCAAAGGAATTCCAGAAAAACATCTACCTCTGTTTAATCATTTATGCTAAAGCCTTTGATTGTATGGATCATAATAAACTGTGGAAAGCTCTTACAAAAATGGGAATACCAGACCATCTTATCTGTCCCCTGAGAAACTTGTAGGCAGGTCAAGAAGCAACAGTTAGAACCCTGCATGGAACAACTGATTGATTCAGGATTGAGAAAAGAGTACCACAGGTCTGTCTGCTGTCAACCTGTTTATTTAACCTATCCACGGAGCACATCATGAGCAATGCCAGGCTGGATGAATTACAAGCTGAAATCAAGATAGATGGAAAAACATCAACTACCTCAAATATACAGCTGATACCACTCTAATGGCAGAAAGCAAAGAGGAACTAAAGAGCCTCTTGATGAGAGTGAAGGAGCAGAATGAAGGAGTCAGCTTAAAACTGAATATTAAGAAAACTAAGATCATGGCATCTGGCTCAGTTACTTTATGGCAAATAGAAGGGGAAAAGGTGGTAGCAGTGACAGATTTCCTCTTCTTGTGCTCTAAAATCACTGCAGATGGTGACTGCAGCCACAAAATCAGAAGATGACTTCTCAGCAGGAAAGCTCTGACAATCCCAGACAGTGTTGAAAAGCAGAGCCATTGCTCTGTCAACAAAGGTCCATACTGTTAACGCTATGGTCTTCCCAGTGTCATGTACAGTTGTGAGAGCTGGACTGTAAAGAAGACAGATCGCCAAAGAATTGATGCCTTTGAATTGTGATGCTGGAGAAGACTCCTGACAGTCCCTTGGGCTATAGGAAGATCAAACCAATCAATCATAAGGGAGATCAACCATGAATACTCATTGGAAGGACTGATGCTGAAGCAGAAGCTCCAGTATTTTGGTCACTTGATGCGAACAGCCAACTCATTGGTAAAGTCCCTGATGCTGGGAAAGATTGAAGGCAGAAGGAGAAGAGGGTATTAGAGAATTAAATGGCTGGATGGCATCACCCATGCAATGGACATGAACTTGGGCAAACTTCGGGAGATAGTGAGGGACAGGGAGGCCTGGTATGCTGCAGTCCACGGGGTCACAAAGAGTTAGACACGACTGGGTGACTGAACAACAAGAACAAAGAGATCAAAAAATGTCAGCTATTCTACAGCTACTGTATAGCACAGAGAACTATGCTCAATATCTTATAATAACCTATAATGGAAAAGAATATGTAAAACAGCCTATATACACATGTACATATATATACATACATAAAAGTTAATCCTTTTGCTATACAGCTGAAACTAACACAATATTATATGTCAACTATACTTCAACAAAAAAAGGATAGGTCAACTGTTAGCCATATAAAGTTGCCTTTTTTCAGGTCCCTAGAAGGTTCACATCCAATATTATTATTTCAACCAATTATTATCACTGTTAACTTCCAGAAATGAACTTTCATCAACATCAAAACCTCTAGTCTTTGAACCATCATCAGGTTCCCAGGCCATCAGCCCTCTCCCATCTTTATTCCCCCTGTGTCCATCCTAGACCCTAGGATCTGCTTCATATGCTTCTTCATGAAAATAGACTTCTTATCTCCCTGAAAAAATATTTGTTTTTCTCTTTGCATGCCCACAGCCTGTTCTTCCCTTGAGTTCTTCACTTAGGCTTCTACTGGAGTGGGGACTTGTAAGTAAATGATAAATGCTTACACGCCTGTCCTTCCCACAGCTGTTTACCCTCTAGGATCAAGACTGTGGCTCACTTATCAAGTTATCCCCTGTCCCAAGACTGAATATTTGGGACAAGCTCAACTTGTTTGAAATGAAATTAAACTCCCGAGTAATGGATTTCTTTGCAAATAACTTATGCTGCTTCATGTGTACTGAGAAATAGCTGGTGATTGCTATCTTAACAGCTTTTGTTAGTATCTCACATTCAACACTAGTTAGTTAGTTCAGTTGCTCAGTCGTGTCCGACTCTTTGCAACCCCATGAACTGCAGCATGCCAGGCCTCCCTGTCCATCACCAACTCCTGGAGTTCACTCAGACTCATGTCCATCGAGTCAGTGATGCCATCCAGCCATCTCATCCTCTGTCGTCCCCTTCTCCTCCTGCCCCTAATCCCTCCCAGCATCAGTCTTTTCCAATGAGTCAACTCTTCGCATGAGGTAGCCAAAGTACTGGAGTTTCACCTAATCCCTCCCAGCATCAGTCTTTTCCAATGAGTCAACTCTTCGCATGAGGTAGCCAAAGAACTGGAGTTTCAGCTTTAGCATCATTCCTTCCAAAAATTTCCCTGGTGGCTCAGACGGTAAAGCGTCTGTCTACAATGTAGGAGACCCGGGTTCAAGCCTGGGTTGGGAAGATCCCCTGGAGAAGGAAATGGCAATCCACTCCAGTACTATTGCCTGGAAAATCCCATGGACAGAAGAGCCTGGTAAGCTACCATCTATGGGGTCGCAAACAGTTGGACATGACTGAGTGACTTCACTTTCACATTCAACATTACCACGTCTGGAAACTGTAACCCAACCAGAGGACAGCTGAGATTCTGTTCCTCTTCTATATTACCTTTGGTTACCTCAAATTACTTATCTGGAAAAAAATAACTTCCTTCCTCATAATCCTATAAAATATTCTTTCAGAATATCCCCTTTTATTAAAGTATATATAAACAAATAATGTAGTTATACACAAATACATACATGTAGATCATTCTTAAAACATGAACATATTCTCAAAATGTTTAAAAATTATATAGAAACCAATATGCAGAGTAGCAAAAGTTTCCTTTTTATGTACTCTCAATTAGACGGGAAAAAACAATTAATGATTTGTTACCTTTCTAGAACATTTTCAGTCCCATTTACATATATTATCTGTATGAACAATTTTAGAAGATTTTGGAAACAGAAATGGTACCCTGTTCTACATATTTTTGACAGTTTGTTTTCATTCAGTATTTTGTCCAAGAGGTCTTCCAATGTGAGGATACATATAGGTCTCCTCTGTTCTTTTAATGCTACGTGGGCTCTGTAGTGTAAAAGGAGGATTATTTGTTTTATTCCTCCTCTACTGATGGGCATTTAGACTGTGATAACCGAATTACAAGTGATGCCCCAGTGTTCACCCTTGCACATACCACTTCAAGCATGCAGATGAACTATTTTCTAGGATGAATAGCTAAAGGTTCCCTCCACTTTTGAATACACCCAAGTTCTTATTTATCTAAACCATTAACTGCTTCCTCTTTTGTCCCAATGATTGCTTATATTTTTGATTCAGAAAGGCAGAGAATGATGCCTATCAGCTCCCAGAAATTTAACTATCAACCTCAGAATCAAATTCACATCCCCCTTAAAGTATCCCATGCCTGTACAATAATTCACTTTCAAGTAATTCTGTGTCATTAACCCAGAACTTCTCTGCACTCAGTTTTCAGTGCTCTGCTAACCACAACCTCCCTGTAAGCATAAGTCTTGATAGTTCTGTAAGTCTGATTAAGGAAGGCATAACTCCTTTAGAAGCCTGGGCAAGAAAGGCTTATGCAAAGTCCTCACCAGGTTTCAGGAAGGACACTTCCCCCCATCACATACACACACGAAAATATGGAGACAGATACGGAGCCAAATATTGAAGGCAGCTGGTGCAGAGAACTTAAAGCTAAACTTATTTTTAAAATTTTCTTCATCCAGTTTTCTTCATTATCTGTTATACAACAGTGAACTTTTGGCTTAAGCTATCCTTGGCAAAATTTTCTGCTTGTTCCTGTTTGAAGTCAATGTGGCAGGAGATACAGAAATAGCCAAATTAGGTTGCTGAATTTGAAAGGTGGCTCCTAGAGTGAGACTCAGCATCCAGAGCTGCTTTATCAAGGAAACTGACCAACACACTTAGTTCTCCACGTCTTTCTGCCTGTGATCAGCATATATTTAATAAGCCAGAGGCCAAGGCAGAGAGTGTAGGTGGTGAAGGAAACTGTAAGGCATGTAGGATCTCTAAAAATATGTTTTTGTTGCAACTGAGGAGCATCATGGTTTAGCATTTGATGATATTTGATGGGCTGCATGGCTGCCTAAGGGCTTCCCAGGTGGTGCTGTTGGTAAAGAATCCACCTGTCAATGGCAATTCACTCTAGTATTCTTGCCTGGAGAATCCCATGGACAGAGAAGCGTGGCGGGCTACAGTTCATAGGGTCGCAAGGAATGGGACAAGACTGAGCAGGCATACACGCGCGCACACACACACACACCCACACCCACGACTGCCTACAGGCTCTGCTGCTCCTCATGGTGTTACTGTTGTCCAGTTGCTCAGTTGTGTTGGACTCTTTGGGACCCCATGAATTTCAGTACGCCAGGTTTTCCAGTCTTTCACTATCTCCCGGAAAGAAGTGAAGTTGCTTAGTCATGTCTCTTCACGATTCCATGAACTGTAGCCTACCAGGTTCCTCCATCCATGGGATTTTCTAGGCAAGAATACTGGAGTGGGTTGCCATTTCCTTCTCCAGGAGATCTTCCCAACCCAGGGATTGAACCTGGGTCTCCTGCATTGCAGACAGACGCTTTACCATCTGGGAAAGCCAGACAAAACCTATCTCCCAGAGTTTGCTCAAACTCAGGTCCATTGAATCAGTGATGCCATCCAATCATCTCATCCTGTCCCCCCCTTCTGCTCTCGCCTTCAATCTTTCCCGGCATGAGGGTCTTTTCTAATGAGTCAGTTCTTCACATCAGGTGGCCAAAGTATTGGAGTTTCAGCTTCAACATCAGTCCTTCCAATGAATATTCAGGGTTGATTACCTTTAGGACTGACCGGTTTGATCTCCTTGCTGTCCAAGGGACTCACAAGAGCCTTCTCCAACACCACAGTTCAAAAGCATCAATTCTTCGGTGCTCGGCCTTATTTAAATGGTCCAACTCTCACATCCATACATGACTACTGGAAAATCATAGCTTTGACTATATGGACCTTTGTTGGCAAAGTGATATTTCTGCTTTTTAACACACTGTCTAGGTTTGTCATAGCTTTTCTTCCTAGGAGCATCTTTTAATTTCATGGCTGCAGTCACCATCCACAGTGATTTTGGAGCCCAAGAAAATAAAGTCTGTCACTGTTTCCGTTGTTTTCCTATCTATTTGCCATGAAGTGATGGGACCAGATGCTATGATCTTCACTTTTTGAATGTTAAGTTTTAAGCCAGCTTTTTTACTCTCCTCTTTCACCTTCATCAAGAGGCTCTTTAGTTCCTCTTCACTTCTGCCATAAAGGTGGTATTATCTGCATATCTGAGGTTATTCTCCCAGTAATTTTGATTCCAGCTTGAGCTTCATTCAGCCCAGCATTTCAGGCTGGACTGACTCCAAGTCTAGTTAGCTTCAGTCACTACTACATAGATCTCCTCTGCATGCAAGATGTTGGCTCCGAGAACCTACAATGTATAATGCTTCCATGAGCTCTCACTAAATATGCATCTAAGAAACAAAACTGAAACATTTTGAGTCATGTGTGAAAATTCTATATCCTTACAAGTACATAGGGTGATGGAAGTAGGAAAGAGGCAGAATTTAATGGCCCAAAGACTACCTTTGATAAGATTTATAATGGTTTAAGTGTAATCCCACTATATTGGAGAAAATGGCACAAAAACCTTTCCATCAAGCAGAAAGTACTTTTTTATTTTAGTAGAAAATGATAAATGCCACTATTTAAAATGCCTTGGGATTATTTGAGTTTCTGATAGAGTGCCTTCTAAATTCAATTAGTTTAATTTGGAAATTGGAGGATGAATGAAATAGCATTCTGTTTTTGTCTAATGGAAGTGGCAAAAAAAAAAAAACAGGAACCCCAAAACTCAAATGCATT
The DNA here is from genome assembly GCF_032405125.1 of Capricornis sumatraensis. Classification (NCBI taxonomy): domain Eukaryota; kingdom Metazoa; phylum Chordata; class Mammalia; order Artiodactyla; family Bovidae; genus Capricornis; species Capricornis sumatraensis. Next base: position 108,249,110 of record NC_091071.1, on the reverse strand, counting down.
TGCTCATATGCATATATGCACATGTGTACACACACATAAATACACAGCATATTTTATCATGCCCACCTGGCCAGTTCAGATCTTGGGATACAAATACATTCAAGAGAAAGTCAGTGGCAAAACAAAAAACAAACAACAACAACAACAAAAACAGTTGCCCATTGAGAAGAATAGAAGTAGAAAGAGATTTACAGAAAGGACAAGTAGAGAGACACAGGAGACTCCTCACTGCCCAAGAGAGTATACATTTTCAGAACAGTTGAAAAGGCTTCAAAGGAGTATTTAGAGGAGTACAATTTATCAATTTTTCCACAACTACTGTCTCTGCAGAACTTCCCTGGAGCATTCCTCAGCTCTACATGATAAACCAGCCTCCCTATGCAATAATGTTCCACTCACCAAATAGAGCTTGTACAATACCATTTCCAGTGATACCACAGATGTATGCTTTGGCATAAAAGGGAGTAGTTGCTGTCTCGAATGCAGCCCATTTAATGAGGCTTTATAAAGCAAAAGGGTAGCATCCAATGATTATTCCTCCTGCTCCTTCCTGCTCACACCTCCAGTCTTGGGTCTAAACTGTGCCTGTTCACAGAACCAGGAGGTTAAAAAAATAATACACCTCAGGTAAAGCCATTTCAGGCAGATGAAACCCCCTGAAAGAGACAAAGAGTCCTCCTATGAATTGTAAAGCCTTATCTCTGCATTGTGCCAGCCTCGAATGATTGAGTCCAGGAAAAAGAGTAATTCTTTGTTCAATGCTTCAAAAGACAGGAGAAGCAGGTGAGGAAGGAGACAAGGTGGGAGCGGAAAGGAGAGGAAGGAATACTCTTTGTATAAAGCAAGAACCTTTTCTTATCAGTCCAAGCATCAGTCTTTAGTTTTCTGAACACCATTCCTATATGCTCAAACTGTGCAAGGTATAATGAGGGCATGAAAGAGGATAAGTCAGAGTTTGTGGTTCAGAAAATTTTACTGTTGCCAAGGAAACAAGATTCACATATATTAAAATATTAGGGATGAGGACACTGGTTTTCTATTTATTCATTCCCAATCTCACCCCACCCAACAAGGATTTGTGATTACTTATTAATACAAAAATATACACCTAAAGAAAATTATAAAATAATTGAGGAAGGAAAGCCAAAGGGAAGCTACTAGCATAAACATAATACAACCAAGGTTAACATTAAAGAAATGCACAATATGCTGTTCAGGCTACAGGTGATTTATGTATTTGGCTTAAAGTTTTGAAAGCCTCAAGACCAGGCAGTAAGTCACACAGGACACTATATACAGAGCCAACATTGTGTTAAGAATGACAGGGCAACTGTTACCAAACCTCGATGCCCAGTGATACAACCTGGGAAGGTTTTCGAAAGTTCAGTAATGAACCAGAATTTCTAGAAAAGGCAGAGAGGGAGAGAATGTTGGGAATCTGCATTTTTAAAACCTCCCTGAATTATGATGCCATCAGCCCTCAGACTAGAAACCCATGCTGTAGGGATTTTAGAAAGAAAAACAGAAAACAAACCTCCAAAAACTCAGATTGTAAGAATTATGGAGGACGGAGAACTGATGCTGAGCCTCTAAGTCAGGATGAAGTGTGAAGAAGTAGAAATAAATGAAAGTCACAGAGGTGGGAGGGAGCCTAATGTGATGGAGGGGATAGCACCACCCCTGTCACCCTGGAGTAGGTGTCAGGGGTCCTAGGACACTATTTATTCCTTAATTCATTCAGTTTTATTCAAATTACAAAGAAAATAAAGAGGCTATCTACACAACAAATAAAGGATAAAACTGAGATAGAGATGAGTGAAAATGTATATATTAATATTACTTATCTATTGCTGTGTAACAAATTGAGCAGCTTAAAAACATTTATTATCTCACAGCTTCCATGACTCGGGAATCTGACAACAACCTATCTGGGACCTTGTTCAGGTCTCACCCGAGGCTTAGAGTCGTCTTCTTAGCTCATGTGGCTGTTGGCAGAACTCATTTTCTTATATCTGTAGAACTCATGATGACTTGCTTTTCTAAGCTCAGCAAGAAAACATAAGCTTCAAATTTCTAATCTCCAGATTTGCTCTAAGGGACTTGTCTGATTAGGTCAGGCTCACCAAAGAAAATCTCTTTTTATTAACTCAAAGTAAACTGATTAGGGACTTTAATTACATTTGCAAAAATCTCTCCACCTTTGCCATATCATGTAACCTAATCATGAGAGTGATTAGGCTCTGCCCACACAAAGCAGAGGGGAGGATTATTCAAGGGAATGGCTTCTTATGGCCTATCATAGAATTCTGACTACCACAAGCTACAAAGATGAGAGGATGGAAAATTGCAAATATGTAGGATATAAGCCAACAGACTACTTGCAATTAAACATTTAAGTTTGATTCTAAGCTTCCTAGAGGCTGAAGTGTAAAGGAGAAAGGTACAGAAGCATAGTCTCCAATGAGTTCTGCAGAAATGTTGCCATGTTCTTATGCCCTGGTGAGTGTTATCTGGCCAGCACCCTATGGAATAACTTCCCTCCAGAGCATTTTTCAGGCATCCTTTGACCTCTGATAGAGCTGATCAAATGTCTCCACTTTCCTTTAGGATGCTTATAATTGGTTCTGAGCATCCAGCACTGAACTGTGTCAACCTGTGTTCCATACACACTCTAAAATAAACCTATGGCTGCATCTAAACTACTCCTTTTTCTTCCATCTACTCATATATTCTTTTTATGATCCCATTCAACTCCACTACATCCTATTCAGTTCCAAGTACCTGTCTCCCTTTATTGAGTGGCATCTGCCTTCATTCACAGTCAGCATTGTCTTTATAATCACTCCTGGTGACTCATATCTGGTCTCCTACCATCTGACTATCTGGTCTATGCCAGTGACCACTTTTAACCTCTTGCATGTTTAAGTTTCCATAGTTTATTAATTGTGATCTAAAAAGTCCACAGATGGAAGAGGACTTGGAATCCTCCAGCTTACTTTCCTTTCCAATAAAAACCATCCATCCCATCACTGTCTAGCACCTCTGCTGCTGCTGCTGCTGCTAAGTCGCTTCAGTCGTGTCCGACTCTGTGCGACCCCAGAGACGGCAGCCCACCAGACTCCCCCGTCCCTGGGATTCTCCAGGCAAGAACACTGGAGTGGGTTGCCATTTCCTTCTCCAATACATGAAAGTGAAAAGTGAAAGTGAAGTCGCTCAGTCGTGCCTGACTGTTAGCGACCCCATGGACTGCAGCCCACCAGGCTCCTCCATCCATGGGATTTTCCACCTCTAGAGACAAGAAACTATTTTATACTGTCCCAGTTTCTGTTTGTGAATTTCCAAATTAACAAAATTTATGCCTAACATTTAGGCCACACTTGCTTCTCTTTAACTTCTACCTTAAGTAGTAGTGGAAGTAAAGTAGTATTCTCTTGAGTAAATTCAAACATCATATAATCTTCACATATTATTGGTGGGAATATAAATTGGTACAACAGCCTTGGAAAACTATTGAGCAGTGTCTCCTAGATTCCCTGTGATGCAATAATCACATACACAAACACACTTAACAGATACTAAAATGTGTATGCTTGTTCACTGAGGTATATGTACTAGAATATTCATAGCAGCACTATTTGTCATGGTTCCAAACTAGAAACTACTCAAATTCCCATCAATGGTAGAAATAATATATTATGATACAGTCACACAGTGGAATACTATACAACAATGAGCATGAAAACTCTATGACTAACCACAGCAATGTGGTTGAATCATAAAAATACAATTTGAATGAAAGAAAATTAAACATACTTGGGGATTCTATTTATATAAAGTATACAAACAGACAATCTATGTTACTGGAAGCCCTCACACTGATTACCTGAGGGATATGACTAGAAGGGAACTTGAGAAGGGTGTTAGGGAAGTGTTGGTGATATTTTTTGGTCTAAGAACTGGTAATACAGGTGGTGGTGGTGGTGTTCATTCACTAAATCATGTCCAACTCCTTACAACCCCATAAGCTGAAGCACACCAGGCTTCCCTGTACTTCACTATCTCCCAGAGTTTGCTCAGACTCTTGTCCATTCAGTCAGTGAGGCCATCTAATCATTTCATCCTTTTCGCCCCCTCTTCCTCATGCCCTCAATCTTTCCCAGCATCAGGCTCTTTTCCAATGAATCAGCTCTTCCCATCAGGTGGCCAAAGTACTGAAGTTTCAGCTTCAGTCCTTCGAACAAATATTTAGAGCTGATTTCCTTTAGGATTGACTAGCTTGATCTCCTTGCAGTCCTAGAGACTCTCAAGAGTGTTTTCCAGCATCACAATTCAAAGGCATCAATTCTTTGGCACTCAGTCTTTTTTATGGTCCAACTCTCACATCTGTACATGACTACTGGAAAAATCATAGCTTTGAATATAGGGACTTTGTCAGCAAAGTGATGTCTCTGCTTTTTAATATGCTGTCTAGGTTGGTCATAGCTTTACTTCCAAGGAGCAAGCGTCTTTCAATTTCATGGCTGCAGTCACCATCTGCAGTGATTTTGGAGCCCAATAAAATAAAGTCTGTCACTGTTTTCCCATCTATTTGCCATGAAGTGATGGGACTGGATGCCATGATCTTTGTTTTTTGAATGTTGAGTTTTAAGCCCACTTTTTTCACTGTCCTCTTTCACCCTCATTAAGAAGCTCTTTAGTTCCTCTTTGCTTTCAGCCATTAGAGTGGTATCATCTACATATCTGAAGTTGTTGATATTTCTCCCAGCAATCTTTATTCCAGCTATGAGTCATCCACCCAGCATTTCACATGATATATTCTGCATAGAAGTTAAATAAGCAAGGTGACAATATACGGTCTTGATGTACCCCTTCCTCAATTTTGAACAAGTCTGAGGTGTATTTACTTCATAAAAATATGTCAAGCAGTATACTTATGTGCACTTACCTGCATGTATATTACACTTCAAAGAAAGTTTTAAAATCCTCTTCCTCTTCCAAATCACCTGAGTAAATCAAATTTCTTTAGCAGTTTCTTATACATATGGGTTACAGAATGTTCAAGATCCTGGTCACCAACTTATAAAACCTTTTAATTTGGCAAAGCTCTGATCATTCCTTTGGAATTTAATCGTATTTGTTGGTTTAAGACACTCTGTGAATGTCCCTATGAGATTAACTCCTTTCCTCCAATATGTTGTAAACTCCATCAGTTCAGTTCAATCACTCAGTCATGTCCGACTTCCTGCGACCCCATGAATTGCAACACGCCAGGCCTCCCTGTCCATCACCAACTCCCAGAGTTTACCCAAATTCATGTCCATTGAGTTGGTGATACCATCCAACCATTTCATCCTCTGTTGTCCCCTTCTCGACCTGCCCTCAATCTTTCCCAGCATCAGGGTCTTTTCAAATGAAAGTCAGCTCTTCGCATGAGGTGGCCAAAGTATTGGAGTTTCAGCTTCAGCATCAGTCCTTCCAGTGAATATTCAGAATTGATTTCCTTTAGGATGAACTGGTTGGATCTGCTTGCAGTCCAAGGGACTCTCAAGAGTCTTCTCCAATACCACAGTTCAAAGGCATCAATTCTTCGGTGCTCAGCTTTCTTTATAGTCCAACTCTCACATCCATACATGACTTCTGGAAAAACCATAGCCTTGACTAGACAAACCTTTGTTGACAAAGTAATGTCTCTGCTTTTGAATATGCTATCTAGGTTGGTCATAACTTTCCTTCCAAGGAGTAAGCGTCTTTTAATTTCATGGCTGCAATTACCATCTGCAGTGATTTTGGAGCCCCTAAAAATAAAGTCAGCCACTGTTTCCACTGTTTCCCGGTCTATTTGCCATGAAGTGATGGGACTGGATGCCATGATCTTAGTTTCCTGAATGTTGAGCTTTAAGCCAACTTTTTCACTCTCCTCTTGCACTTTCATCAAGAAGCTCTTTAGTTCTTCACTTTCTGCCATAAGGGTGGTGTTATCTGCATATATGAGGTTATTGATATTTCTCCCGGCAATCTTGATTCTAGCTTGTGCTTCATCCAGCCCAACGTTTCTCATGATGTACTCTGCATATAAGTTAAACCCCATACAGACAGACATTTTTCCCTTTTGATTTTCTAGTAGCACATATATTCAAAAATCCCTGGCATGCTCAGAAAATACTCTTTTCCCCTCCTCTTTCTTAGCAAGTATGGATAAAATAGATCAAATTTACAACCTAAGTATTTTCTTCCCTTTTCCCCCCAATGAAACGTTTAATACTAACTTATCCAGTGAAGTCAATGATTGCTCTCTTCCCTCAAGCTCATCTAAAGGATTGATCTTTGTGCTGATTTATGAGCCCTTTTCATATGTTCCCACATGGTGAGGTGGGAACAATTACTAGGCAGACCCCTATAAAACACTGATTCAGTGCTTATTCATTTCTCTTATCATCATCAACCATAAACTGACCTTATGTCTGAACCCGTTCCTTATAGTTTTTTCTTCTCAAGGAAAAAACATTGGATGATGATAAAGAAACATTCTTATTCATGTAAAGTTAGTGGCATCCTCCTCCTTTCTGGGCTAAGTAGGAGGAGAGATAAATGAGCCCTAGAACACAAACCACATCTCTGATGGAAAGGAAGAATCCTGGGTTCTCAATAATGGAATAACAACAATGCTTTTGATGTCGATAAGGATTCTGGCTGATAACTTATCTTCCCAGAGAAAATACTGCCAAGGAAATCTGCAGACATTCACATAGTGAACATTGGTTTACACTCTGCTCACACACTAATTTGCACACTTGGCACCTGGCATGCTTGGTTGCTGCATGAGGTTTGCACAACTTTCTTTTCCCACTTGCACAGTTTTTTCCAAAGAGAATATTTATGGGCATCAGTCACTTTCCTGGACAAATGGTAAAAAGAGTGGCCAGTTTCCTAGCCACGTTCATATTCCTGTCACCCAGCTGCCTTTGTAACCAATGGTTCCATCTATAGAAGAACAGCTTGCCTTGGCCCAGGTTTGACTGATTGATTGATAGATATATAGATGATACACACAGAGAGAGACAGCAGAGACAGAGAGGAGGCAAAGAGAGGAGACAGAGAGAAAGAGGAGACAGAGATGAGAGAGATGGCAGAGAGAGAGAGAAACACCGAGAGATAGACAGCTAGATAAGGACAAGAGAAAGAATGAACTTATAAATCTGCAAAGATTCCTACCAAGCCCGTTGAGGAGCTATCTCTAGAAAATTGCAGACACATGTCAGTTCTTTTTAAAGAACATACAAAACAGAGAAGGAAAATCGAAGAAAGCTACTCATGCAGAAACTATTTAATCAAAGAGTAAAGACAATTATAACATCTGTTAATCTTCTTTAGAGGTTATAATTAAATGCTCTGGAGAAACACCCTTTCAGGAGTGATCCTTCAACATCTGTTGTGAAGGCCCACAGCACTATGCAGTGACAAAATCACTTTGGAAAAACCAGGCTTCTCGAGATCTCAGAGGCTGCGAGGGTCTTTGTGCTTGCAGCCCAGACCAGCCCCTGCTGTCCTTGGCGGTGGGGGTGGTGGGGGGGGGGTTGCTCCCGAGCGCTGTGCTGGATTATCTGGACAATGAGTCAGATGCAAGTCACTGTATGTTAAGGAATAACAGGATCACAGCATCAGAAATGGCCTTATGACTATCTGATGATCCCCACCTTTCACTATGCAGATGGGGCCACTTGATCCCATGTCCTACAGCTGGCTGTGGAACAATCTTACCAGCAGTGTTGTTCAAGTCTCCATCCAGATTTCACCATGCTGCTTGCTATTTTGGTTTCTCCCTTGCTTTGGCTTGGAACTTGGATGTGTTCTCTGTTTAATGGGATCAGCACTATAATGAGGCCCTAGGACATCTGAAGTTTATGGAGAGGTAGAAAACTGAAATGATCCCCTTCTCCATCACCCGGTCCATCGCCAGTGAGAAACAATGGCCACCATCGCTTCTCTACGCATCTTTCTGGGGAGTAGGCGAGAAAGAGGAGGTAAATTAAGATAAGGAAGGAGAAAAACAAAAAGAATGAAAAAAGAGGGAGAGATGGGAAGAGAGATGATTAAGAGAGACAAGGATAGAGAAATAAGGTGGGGTAGAGAGGGGGGACAAGAGGAAGAGAGGTGGTCAGGAACAGCTAGGAAAGGTGGTCCAGGGATGTAGGAAAAGCACATCAAATTAAGATCCCACCAAAAGGTGCTGAGCACACTTTATATCCATCCAACCTCATAACCTGACTCTGCTGCTGCTAAGTCACTTCAGTCGTGTCCAACTCTGTGTGACCCCATAGATGGCAGCCCACCAGGCTCCCCCGTCCCTGGGATTCTCCAGGCAAGAACACTGGAGTGGGTTGCCATTTCCTTCTCCAAACCTGACTCTACTGTACTTCAAATAAGCAGTTCTACCCATACAAAAGACCACAGGATTTGAGTTTTGCCAACCAAAATGCAGAAATGATAAAGCCAAAGGCATCACATAAACAGACACATAAAGGTATTGAGCAATGAAAAATATGGCCAAATAATGAGAACATAACACATGTATTCACGGCCCAGCAGGCATAGAGGTGGACAGGCTCCTTGGTACTCCTGGGGGCTGCAGATACTGGTAGGTGCCAAAATGCCGAGTGAATGGAGTTCTTGACATTTGACGTTGAGATAAAATGACAAGTCCTTATGACCAGACACGTGGTGCTGACATCAGCCTCTCATTTCCCTTCAACCAGTGAACCAGTGAAGTTGCTCAGTCATGTCCGACTCTGCGATCCCATGGATTGTAGCCTACCAGGCTCCTTCATCCATGGAATTTTCCAGGCAAGAGTACTGGAGTAGGTTGCCGTTATCTTCTCCAGGGGATCTTCCCCAACCCAGCGATTGAACCCAGGTCTTCAGCATTGCAGGCAGATGCTTTACTGTCTGAGCTACCAGGGAAGCCCTTCCCTTCAACTATCACCTGCTTATAAGGGCCCATAATATCTTCAGTGATAAGGAGCCAATAACAATGTTAACAGTCACCACATACTATGAGTCTAGTTTTGTGCGGGTGCTGGACATATTTTATCTCATTTAATCCTTACAGTGATAAGGAGGTAATATAATCCAAATATCTGGGTCAAAGTCTACCTGTGCAATTGTGAACAAACTAACCTTTTGGGACCTTGGTCTTCTCATCTCTGAAACAGAACAGGAATCTTTATCTCAGAGGGCTATTTTGAGGATTAAATGAGACAATATAAATAGAAAGCATGACAGGGCTAGACATACTGCAAGCACTTAATCATTGCTGATGTAACTACATTTTAGGGACAAGGAAATTGAGCTCAAGGAAATTGAATAGTTCTCTCAAAGTCGACGGAGATCAGGTCAGAGGCTGGAACCCTCTAGGTTTTAATCCCTAGGTATCTAGGGATTAAAGCCACATGGGCATGAGCTTTAGCTACTTGTTTTGTTACTCTATTAATGGACTCCAAAGAATCCTGGTCTTTTTAGTGTACAGCCTCTCAGGGAATGGGTATCCAGAAAGTTGCCAGCCCAAGTTGGAAAACGTAAAAGGGCACATTACCAGCTCAAGACATCTTTCTCTTCCCATTCCCTTGTCTTCAACAATGAAGGAAGAAAAGAAATCCTGTCCATCCTCTTCTTCATTTACTCTCACATCTATAGAGCTCCCATTGACGAATGCAGTGAATACTGATACTTACACTACTGAAACTAAACAGGTACTCACTCACTCATTGAAAGTTGGGTAAAAAGAAATGTCTTGCCTTTGTTCTCTGTGTCCACAGGAATGTTAAATGTCATCAGTTGAGTTATAAAAAGGTATGTTTTCAGAAGTATAAGAATGGGAGAGGAGAAAGCACTAAAGTCTGAAAATTTGCTTGTATCTGTCAATGCACCAAATATCTGTTGGGCATATACCATTTATCAGCCACTGCTTTTGATGCTCAGACTACAATATTAGATGTGATAGACACAGGTTCTGCCTCCATGGAATAGGAAATGGTATGGGGAGGCGTTCTGAATCCAATAGCTGACCGTGTGTTTAATTCCTCTGGTGACACAGGCCACGCAAAGCAAGGACCTGAAGCTTTCCATACCTATAACAGACAGGGAAAACTTTCCTGAGGAAAGGCCATTTAGGCTGAGCAGGAACTGTCTCAGTGAGGCTGGGAGGGAGAGGCAGCCTTCCTCAGAAGGAGGCATTTTGGTGAGTAGGAAGAGAAGAGCTCTGTGCTAACCCAACGAATGACTCTAGACAAGTCAGCTCAAGTCCCCACAGCTCTTTGCTTCACTGCAACATGGCAATGTGAGAACTTAATAATGCTGTCCAGCATTCACGATTTCTCTAGATTCTCTTTCCCTGTGTCTGAGTCGAGGATATGCTACAGGGTAGGAGGATTCTAGTCCAGGTGCAGGAAACCCATTTTGTTGAGAGTGGGCTCACTCAAATATAGGAAACATATATAAACTAGATACATTCCTAGGATAGGAGAACCATCATTTTTTCCCTCCATACTCAGCAGCCAATATCAGTTTCCCCAAAAGGCTCAGGGACCAGTGCTCGAACTAATGGTCGTACATATTTTATGACTTGGCATCCAAAGTCCTGGTTTGATAGATGAGCTATATAAACGATCTGAATGCTCCAATTTTCTCTAACAATGGAAGAGTTAAGACTTCTAATTTCTCCAGACTGGAAGAAATACAAGGCACTTTAAAAAATTACCTTGGTAGTTTTACTGCCGTTAATCAGGTGTCCTAAAAACAATGGTTTCTTTCAGGTACCTGTTGCAATTGGTCTGTATGAGAAGTTTTATTCAGTTTAATAAGGCCCTCTACTGGCAATCTCCAAAAACACAGTCTCTTTCAAATTATTTTAAGTAAACTATTTAAACTAGTACTCCCAATAATAAAGCATCTCACATTCCTGATTGTGCAAATCTGGGCTGAAAGAATGAGAAGAAAATGAGAAAGGGAAGAAATAAATGCCATTTTAAGTGGGTCATTCATTTAGCTATTCATAAAATAACATTACATGAAGTATCATTTGCTTTCCTCTGATAAAGTTATTCTATATATCAAAGGTACTCAGAAACAAAGGCTATTTCTTACACTGAAATGTATTAATATTCATGCAACCATAAAACTAAATTATGAATGTTATTTACAAACTACAATAAACCAGATTATTTCAGTCTATTTATTCACATATGAGTAATTGACTATAATTAGAACAAAAAAAATGCTGAAGGCAGGCCTTTTAAACTGATTCTGATATGACACAAATAATAATTAACTTCTCCTGCTTGACAACTAACCAAGAAGAAAAGAAAAGAGTATATGGTGACTTAAGAACTTATCCATAGAATAATGTTTTAAAATTAAGTTATCTTTGGCACATTCATCAAAAGGCTGTTGGAAATTTTAACTATAGATTCCTAGAAAACTAAGTTAGTGTTTTAAATGAGGCAATTAATAACTTTAGAAAAAATATTTTTAACAGAAAGGAAATTTGATAATTATTTGACTCAACAGTAAATGTTATTTATAGTCATGATAAAAATAAGCACTGAATATACATTTAACCAAAATTGTGATATAATTACATTGGAGAACAGGAGAGGTATGGGAAGTGTAACAAATATATATTGTAATCTACCATAATAGAAGGTAAACAATTTTATATTATAACTAGATATAAAAAGCATTATTTAAAAATATTACTGAAAAAACAGCTAAAAGAAAACCCTCTGAAAAGCAGGACTGAGGAATGGGGTTTGGAGGTCGCTCAGGACTGTCACATATACACACACACAGACACACACGTATCTTGTCATATATACAAGCACTGTTTATATATATATATGTAAACATTTTAGTACATGCATGCTCAGTTGCTCAGTGGTGTCCACCTCAATTTTAGGACTACCATTTAATATATACCAAGTGACATTTGTGAATATAATTATTTATATAGACATTTTGGTTTTTATATAGTTATTTATATAGACATTTATATAGACTATTTGGCTTTCTAAATTATGAACATGTATTAATTTGATTTTTTGTTTTAAGTTTCTAAGAACAGGTCAGCCCTGGCAATGGAACCCACTTAGGATATAACTTTTGGATTGGCCTGGATCAGGGGTCTATGTTTCCATATTCAGTTTGTCAAATGAAGCAAGGACCCTTCTTGGAATACTTTGTCAGACACGCATCTTGATAGTAATACTCGTTCCCACATTTTAGAAATAACAGTTTTTCTTCCAACAATATGTATCTATCATATTATTATCCAAGCTTAAGTTCCAAAATGGGTTTGAGACTTTCTTCTTGAACTCAGTCCATTGGTTTTCTTATAGTGCATCCAAATTCTACTCAAAGGAATCACTAATCCAGAAAGTTTATTTCTAAAAGGAGAGATCTGATTTCTTGCCCTGAAAATACCAGATTAATTTATGTAACTACTGGGAAGTACCTTGTGTAATGGAGGCTTCCAAAAGGACAGGACACACTTCATTAGACAAGTATGTATTCAGGCATAGTAACTGCTGTGGGTAATGTTCTTATGTATCTGAGAGATTTATTATTTCATCTTTAAAGAAAGCACAGTTGGGAATCTAAAATTCCAAAGGCATTAAAATTTGTAGAATTAGAGAAGTAGAGAAAAATAAGGCTATAAGGTATCTTGCGTTTAACTGGCTCCATGACTTGCCAGTGTTTAACCTCAATCATTCTGTTTATTTAAACAAAACACTACCACTTCCCCTGGTAAACTTTTCCAGAGACCAGCTGAATGGCCAAAGATCAATTCCAATTTTTTTTTTAACCTAAGTCCCCTGAATCATACTCTTGACCAAGCTGAACTCAGCCTACCAACGTCTCTACCAAGAATGCAAATAATCTTGATGTTGAGCCATAAACTTGGGCCAACCTGCAAGGGGCTTCATGTCCGAGATTAAAAGAAAAACAAAAATGCAAAAGGACTGGGCACGGGCTTTGACCCTTCTGCAAAGCTAGAAAACGTGAATCATCCCTTCAGTCAACTAGCACCTAGAAGTGTTCATCTGATGTGTAGCTCTCCAGTACAATCAGTGCATGGAAAGACAAGAAAAATCAAAGTTCCACCATTGGTAAAGCTCACAAGAAAGGCTGCCTTCCATATTTCTGGAGAGTCTTACTGTAAAACGTCAAGAGTATGGGGTCAGGGTTCAGGTCCTGTCTCTGCCTCTTTTACTGCCCATGTGACCTTTGCACATTACCTCACCTTTTTGGACCTAAGTATCTTTACCTAGAAAATGAGCAAAATGATTATAATGAGATAGGACTTGTGAAGAGTTTAGAAATGTGTTACTGACTATGGGGAAGAAAGTTTAAATCGTCTCTTAGAGTACCTATCAAACATGCATTCATACACTTTTATTTTTCATCATCTCTTGGGAACTCACTGTATGCCAGGTGTTTAGTTAGGTATGAGATTACAAATCTGGCCACAACCTGGAGGATAAACTAGGTGGATGGGGAGGTGCCACAGGCAAGAGTATAAAGGTATTGAGGTGCTAGAGAAAATACAAGCCCAGCACATGTAGGTAACACAGGAATTCCAAACCGAATCATCTGAGGAACTTTTTAACTATGCCTCAATCTGAATCCCACCTTGGAGATGCTGATTCATTAAGTTTAGGGTGGAACATGAGCACTGGTCAGGCCAACAGTGATCACAACAGTCAATCCGAAAGAAAATCAATTCTGAGTAGTCACTGGAAGGACTGATGCTGAAACTGAAGCTCCAATACTTCGGCCACCTGATGTAAAGATCCCACTTACTGGAAAAGACCCTGATGATGGGAAAGACAGAAGGCAAAAGGACAAGGTGGTGTCAGAGGATGAGATGGTTAGATAGCATCACTGACTCAGTGGACATGAATTTGAGCAAACTCCAGGAGACACTGAGGGACGGGGAAGCCTGGTATGCTTCCAGTCCATGGAGTTGCAAAGAGTGGACACAACTTATCAACTGAATAACAATACTCATATGAGGTAGGCACTCTTATTGGCCACATTTTAAAGACGAAAAGCAGAAAGAGAAAACTCAAGTGAATTAACCAAGATCATACAGCTGGCCAGTGATGAAAGGAGGACTTGCACTGCGCAGTCCGGTTCCAGAACCCAAATCCTGAATGGCTCTACCATGCTGTTCTTCAACCCCTGACAGAAGACACAGATGAATCGTCAGGTCAGGAATCTCCAGGACAGACACAGAGTACATGGGAGGGAGTGGAGAGAAATGAGGCTGGGGAGGTGGGAGACATCACTTCAGGAATAGCCCTGTTTGCATGCTTGGGAGTCCAGTATTAGGGGCCTTCATTCATTGAAAATGCATTTCAAACCACTCAGCACACTTACATATTTTTGTCAGCCATGTGTAGAGGCATGCATGTTTGGTTTAGGAAAAGGGATACTTAAGATTAGCAATTGAGTCCTTAACTTCTTTACTATTATATATTTAACCACCACTCTGTAACAATGCTGTGGATATAGAAATATTGAACCATAGCCCTGGCTTTTGATGGAAAGATGTATTTAACTGTGTGGCAAAGAGCTTCAGATGCCATAGGAAAAATCAGCACAGGATACCATGAGGGTCCAAAGAAGAAAACCATCATTTCAACTTGAAGAATCCATGGAGGCATCCCATAGGCAGAAGTATCAGGGACAAGGAAGGCTCCCGAAAAAAGAGGAACACAGGGCGTTAGTGGAATCAAGTTGAGTGTTAGCATCACAGGTCCAGGCTGCAGTGAGAAAATGAGGCTAGAAGAGAGGAGGAAGACAGGTAAGGGTGTGATCAATAAAAGAAATTTGAGAGATGTTAAGTAAAGCAGAAGCACAAAATGTCAGAGCTGAAAACCAACTTTGGTCTCTCAACGTGCACCTGATGCAAAATGCCTTATGTACTATTCCACCACCGGAAATGTCTCGCTTAACTTTAGGTCATCAAATGTCAAGTAATCACAAAGTGCTCTTCGGTTCTCTAGCCAAACTAATGAGGAACAGAGTTATTAAGTAACATACCCAGAGCCAAAGACAAAATAGGAATGTTCTCTCTTTACCAGACCACCTTCATCTATACACCTTCACTCAGCCAGCTCCTGCAAGAAGGCTAGTAACCACACATGGGTCCTATTTCTTCTACATCTTGGAAGAACTGAAATGTGAAATGCATGCCAGGATGAGCATGGTTTTCTGGTTGGAGCTCTGCCACCGTCTTGCTAGGTGACTCTGGACCAATCACTTCCCCTTCTCATGCCTCAGGTTTTCTTCTATAAATGATAAGCTTTGACTAATGGTTTGGAAACTATTTTAGTAGCACATCCCCTTTTTTAAGTAAAAATTCACAGAAAGCTTTGAGTTTTAATACATAAAACATATCCAGTACTAACTAGTAGATACAGGATGGATAAACAACAGGGTTCTACTGTCTAAGTGCAGGGAATTATATTCAATATCCTGTGATAAACCAGACTTCCCTGGTAGTTCATTGGTTAAAACTCTGTGCTTCCAAAGCAGGGAGTGGGGGTTCAAGCCCTGCATATGGAACTAGGATCCCACATGCTGTGTAACAGTCAAAAAAAAAAGAAAAATTATATATAGATATGTATATAACTGAGTCACTTTGCTGTATAGCAGAAATGAACATTATAAATCAAATACACTTCAATAAAATTTAAAAAAAATGTCCAAGAGAGTGTGCTCTGATGAAAAAATTTGGAGCTGACAAACATGCACAAGGAGGCTGCCCATATCAGAATTCCATGGCAAACTGTCAGATATTTTAGGAGCTTTGGGGCACTGACTTTTTACAATTCTGAGACCAGAGAAAAAGGGAAAGGCAGTGAAGGCTGTCACTGCTCTTGCGGGCTGGGGACAGAGAGGCTGAACTGAGGACCAGCCAGGTCTCCTGGATCAGGTCATGGGCTCATGTGCAGGAGGTAACAGGCTAACAGCCACTTGCCAGTCCATGTGGCAGGGCTGTCAGGACTGGATGGCAGGCGTCGGCCAGAATGTGCTACTGATTATAAGGGGCTGAACCGCAGGCGCTCAGATGCAAACCCTGCATCTAGAAGCAAGCAGCTGAAAGACAAATCCACATGGCTCTGATGCGATGCTTCCAGGTGGCGCCTGGCAGCCGTAATGAGAGGGAGCCCTGGTCCAGGCTGGTGGTACACAGAGCCTACGCTTCGCATTCCCCAAAGAATGTGTTCAGAGAGTTTGAAAGAGTTGGAGGAAAGTGAAAGCAAGGATGTGGGTCTCTCATCCCCACCGAGCTGAGTGTCAAAGTTTGACTTTTTCAGTAGCACTTTCATTCAGGTTCCCATCTCAGAGGACAAGTCAAAACAGCGAACATTTCTCCAGATACCTAAAGGGAAGAAATCTAGATAGAAATGGTTTCCATTGCAAAACATTTGTCTAGACGTTCAAATTCCCTGAGAATGAATGAGTTTGTGTGTGTTTGGAAGGAGGGTGTAATCAAGAAGGGAAGTAGACATTGAACCCACACACATTAAAATCTATAACCACAGAAAGGATCAGAGAATAAAAACAAGAGTGTATTTTCCTTTCCAATACAGTTAATTAAAAATCAGTCTTTACAGTTTTCTACTAAAATTCCTAGGTCAAGCTAATAGTTTTCTGTATGGTTGGTTGCTTTTCATTAAAAAAAAAAAAAAAAAAAAATTCCAACCTCCCTGCAGAGGCAAATGAGTATCAGGAACTCAGTATCTTGTTATCAGCTACGTGCAAGTTCTCTGCACCTACCCCATCAACTTCAGTACACTATAATTACTGCTTGAAACAAATGCACACTTGTTGCGGCAGCGAGAGAGCCCAGAGAAATACATACACCTCATCATCTCACTTTAAAAGCAAAGCAAGTCATATAAATACGAAAAACTGTTACAAGAGTTTTTAAAAAATTCCAACAGTCTTACTTGTCGTCAGCTCTGCAGTCAACACATCTCACAGCCCTGGAGACAAACACAGGAACTGCAACTCTCTCCAGTTAAACATTTCCTCCCGAGTTGATCCTCTGTTTATTTGTGAAGCCTGAAAAGGCTGGGCGCAGAGAACACGCCAGTTTTCCTGAACAGCCAAAGCAGCAGCAAAAGTTGCTACCGCGAATTCAGAGCAAGTTTGCCGAGAGTCGGCTGCTCCCCCGGCTGCGGCTCCGTGGTTGCTCTGAGCTTGTAAATACAAGCTCCGTGGACAAAGTCCCACATGACATCACTGGCAGCTGCTTATTGTTGAGTCTTTATTAACTGACTGTCAAAAAAGAAAGGAGGGGGTGGGGAGCAAGAGTATCTTTTCTGCAGCAAAATCGGCATCTCCGAGCGGATTCCGGTGATGCAAGCGTAAATAATTCCATTGATTAGAATTTTCAGGAGCCTGGTTTCCCTCAGGTCAGATCCTTTCTTCTGAGAAAGGCAGAAAATCACCTCCTCCGACTGACGCTGGCTAAGCTGAAGCCATGTGGGCCCCTGACAAGTTGTTACCCACCTGTTTCCAGTCAGCTTCAGAGTTTGATGATTCATGAGTAAATGAATATTAGTTACGTCTTATATTGCCTAATTGTGTAACAACAACTTAACAATTACTTATGTCTTATATTGCCTAACAACTTTCACTGTGATATATATGTATATATGCATATATATATATATATATATACACACCTCCTTGAGTGATACGTGTGTGTGTGTGTGTGTGTGTGTGTGTGTGTACCTGGCTGACTTTTTTTTCCTATATGGCTTGTCCTAGCAAAGATGAAACTCTTCAGGTATACTATAAAGTTTTTCAACTTGGGGGTAGGGCTCCCTGAAATGTACACCAAATTATGTATGTGCAAATCAGAGCATTCTTTTCTTAGAAAGGCTTCTTCAGATTCCTAATCACCTTCCTACACCACTCTCTTCACACCAAAAATCAAATCAATAAATCATCTCTGTCAAGTATCTCTAATTATCTCAAGAAGTACTATATGCCCCACCCACTTCCAATTTGCAAGATAAAAATGGGTGCCTCCCCTTCTATTTGCTCTCTCAAGGAATCCCCCTTCTTCTGTGAACGGATTCTTACCGGTGGTTTTTATGGTTTTTCTCCCCCCGCCCCAAACTGAGAAATCTACAAACCCTATATCACATCTCTGCCGTGAAGCTGGGACACCCTAGCCCACTGTTTTCCTTCCTTCCTCTGAACTGCTATAATGATGCTGACTATTTATATTTATTTGCTGCTTTTTATATACTGATATATTTTTAGCTTGTTTTTTAGCCATCTGTGTTTCTGTCTCCCCAAGTCACTTTGAAAGGTCTTTGAGGGCAGCCATTGTGTTATTTGTTTATACCCATACCTCCTGCCATCATGAATCTTAAGCAGAAATGGGGGGAGGAGGACCTTGAGGGCCAAGGCAGGAACAAGGTTAGCAGAGCCCATGGAATGGGGTGTATGTTTAGATAAGCACTCTCCCTGCCCTTGGAAAATAATTAACTCGCACCCCCTGTTACCATGTGAGTTGGATGCTCTTTGCCACTTCCAAAAACTGTTTTTTCAAAGAGCACTGATTATTATTGATTTGGTAGGGTATTAAGGTCCCCAAATAGTTCACTTTCATGCAGGAATCCGTTAAAGATAGTGCCTATCTTATATGCTACTTACGGGTTTAAATAAACTCTATTTATGGAAAGCAAATTAGAAGTACCTAAAGATTTTTAAGTACAAACACTGACACCCAACAATTCCTCTTTTCCAAAGTGACCCCACAAATATTCTCACAAAAGAGCCTAAGGATATAAGCTCAATAATGTTCTTTGCAACATTCTTTGTAAGCCAATAAAGCAGAGACACCATAAATATTCATTAATATGAGCAAAGATAAGTCACACAAATTGTGGTACATGTATAGTAGGAAAAAAATTTAGAAAGGGTTGAAAAAAACTGAGCTAACTGCATATACTGACATGGAAAGAAGTAGGTAGCTTATTGACTAAATACAGCAAATCATTGCATATGATAGGAGGAATTATGCACATTATCAGCAGTGGTTATCCCTGGGGAATTTTTCTGTGTCACTTGACTTTTTTTTTTTAATGAATGTGTTCCACTTTCGTTACTTAAAAAATAATAAAACTAAATATATGATTGTACAACTTTCAAAATAAATCATAAGGAAAAACCTAGCTATTCCTTCAACAAATGTCTGGCATATAGTAGGTGCTTAATAAAGATCTATTGATTGGTTGCAGATCTGTGACATTTCTACTAGGATACAGCAGTATGGGGGGATGGATTGGGGTAACAAAGGAGAAAAGGCACTGGGTTTTTATTCTTGATGGAATGACCGACCTCCTTTCCTTTGCATTTAAGGATTAATTTGAAAACCTCTTGGACTCTGTCCACTTTACGAAATGATTACATTTAAGTGCTCAGAACATGAAGTGCTGACCTTTCCCTCGTGCAACTGTTGTTTGACAAATGGAGTTTTAAGGTAAGACAAGCAAGAACTGCTTTGGTTCAGTTCACTGATTGCCAGCGAGCTCTGGAGGGAAACTCAGGAACCTGGTAAGGATGCAGGTTTGCCCAGATCCTTGTCATGGCTGGTGTAACATTAAGGAACTCTCCAGTGAGGGAGGTTAGGAAAGTCTAATCTACACAGTCTTCGGAGCTTTATTACAAGGGAACTCGGGACTTTGAAAAAGTCAGTGGTCCCGAGTTACGATGCCTAACACAGCTCTGTCTCCCCTACATACAGCCTCCAGGCCTCCATAGTAGAAAGTAACAAAGATAAGTCATATATTAGATACTATATTTTTCTTTAAGGAAAAAAGTGCAAGTAAAAAAATCACTGAAGATTTCCTCCAAGGTAAGATAGATTTCCCAAAGCACTATTTCCATTCCTCTAGAGAAAACATACTGGAGTCTTATCTTACTTTCTAGTGAGAAGATGGCTTATGTCTGTAATCATTTCAAGAAAAAAATGAAAGCACAGCCATATTTCCTGCTTGTTTTTCATGATCTATTCATCCACATATCTTAGGATTCTGAGGGCTGATTCTATTTAAAACCACATTTGGAGCCCCGTGGGTGTAATAGGGTCACACATTCCCAACTGAGAGTTAAAAACATGCATTTAACTTGACTTACAATTCAGGATTCCCTGAATTGTAATGGTACCAGGCTTCCCTGGTAGCTCAGACAGTAGAGAATCCATTCCACAATGCAGAAGACTTGGGTTTGGTTCCTGGGTCAGGACTATCCCCTGGAGAAGGGCATGGCAACCCACTCTAGTATTTTTGCCTGGAGAATCCCATGAACAGAGGAGCCTAGCAGGCCACAGTCCATGGGGTTGTAGAGTCGGACGCAACTGAGCTACTAACACTTTCACATTTCAGGATAAAAACAAATAAGGGAAAAGGGAGTGGGCAGGGCTTGCTTCCCCACCTTGACTAGGTGATCATTAACACTGCTGCCAAAATACTTCCACCTGTTGAGATGCTTGGCCCGGCTCCTGTTCCAGTGCCTTCTAGTCCTTCATTCAGGCAATTTCCTCTCTCTCCATCAGGCTGCTCTCCCTGGTGGGGAACGGCTGGGCAGTTACAACAGATATATATGTGTCTCTTTACCTGTTCATTATTTTAAAGTGTTATTCTGTATTTTTCATGTTTAAGTGTTTTCTGTCTTATACTGGAAAGTCAGAGATGGTAATCATATCTGCAAGATGTGAAACATAGCCAAGACTTGCTTTGGAGGTGCTTGCTGGTGATGGCAACTATCAAGACTGTTCTCAGATACAGTTTCTACCTCCAGGATCTAATCTCCCCTCTGCCTTGGGCTTCCCTGATGGCTCAGTAGTAAAGAATCTGCCTGTCAATGCAGGAGACATGGGTTCGATCCCTGGGTCTGGAAGATCCCCTGAAGAAGAAAATGGCAACTCACTCTAGTCCTCTTGCCTGGGAAATTCCATGGTGGGCTACAGACCATGAGGTTGCAAAGGTCAGACACGACTGAGCATGCGTGCATCTACCCTTCTCATCCTGATAAACACATATGACTACTGCCATTTATTAAGCATGGAGATGTGCCATTTGCTTTAAATACATCATCTAATTTAAAATATCCTAGTGAGTTACACACTTTCATTACCAATCCCCTTTTACAACCAAGGAAATTGAGGCTCAGAGAGAGATGTTACTGAAGTGATTTGACTCTAATCACACAGATAATAATTTCCACCATTTCAACTCTGCCTGACCTTCCAGTGTCCCAGGGAATGCCTAGAATCCCTAGATCCCTCTGAGGATTACAGACATTGAAGACAGAGTTGTTAAACCAATATGAGTAATAGCAAATTGGATTAAAAGCATGTAGTCATCATTATGGGCTTCCCAGGTGGCGCTAGTGGTAAAGAACCCGCCTACCAATGCAGGGGACATAAGAGATATGGGTTTGATCCCTGGGTCAGGAAGATCCCCTGGAGGAGGGCATGGCAATCCACTCCAGTACTCTTGCCCGGCAAATCCCCATGTACAGAGGAGCCTGGCAAGCTATAGTCCATAGGGTTGTAAACAGTCCATACGACCGAGCAACTTAGCATGCATACACACTCAGAGCCTCCATTACTCAGTTCTGAATTCTATACACAGATAGATGGCAGTGACCTTCAGACTTCAGTCTTGAACTAGTGTGACTACTGCTGCTTTCTATAACCCAGGCCCTCTGCTTGCCTCTTAGAGGAGATGTATTATAGGCCTCAAAGACCATGGGACTCATTTCCCAGGGCTTAGTCCCACAGTATCATGATGGAGTAAGTGCTCCATGCCCTTGGAGATGCACAAGATCCAGATACAGGAAGGAGAAAATATTGGAGGCAGGCATTTAATCATGTTTACAGCCTGTTTCCCTTTATGCGGAGAACCTTCAGTAACTCTGGTTCCTTTGCTCATGGTGGTGGTGGTAATGGTTCTACCAGAGCTTAAGAAACAGCCTGTGCCCAGCGAGTCTGCCCTATAAAAGCTAACAGGACCATAAATAGGAAGCAGAGATGTGAGGAGTAACACAGGAACACTCCAGCATTTCCTAAACAAATTACCATGGTTTTGAAGAGTATGAGTCCCTGGGGGCCTGAAAATCAGCATATTTAGAAAGTGATCTACATCATTCTCATGCAGATGGGCCTCAGATTGTATTTTAAGAAACAATGTTTATACCAAGAGAAGTGAATATATGGCCCTTTCATCTAAGGTCAGACATCAGTAAAGATCAGGTCCATGTTTCCGCAGAATGAGCACTGGGATCAAACAGCAAATTCCTGGTAACTCTCACCAACAACAGATCACACGTTACACAAAGTTGGGGCACCAAGGACAACTTGGAAAAGACACAGCAGGTGCCACAGGGATGGTCCCAGACGTGTCACTGGATAAAGTCATTCACAGGCTTTTCTCACTGCTGATGTCACCACCATCCCCCATACATAAATCCAACAAAAACAAGAGTAAACCATAAAGTGTGACGTCCAATAAAGTTCAGATTACTCCCATAACGGAAGCTTAGATGCATTCATGATAGGTCACATTTCAAGCCTAGAAATACTTTTTTTTCTTTTTTCAATGGGGGCGAGAGGGCCGCTTGCCAGTGCTCTCAAGACATAGGCAGCCTATTTATTGGGTTGTTGACACCCTTGGGGCACCAGGAGCTTTTGCAGGGTGATAGGGTAGATGCCCCTTGAAAGAGGAGGTGGAGGGACGAGATAAAAAAATTTGAGCATCTATGACAATTGACCTGGAAATGGGGTGCTACTCCCCTCCCCCAATACATCTGCCTTCACCAGCTTGTGCTCCTGGCCCAATCCCAGGAGGTACAGCAAGGGTTAATGCTCCTAAGGTGCTGGAGGCTCTGATGAAAGGCCTGTGTGTAAGCATAAAGT
The DNA here is from genome assembly GCF_032405125.1 of Capricornis sumatraensis. Taxonomy (NCBI): domain Eukaryota; kingdom Metazoa; phylum Chordata; class Mammalia; order Artiodactyla; family Bovidae; genus Capricornis; species Capricornis sumatraensis. The sequence goes on along the minus strand of NC_091071.1, from coordinate 108,226,105 downwards.
ATCACTTCAGAAGTTGAAGGGTTTGATTTCATCTTCTTCATTGTGATGTTGACAGTGCACACTGTGAGTTTGACATTTTCAACTATTTTGCAGGACCCGAATAAAAAGGGCTGGGTGAGAGTCTGTGGGAAAAGAGGGTAAGGAGGGGGCCATAACCCTCCCCAACTTTGATTTTATACAAATCAGTGCACAGCATTAAAGTCTGCAATTGCAAGGCATGTCCAGCAATGCTGCTTCGGAGATTTGTGTAAACTCAGTAAACTGGGAGATGCACATTGCATTCCTTCTAACCTGAGAACTGAATCTTTATGAAACCAGAACCCATGGGAGGCCTCAACGGACACGACTGTCCATAAAGTGAGAGTATTTTGTGGTCCGTGGTGATTGTCTAAAGAAAAAGGCCCTGAGTTCAATTTTCACCAACTATGGAGAGGCCATTACAATCAGAGATAAGCTCTTAGGAAAGGAAGGGAATGGGGACAGCCACTGGCTTTCCCAGCTCGATGCCTGCCACCAGGATTACTGGGTGATTAATGTCTTTGATAAAACCTGCCCTGAATGGCATTGACAATAAGATCCCTGTGGTTCCTGAAACCTGGGGCTCTGGCACATACTAGCCCTGCTCCCATCTCCTCATACCAGCCCCGGACATTAGCCAGGGATGGGACACAAGGCCTAGAGGAAAGGCTGTTAACAGCTAGGATGCCCAGAAAGGAGGTGCCCCAGAGCAGAGGTAAGGTGGGTCCCCAGGGGACAGTGCCCAGGCTTGGAAACCCCTGCCTACTTTTGCCCAAAATGTCAGCAGAGCCCTGGATTGGCTTGGGCCCACTCAAGAGGCCCCAACGTTCCTCCTTTCATGCTGATGAAGCCTCGTATGTTGGAAAAACAAAAGAGGGGACTGTGGTAGGGAAAGTGGGTCAGGGGTGTGCTGGAGGGGAGGACTGGAGGAAGAATATGCCTCTTCTCTCCTCCTTTTAGTTTCCTTTGGAAGTGCACACACACACATACCCACAGGAGTTCTTTTTTCTGGTAGCCTAATATTTTAGGCCCCAGAAACACCTTATTTTTGTGGCAAATGTTCCTCAAAGGCCCTTTAGAAAGCATGCCTTACAGATCACTGAGAGAGGCTGCCATCTCTGTAGCGTGTCCCCAAGTAAACATTCCTGGGAAGTCAACACCAAAGGCAGAGACTGGGGGTGGGAGCAAGGGAGAGCAACAAGCTCAGGTGTGAAGAACACCTGTGGAAACCCAGGCCCACACTGCAGGGGATGGGCAAACAGGCTGGGCCCCAGGCCGCATGGCCAGGTACAGGACAGACCTGGGAAGCAGTGTCATCATGCAAGCAGCCAGGGTGCACATTTGGCCTCTTCACCACCCTCTCTGCCACCAAACGTCGGTGCCTCTTCTTTCCTCACATGCCCAGGCAAAGCTCACTACGGTGTGGAGATATGACCTTTTGTCCAGGAAACTGTGGTATTAAAAGCCTATATAGGGGATTCTCCAGTGGCCCAGTGGTTGGAATGCCGCACTTTCACTGACAAGGGCCAGGGTTCAGTCCCTGATCAGGGAACTAAGATTCTGCAAGCAGCGTGCCAAAAAAAAAAAAAAAAAATTAAATTAAATTTTAAGAGCCTCCATAATTCTCCTGAGAAGTCAGAAAGGCTAAGGGACTGAACTCTAAGCTCTAAGAACTTCTGAGGCAGTAAAGCCCTCAGCTCTGTCATCACTGCTGTTTTAGATTTTACACCTTAAGTAAATCCAGGGGAACTGATTTAAAACAGGTTAAGCCTTTTCCAGGTACAATAATCTATTTTGAAACCTAAAAATCTGCTGGTGAGGAAATTATTTTAAAGCAGAGGCTATTAACAAAGGAGAATAATGATTCCATTTATTGGTTATCACTTATTATTTTGACAAACTGTAGTAATGCCAGTCCTATTGATCAAGGTCACGAGATGCTATTGTTAGGTTAGAAACCACTTAAGAATATAGCTAATACCTTTGGAATAAATATAAAAATGATGTTACTGACCTATTGAAAAGCACAGGGAACTACACTTAATATCTTATAATGGAAAATAATGAAAAAAGAACATATGTGTGGGTGTATATATATGTATGTGTGTGTGTATAATACACATATACATATGTATATGAATAAGTATGAATCAAATATGTATGAATCATTTTTCTGTACATTTGAACCTAACACAACATTGCAAATTAACTATACTTCAATAAAAAGATAAATTCTTTGTTTTCTAAGAAGAGTGTAGTCAACATAATAAGGAGGCTTGGGAATGTTATTTTAGCAATAGGACACTTTTGAAATGAAATCTTGGGCAGAATTTAGTGACATACAACAGTTCAGAGGGTAGTGTCCCTGGAGAGGTCCTATAGCCCATCCTGCCAGCCCTCCCAACTCCCACCTGCAGAAAAGAGAAGAGAGAAGACATACATTTTACAGATGGGGCTGGATGAACTGAGCTAAATGAAATCACGCTTTCCCTGTTTACTTCATCCTATATTGGACTCTGCCCTCTGAGCTCCTTGGCCCCGTACCCTCTGCACCACCCAGTTTGGCACTTAATGATGCACAGCAAGGACTCATGTGTTCACATTTGCCTTCTGCAGGCAGCTTTTACGTCCCAAGCAGATCGTCGTCATCCTGATGCAGAGCCCATGTTTCTATGTGTCAGTAGTTCCCTCTGCGTCAGCCTGGTATTGGCATGCACAAACTATTTGTTCCAGTTAGAGAAGGAGACTTAAAGTCACTGGAGGCCTAAAAGTTAGCAGGCAAGAAGATTTGATCCAACTTGGGATGCTAGTAACAGGCTTGAATGGGAGGTGGGGTGGCAGAGATGTGGGCATCAGAGTCTCAGATAAGGAAATCTGACTGTCTTTCTTCTTTGTCTTCTTCCTTTTCCTTCTTCAGCACCCTCTTCAAAATCATATGTCAGATGTATATGATTATTTCCACCTATTTCCCCAAGATGCAATCAGCATCACTTAATAATGGTGAACAATATGTTGAAAGTCCAGAAAAAAATAATACATTATCGTCTAACAAATGTCATGTGAACTTGAGGGCTACATGGAAGCACTAATCTTCAAAATCACTATCTTTTAATTTGCAATTGTATTTGCTCATTCATCCACTGAGTCATTCACAGAACATTACATGAAGCAGTTTACAGTATACACAGCAAATCTTCATTGAGCACCTCCTGAATTCCAGGCTCTATTTTATTTTGGAATCTGAGCAGCTATGAACACTCATAGAACATTCCTTGGATTTCTACTGATTGGGAGATATACTGGAAAAATACACTGAAAAAGATATTTCAATTCCTATTTTCATAAAAATAAAATCAACCTGTAGAGGCACTGCTCTAAGGCCCAGAGAGAATAACTGAGATTGTGTGTTAGAGAAGTGAAGGCAACCTGACAATAAAGTACAGGGAAGTGAGCGTGATGTACCAGCATCTTAGATACAAAGAACTAGTTCCTGGGGGAGCCCCGTTCTTCACTGGAGATATAATTGTTGACTGAGTGTGAACTATGGTCTGTATGAGGTCAGAAAGTCCAAAGGTCACAATTAGTGAAACATAACAGCTTGTCAGCCTTTCCTGGAACACATTACATAGTTTGGAAACAAAGTAAGTAGGTCTTGCTCTCATTTCAATGCAGAGACAAGATGCTTCCAGCAAACTTTTTGGGTCTTGGACTTGGAGGAAGCAACCCCTACAAACGCACTCTCCAAAGCAGGTAAAAGCATGCCCCATCCCCACTCCCACACCCAAACTTCCAAACCAGCCCTACAACACATCCAGTCCTAGGAGAAACTCATTCCTTCTGAAGGGGAGAAGGGTGGATATGTCAGAGGGTAGAAGTAGGCTTGTCACTAACTTTGAATAACATATCACCCCTCTGGTGAGTGAGCGAGTAGGAAGGAAAGAAGGAAAGGATATTCCAGAATCTGTGAGGTGAGGACAAGTGCAAAAAGGGGGCTGTTCCATGATACACACGGGCACAGGAGCATCCTGATCTGAACCAGACACTGGCTCAGGACCTAGCCCGAACCTTCTGACACTAAGTATCTGGGTGCATTATGACACTTAGCTCTGGTTTGCATTTTAGATTTATTGCCTATTTTACTATTCTTTCCCTGTCCTCAGCAGTTTGTTCCAAATCATTTTCTCTTTTAATTCATTGCCCTCATGTTCCATTTCCTCTTGATCTGTATTTATGAGCTGCCAAGTCCACGTGAGGCACTGCAAGAACCATCAATAATGTGTCTGTTCCCTGTCACTCTAAACAGAAAAATATCTGCCCATGGTTTCCCAACCCTCTGCCCTTGCACTATTCCATGGCTTCAGTTGTAACTCCATGAGGTAGTTTGGAAAACAGTTGGTATCCACCCACCTAGGATGAAAGTTTAATACTAAAAGGCAAGCATCCTGGGAAACCCCTTAGTCAAGGCAAAAGAGGTCGATTACTGTAAACCCACCACAGTTTCTATTAGCAACTTCCCTGGTGGCTTCCCAAGCTTCCCTGGTAGCTCAGATGGTAAAGAATCTCTCTACAATGCAGGAGATCTGGGTTTGATTCCTGGGTCAGGAAGATCCCAGTAAAAGGGAATGGCAACCCACTCCTATATTCTTGCCTGGAGAATCCCATGGACAGAGGAGCCTAGCTAGTGGGTTACAGTCCATGGGGCCACAAAGAGTCGGACATGACTAAATGACTAACACTTTTGAAAGCCTCAAAAACCAAATGCAAGTGGAAATGGCACTTTTCTACACAAGTCCCTTAACACTCATTGGATTGCCATCAGCCCCTCTCATGTGAAGATTCTACTTGGCTTCCTCTTTTTCCCACTGAGCCCCGCTTCTTACAATAACATAAACCTCTGTTCCATTACATGTATCCCTCTTCCCTGCCATCATTTCTTCCTTCCTTCAGCATTATCCCTTACCCTCGGGCGACCTCCTTTTCTTCCCCACCCTATTTCAGTAACAGGTGTTTGAGTAAGCTGTGAAGTCTTTACAAGAGATGTCGTGGTACCTCTTCCTGGAAAGGCTGCACCTTTTAGTGAGAATTTAACCTGTGCACTTGCATAGCTAGATCCCTCCACAAGCAGCAGAGAGCCTCCATCAGCCAGTTCCTCAGGATTTGCCTTACCCAGTGGCCCATCCTTTCCTAAGTGGTTCATCTCCAGTTACTGATCCACGTAGGAATATAAAGGTCAAGAAATTCCGAGTTGACTTGGGTCACTCCCAGGCCATATGCATTCCCCAGCTGCCTGCAGGGTTGGCTGGGGCTCCGTTGGGCCTGCATCGTAAATCACCTTCTCCTTGTGTCCTGTCCAAATTCCTCCCCACCCTTAGGCAGGTGTGCATCTCACAACAACATCCCATAATAGCCTAAATCACTCGATATAAGACTTAATTCCTGCTTTCAGAGAACCAAACCTATACTGTAGCCTCCAACATTGAGAACTTTAGATTAAAAAGGGGAAAGTACAGTTCCCCCAGAGTAATCAGCAAAGTCTGTTTTCTTAGATAACCAGGATACCGAATCAGGATGAGAAATTGTAATCTGAAAAACCACAGCACCTGCTGCAAGTCAGAAACAACTGAGCAGATGACCTGAAAGAAACACCAAGTAAAAGCACAACAGCAGCTTTAATCACCAAATAAGGTGCATAAGGTCAAATAATCGTAGTGGAAACTGTAATGACCATGAGCACGTATATAGCACTTAGTATGTGCCCAGTGCCTTTCACAGTGCTTTGTGTCTTAGCTCAGTTAAGTCTCATCACAATAGCGTGAGTTAGGTCCTTCCATTATTCTCATTTTATGGTGAGGAAACTGAGGCACACGTAGATGGGGTAAGTGCTCAAAGCTGAACAGCCAAAGTGTGGGAAGAGCTAGGATTGTAACTAAACAGCTGGCCCGAAAGACTCCCCCAATATCTTATTCTATATGATGTGAATATAATATGTGTACTCCATGTATCTATAATCAAACTAGAGAAGAGGGCGAATGGTAGTGAAAAATCAGCTGGTAAGGAACCTGAAGACACACAGGACTCAAAGGGACAGGTCAGATGGGACATGAGAACAGCCCATCACAGCAGAGATCTTGGTTCTATAGCAAGATTCTGGCCTCATTTCCATCTTTTGCTTTTATCACAGGAGGCTAATTCAGGGTTGATCTGCCTAGGTCTGCATGTGAAGGCAGATAAATGAAGGTACCTGGACAGAGAAATGCAGGAATAAAGACAAATCTTGATAGAAACAGGAAGTAAACTTGATAGAGTGGAAGGAAAACAGGTGATAAGGTTAATACCCTCATCCCATGGCAATAAACATCGCCCTCTAGCATCAATAGACCACATAAATATTTTGATGGCTCTCCTTTCTCCCTGGATAAGGAAATCCTTTGTATTAAACTGAGATACAGCCAGGCCCATTTTCAAACTTGTGGGTATCATTTAGGTACCGTTCTATCCCTATCTTGATTCCACCATAAAAATGCAATTCCTTTAATTCCCAGCAAATAGGATAGATAACGGAGAAGGCAATGGCACCCCACGCCAGTACTCTTGCCTGGAAAATCCCATGGATGGCAGAGCCTGGTAGGCTGTAGCCCATGGGATTGCTAAGAGTCGGACATGGCTGAGAGACTTCACTTTCACTTTTCTTTTCATGCACTGGAGAAGGAAATGGCAACCCACTCCAGTGTTCTTGTCTGGAGAATCCCAGAGATGGGGGAGCCTGGTTAGCTTCCGTCTATGGGGTTGCACAGAGTCGGACATGACTGAAGCGATTCAGCAGCAGCAGGATAGATAACACACGGTGAGTAATTTTGGCTTCAGTACATAACAAAAATAATAGATATGAAATTTTTTCTTTTCCTTTTATTCAACCAGGATGCTTCAGAGAAATTAGACAAACCAATGAACCAACACATCAATCCAAGGGTACAGGGGTGAGCCTTGGATTCCTTCCCTCATACTCAGGAAGCCCAAGTCGCCTGTTTTCCTTTGTGAATTGGCAGCTCACCCATGTGTTACTGCTGAACTGAGATAACCCAGGTCACTTCTGCTTCTTGAAGATGAAATTTTAAACCACATCCTACCTTCTGCTTCTTGGTAGCAGAAAATAGAAAAAGTTGAAGATAAATAAATTTAAAAAAATCCTACGTTGCAGATTATTCATATTCCAAATCTTTAGTCAAACAGGATCTACATTTCAGTGCCTCTGTTTCTCTGAGCTCTGTGTACTATTCAGATGGATGTAGAAGTTGAACCCCAGGCTAGATACGTAGAAAGGAAAACAGCTATTTTCTCTTTTACGTGGAGTTCCTAGGTACCACAGAGCACTATGGAGAAAGAACAGCTTTAATGACTTGGGTTGATGGCTCCCTCTACCTCAGCCAGTGTATTGCAGTCATGGTGCAGCATAAATCAGACTGTCTAATGCAGACTGTCTCTTGAAGGCTCAGGGAAGCCTCTTACTCACTAGAACAAATCAGCATGGTTTATTTCCAAGACAGATTCAGCACTTCCCCACAAGCTTTAATCACCTCCTGGTACCATAGAACATTCAATGCACACACCCTCAGAGGTAAGGGAACACTGTGGATGGACTATGCTTTTGTGTGTGGATGCTTCCATTCTGAATACATAAAAATACCATTTTTTAAAACATTAGTCATTGTTTTTAAGACCATATCTCAGGCATTTGTGCAAATACAGGGATACATGACCCACCCAGAATGTGTAATCAGTATAAAGTCTCCCCACCCCCACACACACATAGAATTTTGGAACAAAGTAGTTCCAAACTCAATAACTATTTGCAGTCACTTATTAAAAAGCTCAACTGATATCCTGTTTCTTCCCTTTTCTTCCAATCGCCTTCCTCTTTCCTGTCTTCTTGCCCATCCTTCTCATATGATTTAAGTCAAGAAGAATGTAATCATATCTACATTAGGCACTAGCATTCACTCTTTTTCAGAACTGTTTCACACGGAATGACCTCATCACAAGTTAATCCTCCATTGCTGCTAAAATAAATCTCTATTGAATGAGGACATTTGTTTCCCTCCCTTCAAAAGGCGTTTAAAAAATTTTTAAAGTAAACTCGGGAAGGAAATGTCTCAGATGCATCTGGGTTCCCAGAGAACAGCATCAAAATGCTGCATGCTTAATAAGTTATGTTTGGAGATGGTTATCTAGTAGGACTTCTGCATCTCTTTGCTTTTCTAGCCACTTCCTGTTGTGCGGGATTCTTCCTCTCCTATGGAGAGTGACTCCTTCTGATTGGAACACACTGGCTAACTTGGGGCCCTCTGTTCCACTTGGTGGAATCTCATTGGCTATCCTGAAGCCCAGATGTCAGTTTGGGAATGATCCTCCTAGAGAAGGCATCTGGCCCTGGGACCTTGGCAAGCTGACTGTGACAGGTTCCTCCAACAACTTCAGTGGCAGGCTGAGCTTCCAGGTGATTACATAATCCTGCTTTCTGGCTTGCTCATGTGTTTGGACTGGATCCATTTCCCTGGAAGAGGGCTGAACCAAACAGGTCTGTCTGCTCACTGACTACAGCTCAGTGTCTATGGGCTGAGATCCCCTCTAAAATTATGAAATATCCCCTTATCTTTCCCAGGCCACTCAGACCCAGGGTTCTCAAAGACATGCATTTGGAGATAGGAGATCTTCCACTTGCCTGAAGTGAGGCTGGAATTTCACTTTTCATTGTAAATCACTGTTAAATTGGAGCGCTCTGCTTGAAAAGCAGGAGATAATGCTAACACTGGCTAGAATATATTGCTTTTCTGCAATATTGGGAATGCCCATGTAATACACATTCAACTACATGTGTACACCAGATGAAGATATGGATCATGCAGAGGTAAACTTAATGTATTTATGTTTTCCAAAGATACACCACCATGTCCTGGAGAAATAATTAGAAGACTGCTTTTTGGTGAAGCTTAATGATAGATAAAGAACAGAAATGGTATCTAACAGAAGCAGAAGATATTAAGAAGAGGTGGCAAGAATACACAGAAGAACTGTACAAAAAAGATCTTCATGATCAAGATAATCACGATGCTGTGATTACTCACCTAGAGCCAGATATCCTGGAATGTGAAGTCAAGTGGGCCTTAGAAAGCATCACTATGAACAAAGCTAGTGGACGTGATGGAATTCCAGTGGAGCTATTTCAAATCCTGAAAGATGATGCTGTGAAAGTGCTGCACTCAATATGCCAGCAAATTTGGAAAACTCAGCAGTGGCCACACCTGGAAAAGGTCAGTTTTCATTCCGATCCCAAAGAAAGGCAATGCCAAAGAATGCTCAAACTACCACACAATTGCACTCATCTCACATGCTAGTAAAGTAATGCTCAAAATTCTCCAAGCCAGGATTCAGCAATACGCGAACCGTGAACTTCCTGATGTTCAAGCTGGTTTTAGAAAAGGCAGAGGAACCGGAGATCAAATTGCCAACATCGGCTAGATCATGGAAAAAAGAACAGAGTTCCAGAAAAATACCTATTTCTGCTTTTTGACTATGCCAAAGCCTTTGACTGTGCGGATCACAATAAACTGTGGAAAATCCTGAAAGAGATGGGAATACCAGACCACCTGACCTGCCTCTTGAGAAACCTATAGGCAGGTCAGGAAGCAACAGTTAGAACTGGACATGGAACAACAGACTGGTTCCAAATAGGAAAAGGAGTACGTCAAGGCTGTATATTGTCACCCTGCTTATTTAACTTCTATGCAGAGTACATCATGAGAAACGCTGGGCTGGAAGAAACACAAGCTGGAATCAAGATTGCTGGGAGAAATATCAATAACCTCAGATATGCAGATGACACCACCCTTATGGCAGAAAGTGTAGAGGAACTAAAAAGCCTCTTGATGAAAATGAAAGAGGAGAGTGAAAAAGTTGGCTTAAAGCTCAACATTCAGAAAACGAAGATCATGGCTTCTGGTCCCATCACTTCATGGGAAATAGATGGGGAAACAGTGGAAACAGAGTCAGACTTTATTTTTCTGGGCTCCAAAATCACTGCAGATGGTGATTGCAGCCATGAAATTAAAAGACGCTTACTCCTTGGAAGGAAAGTTATGAGCAACCTAGAGAGCATATTCAAAAGCAGAGACATTACTTTGCCAACAAATGTCCGTCGAGTCAAGGCTATGGTTTTTCCAGTGGTCTTGTATGGATGTGAGAGTTGGACTGTGAAGAAAGCTGAGCACCAAAGAATTGATGCTTTTGAACTGTGGTGTTGGAGAAGACTCTTGGGAGTCCCTTGGACTGCAAGGAGATCCAACCAATCAATTCTAAAGGATATCAGTCCTGAGTGTTCATTGGAAGGACTGATGCTAAAGCTGAAACTCCAATACTTTGGCCATCTCATGCAAAGAGTTGACTCATTGGAAAAGACCCTGATGCTGGGAGGGATTGGGGGCAGGAGGAGAAGGGGACGACAGAGGATGAGATGGCTGGATGGCATCACCGATTTGATGGATATGAGTTTGAGTGAACTCTGGGAGTTAGTGATGGACAGGGAGGCCTGGTGTGCTGCGATTCATGGGGTCGCAAAGAGTCAGACACAACTGAGCAACTGAACTGAACTGAACTGAACTGAACGCTGCTATTATGTAAATTTAGGTTACCTCCTACTGAAAAACACAAATCCACAGCAGGTGGTGGTTTAATTTCATGATAGAATGATAAACTGCTGAAAGGGATACTGTAGACTAGTGGTTTGTGGTTTTTTTTGGGGGGGTGGAGGGGCGGTGCGCAGTTTGGCCACTCCTCAAGGCATGTGGGATCTGAGTGCCACAACCAGGGATCAAATCTGCACCTCCTGCTGTGGAAGCACAGAGTCTTAACATTTGGTTTTTAAAGAGTGGTCCCTTGAACACAGCATCAGAGTCACCTGGGAGCCTATTAGAAATGCAAATTCTCAGGTCCAACCTCACCTACTTAATCAGAAACTCTATGAGTGAGACTCAACAATATCTCAACAAACCCCTCCCCGTCCCCTTGCCACAAATCTGTTAATCTGGGATTAACAGATACATACTACTGTATATGAAAGAGATAAACAAGGACTTACTGTATAGCACAGGGAACTTCAGTCAATATCTTATAATAACCTACAATGGAAAAGAATCTGAAAAAGAATATATATATATGAGAGAGAAATGAAGTTGCTCAGTCGTGTGCAACTTTTTGAGATCCCATGGACTGTAGTCCTACCAGGCTCCTCCATCCGTGGAATTTTCCAGGCAAGAGTACTGGAGTGGGTTGCCATTTCCTTCTCCAGGGGATCTTCCCAACCTGGGGATCAAAAATCTCCTGCATTGCAGGTAGACGCTTTACCCTCTCAGCCACCAGGGAGGCCTATATATATATATCTTTGGTTGCACATATATCTGTATCATTTTGCTGTACATCTGAATCATTGTAAATCAACTCTATTTCAATAAAAAATAATTGAAAAGTACCCCCCCCAAGTGATTCTGTTGCAAGAAAATTTGATAACTACATTCTAGGTGAAGCTAGAACTTGATATGGTCTAATTGAGGAAGTGTGAGGCTTACTCTAGAGCAGGGGTCCCCAGTCCCCAGTACCAGCGGACTGGTACTGGCCCATGGCCTGTTATGCACCAGGCCACACATCAAGAGGTAAGTGGCAGGCAGGCAGGCGAGTGAGCTAAGCTTCTGTAATTACAGCCACTCCCAAATGCTTGCATTTCTGCCTGAGCTCTACCTCTTGTCAGACTGTGGAGGCATAACAAATATAATGGGGCTTCCCAGGTGGCTAGTGGTAAAGAACCTGCCTGTCAATGCAGGAGACAAAAGAGATGTGGGCTCGATCCCTAGGTCAAGAAGATCTCTTGGAGGAGAGCATGGCAACCCACTCCAGTATTCACTTGTGGAGAATCCCATGGACAGAGGAGCTTGGCCTCTTGGGTCACAGAGTCAGATGTGACTAAATTGACTTAGTACGCACGAAACAAATGTAATGCACTTGAATCATCCTGAAACTGTCTCCCCCGACTTGTCCCCAGTCTGTGGAAAAATTGTCTTCCATGAAACTGGTCCCTGGTGCCAAAAAGGTCGGCGGCTGCTGCTCTAGAGAGTTACTTACGCATGCTCTCTGAACCATCACTCCATCATGAGCCACTCCTGCTTCAGCTACATCTACTCCACGCTATTCCTACTTTCTCATAAAAGGTGCTGCTAGTAGTAGCTGTCGAATTCCCTGCTTCCACACAATTATACCCCCTTCCCCATACACATAGTAGTAATTAGCTGTAACATATGCAGCTCTGCAGACATCCAGATGTATCAACTCACCAAGAAATTCTACTCAAAATTCCTCCATGGGACAGACATAAAAGTCCCCATTTTATAGATGGTGGTAATCGAAGTTGCCAGTGATCTTTCAGTTAAGACTATAAAAATAGATCTGGGTTTACCCTTTGTTCCAATGAATGGCATGTTTCCAGTCTCATGGTCCAGTCAGTCATGAGATCTGAACTCCTAAGATATTCTCTAAACCTCACTCAGCCTTGACCAGGTAAGAGACTGGGATAGGGATACACTGTTATCTATTCAAGATGTCTTCAGACAACTAATAAACAAAATTCATAGATAAAATCATCTTACAGAACAGAATTTGGGATGATTCCTACTGTTGCTGAGGTCATGATGAAACAGGCATCTTCACACAATGCCAACGGGAGTTGTAAACTGATACAGCCTTTCTGGGAAAAAGTTTGGCATATCATTTGATTTAGTAATTACACTTCTTGAAACTGACCAAAAGGAAATTGCCCAGAGATGGAAAAAATGATTAATATATAAGAAATTTCTCTCTAATCATACTTTTTAAAATGAAAAAAGGGGAAACAATTTACATTTCAAATAATACAAGGTTAAATAAGCTAGTTCTTCTACAAGATGGACCATAAAGCAGCCAATTATAAATTGATTCTTGAGCACAATTTATTAAAAAATAATCACAAGATAAAGTTTAGTGAAAACACAGAATGCAAAATTTTATAAACAGTGACATCCTATTTTTTCTTAATTGGAAGTTAACACATAGTACCTATGTTCATAGGAACACACAGAGATAGACACTGAAAACAACTGGATAGAAGTGACTGATATATTAGGGATGGTTACAGTATTTTATTTGGCTGCCTTGGGGCTCAGATAATAAGAATCTGCTGCAATGCAAGAGACCCGGGTTCAATTCCTGGGTCATGAAGATCCCCTGGTAAAGGGAATGGCTACCTACTCCAGTACTCCTGACTGGAGAATCCCATGAACAGAGGAGCCTAGCAGGCTACAGTCCATGGGATCACAGAGTCATATATGACTGAGTAACTAAGCACACACAGTATATTATTATCCTAAACTGGGAAAAGATCCATACACATATGCTTGATTATCCAAAATCACTTAATAAATAGAGATCAAGGTCAAGTTTGTCTGGATCAAAGCTCATGCATTGCAGACTCTATTGTCTACTACTTTTCATAGCTTAAGTGGTCTGACGTATCTTTGTTAAGAGTTAGAAATGCCAACTAGGGTTTCTTACTTTTCTTTCTGTTTTACTGAAAAGTGAAAGTGAAGTCGCTCAGTCATGTCCGACTCTTTGCGACCCCATGGACTGTAATCTATCAGGCTCCTCCATCCATTGGATTTTCCAGGCAAGAGTGCTGGAGTGGATTGCCATTTCCTTCTCCAGGGGACCTTCCCGACCCAGGAATCAAACCCGGGTCTCCCACATTGCAGCCAGACGCTTTAGCATCTGAGACACCAAGGAATATACAAAGTAACATTTTGTCATAGGTCATAGACCACCTCCATCTAGATTTCCTCCAAGTATTTCAAGAAAAACTGACAATAAAATTTTAAATCATTAAATGCATAATACATTTTAAGCTTATATTAATCATTTTATATGTTATTTCTTTTTACAACAAGTTCAATATGCTCTAAAGTTCTATATATTATATGTGTGTGTGTGTGCGTGTGTGTGTGTGTGTATTATAATGTTTTGTATACTGTAACATTCTAGGTACTAATCACCTTATTTTGCAAATGAGAAAACTGAGTCTGAGAGGGTTGAAGAAACTGCCCAGTACCTGCAGGTAGAAAGTATCAGCTCCAGAATTCAAACCATCTGTTGAACTACAGAAAAATCCATGCTGCTCTGAATTTCTCCATTCTGAAATATTTCTAGAGAAAAAGATTCCTCCAACTCCTCCCACTTCTTATGCTGGCATCAAGTTTCTGTGTTTTGGCATAAATAAGATCTTGGCATAGTGCTAGTCATTAAAAAAGAAAAAGTAAGAGCCTGGGATTAAGCATGAGCTGATATTAGAGATAATAGGCAGATCTGGTATTTTATCCTTAGCATCTTCAGCACAGAGATCATTAAGAGCCTCTATCTTCAATAGTAAAAGTTCACTCAGCTACAATGAACTCAGATCCTTGGTAGGGCATCATTAAATACTTAAATGTTAATGATCAATTGAAGCCAAACATTCTCTATGTTTGTAAAAACCTATGTCTCAGAACTACCCAGTAAGCTGCCAACACAAGTGCCATGTGACTGGCTGGCCAATAATATTCTCACTGAATCCCCCATCACTTCCTTCCCTTCTGCTTCTAATTCCTGACCAGTTCCTGAACATCTGCGTACTTGACCCAAGTTAGCTTCTTGCCCTCACTCACTTTTGAACCATGATGCTTTAAGTGAGTGATTTACCATCACCTTAACTTCCTCCCTCAGTAGTCTCTTACTTGTTATTGGATCACATTTAACAGTGTCAACTTCAGGAAAAGAGGTACCAGACTATTCTTAAGGTCTGGTGCTCCCAGTGGGTTTTCCTCTAACTAATGAGAATCACGCATGTTCCTTTAGATGTAAAAAGAATACTAGCTAAGTTCATGCCCAGTTTGCCTTCTCTTAATTCTCAGAGTAGGGGTATGAGCAGATTAACACTAACAAGATCATGTTAAGAGATAGGGGGTAAAGTCAGTTGGCACCTGATCCCATTTGAGACAGCAACACACACACATGCGTGCACACGTGCATGCACATGCACACACACACACCCATTACCTTCAGGAACAAGGCAGTGACCTAAGAGAATAGCAGAGTGGGGACAGGAAGGAATGGTGGAGACTGTGATGAGCAGCAAAGTTCACAGCCAGCAAAAGATCTACAGCTTTTTAAGTACTTAGTGGACCAAACAAAAGAAGTGTGCAGCAAGTTCATAATCTCTATAGTGGACAATCCATCTTTTAGCCTGGATTAATTGCACTTCTATCAAAAAGTTTATTTCGGATAAAGATAGAATAATGGGATTTGTCCTAGGGGTGTGTCCTGGCCCTAATCTCACAGGCCACCTCTGATGCCATAGAAGTTCTCCTCATTTCCCTACATGAAGCAATGGGCTGGCACCAATTTCACCATCATATCAGTCATTATATTTTACAAGAACAAGTGGTGAGTGAGAACAAGAACTGGAGAGCCAGGTGGCCTGGGTTTGAATCCTAGTCCACCATTTGCTAGCTAGGTAACCTTGAGGAACTTATTGAATCAGGCTCAGATCTGTAAAATGTAAAGACTAATGGCACCACCATTTCATAGAGCTGCTGTGATTACTTAGAACAATGTCTGGCACATAATAAAGACTCATTGTCAGATAACAATCATTGCATGACCAACTGAAATGTCTCATGTCTGCTTTGGAGAAGATAACCTGAGGATGACATACTCAGTCATCTCTCAGTTTGCCAGGGAACACTGGAATGGAAAAATCTGGCACTAATTACATCTTCCTGGGAAAGACACTGATGTGGATGACAGAAGGGAGGGTACATGTTGTACACACAGGCTCCATCTGAAGGGAAGGGTGGGAAAAGTCCTCAGTGTGGCAGAGGAGAGGTAGGTGGGGTTTGAAACTGGGTTTGTCCCAGTCTGAAATGTGGATGGTACGGGAACAAGTTAGCCCACATCAACTTCCCTGTACTGTGAGGATGAGCTTTTCCTGGCACCTGCCTCTCCTCTAGCCTCTTTTGATTTTCTGTTTGTTTTTGACCACACCCTGTGACATGTGGGAGCTTAGTTCCCCAACCAGGGATTGAACCTGTGACCCCTGCCTTGGAAGCTTGAGTCTTAACCACTGGACCACCAGGGAAGTTCCTCCCCTAGCCTCTCGTAACACCCTCTTAATTTCAAAACACGTTGCCATCAGCATCCAACTCACGCTTGTCTCTCCACAAGTCACCCATACTAGATAATCATCTTTTTTTCCCTGACTCTAACAAAGATGCCAGATTTTTCCAAAGAAAGCAGTTTGATTTTCTAAATTACAAGATAGTTTAATGATTGCTCACTTTATTTGCATTTTAACCTTTATCCCCCATCAAGACTTTCCAGTCACTATAGTACAGCATTTTTCAAATCATAGTTCATAACCTGTTGGTGGTTAAATCAGCTTAATGAGTCCAGAACAGTATTTTGTTGTGAAAATAAAATAGAAAATGTTAAAATAGAATTAAAAGGAATAGAAAATAGACTGCAAGCATTGTACTATATATATATATCTACATCTGTCAATTGTGTCCTAATATAAAATGAATTTCTTACTAAAGGTCCATGATTGAAATGGTTTAAGAAGTACTGCTTTAATGCCCCATAGTCTGAGGTGTTTGGGTGCTGGCTTAAGAGAACTCATGGTTCTTTTCTTTCTCTCTCTCTCTCTCTCTCTTCCTCCCTCCCTCCCTCCCTTCCTTCTTCCATTCATCACAAAAATATTGAGAGCCTACTGAAAGCCATAGCAATATTTAGGCAAAGGGAGTTCCAGGCAAAGGGACCAGTGGAGCAGAGGCCTTGAGATGATAATCTGCTTGGCGCTGGGAAGAATGGCAGGAATCCAGTGTGATTTGGAGGCATGAATGAGGGGACAAATGGGTGGCAAATGAGATGGGGTGATGGAAAAGATTAGGACTCTGGCTTGCACTTGAAGCAAGATGCAGACCCACTACTGTTTTTGGAGCAGAGGGCTGATCTGACTTCACCGACATTTCTAAAAGAACACTAGGGGAAAGACGAACTGGAGAGAAGTAAAGAGAGGACATAGGGACACCAGCCAGGACAACTTGTAATCCAGGGAGTAACATGGTGGGTGACTCTGGCCAGAAAGATAGCAGTGGAGGTGTTAGAATGTGCTTGAATGTAGATTTGACACACTGATGAGGTAAATATGAGTGTGAAAGAAATTTTAAAAGGTAAGAATAAATCCAAGGATTGTGTCTGAGAAACCAAAAAGATGAAGTTGCCTTTCCTGAGAAGGGGAAACCTACAGAAGAAATTCATTTCAGGAAGAAATGAAGAGTCATTCTGAACATGTTAAGGCTGGATGCCTATTAAGTATCTAATAGGAGATGCCCAGTAAGCCTCTGGGTATAGGAGCCTGGGATTCAGAAGAGAGATCTGGGATGGAGGTATAGATTTGGGAGTTGTCAGTATATAACTAGTATTTAAAGCCATGAGGCTGGATGAGATCACCAAGGAAGTACACATAAATAAAGAAGAAAAGATATTCAGACAGTGAGGTAATGTTCAAGCACTTTATAATCATCTTCATGCCCACCAGATGGCCAAAGCCCCTCTATATATATGTAGGGGACTGTACAGAAATATCTGGACTGCAGCATCAGGGAAGCTGCCCTTCCTTCTTGCAATAAACAGTGACTGACTGCCTGCTGGTGCCAGGCATTGACAACCTTAAAGTGAAAAGGAGATGCAAAAACATTCAGTCTTGAAGGAGAAGAAAAGACTTGCTAATGAACATGAAACTCAAAGTGATGTGATTTCCACAGACAGAAGAACTTTCATCAGGTCTCTCTCTGCTGCTTGAAAGCAAACTCAGCCAGGAGGCTGTGCACAGTCAAGCGCCCCGTGGGCTGGGGCAGAAGCCCATCTCCATAGAAGCCCCACCCCCATCCTCCAAGGCCCCTTTCCCGCCTTCCTTCTCCAATGACCTGCCCTCAGCCTGCTCTACCTTGCTTCCCAGAACTCCAGGACATTCTCCCAAGAAGCATCAGCTCAGCTGGATCTGGTGAACACGGTGATCTCCCCAACTCTCCATCCTGAGTATCCTTCTTTCAAAACTTTTAGGGAAAAGCATTGTGATTGGCGGTGGGTGCTACAGCAAACCACAAAGCCAAACAAGAAAAGGAACAGCCCCATAAGCAGGCATAACTGGTCAAGCCTCATTTTAGTGAATTATCCTGTGTCTTTAAATACAATTGCCTAAGGCGTTGTTTTTGTTTACAGTGGCCCCTCCTAGATATCTAGAAGGAAAAATTGCTCTTTCTGCCAAGCCCTGGAGCAAAAGATTTGCCTATTTTGCTAAGCAGTTTTCTGTATGATTTCTCATATTTCAGAGTGTTTGTTCATAGAAATGCTGTAGTGCATGTATGGTGTGTGTGAGGGTATACTGGGTGGCCAAAAAGTTTGTTTGGGGTTTTCTGCACGATCCTTTGGAAAAACTCGAATGAACTTTCTGGCAAACCCAATAATATGTTGCATGAGTAGTATGTGTTGTATATGACTGTGTATGAGTATGTGAGCAGAATGTGTGTGAATGTGTGTGAGTGATATATATGTGTGAATGTGTGTGAATGCATGTGAGTGTGGGTCTGAGTGTGTGAGTGATGTGTGCTGTATGTATGTATGTGTGAGTGGTGCGTATTTTTGGTGTGTGTTTTTAGTGTGTGAGGGACTGGTGCATGTGTGAGTGTGTGTGTGAGTGTGTGTGTGTGAGTCTGTGTGTGTTTCTACATCTCTAAATCTGTATCACACCTGTGCTGAGGCTCAGACTGCAGAGAAGCTGTAATAAAGCCAAGATCCACTTGGCAAGAACTTCCTCCCTGCCTGGAAGATAAAATGGGGCTGCAAGTCAGGTGAGGCCATGAATCACTATTTAGATCCTAGTGATCAACATTCAACTAAGAGCCCAAATAAACAGAGTGAGCTAAGTTGGGGCCTCAAAAAGCATTTGAATGGCTGAGTTTTCCTTCCTGATGAGGTGATATGTTTGCCAACTGAGGTTGTATGAAGTCACGTGTCTCAGAACACAGCTGCCCCATTCTGCTGCCGGAGGAGTTGCTGCTGTCCCCTGCCCTTTCCATATAACACAGGCATCTCCCACTGTACTGGGAACGCAGAGCCACATGTCTCCAGGAAGGAGGGGGAGAGCGCTGTGGGATCCAGGCAGTTGTCAGAGGAAAACTGAAAACTGTCTGAAAATCCTGGCCTTCTAAATAGCTTGGAGAAAACTTTACTATAACTGTCCCTGTTGTATACTCCAAGAGAGGGATCCTGGGCTCCATTTGAAAAAAAGGGGTAAAAACACCTGGACACTACTTTAGAATATGCAGAGGACTTTTACATGGGTCATTCTTTTTGTTTCTCTTAACCCTGAAAATGAAACTGAAGCTCAGAAAACTTAGTTTTACAGAAGCAATCTCAGAAGTGAGCCTAAAGCCTTTAATTTTCTTAATATTTATCATAAAAGTAATGCATGCTTATGATGGTATTTTTTTCCAAACTGTAGAGAAGAATATAAGGCAAAAAGCAGAAAAAAAAACTTGTTCATTCCTAGAATAATAAGGGAAGAACGAATCTGATTCCATATTCAATCTGTTTCTTTGACTTGACCTCTCTATTCTTTTGCTTTTGCTTCCAGTTAAGAATGTTGCCTACAGGCTGAAATGTACACAGTAGTCCATTCTCAAGGCTCCAATCTTTAAAGGCATAACACTTTCCCATTTATATACAGATAAAAAGTTGCAGAACAGAGAACAACATTTGTCTCGTTGGAGGGTTACAGGATCATAGTGACGTGACCTATGTGGATAGCTATAAGAACAAACGATTCCTATACCAAGAAGTATGCAAGAACCAAACATGCCACTCCCTCACCCGGCCTTTAAAGATGCTTTGCTGAAAGCCTTCAGGGAGTTTGAACTTTTTGGAGGAAGAGTCCCCCGTCTCCTTGCATGGCCCTGTAGTAAACCTCTCTCTGCTCCAAACTCAGGTGTTTCCGTGTAGTCTGGCCTCACTGTGTGTTAGGCACACAAAGCTGAGATGAATCAGTCCTCGAAGATAATTATCTACTGGTAACTGTCTTGTATTCCCAAAATATATATAAATATGATTGTTTTACACACATACATATGAATAGAAAACATTTTCATTTGACAGTGTATCTGTATATCAATGCATTTGCATGCTAAGTCTCTTCAGTCATGTCCAACTCTTTGGGACCCTATGGACTCTGTCCATGAGATTCTTTAGGCAAGAATACTAGAGTGGTTTTCTGTCCTCTACTCCAGGGTATCTTCCTGACCCAAGGATAGAAACCGTGTCTCTTATGTCTCCTGCACTGGCAGGTGGGTTCTTTACCACTAGCGTTACCTGGGAAGCCCATGTATACCATCCATTAATACACAGAATTGTTTGAGTCAGTGCACCCTGGTTTATGTAATCAGTTCCTTGCTGATGAATGTTTAGATGGTTTTAAACTCAAGTACCTTGCTGTACATACCAAGCTCTCTTGCTAAAAAACTATATTGCTCTAGTCAGAGAATGAGTTTTCCAGGTTAGCCTCAGGCAAAATTAAAGTTATTTATATGTGTAGGTATTTATTTATACAACACCTAGTGTCAAATAAGGCCTAAGACCTTCATACTCAGACCTCTTCTTCCTGAACGCTGTTCTTATTGGCTTGACTTTGGACTCTTTTTCCATTCCCCTGTCAGATCCTTCGGAAAAGGAGATGGCACCCCACTCCAGTACTCTTGCCTGGAAAATCCCATGGATGGAGGAGTCTGGTGGGCTGCAGTCCATGGGGTCTCTAGGAGTCAGACATGACTGAGTGACTTCACTTTCACTTTTCACTTTCATGCATTGGAGAAGGAAATAGCAACCCACTCCAATGTTCTTGCCTGGAGAATCCCAGGGACAGGGGAGCCTGGTGGACTGCCATCTATGGGGTCGCACAGAGTTGGACATGACTGAAGCGACTTAGCAGCAGCAGCAACAGTCAGATCCTTGAATTGCTAGCACGGAACTGGGAGAGTTTCTTGACTCCATGTGGACCTTGGGGTTTGCATTCTCAGAACATTGGGAACTAGTCATTAGAACACCACCACCAATATAATATCACCAGGACCAAACTGCTCACTGAATTTCTCAGTTTTATTGAACTGATGTCATGCAAATACAAATATAGGGATATATAAATTAATATCCATTTACTTTTATAAAGGCATTTTTGTTTTTTCTTTATAATACATTTTGTGCCCCATGAGCTTTGATAAAAGGGAAACATTTGTTTATTTGTGCTTGTTTGAAATGAGTATAAAGTTCGTGTTCAGGTTTTGAAGAAAACTGGTTTTTATTTTTCTATTTTGTCTGAAATACAAACATGTAGAGATTTTAAATTCTAGTTTTATAAACATACTCAGCTTCATCAGGGGCTTAACAGTGATTCACTGGAGTCAAGTCTTGTTCTCAACTTCGGTTCAGGCCCCAGCAGACAAAATACAGAATATCTTTGAAGCAGAAAGCAGCTGGATTGGTTCCAATGCCATCTGTAACCCATGGGCAGTGGGGCCCTGAATTTTCTTTTTGAGGAAGTTTCAATAGTTCACAGTGCTTATAAGATAAACAGTCATTGCTACCATAATTTTAAGTAGATTTTATCTCAACAAAGCTGAAGCAGAATCCACAGGAAGCCCAGAAATACTTCTTTAAAATGTATTTAATGTTGCACTTTCCTTCATAGATACGTGTACATAAATACATCTCTGTGTATGCATGCATGCAGATGTGTGTATAGTTCCCTTGGCTGTCTTCACAGAAGAAAAAGGAAGAAGGTACTCTAATCAGCTGTGTAATAGAGATGACAGGATCCTGGACTTTGGAATATCATTACAAATTTTTAAAAAAACAGTAGCATATACCTTGGGACCAATGGTATTGACACGGAGTAGGACCCCGTGGGGCTTCCCTGGTGGCTCAGAGGTTAAAGCATCTGCCGCCAATGCGGGAAACCCAGGTTTGATCCCTCAGTCAGGAAGATCCCCTGGAGAAGGAAATGGTAACCCACTCCAGTACTCTTGCCTGGAGAATCCCATGGACGGAGAAGCCTGATAGGCTACAGTCCACGGGGTTGCAAAGGGTCAGACACGACCGAGCGACTTCACTATTCACTAGGACCCTGTGGGGCTCCTGGGCACAAAAGCCTTTCTATGTCCCCTTCATTTCTTATTTGCAGAAAAGAAGCTTCATTCAGCTTCCATGACCTTCCCTGACTGTCAAAGTATAGGTTCAAACAGTTGCACTGTGGTTGATATTGCTTTCATCTTGCACTGTTTTGCTTTATTTTAATGAATGTTTTTGTGGGGCATGAACACTCCAGTTCACCAGTGGCCTCCATTTTATCAGACTTATTTGCTGTTTTTTTTCTAAACCATTGCCAGCCTGGTCCTTGATGGCATTTAAGTTGGCAAAGCTGGGAACCAAAGAGGTAGGCAGAGTTTGGGTCATAGAGGTCTTGGTGGGCCATGTGCTTCACTTAACTTGAACCAAGAACTTGGTGGAGCTCAAACTTCACCCGGAGTGAGGCCTCTGAAGTACCCCCACAAAGGTTTCAAGGCAGAGGATAGACCTGGTCAGATTTTCTTTGCAGATCAGAGGTAACGAATTTTTTTTCATAAAGGGCCAGGAAGTAAATGTTTTAGACTTGTGGGTCATACAGTTTCTGTTACAAGTACATAGCTCTGTGGTTGCAGACATGAAAGTAGCCACAGACAATACGTACATGAATGACCACGGGCATGTTTTACACCAAGACTTTATACATGAACATAGAAACTTGAATTGCATAGAATTTTCACATCATGAAACACTATTCTTCTTTCAATGTTTTTAACCATTAAAAAATGTACAAGCCATCTTAGCTCATGAGTTATCCAAAATTAGATGAGCCAAACATGACCAGGAATTAGTTTACCAGCCCCTATTTTAGATGGATCATTGTGGGAGAATGATGAAGATGAAGGCAAGATGACAGGACTAAAAGCAGAAGCACCACTTAGGTGGCCATTGCAATGGCCCAGGTGAGAGGTGACCAAAAATAAAAAGATGCTTCTGAGCCTGGCATGGAAAAGGGGCAGAGAATCAGATTGGAGGAACTGTGATCATGGAAGTGGGAGAGATGGTAAACAGATGAGTCAAGGATGACCTGCAGGTTTCCAGCATGGATGAGTGAACAAGATGTTGCTATGAACTGAGAGAAACCAAAATTGGGTTCAAGAATGCAAACATAAAGTTCTCCTTCAGACATGCAGTCACCTTGGGAACTTACAGGGTATGTGGGTAGAGTAAGGCACTGGCAGTGACTGGAACTGTTATAAAGAATACACATGGCTTATATCATCATAGACTCTAGGAATAGAGGGGCAGGAAGGAGGAATCCTGTTGATCTTTCCACCTCAAGAGAAATTCACAATTAAATCATCCAAGACCAATGAGAATTCTTCCTTCTTTTCCAGTAGTCACATACAGATGTGAGAGTTGGACCATAAAGAAGGCTGAGTGCTGAAGAATTGATGCTTTCTAATTGTGGTGCTGGAGACAACTTTTCAGAGTGCTTTGGACTGCAAGGAGATCAAACCAGTCAATCCTTAATGAAATCAACCCTGAATATTCATTGGAAGGACTGATGCTTAAGCTGAAGCTCAAATACTTTGGCCACATGAGGCAAAGAGCCAATTCACTGGAAAAGACCCTGATTCTGGGAAAGATTGAGGGCAGGAGGAGAAGGGGGCATCAGAGGATGAGATGGTTGGATGGCATCACTGACTCAACAGACATGAGTTTGAGCAAACTCAGGGAGATAGTGAAGGAAAAGGAAGCCTGGCGTGCTGGAGTCATTGGGGTCACAAAGAGTCAGAAACAACTTAGAAACTGAACAATAGCAACAGCAGGCAGTATAAACTACATCCTCCATGCAAAACATGCTAATTTCCTCTCATTCTGCTGCAGCAGAAATGGAGGCCCACTGACAAATAACCCCCTTGGATGAACACTGTAAAGCTGTTAAGTTCACTCATCTTCATGAAAATTGCTGCATGACAAATCTGCTCCTCTGAAAGTTGCCAATAGTATAATGGGAGAAAGAAAAATGTTGAAGATCTTAGTATATGGTCTTATCAGTTCAGTTCAGTTCAGTCGCTCAGTCATGTCCGACTCTTTGAGACCTCAGAAATCACAGCACGCCAGGCCTCCCTGTCCATCATCAACTCCCAGAGTTTACTCAAACTCATGTCCATCGAGTCGGTAATACCATCCAGCCATCTCATCCTGTGTTGTCCCCTTCTCTTCCTGCCCCCAATCCCTCCCAGCATCAAGGTATTTTCCAATGAGTCAACTCTTTGCATGAGGTGGCCAAAGTATTGGAGTTTCAGCTTTAGCATCAGTCCTTCCAATGAACACTCAGGACTGATCTCCTTTAGGATGGATTGGTTGGATCTTCTTGCAGTCCAAGGGGCTCACAAGAGTCTTATCCAACACCACAGTTCAAAAGCATCAATTCTTCAGTCCTCAGCTTTCTTCACAGTCCAACTCGTACATCCATACATGACCACTGGAAACCATAGCCTTGATTAGACAGACCTTTGTTGGCAAAGTAATGTCTCTGCTTTTGAATATGCTATCTTGGTTGATCATAACTTTCCTTCCAAAGTCATAACTTTCCTTTCAAAGTCTTTTAATTTCATGGCTGCAATCACCATCTGCAGTAATTTTGGAGCCCAGAAAAATAAAGTCTGACACTGTTTTTCCACTGTTTTCCCATCTATTTCCCATGAAGTGATGGGACCAGATGCCATGATCTTCGTTTTCTGAATGTTGAGCTTTAAGCCAACGTTTTCACTCTCCTCTTTCACTTTCACCAAGAGGCTGCTTAGTTCCTCTTCACTTTCTGCCATAAGGGTGGTGTCATCTGCATATCTGAGGTTATTGATATTTCTTCCAGCAATCTTGACTCCAGCTTGTGCTTCTTCCAGCCCAGCGTTTCTCATGATGTACTCTGCATATTAGTTAAATAAGCAGGTGACAATATACAGCCTTGATGTACTCCTTTTCCTATTTGGAACCAGTCTGTTGTTCCATGTCCAGTTCTAACTGTTTTTTCCTGACCTGCATATAGGTTTCTCAAGAGGCAGGTCAGGTGTTCTGGTATTCCCACCTCTTTGAGGATTTTCCACAATTTATTGTGATCCACAATAAATTTGGCATAGTCAATAAAGCAGAAATAGATGTTTTTCTGGAACTCTCTTCCTTTTTCCATGATTTAGTGGATGTTGGCAACTTGATATCTGGTTCCTCTGCCTTTTCTAAAACCAGCTTGAACATCTGGAAGTTCACAGTTCACATATTGCTGAAGCCTGGCTTGGAGAATTTTGAGCATCACTTTACTAGGGTGTGAGATGAGTGCAATTCTGTGATAGTTTGAGTATTCTTTGGCATTGCCTTTCTTTGGGATTGGAATGAAAACTGACCTTTACCAGTCCTGTGGCCACTGCTGAGTTTTCCAAATTTGCTGGCATATTGAGTGCAGCATTTTCACAGCATCATCTTTCAGGATTTGAAATAGCTCAACTGGAATTCCATCACGCCTACTAGCTTTATTCGTAGTGATGCTTTCTAAGGCCCACTTGACTTCACATTCCAGGATGTCTGGTTCTAGGAGAGTGATCACACCATCATGATTATCTTGGTCATAAAGATCTTTTTTGTACAGTTCTTCTGTGTATACTTGCCACCTCTTCTTCATATCTTCTGCTTGTTAGGTCCATACCATTTCTGTCCAGTAATGCTGAAGAAGTTGAAGTTGAGTGGTTCTATGAAGACCTACAAGACCTTTTAGAACTAATACCCAAAAAAGATGTCCTTTTCATTATAGGGGACTGGAATGCAAAAGTAGGAAGTCAAGAAACACCTGGAGTAACAGGCAAATTTGGCCTTGGAATACGGAATGAAGCAGGGCAAAGGCTAATAGAGTTTTGCCAAGAGAACGCATGGGTCATAGCAAACACCCCCTTCCAACAACACAAGAGAAGACTCTACACATGGACATCACCTGATGGTCAACACTGAAATCAGATTGATTATATTCTTTGCAGCCAAAAATGGAGAAGCTCTATACAGTCAGCAAAAACAAGATTGGGAGCTGACTGTGGCTCAGATCATGAATTCCTTATTGCCAAATTCAGACTTAAATTGAAGAAAGTAGGGAAAACCACTAGACCATTCAGGTATGACCTAAATCAAATCCCTTATGATTATACAGTGAAAGTGAGAAATAGATTTAAGGGACTAGATCTGGTAGATAGAGTGCCCGATGAACTATGGATGGAGGTTCGTGAGATTGTACAGGAGACAGGGATCAAGACCATCCCCATGGAAAAGAAATGCAAAAAAGCAAAATGGCTATCTGAGGAGGCATTACAAATAGCTGTGAAAAGAAGAGAAGCAAAAAGCAAAGAAGAAAAGGAAATATATAAGCATCTGAATGCAGAGTTCCAAAGAATAGCAAGGAGAGATAAGAAAGCCTTCCTCAGGGATCAATGCAAAGAAATAAAGGAAAACAACAGAATGGGAAAGACTAGAGGTCTCTTCAAGAAAATTAGGGATATGGTCTTATGGTCTCTGTGATTACCTAGGAGCCTATCATTGCATCCTGGAGAGTGGGAATTAACCTCAAATAATGATTCTCAAAATGTGGTACTCAGACAAACAGCATCAGCATCACCTGGAGACTTGAGAAGATGCAGATTCCTGGGCCTGATTCCCCAAACCTACTGAAACTCTGGAGGTGGGCCCATTAGTCTGCAGTTTAACAAGCCCTCCAGGTGATTCTATGGATACTCAAGTTTAAAAACCAGTGACCTAAAAGAGGTAGCTGCTGCTGTCCTTGCCATGACCTTTGACATTCCCCTGCTCACCCCTCCTCACTGCTCTGGTTTATTCAGAACAACTGATGCCAGTCCTTTTACTCTAAGGCAAGGGTGTAACTAAGCAGGACTTGCTAAGGCCTTACTGGAATAGATCCCCACCTATATCTTCTGCCTGTCTTTCTTTTGTCTGTAGAAAAATGTTAGTCAAAGAATAAACTTGGTAAGAGAAGTGAGAAAATGCAAAAAGAGAGGAAAACAAATGAAGCAAGACATAATAATAATAGTATTGCCATGAAACAACCCAAGGACCTTTAGTTCCTCCTCAAGGGCTATCGATAATATTCTGATCCAGGTACTTTGAGCTGTTTTTGCAGATGCTGAAACCCCTACCAGGTGAGAGAAGTTAACTGAATGCTGCCCACAAGCAAACAGGCCCTAGACTGGATTGAAACCACAAGGTTGATGAGGCCGACTCCCAATTACCTCACCACCAACCAATCAGAAGAACGTCCATGAGCTTACCACACATCCCACACCCTCACCTTGTCTTTATAAACCTTTCCCTGAAAGCTTTCAGGAAGTTTGAATCTTTTAAACACTAACTGTCCTAGACTCTTCACCTGGCACCCTGAAATAAAGCTATTTTCTTCTACTTCACCCAACACTCTGTCTCCAGAATTCAGTTCGGCATCAACTGCACAGGCCGAGACTCTTGCTGAGTAAGGTTAAAAATTCTCCATCCCAGCCTTCATGCCCACTGCTCAGCTATGCTCAAGGAAGTTTGGCCCAATGATATAAAAACTAATGGGAGTATGAATATCCATCTGGGTAAACTGGGAGAAAGAAGGGCTCTAAGAAGTGTTATGGTTAAGAGTACAGCTCAGAAGTCAGACTTCATAAGCGAGAGTTTCTGCTCTATCACTTACAATGCTGGGTAGTCTGAGGCACGTTATCGAACCTCTCTGTGCCTAGTTTTCTTACCTTTATAATGAAGATAATTAGAGTATGTTGCTCCTCAGGTTGTTGTGATGACTACATGAGTTAATATTTACAAAACACATTGGGCAGTGCCTGGCACACAGTGCTACATGAGTGCTATTTACTATTATTTCTAAGCAGGAAATTCCCCATTTTCAATCAACCACATAACCCATAACACACTGCATGCTCATGGGGCAACCATGCTCTGAAGATCCCCAAGAAACTGTAATCCTCTCCCTGGCAAGTTTAGGCCTTGTCTCCCAAATCCTGTACAATGCCCTACATTTATGAACCAGGCTCAAGCACACATCTCTGAGAATTTTCCTTTCCTTCTTCTCTAATTCAAAGGACTATTTTGAAGCAGGCCTAGTGGTTCTTTCCATAAGACTCACAGTGTCACCTTAGTCCTGGGGCTCTTACCTCTCCAGGGGTCCAATGAGTCCACTGAAGGAGCCTTCCTCCTTGATAAGAACTCAGGTGCACTAAGCTATACTGGGGTCTCCTCTCCCTTGAATCTCCACCAACCTTCCCAAAGTGGATGAGGCTGAAATCTCCAAAACAGGGAGTCAGAGTATTGTACCAGAGGCCTAGGATTCTGACCAGGGTGGGAATGCAGAAAGCAAAGATGGTTTGTCTGTTTCCTAGGGCTGCTGTCACAAATTACTACAATTTAGGTGGCTGAAACTATAGAAACTTATTCTCTTACAATTCTGAAGGCTTTAAGTCCAAAACTGTGTTGTCAGCAGGACCCTGCTCCCTCTGAAAGTTCTAGGGAAGAATCCTTCCTCAATACTTCCTAGAATCTGATATTTTCCAACCATTCTTGTTGTTTCTTGGCTTATGTAGCTGCATCACTGCAACTTCTCCCTGTGTGTCAGTATCCTTGAATCTCCCTCTCTTTATAAGGATACCAAGCACTGGACTTAGGGCCACCCTAATCCAGCATGCAAGACTGATGCTGAAGTTGAAAATCCAATACTTTGACCACCTGATGTGAAGTGCCAACTCATTGGAAAGACCCTGATGCTGGGAAAGATTGAGGGCAAGAGGAGAAGGGGGCGACAGAGGATGAGACAGTTGGATGGCATCACCGACTGAAAGGACATGAGTTTGTGCAAACTCTGGGAGATAGTGAAGGACAGGGAAGTCTGGTGTGCTACAGTCCATGGGGTCACAAAGAGTTGGATGAAACTGAGCCATTGAACAATGACAACCCAGCATGACATCATCTTAACTTGATTTCATGTGAAAGACCCTACTTCCATATAAGGCCCCATTCACAAATATACCTCTGGTTAGGACAGCAATATTTCTTTTGGGGGGCACAATTCAATTCACAACAGATGGCAGATGTTTCGTCTCGAGTGCAAACTTAGAGCTGTTGAAAGCAGCCTGTGTGCAAGGCTGTGTGAGGATTGGAGGTGGTCAGGAGTCTCGGCAGAAAGGAGCCTGGGAATGAATCACTGAGGTCACGCCTGCCTGGAGCAGTGAGAGGGCTCCCCCACCTGCTCTTCTGCCAGGTGCTTGCCTCATGGAGGCAGAGAACAGAGAAAGTACAGGGATGCAACATGTCCAAAGGGAATGTCCAAGTTGGGGACTGGGAATATGGCCTGGCAGAAGGAGGGAGCCCACTGGGTTCTGGCTGGAAAGAAGTATGGAACAGAGTCCTTTGTAAGTACTAGGTGTACTCAACGTTTAGATGTGTAGACATTATCTAGCATATAAGATGCACTTCATCAGCCTCAAGGCATGCTCAGCCTTGATTTCAACCTTGACTATGCTGCCAGAGAAAGAGAAGAGACTGGGAGGAGAGAGGGTGAGGGGAGGCAGGTGGGGGTAGCAGGGCTGGTAAGCACATGCCCTCCACATCTGGAACACTGGGTGAGATGCTTGCAGTCAGGACCACCTCCACATGCCTCAGCTGGAAACTCTGTCACTGCCCCCAGAGGCCATAAAATCAGAACAAGGAGGGAAGAAGGGCTTTCCCACTGCCCCCTGGGATGACCTCAATCAGCTTATCCATGCCTTAGCAACAGTGTGAAAGCCAATCCGTCACACACCCCACAGGGAGATTTAAGGCTCACAGAAAGATTTCTGAGGGCTGGAGTGGCAGCTGCCTCCTGTCAGATCCACTGGCTGAGGTTCAGCTTTGCTGGGTTTGCCTACCACCCAGTCTAAACAATGGCACCGTGCTCATTCGTGTCTCCAATGAGGTGGGAATGGCTTAAGGGACACTTGTAGGGTATGTCTGGAAATAGGGCTTTCAAGAGGATAGTGAAAGTGAAAGCCAGTCGCTCAGCCATCTTTGACTCTTTGCAACTCTAGTTGCAACTCTAGCTGCAACTCTAATTCTCCAGGCCAGAATACTGGAGTGGGTAGCCTATCCCTTCTCCAGGGGATTTTCCCAACCCAGGGATAGAACCGGGGTCTCCTGCATTGCAGGCAGATTCTTTACCAACTGAGCTATCAGGGAAGCCCTGATATCAAGCCCTGTTTATCAAGAGGATAAATTCATCACAAAAGATGGTAGGGAGCCTGCACCCAAAGGCCACCCTGAAATGAAGTGAGTGTGGTTTTGCCATCATTTAATAACAGATGGTCCAGGATCTTCATTCCATGCAGGAATCAACTGTCCTCTTGCACATATCCAAGGGGCCTGAGTCTTCCAATGAAATGGATTTGATCTCCTGGGGACTTGCCTGATAGAAGATTTTTCTTCCAGTTTCTCAAGACAAGAACTGAAAGTGAGAGGGAGAGAGAGAGAGAGAGAGAGAGAGAGAGCAAGAGAGAGAGAGAGAAAGAAGTTAGCCTCTAGGGAAAGAGAGAAACATTTTAGTCCTGGCACACACTATGGCAAGCACACAAAACCCTTTTTGTTCCAAGGCCAGACCCGGAACAATGAGCTGTAGGGGCGCCTTTGAGAACCGCTCACGTGTCCACTGAAGCAGAGCTGACCGAGTTACAAGCCGGGAGCCCAGGAGTTGCCTGCAAATTGGTGGAAAATGAAGTTCCATTATCATTTCCCTGAATGGGAGGCCTGGCTGGCACCTCTCACTCTTGATGTGTGGTACTTTCACTCTCGATTTGAGAAAAGGTCTCATCCCTGGGAAGCAGTGGAGAAAGTTGTTTACAAGTGAATCCTTCCTGACAGCCAGACCCCTGATAGCAGCCATCAGACGGACAGGCCCTCATATGTGAGCTCTGCACCCACTCCCACGGGGGTGACTGGACCATGACAGGGGAATCCTGCTCTGAAGCGGTCACTAAGGCCCACCCAACTCACCTAGAGCACTACTGTTCCAAGCTGAAAGTAGACTCTAGCCCCTTCCAGCAGGCACATGGGGGAGCTGCTTTCTCACACCTGTTCCTCACGTGCGTCCTGGTGCCTTCTTGATCTCTACCTCTGACTTCAAGGGTTTCCACATCACCTCTCACCTGGCCACCACCTTTCCAGCCTTCACCACGGCCACTCTTTCTGAGAATGACATATTTAGCTTCTTCATACAGCCTCAGCCCACCTAGTGTAAACCTCAGACCCTCCCGGCAGAGTCCATTCATGGTCCACAGAGTCTGCATGGCCAGGTGGAAGAATGGGAGGGTGAAATGAGCTGTCTGCCATGAACTGTCAGTAGAGGTACTAGTACAATGAAACTAGACCTTTGAAATATAAAGCACCCAGCCTTGTCTGCTGGCCTCTGAATGAGAATCAGGAAATGTGTTGATTCAGTGGCCATTGCCAGATTGGGGGACCAGGAAGACTCACTCGCTTAATTATTTATTCAGCAAATATTTCTTGGCACCAACAAAAGGCTTTTGGAGCCTTTGGAATACAATGGGCATCAAGATTTTTGTTTGTTTAATTCCTACCTTGAAGGGCTTTTTAAACTCCTTTTTTGCAAGGGCAGAAGTCCTGAGATAGAGACAAGCGTGGCATGTTGGGAGCAGAAAGAAGATGAGTGTAGTCAGAGGACAGCACAGTCAGTGGCCAGTGGGAGGTGAGGTTAGACAGAACTCAGAGGAACAGGAAGCGAAGTCCTCTGAATAACAGGGTCTTCTCTGGTGGTCCAGGGCTTCCCTGGTAGCTCAGCTAGTAAAGAACCCTCCTGCAATGCAGGAGACCCCAGTTCGATTCCTGAGTTGGGATGATTCCCTGGAGAAAGGATAGGCTACCCACTCCAGAATTCTTGGGCTTCCCCGGCAGCTCAGATGGTAAAGAATCCATCTGCACTGCAATGTGGGAAACCTGGGTTTGAACTGAGGGTTGGGAAGAGCAGTATTCTTGCCTGCAGAATTCCATGGACAGAGGAGCCTGGCAGGCAACAGTCCAAGGGATCTTGAAGAGTTGGACACGACTGAGTGACTTTCACTTTCACTTTCCCTGGTGGTCCAGGGGTTAAGACTTCACACTTCCAAAGCTGAGGGTTAAGTTCAACCCCTGGTCAAAATTGATGAGATCCTACATGCCACAGGGCAGGGCTAAAAAGTCAAAATAAATAAAAAATATTCATGTACCTGCTCTGTGGAAAACAGATTGCAAGAGAGTAAGAGTAGAAAAGGAAACCAATGAAGAGCTATTATAGGACCATCTATTTAGTGTGGACCATCATAGGAAGTGCCTTTGGAAAACTGCTGGGAATCCAAAGAAGAGAATGTCCAGAACCAGAGAATCAAAGCATCTCCTAGTGTGGGGATCACTGAGGACGCAGCATTTGAGTCGAGCCTGAGAGATCTGGGTACAGCAATGAGCAGAGGAATGAACAGGGTTTGTTCTGGGATGCTGAACAGTGAGGTGATTTTGGAGACTGGGTGTAGAAAGGGAGGTGGAGGGAGATGAGGTCAGGAAGGCTGTTGAGTACCAGGTGGTGAGGGCCTCAATGCTGGGCAGAAATATCAGTCTTCTATGTCATGAGTGAGGGAGGGGGCTTTCTTAGCATGGAAGCTAGAGCACAGAAGTCATGGTTGCAGTGGGGAGGACAAGCTCTGAGAAGAGAATAGAGCAGAGGTCTGCAAACTTTGTCTACACAGGACCAGAAAGCGGATATTTTAGGCTTCAAGTTTTGTTTTGCAACTACTCAACTCTGTGCCCTGGACAAATATAGAAACAAAGGGTGTGGCTTTGTTACAGTCAAATGTAACTTACAAAAATAGGCCTTGGGCAGGATTTGGCTTGCTGGCTGTAGTTTGCCAGCCCCTGGATTAGAGGAAGGAGAGAAGTTAGCTGTCCCTAACAGAAGATATGGAGGACTGAGCTAGATCAAAGATGGAAGCGAGGACACAGATTTGAGAGGCATTGTGCAAACTGTCAAGGGAGGCAGGGGCAGAGCGGAAGTGCAGAAGGGCAGAGGGTGATTCAGAAACTTCTAGTAATAGTAACAGGCTTTATTCCTTAGCTAAAATGAAGAGCAAGCAAAGGGTCAGGGGTGGTTTAAGCTGCAGACTTACACATGTACTCACACACACGCATGCAGAGAGAAGAGGACAAAGAGAAGACACATCCATGTTTCTTCAGTTCAGTTCAGTTCAGTCGCTCAGTCATGTCCAACTCTTTGCGACCCCATGAATCACAGCACGCCAGGCCTCCCTGTCCATCACCAACTCCCGGAGTTCACTCAGATTCACGTCCATCGAGTCAGTGATGCCATCCGGCCATCTCATCCTCTGTCGTCCCTTTCTCCTCCTGCCCCCAATCCCTCCCAGCATCAGAGTCTTTTCCAATGAGTCAACTCTTTGCATGAGGTGGCCAAAGTACTGGAGCTTCAGCTTTAGCATCATTCCTTCCAAAGAAATCCCAGGGCTGATCTCCTTCAGAATGGACTGGTTGGATCTCCTTGCAATCCAAGGGACTCTCAAGAGTCTTCTTCAACACCACAGTTCAAAAGCATCAGTTCTTTGGCTCTCAGCCTTCTTCACGGTCCAACTCTCACATCCATACATGACTACTGGAAAAACCATAGCCTTGACTAGACGGACCTTAGTTGGCAAAATAATATCTCTGCTTTTGAATATGCTATCTAGGTTGGTCATAACTTTTCTTCCAAGGAGTAAGCATCTTTAATTTCATGGCTGCAGTAGACAGCCAAAAACACAAAACATGGAGTCAGCTGCAAAAGAATGACCAGAGAACTGCAGGATGACACAGCCTTCTGCAGGACTCCCAGAAGGGCATTTCACCCCTAGAAGTGGGCTGGTGGTGCTAATGACTTCAGGGATTTCATCCACTGCCTAGCTTCTCCCACAGTTTATGCCGGTCCTCTGGCAATTTGGCAGCACCTGTTTCCTGAGTACCTGCCAACTCTTTAACCTTGGACTAGACACTGAAGGACCATGACAGACCGTGTGGTGCAATCCACTCTTCAGTGTTAAGTCATGGGAGAGGCAAGAGATACCAAGGATCCGGGAGGAACAGCTTATTGCAGTGTCTGGGAATGCTTCCTGGGAAAAGGAGGGTTCAGAAGGGCAGGTAACGCAGGTGAGAAATGTCTAGGTGGGGAGAGAAACATGAAAATCAGCTAATGACAGCAAGGAGCAGGCTCCCCAAGAAATAAGAACAGTCTTTAGGACATTGCATTTCATATTAGAACACACAGGATGGTTTTGAGTCTTTCCTTTTTTTACCTCTATTCTTACTGCCCATGGTTATCAGTGAGAGGCAACAGAGTTCAGTAACACAGAAAGAGGACTTGACGTAGCAATCAGGTTTGAATCTCACATTGTCTGGATCATGCCACTTCCCCTTTCTGGACCTCAGCTTTCTCCCTCTGAAAGAGGGGTAGGTAATAACAGAGCCCACTACATGCGCCATCACAGGCATTAGACGGTCAGTCTCTGTGCAGGGCTCAGACCTGTGTCATCCGAAGTCCTATGTCAGTGCTCTCCTCTGCATTTTCCTGTTCTTGTATCCTGGGGACTAACTAAAAGGACATGGAAGAAGTGACTGGAAGTCCAAGGAGTCCCCCTGCCCAGCACCAAGGACTGACCCGTTCTTTTTTTCTCACTGAGAATGTAGGTGAAAATTGAACCAATCTTAAAGCCATCATCATCTCCTTTCTTCCCATTCCTTTTGGGAAAGATATTTTCTTTCACAAGACTGAAACTAGGCAGGTAGAGAACATTTTGCAGTTTTAATTAATACAGATTTATCTACCTCCCAGGGCTGTTTGTAGAATTAATCCCTACCCAGTGCCTTAAGCTTCTTAGCAGACAGGCACTGTGTTCTCACCAAATAAGCTGGTCTCTGGATCTTTCAAACCAATTCTCTCAGCCACTGCCCCCTCATCTCATATAACAGCCTCCTTGCTCTCTTTAAATTGGTTGGCTGGTCTGTGTGAATATAAGTTTATCCTCTGCCTGGCGCAATTAAGTGTGAAAATCCTTGATCCTTGCCTTGGGCGAGGGGAGGTAGGGATGTTTGTGTGGTCTGGGCACAGAGCTGGGGTTCAATCCTGAAGTGACTCTGACAGGCGATGCTATAGTCCCTGACCTCCTGGCTGAGTTTCTGAGAAACTCATGGAGTGGCTGAAGGCATGAGGGAGGGGTCCAGAGTGGAGAAGGAGCAGGGCTGGAGGATATGGATGGATTTGATAACTGGGTAGAATAGCCTGAAAGCATGGTCCCTGAATTAGTCATAGGGTCCTACCTAGAAACTGTTGCAAGAAATAAATCTGCTCATTGATTTGTAAAATCTTGTTTTATCTAGGATATATCAATATAAATAATTTGCATCAGGGTTTTGCCTAGCTCCATGCTTTCTTTTGTTGATTTGGTTTGTTCCCGTGTGGGCATCTTATTTCTTGAAAAAACTCAGAACAAGGTGTTACAAATGCATCTCAGCTCTTTGGGCATATTTAAAATTTAATTCCTTGCTGCCTTAGCAGTTTTAACCAAGCTGCAATGACCTGGCTAAATGAAGTAGAAAAAGACAGCAGGAGATTCCATGAGCCAAAGAACCATAATAAAATGTTAAAAGTACCAGGGAATACAATAACTAAAATTGAGGCTATCTCTTTGCATGTGCCATAATTGCATCAGCAGATTAATTTTAAAAATGCTATTTTCACATGCATTAGTTCTCACCTTGGCCTTGCTAGTAGTGACCAAACATAGCTCAAGTCAAATTCTGATATAGCTTCAAAAATCCTTTAAAGTAGAATTTCCTAAAGAAGAAACTATGAGAAAAACAAATGTTGTATATTAACATGTATACATGGAATCTAGGAAAAAGGTATAGATGAACTTATTTGTAGGGCAGGAATAGAAACACAAATGTATGGACACAGTAGGGGGAAGGAGGAGTGGGATGAATTGGGAAATTAGGACTGACGTATATACATCATGTAAATAATAGATAGCTAGTGGGAACCTGCTATAAAGTACAGGAAGCTCAGCTCTGTGAACTAGATGGGTGGGATGGGGGTGGGATGGAGGTGGGCGTGGGAGGGAGACCCAAGAGGGAGAGTGCATGTGTAAACTTAGAGCTGATTTACTTCATTGTACAGAGAGAACTAACAAAACATTGTAAAGCAACTATGCGTGCCTATATGCTCAGTTGTGTCTGGCTTTCTTTGACTCCATGAACTGGAGCCCTTTTTTTTCAGGCAAAAAAATTCTGGGGATCCAACCCACAGGATTCCATTTGATCATGGAAATCCAATCCAGGGATCAAAACCGTGTCTCCTGCATTGCAGGTGGATTGTTTACTGCTAAGCCTCTAAAAGAATGGTTCTCAAACTCTGGGTTGTATCAGAATCACCAGCAGAACTTATGAAAAAGTACAGAATCCTGTGCTTGTTGAGGGAGAACAGGGCCTGGGCCTCTGAACTGTTACCAACTTGCCCCCAACAATTGTGATGCTCAGCAAGTTTGAGAATCGCTGCTTTAAAAGCCAGTCCAAAAGTAGAGAGAAGCCCAAGAGAGGGGTGGTTGGGGCCAGGCCTACGAGCTTGTCAGAATACTGAATCCAGAAGTGTTTGCTGTGTGTCCACCATCTATCCAGCTTAGGTTACAACAGCACTGATATCTCAGGACATTCCAGCTAGTATACTGTTTGTTTCTCTCAAGACACTGTCCATCAGGGAATAAAGAGAATAAAATGGAAGGAGCCACAAGGTATAACTCAGTTGGTCTCCAAAATTCCTTTCCTAATCAGTAAGTACGCCACCACCAATGCTAGATGATATAAAAGTAACTGTGAGAAATTCTAAATGAGAGACAAAAGCTCATGTCCATGAATCCATTATTAATCCTTTTTATTTTTAGCGTCTCTAAAACTGAGCCTGAAATATACTAAAATCTACCATCATAGGACTTCCCTGGTGGTCTAGTGATTAAGACTTTGCTTTCCAGTGCAGGCAATGTGGGTTCAATCCCTGATCAGGAAGCTAAGATCCCAAATACCTCTGTCAAAAAACCAAAACATAAAACAGAAGCAATATTGTAACATATTCAATAAAGACTTTAAAAGAAAAGGTCCACATCAAAAAAAAATTTTTAATTGAAAAAAAATAAAATCTACCATCTTCATAACAAACTTTTATAGTTTATGAGGTCAATACCTATTCTATGTAACAGAAAACTCTCATAATTTCTGGCTGGTTTATTTGTAATTTTAATAATTTCAACTTGAGAAAGAAATGCCAAAAGGCTGTTTCCAGGTAGCCTTTCCACAGAAATTACCTGAGCACATCATTAATTACCTCTCAGTCCAAGAAGAGAGCTCTCTACTTCCTTCCCAAGCACTTGCAAGACATGAGAGATACCTGGGTGGGGTATAGCCATTTGGATGGATAAAATGGCATTTCTTCATTTATTATTGAAGATCTGGGCTTTCCTCGTGGCTCAGATGGTAAAGAATCTGCCTGCAATGCAGGAGACATGGGTTCAGTCCCTAGGTTGGGACATTTTGCTGGAGAAGGGAATAGCTACCCTCTCCAGTACTCCTGCCTGGAGAATTCCATGGACATAGGAGCCTGGTAGTCTACAGTCCATGGGATTGCAAAGAGTTAGACAGGACTGAGTGGCTAACACTTTCACTTTCCAATTATTATTACTGAATCGGTTAGATCTGTAATTTTGCCAAAAGCCAACAAACTGAAACAACACTGGATTAAGATTGGGAAGCGGGGGCAGTTGAAAGGGACTGAGGAAAGGAGACTCTTTGAAGAAGCTCATCTGAGAATAACAGATTCTGTGCATTATGAAATTCATTTGAACATGCCTAAGGGTATTTTCAAAGCTTCCGAAGTTAAAATGTGACAGAAGGAAAAAAAGAAAGCATCCATAATTTTAAAAGTTCAACCTTAGATTTACTAAAGGAAAGGCTAAAGTTTCTAAGCACTGGCTTAGAAAGGCCACAAAACTCAGACAAGTACGATTCAAATCCTGCCATCACTTTTGACATTCCTATCCCACCCAAGGAGCCACAGGGAAATCCCTACATGTATTTTCTTGCAGAGTGAGTCTGGGACTCATTTTAATGACTGTATCATGGTCACGGGCTTCAGCTTTTAACATGATAGTTTAATGCTGATGAAACTCAATAACAACTTACTGATATTAACTCACATCTTCTCAGAAAATTCCTGTTCCAGTATCAAGTTTCAGTGATTTTTTGGAGGAAGAAGGATGATTTTTAAATCTATGGCTCTGATGAATACATAATATGGACCTGATTTTAACATTTTATCTGTTTTCAGGATAAAATTATTTATTTCATTTGATGGAACTCCTAAAAAACAGCTT
The DNA here is from genome assembly GCF_032405125.1 of Capricornis sumatraensis. Classification (NCBI taxonomy): domain Eukaryota; kingdom Metazoa; phylum Chordata; class Mammalia; order Artiodactyla; family Bovidae; genus Capricornis; species Capricornis sumatraensis. The sequence goes on along the minus strand of NC_091071.1, from coordinate 108,187,286 downwards.
TTAGTCACATACAACATCTCAACTGAAATAAAGTTCTATCACTCTAATTCTTCTTACTGAAATTCTCATTAATAGCCCCTTGGTTTTCATGATCAAAGGTTCCTTGCTCTATGAAGGTGTGTCTCAGCCATTTTCAAATATTCTTCATTGACTTTGTGGGAGTAAGTTTATAGGATTGTATGGAATCAATATATTAACTATTTATTTATTAGTTTAAAAGACTAATCTCCAAATGAGCTAATAGCTCTTATGACAAACCTAGACAGGACATTAAAAAACAATGACATCACATTGCTGACAAAGATCTGCATAGTCAAAGCTACGGCTTTTCCAGTAGTCACATACAGATGTAAGAGCTGGACCATAATGAAGGCTGAATGCTAAAGAATTGATGCTTTTGAATTGTGGGGCTGGAGAAGACTCTTGAGAGTCCCTTGGACAGCAAGGAGATCAAATCAGTCAGTCCTAAAGGAAATCAACTCTGAATATTCATTGGAAGGACTGATGCTGAAGCTGAAGCTCCAATACTTTGGCCACTTGATGCAAAGAGCCAGCCTAGTGGGAGAAACCTTGATGCCGGCAAAGATTAAGGCCAAGAGGAGAAGTGGGCAGCAGTGGATGAGATGCTTAGAAAGCATCACTGATTCAATGGACATGAGTTTGAGCTAATTGCAGGAGATAGTGAAGAACAGGAAAGCCTGGCGTGCTTAATTCATGGGATCGCAAAGAGTTGGACACGAGTTAGCGACTGAACAGCAAGAATAAGGCAGTTTATTAACAAGTAAAACCCAGCTACAGAGATATCCAAATGGCAGATAATAGCCAAAGACAGAAGAATCACATACATATTTGGTGAAAATAAAGGGCACAAGAGTCCAGAATGAGTTTCATGATTCATAGTAACAAATTTTGCCTATCAAATTTGAATAATAATAACAGTAGCATTGCTCCTGTGATCAAAAACTTTATGTCCCACAGTCCTGATATTCCTTTAGTATTAATTGAGAATGAAAGCAAGTAGCTTAGAAGCAGACACACAGTCATAATAAGGAGATCCTGGTATCACATCACCTCTTTCTTTCAAGGAAAGAAAAGAGTGTTGGCATTACCAGGAATAGAATGAAGAGACCAGGCTTCTTGGAGCATTTCTGTGTCACTCAGCGTGCCACCCTGGGCAAATCTCACCTCCTATCCAAGTGTATTCTCCTCTAAGGAAAATGAGGATCATAATCAAAATCTGACTGCCTCAAGGCTTTCATTTGAGATTCAAGAATCAGTAATAGAGATGAGCACAAGATAGTATAGTTGCATATTGCCACTTTTGCCTTTGCAAGTTTTCTTGAGCTGCCCTCAGAATTCTGTTCCTAAAAGAAGTCAATTCATGCAGCTTTTCTCTTCAGAGACTCTTTGTCACCCATAATACAGAGAGTAAAATTCAATAGCACGCAATATCCTTCATAGTCATGTGCTTCTCTATTTCTCTCTGTTTCCACAAACCAACCACACTTTTAAACATTTCACATGCTCTCATATCTGGATCTTTGCACAAACTGTCTAGTTAGCTCATAACGAAATTCTACCTCTCCTCAATGATCAGTTCAAATGTAACATTCCCTTAAAGATACTTTCCCTGATAACATTCACTCATTCAATTATTTTGGAGTGTCCTTTATGTGCCAGGCATCAGAACTGTATTATTTTATTTTCCCTAAATGGCACTTTATGTGTATTTCTAACATACTGCTAATTTCAGGCTGCTTCCTGGGATTTTTTTTTTTTTTATTACTTTACAACTAAACTGGAAGTTCTTTGAGAGAAGAAATTGTTCACTCTTCATCTCTTTATCTCCATGCCAGTACATAGAAACCACTTGTCAAATACTTGTTGAATGAATAAACTATGTTTTATTTAGCTTGAAATTTATATGGTTTTGATATTCAGGCACCTCAAAAACTCTGAAAGGATGAAGGACAATTCCTGCCATTTTTTATTCTAGAAATGAGTGGTTATAATTCATGCATGTGAAGGCTTTGAACCTTACTTACTACCAACTTGATAAATCACAGTCATTCAATGCTTTCTTCTCTCTCTCCACCTTGGTTACTAGCTCTGAGCCATGAGGGCAGCCAAGGTGGGCCTGTGGCCCATCCTCCAGATTTGTACTCCCTAAAGACAACCAGGCTTCTAAGCTCACATCCAGGATAATCTCTGTTGGATGGCTTGGCCTTCTGTATCAAGCTAACTCATCAGAACTGGATTTTATACCCCAAACATTACCCAGATAATGAAAAAGGAAGCTAGAGATACATAACAAATATCCATCACACATTTCAGAAACATTTTCCAGAAAGATAAAGCTCAAACATTTGGAAAGGGTGTGTCAAGAGTTACTCATAATACATAGCAATAATAAGTAAGGCAATTAGCAGAAAAGAGGGCACCACCCACATAGAGTAGTCCCTTAGGAATTTTAATTTAAATTCCTGGATCAGCTTCATTCTAGAGAAATGTGATATTTTTTTAACCTTCAGAAACCCACTTAATCCCATTAGGAGGCAAAGATCTTGAGACGACAGTGTACCTTCCTGCTTTCTTGGGTCTCCTTTCTTCCGCGTTGTCAGTAAGTAGCTTGATTTTCTACCCAGAACTCACATTGAATATGGGCTTTTGCTCTTAGATCATCTCTTTCCTCCTTAACACCATGAAGAGAAATACAATGGGGGTGATTTCTGTATGAAGTTGTGCCCTGATGGCTATAAAGTATATATTTCTTGTAGGATAGCAACCTTCCAAGTACCCCAAAGTACAAAGGATTGATGAGAGAGATGGAGGAGGTAATAAATTGTGTTTAGAAGAAAATGAATTAGAGATATATTTGTATGCTGGGGAAGAGAGAAGCTGGAGGAGATAACTTCTCCACTCTGGGCTAAAGGATCAGTGTTCTCAGAGCCCCTCACATTACTGTGCTGGCCCCTCTGATCTCTGATTGCTACCCAACAGAGCAAGCTGTGCCCAAAGAGGGGCATTTTCTTTTTCCCTCTCCTAAACATGGAGAGTGGGAGGAGTGCTGAAAAGTTCCAGGAAACCCCATATCCAGAAGAAGGGTGAATAGTCTTTTCTTCAGGCTTTCCTTGTGGCTCAGGTGAAAAATGAAAGCCACCAAACAGTCTGGAATTATTCCACTGGTTAAAATTAATAAGCACACACACATATTCACCCCAATGGATATATGTATATGTATAATTGAATCACTTTGCTGTATACCTAAAACTAACACAACACTGTAAATCAACTATATTTTAATATAAAATAAAATTTTAAAAAGCTATGGAATAAAAAAAGCCTTAAAGATGGAAAAAAATAGACCAAAAGAAAATAAGACATTGATAGTGCTTGCTCTTGAGTGATAATACTATGGGTTATTTTATCTTTCTTCTTTCTATGTATCTCTATTTTCTACAGTAAACTTGCTTTCTTTTTAAAATAAGAACACAATTATATCAGAAAATCTTCTGCCTTCAACCAGCAGCTCTTTCCCACTGACCAAGATTTCCATGAAAATGCCATCTGTATTGGTCAGAGGGGACACTGGGGTTAACAAGGTGTTTCAATAGGAAGGGCAGAATACAGTCTTTGTTTTCAGGGCTTTCTGGGGCTTTTGTACTTTTTTCTTTTCTCTTCTTAGAAATGTGAGAATGACCCCCTGCCCAGAGAAATGACCTTGGATTTAAATTTGAAATACTAGCACAGGCTAAATGCCTGAAAAGGGGCATTGCATTCAAGAACAGGAGGTAAAGTGTTTCTCTGTTCTTTTTTGATGTGTGATGCATCCATCAGATCACTTGCAAGAAATGGATTGTTGCATTCTTCCACCTCTGGCAGCTGTAAAAAAATTTCTTGTCCCCTTCCCCTCCCCTCCAAGTAAGAGCAGCCACAGTCTTGCAAGGTGGGACCCAGACTGCAGCCAAAACCAGGCAGGAGATCATTTGGGAAGAATTCATCTTTTCACTTTATTGCTTTTTTTGCACTATCTGTAAGGGTGGATGTGGTTCGTGGGATCCTCCATTCCCCAAAGGGTCTATGTTTCTTGCCTGTCAGTCAAAGACAAAAGGAATTCTCCCGTCAAAAAGGGTTCGTGTGTTATTTTGTTGGTTTGTCTTTTATCTTCAATAATATAGCAGGACTCCTTGCACCCCATGAAATGACATGATATCTGAGATTCACTTTAAATTATTCTACCCAAGATGAAAAGGCTGGGGGAGGGGAATGTGGCAACTAACAGGCTCTCCCTATGGGCTCCTGCAGGGTATTAGAGACCTCTAACTTCATTCTAAAAGAGAAATGCTAAAACATCCTCTCTTCTATCAAACCCCCTTCAAATATCCTTGTTTTCAAATTTCCAATCTTCTCTTTTACAGACTAAGCACGATGGAGGTTTTTACCTAATTTGCTATAACACATCCTATGTAGAGATTTCCCAAGTGGTGCTAGTTGTAAAAAAGCTGCCTACCAATGCAGGAGATATAAGAGATGTGGGTTCAGTCCTTAGATTGGGAAGATCCCCTGGAGGAGGGCATGGCAACCCACTCCAGCATTCTTGCCTGGAGAATCCCATAGACAGAGGAACCTGGTGGGTTATAGTCCATAGAGTCTCTAAGAGTTGGACATGACTGAAGCAACTTAGCACGCACACAGGCATCCTATATAGAAGTATTTGGCAGTATCCTATAGAATGTGGGTGCACTTAGCACCCACAGATTTCAGCTTTGACATGTCAACCAAAATTCTTGGACATCAAGAGAGGGATTTCAACATTCTGTTATGTTCACAATATACACATTATCAATTTTTCATACAGACTAAGAGTAAACTTTTTCTTCATGGATAGTTCACTACTACATCTGGCTGCCACTCATAGGCCATAATGAACATTTCATATTTTTGAAAATTCCAACACCATCAATAAACTTTTGAATTCACAAGGAAGATAAGAAGGAAATATGAAACCAGAAAATGCTAGAAAGGTTTCTAGAGCATTATCTCAAGCTTCATTATGGAAATAAGATATTATCTTGAAAAGGAGAGGTAGGCATTGGCAGAATATCTGCATTGAGTCTCACAACAAATGATACAATTGATGAATTCCCACAGGACAGAGAAAAACCTGAAACTGCTAAGAGCATCTGGGTTGAAAAAGCACATCTTTATCCTTTCCTGATCTTCCATCTCAGATATACTCAGTGTTGTTTTTAGCTAGAACATTTAAAAGGATGGTACTTCATTACACAATCAATCACCCTTATTGGTCTCCCAGATAATACATATCGAAGTACTTCTTAAACTGCAAAATGATGAGTAAATGTAAGATATCATGATCATTAGACTAGCAGTTTATTCTTCTGGTTACAAGCTCTTGGTTTATGATCAATGTAAATATTCTGTGTAGAGGAACTTCATTTCTTCTTGCCTCTTTGTTAATGTGTGTGTGCTAAGTCACTTCATGTCTATCTCTTTGTGACCCTATGGACTATAGCCCACCAGGCTCTTCTGTCCATGGGATTTCCCAGACAAGAATACTGCAGTGGGTTGCCATGCCCTCCTCCAGTGGAATTTCCCAATCCAGGGATTGAACCCTCATCCCTTGCATCTCCTGCATTGGCACGCGAGTTCTTTACCACTAGCATCACCTGGGAAGCTCCTCATCATTAATATGCTGGCACTGAAAAATGCTAAGAAAAGTGGAGATGAAAGTTTCTCATTCCTGTATTTGCCACAACATAGCAGTGTGTTAAGAATGGGGAGATGGACCCAATTAATGCCAAGAAATACTTAGCTTTGTCTGCCTGACATTTAAGAAAGATTGAATAGATGTAAAGCCTTCTTTTATTTTTTTTAAGTGTAGTTGATTTACAATGTTGTGTTAGTATCAGGTGCACAGCAAAGTGATTCCATTATCTATCTATATTTTCAGAGTGTTTTCCCTTATAGGTCACTACAAATATTGAGTACAGCTCCCTGTACCATATGCAGGTCCTTGTTATTTATTTCATATATAGTAGGGATAAAGCTTTCTGCAATGCTCTCCTTAAGAGGATTTTTGCTGTTCAATCACTCAGCCCTTTAGGAACTTGGACTGAGTACCTACCATACAGCGTTGATAAATAGCAGGTACTGAGAAGGAATGGAGAAGGCGATGGCACCCCACTCCAGTACTCTTGCCTAGAAAAATCCCATGGATGGAGGAGCCTGGTGGGCTGCAGTCCATGGGGTCGTGAAGAGTCAGACACGACTGAGCGACCTCACTTTCACTTTTTACTTTCATGCATTGGAGAAGGAAATGGCAACCCACTCCAGTGTTCTTGCCTGGAGAATCCCAGGGACGGGGGAGCCTGGTGGGCTGCCATCTCTGGGGTCACGCAGAGTCGGACACGACTGAAGCGACGTAGCAGCAGTAGCAGTAGCAGAGAAGGAATCCATCTGAATGAATGCTACAAAATAGATTTCCATGAAGGAAACTTAGAATGTTAAGAAAGAAAATAGTGAGAACAAACAGTTGAGAAGGGCTAGGTAGAGAGCATCCCTAGAGCTGAAGTAAAGCTAAATTTAAATATCCAAAGTCCTACCTCAAAAGCATTTCCTCCTTACTTCTCCATGAATCATAGAGAAAAATCATAGAATGGGGATTTCCCTGGCAGTCTAGTGGTTAAGATTCTGCACTTTCATTGCCAGGGGGCCAGGTTTGATCCCTAGTCAGGGCACTAAGGTCCCACCAGCCACCTGATGTGGCCAAAAAATAAATAAAAGCTAAAACGACCTTTAAAAAGATCATAGAACAGTAGAGTCAAATCCTAGGCCCCCATGTAGACATTCCCTTAGTAACACCTCTATGACTTTTGATAGAATTATTTCCCTAACTGAAAGTTCACAATATGGGGGAGGGGGGTGGTAGGGTATTCCACCTCTCTTATGTTCAATGGATGCAAAACTACTTTGTAAGGGAAAAGATTTATACAGATGCCCACTGCTATGATTATGGAGAATGATTTACTTCCTTAAGACTATCCTGCAAAAATACCAGCCCAGGACTAAATGTAAGGTTATAATAACAGTAGCTGCATAATATTTATCTAGCTCTACTGCTCACCAAGAAATTTTAGCCACTATTCAGTTATTCAGAACAAGGAAGAATGTTTTTATCATTAGCTTGAAAGTAGAATAATCAAGGATATAAAACAGAGTTAGAGATTCCTTCTAACTCAATCCTTTGGCTGTGATGTGGCCCTAGTCGCTACTCTCCTGCCTGCTACAGAGCTGTCTATGTTGTTTCCTCAGATTCATGAAGTTAATGTCCTATACAGCTGCTTCTGTTCCATATGGAGACTGGCTCCACTTTGTTCCAAGACCTCCCTCTTCATTCTCTTCCCTGTATTATGGGTGGTCCAGCATTCCCTTTACTGAAGTGGGAAATCACTTGCATAGCACATGACTATACTGGGGCTATAAAACTGGAATTGCTTGTGTTCTTAGAGTGTTAAAAGAAAACGAAAGCATTCTTTTTAGTTTCTCACAGCTTCTTTCTTGTCGCTCTTGCTTAAGTTCTTGAAGAGAGCAGTCAAAGAATTTTCTGAAGCAGCCCCTCCCACCATCCATTGTCAATGAAGCAAGTTCTGTCCCCCATCATCCCCATAAATTTCTCAGGTCCTGCTACAACAAAACCCCGGTACAGATGTACTATGTTGTTCCAGGCTCCTGGAGCAAGACCACCACGGACCAGCAATGCTCTATCCACCTTCTCCATCTGTGGTTTATGTTAAAGGCACTCTTTCAGACACTAGAATTTTGGCACCACAGTTGAAGGGATGAAAAGGCTCAAAACAACAGTAAACAAGTTGGCAATAATTGCAGCACAATTGCTACATGATGTTTTTCAGAGCATGTAAAAGCTGTCAGTTATTGGTCTATTCATTTAGTGTCCCTTCAACGTTATGATGCTATTTGAGTAGAGCCATTTCCTGCCCTAAAATCTCTTTATGGACTCAATATTCAGAACCCTGGCATGTTTCAGTACATATGCGATGATTTTGGATGCCATGTAATACATATCATACTCTTAATGACAGTTTTCATTTAATGTTCCAACTATAAGAGACAGCTCTAAGAGGAAAATTTTAGATTTTTAAAAAAGTTTACGGATTGATAAAACATAGCAAACCCTAAAAACTGAAAGCAAAATGAAATAATCTGTGTCTGAGTTGTCGGCACAATGTATAGAGAGGAACCACTCAATGACTTCCACTAAACATCTTAATACACACCAAGAGGGGACACACACATACACACACACACACAGACACAACTACAATAAACAACTAACAAAGGGCTTAAACTTTTTTCAGTAATCTATTGTTGGGATACATTTGCTGGTTATTCCCAGACTGTTGCATATACACTGTAAAATAAACCAAATTAGTAATTAGGTTGATATCATTGTAAAGTGATAATCAGCCACTAGAAAAAGAAATACAGGTGTAAGATCTAATGGTTTAGTTAAAATTCTGTGGTCTTGAATATGAATCAGAAAAATCTGTATTTAAATCCATGATATACTTTATCTTTATAAAATTATATAATTATAATATACATTTTCTTAGCTCTGAATGATGAAAAAAAACAGCAACTGGAAGCAATGACCAATCCTCTAGCAATGAGTCCTCCAAGAAATCAAATCAGGCTTTCCAAATACCAATTTCCACCATAATGAACCACGGTTTCTCATTAAGATCCCATTCAGAGGCAGGAGGTAGACACAGAAAGACTGAAATATCTTGTCATATCAGAGAGCAAGGAAGCTTCCAAAGACCTCTAAGCTCATGCCAAAAAGATTCAGGCACCAGTTTGAAGAGGAGGCTCCTACTGAACAACATGAGAAAAAAATGAGCCTCATTGCAATGGTTTAAAACATAAGTGTTTTTAAATGTTAAAGTACATAATAGTATGTGTAAATGCTTAGTCACCATAGGAGGATGTTAAAGAACTAACTTATGACTTTGAAAGCTATTAAACAAGCAAAGAATCAAGGTTCTCCTTTATAAATTGTACAACAGGCAACATGTAGGTGAGGGAAAGTTTCCTTTTATCAAACTATTCTGCTAGTAAATGAGGATCAAGGGATACAATTAGAATCTTGCTCCCTAGATCCATAAAAAATTAATGGGTCTAGGTAATAATCATTCATGATTATTATTCTTCAAAGACAGACAACCTGATAATATGTGCATACTGAAGGAAATATATAACGATATCATCTAGAACATATTCTGGCTCAAAAATAAAGTAAAATGAATTTAATCAAGCTTCTAGATCTAAATACCAAGTTAAAGGAAATGCAAGCATAGAGAAACATGGTAAACAACACCATAAGATTCAATCAGCAAAATCTAGAAAGGAAAGATTTTATAGGACAATCTATTTTCTTCAACAAATACATTGCAAGGGAAATAAAAGAGTCTTAGCAGCTTAAAGAAAATTAAGAGATGTAGCAGCCAATCACAGTGTATTTACTTACTTAGGCTCCTATTTGAAGTGTAAAGAAATTATGACACAATTGTGAAAATTTTGTATTAAAGAATTATTAATATCTGGGGTATAATAATGACATTACTATGCTTTTAAAAGGTCTTTATCTTTCAGAAATAGATGTTGAAATAATAAAATGTCTGTCAGTGGAATAAAAATTCATATTTGAAAGCAGGACAGGAAAGCGTAAAATGTTTTCACTGCCCTTCAGCCTCCTCCCTCCCCTCTCTCATCTGCATCTTTCACTAACCTGAACTCCCCAATGGCAGAAATACCTGCTCAAATATAAAGATCTACATTTCTCCTTCTGGCATCACCCATGTAAATCCTTACATGATAACATACCTTTCTCAATCCTTAATGACCCACTACTTACCTTGTATGTGCAGCCATCTTTGCTGAACTTTATGTACGATGCTAATACATTGTTTCCCTTAAAGACGGGTTGGTGCAGAACAAACTAGTCAGACAGTCGGGAGATACTGGGCAGCACCCATTGGAAGTTCTTAGCTGAAATACTTACTTATGCCCTTATTAATTTTGGTAGTTATATCACTCATTATTCTGCCTATTTTATAAGATCATTCTGTCTTGCATTAGCAAATATGTGACTGAGCCTCCAATTAAAATAATGATGACTAGGCAACTTGAAGAGACTGATCAAATATATAGCCCTGTAAGATCCCTGATTGTAATAGTGTCTAACTCTAGATACAGGAAGAAGCCTATATAAAAGGGAAACATTCCCCAAACCATAACAGATGTTTGTGTGTGTGTGTGCGTACTCAGTCATGTCCAACTCTTTGTGACTCCATGGACTGTAGCCCACCAGGCTCCTGTGTGCATGGAATTTTCCAGACAAGAATACTGGAGTGGTTGCCATTTCCTGCTCCAGGGAATCTTCCCAACCAGGGATTGAATTCACGTCTCTAGCATCTCCTGCACTGACAGGCACGTTTTTTACCAACTGCACCAGCTGGGAAGCTCCAGACTAGTAAAACAGGCAATTCAAAGGCTTTTGGTTACTGTTAAAAGGTCTAGTCCAGTAATAGTACATTGAATAGCTTATCAAAATCCTCTCCTGACCTGGGAGTGAGCATTCCCAGGGAAAACTGGTCATGAAATGTTTCTCAAATCTTGGTCAAAATTAAGACCAAAAGGGAAGGCATTATAAAATGAAGAATGTTGCTCACTATCCAGTTCTACAAGAATCAAGTCATTAGCTACTGCAGTCACTGACCTATAGTACACTCTGAAAAGAATTCAGAGCTAAGAGCAGAATGAGGCATTTTGCACTCTCGGAAAACTGACAGAACTGACCTTCAGATAGTCAGATATTTCAGAAGCAAATTTTGTGAACCCAGTTTCTTGCGTCTTCCCATACTTAGAAAAGCACTAAAACCATTAACCAAGATATCTGCTCTTCCCAAATTGTAGCAACCTTCTACTAAAATGTATTTGATTGCACATAACACTTTACCAAAAATCATGTATATACTGACCTCCCCTTTTACTTCTTTGGAATAGTTTTCTGAAAGACTGTCTTCCAGCTTATAATCCTCAGGTTGTCTTGAATAAAATTTTCCATTTCTTTCTTAGACCACTGATTAAGTTTTTCATTGACACAAATAATCTGAAAATTGTGAGGAAATAAGAACAGATAAACTAATTTTGGGTATTTATAGATAATTTTTTAATCTGGGAAATAGATGCATAGAGATTTACTATACTATTCTAAGTTTATATATGTTTGAAATTACTCAGGATAAGTCTTTCAAAAAGGTGTATATATTTTAAAAGAAATTGAAGAGAAGTAGCTTCTGAGGAAAAAAATAGTTTATGTAATATCACATCCCAAAATAAATTTCAGATGAATTAGTTAAATGTTTAAAAAAGGATATCACACAAAAAGTAAAGGCTATATAGATGAATAAATATTTTTACATTGGCAGTAATAAATTTCCCATCTTAAAAGCAATGAAATAATCACAGAGGAAAATATATGGACTATAGAAAAGCTTAAAATTCCTATATCTTAAAAACAAACAAACAAAAAAAAATATTTGTATAAACTCTGACAGAATAATGGTTAATATTATTCCTTCATAAAAGCCATGAACAAATCAATGAGAAAAATACAAGGACCTCAGGGAAAATGGGCACAAAAAGAAAATTCACAAAGCAGAGAATATAATGGATAATATTTATGAAAATATCAGTCTCCATGGGTAATTAAGGAAATGCATGCAAAATAAATAATATGTACAATTTACATACTTAAAATTTTAAATATTGAATGCTGCCATAAATGTTTTCTATAGGCACTATAATAGACTGCTGTTAAAAATGCAAACCAGGAGAAATTTTCTATAGGGTAAGTATGTCAATATATAGTAAGAAACATTTATAAACAAATATTTATATTTTCTGAGGCAGTCATTCTGTTGGGTTGGCCAAAATGTTCATTTTGGCAATTTTTTGGCCAACCCAATACTTCCAGAAATTCAAGAAAAGTACAGCAGGTTACAAGGGCTTCCCTGATGCCTCAGTAGGTAAAGAATCTGCCTGCAATGCAGGAGACACAGGAGACACAGGTTCGATTTCTGGGTTGGGAAGATCCCCTGGAGGGGGAAATGGCAACTCACTCCAGTATTCTAGGCTGGAGAATCTCACGGACAGAGGAGCCTGGCAGATTGCAGTCCAAAGGATCACAAAGAGTCAGACAGGACTAAGCGATTGAACATGCACACATAGTAGGTTGTATGCAAAAATGGTTGCAGTTGCCATCATTCCTCCCAGTTTTCAGGCCCCTTCTCAGAGTGATTTTCTCCCCCTCCCATCAGGAGGTGGAGTCCATTTGTCTATCCTTTGAATATGACTTTGGCCATGGCACTTTCTTTAGCCAGCTGGACTTGAGAAAATACGACATAAGAGGAAAATTAAAAACCACCTGGCTTCCCAGGTGACGCTTGTGGTAAAGAACCTGCCTGCCAACGCAGGAGACATAAGGAGACACAGGTTCAATCCCTGGGTTGGGAAGATCCCCTGGAGGAGGGCATGGCAACCCACTCCAGTATTCTTGCCTGGAGAATCCCATGGACAGAGAAGCCTCGTGGGCTACGGTCCATAGCAATGCAAAGAGTTGGAAATGACTGAAGTGACTTAGCATGCAGCATGCCCTCTCCTACTGTTGGGGACCCTTCTGCCATCATGAATAAGTCTGGGCTAGATTCCTGGAGGATGAGAGACAATATGGGGAGAGGCCCAACTACCTCAGCAACGCCAGTCATCCCAGACACATGAGTTACGCCATCCTAGACCACTCAGTCCTGGTTGACAGAGCCAACCCAGACCAGAAAAACTTATGTTCTGTCAATCAACAGAATCATGAAAAATAATAAATGTTTGTAGGTTTAAACCATTAAGTTTGAAGTGGTCTCTTAGTAAAAGCTAAATTATTGAAAAGTAATCAGAAAAAATGGGCAATTACATGTACAAAGATGTTCATTTTAATATCATCTACACTAATAAACTGGAAACAATATGTGTCCAACAAGAAAGAATTAGGTTAACAATAACCACAGATCTGAGATCATAAATCATTAAAAATCATATTTTCAAAATGTAATGACATTTTATCATTGATAGTTTGGTCAATGATAAAATATTTAATGATATTAAAATAATTGCAAGAGAAAATTGATTACAGCTGATTAAAATTATATGTGAAATATGATTTTGAATTATGCAAATATGTGTGTTGTATCACAGATGGAGATTTGGTCTGAAGACTTATTTAAAAAATTACTGTTTTCAAATTTTCATGCAAGATCTCACTTTATCTTTAGGGAGATTACTCCTGACTTCTGTGTGGTCCCTTGAAGTTATACAACCTAAAGCAAGAGTGAATATGTAAATGTGTTGAAGCAATCTACATGCAGAATGTTCTGACTGAGAGGTTCTGTTTAATAAATGTAAAACAGCTGCATTTTAAAATTATATCTCTGAAGATCAGTTCCTTTAGAGAGTATTTTTTCTTTAAGCTTGGACTCAGATGACACCACCCTTATGGCAGAAAGTGAAGAGGAACTAAAAAGCCTCTTAATGAAAGTAAAAGTGAAGAGTGAAAAAGTTGGCTCAAAGCTCAACATTCAGAAAACGAAGATCATGGCATCTGGTCCCATCACTTCATGGGAAATAGATGGGGAAACTGTAGAAACAGTGTCAGACTTTATTTTTTTGGGCTCCAAAATCACTGCAGATGCTGATTGCAGCCATGAAATTAAAAGACGCTTACTCCTGGGAAGAAAAGTTATGAGCAACCTAGATAGCATATTCCAAAGCAGAGACATTACTTTGCCGACTAAGGTCCATCTAGTCAAGGCTATGGTTTTTCCTGTGGTCATGTATGGATGTGAGAGTTGGACTGTGAAGAAGGCTTAGTGCCAAAGAATTGATGCTTTTGAACTGTGGTGTTGGAGAAGACTCTTGAGAGTCCCTTGGACTGCAAGGAGATCCAACCAATCCATTCTGAAGGAGATCAGCCCTGGGATTTCTTTGGAAGGAATGATGCTAAAGCTGAAACTCCAGTACTTTGGCCACCTCATGTGAAGAGTTGACTCATTGGAAAAGACTCTGATGTTGGGAGGGATTGGGGGCAGGAGGAGAAGGGGTCAATAGAGGATGAGATGGTTGGATGACATCACTGACTGGATGGATGCGAGTCTGAGTGAACTCCGGGAGTTGGTATTGGACAGGGAAGCCTGGTGTGCTGCGATTCATGGGGTTGCAAAGAGTCGGACACAACTGAGCAACTGAACTGAACTGAACTGAACTGACTAGATGGCTATATACCATCAAATCATTGCTTGTCCTTAAAGAGAGATGTGCTGTTGTTCTGTGAGGAATAGCTCAAAGATGGAAAGATTTGATTTTCTGTTCATGTGACATTGGAGGATATCTGGAAATCAAGGTCCATGTTGGGCTTCATGCAGCAATAATCTTGATTTTGGGAAATATAGTCTAAGAGTTGTACAAGTGAGTCATCTGCACCACTGGTCAGACAGATCATCTCCCTGTGCGTGGGGCTGGGGTCTTCTATTTTCTGAAGGGAATGGAAGTCCCTACTTTGAATCATTCTGTAAAAGGGTTAACACAGAGGCATTCAATAAAGAGTCAAGAAGGCTGCTCTTGGACTCTACTGGAGTGGGTGGATTTCCATTCCATTAAAAACTGTGGCCAGTTTTATGAGTAGGCATTTCTAGAAGCAGTTTTAAGCTGTTCTCTATGTCAGATGTATTTTCTGTATACCCTAAACGTCAGTAAACTCTTCTGGAAAATGCCCCATTTCCTCAGCTGCGCATCAGGGAATTAGGGAAGGGCTGTCCCAAGAATTGATGGGAAAGACCACAGAATGAGCTGTGTCCTGTTCTGAAAGGTGGAGTGGCCATATCACTAGCAGCCATCAGAGAGGACCAGGAGAAGAAACACCTAATTGATCAAGTCCCATGGGCAGCAGCTGCCATAGCATGGCTGTATACAGTAGAGGCCACAGCAGAGCAAGTCTATTTTTAAGCTTTTATGAGGCTAAGCCTCTGAAAAACTCTCAGAAGCTGCTGAGGAACACTGTCTCACAACTCCATTATTGGAACACAAATTTGCATCAGTTCAGCTCAGTTCAGTTGCTCAGTCGTGTCCGACTCTTTGCAACCCCATGAATCGCAGAACGCCAGGCCTCCCTGTCCATCACCAACTCCCGGAGTTTACTCAGATTCACGTCCATCCAGTCAGTGATGCCATCCAACCATCTCATCCTCTGTCGTCCCCTTCTCCTCCTGCCCCCAATCCCTCCCAGCATCAAAGTTTTTTCCAATGAGTCAACTCTTCACATGAGGTGGCCAAAGTACTGGAGCTTCAGCTTTAGCATCATTCCTTCCAAAGAAATCCCAGGGCTGATCTCCTTCAGAATGGACTGGTTGGATCTCCTTGCAGTCCAAGGGACTCTCAAGAGTCTTCTCCAACACCACAGTTCAAAAGCATCAATTCTTCGGCACTCAGCCTTCTTCTTAGCTCTCACATCCATACATGACCACAGGAAAAACCATAGCCTTGACTAGATGGACCTTAGTCGGCAAAGTAATGTCTCTGCTCTTGAATATGCTATCTAGGTTGCTCATAACTTTTCTTCCAAGGAGTAAGCATCTTTTAATTTCATGGCTGCAGTCACCACCTGCAGTGATTTTGGAGCCCCAAAAAATAAAGTCTGACACTGTTTCCACTGTTTCCCCATCTATTTCCCATGAAGTGATGGGACCGGATGCCATGATCTTCGTTTTCTGAATGTTGAGCTTTAAGCCAACCTTTTCATTCTCTTCTTTCACTTTCATCAAGAGGCTTTTTAGTTCCTCTTCACTTTCTGCCATAAGGGTGGTGTCATCTGCATATCTGAGGTTAGCATAACTGGACATTAAAAATGATGATTAAAGTAAGCAGGCCACAAGACCAAGTCCAAGGTACTGCAAGGTCACTTAGTGGGCTTCCCAACTTCTAATAAACAGAACAAGATGCGAGTAACAATGTGTAACTTCCAAGACCAGGACACTAGGACTCCCTCCTTGCCATTTTGAGAATCATCACTCTGAGGAAGCCAGTAGCTACATTGTGAGGACATGCAAGCCGCCTTATGGAGAGACACACACGGTGAGGACCTGGGACTCCAGCCGGCAGCTGTGGGGGTGGGCCTTTTGGAAAGCAGGTCCTCTAGCCCTGGTCAAGCGTTCCGATTACAATCTACTGACATCTTGATTGCAATTCCATGAAAGACTCTAAATTAGAACCACCCAGCAAAGGCACTGCTGAATTCTTGAGCCATAAAAACTGTGAGACAATAAATGTTTACTGGTTTTTTTTTTAATGAGGGTTAAAGAAAACTAACAAGGTCACCTTATTTTGTAGCCTCAGGGAAACAAGTGCTGCTGGGGTTGATAGTTTATGTGCAAATATGTAAATGTCTATGCAGGAAAAAAGATTAGAAGGAAATGCACCAGAATGTTAGCCAACTGCGTCAATCCTTAGTGTGGGGTTATTAGAAATTTTTATTTTCTTTTGTATTCTTTCCACATGTTTGCAAAATTTCTATCATAATAATCAGAAAAAAAAAATGCTACTTTAAAAAACTTATCAGATAGCCTTCTTTAAGAATAATATACTGTGACAATTTGGAGGGATGGAGTGGAGAGGGAGGTGGGAAAGGGGTTCAGGAAGGAGGAGACACATGTATGCCTATGGCCAATTCATGTTGATGTATGGCAAGAAACCATCACAACACTGTAAAGTAATTATCATCCAGTTTAAGAAAAAGAATAATGTGTAGCTGTGTGAAAGGCTGAAGCTCACCAGAACTCTTCTATCTTACCCTACCTGCTTCAGAGAGTCTTCATCTCCTTTTGGAAAGTCTATATTTTGCATTCACAGTGATATAATTTCTCTTTCTCATTCTTCAATTTATCATAAAATATTCTGTTCAATGCTGCCACTCTAGGTTTTTTTCAGGAAAATTTAAATTTTAACAGAGGTGTAAGGTAAAGAAATACAGCCATCATCAGTGAGAATCTAGTCAATAGCCAAAAGCCAGAAAGGTATTTTGGATTGTTTGGCCTTTCCCAGAAACTAAGAAATTATCCCTACAGGCCCCTGGATAATTGAATTTTCTTTTAAAACTGCATTGCATATAAAGCCAGATTCCTTGAACCTTTTTTCAGAGATTAGAACCTCAAAGGACCTGATGGATGATTTGAAGGACTTCCTTTCCTCCATAGTCATGCATAGGGCTGCCATGTAGCAGCCACAGATACAAGCTAAGGACTACCAGTTTGCATCTGGGGAAACTGACAGCTAAGGCTGATCCAGAGCACACTGGCTTTCCCTTCAGGGCACTCTGCAGAAAGAAGTGACCACCAAGTTCCCAGATCCTAAAAGAACTGAATGAGTTTGTCCACAGCCAGTTTACGAACACTAGTGAACCTAGGAAGGTGATACAAAAAGTGGATGAAAGAGTGGAAGTGGGGATGGTAATATTCCTGAAGTCAAGCTGCCTGCTTCATAACTTGACCAAGGGGCGCCTCATCAACAACCACACAGCTCTCCCCTCCCTGTGCAAATGGAAGCCTTCATCAGCCAGCCAGGGGCTATCTCTCAGCATACCCAGGCAGTCTCATGATCTTACCTAACACACTGTGGTGGGCAGCCAGTGCCCAGCATCCACTGATGGGAGTCAGCCTGGGAAAGAACAGCCTTCTGCCATTTCCAACCTAGAGTAAATGTTCTCCCTCACCCATGGTACCACTGAAACGGAGCAGGACTGTATGAGGCCCTCCTGGAAACAAATCCTTTCTGCATCTCCCATTTTTTATTTGTAGAAAATGGGCTTCGTTCAGCCACTCTACATTCCCTGAGTTCCAAAGGGCAAATTCAAACAAACTCCTTCCTTGCTTATCAAGGAAGGGAGGGGATGCAAAAACAAAGGAGGAGCAGCCAGCCAAGAAAA
Source organism: Capricornis sumatraensis (assembly GCF_032405125.1). Lineage (NCBI taxonomy): Eukaryota > Metazoa > Chordata > Mammalia > Artiodactyla > Bovidae > Capricornis > Capricornis sumatraensis. Next base: position 108,169,165 of record NC_091071.1, on the reverse strand, counting down.
CAACAGTATAACTGTGGGGCAGGTCCTGATTCCTCTTCAAGAAATATATATATATACACACACACATATATACATATATATATCCACACACACACACACACACACATATATATATATATATATATATACACACATATATACATACATATATATATATGAGTTCTTCTGTAGGGACCAATGCCCCCATGCAGGTGAAGGATGGTAACTTCAGGCTGAGCATAAGATTCCTAGAGCACTACTCTGTTACCTCACCACCAACCAATCAGAAGTCACATACCCTGTAGACCTCATCCTAAATTTTGCCTATAAAAACTTCTCGCCCCAAATAAGCAGGGAGTTCTGGTTTTTGAACATAAGCCACCCATTATCCTTGCTTGGCTCTGCAATAAACCTTTCATTGCTCCAATCTGACATTTAGGTTTGTTTTGCCTCACCTGACTTGTGCTCAGTAACACACCTTCAAATTAAGGTATCTCAAAAAAAATGAGAAATGCAAGCAGGAAGTGTATGAGATTAGAAAGCAGCATCCCTGCCATCAAGCTTAAGCAAAGAGAAGACTATAAGAAAGCATACAGATGGAGAAGGACAAGCCTACCTTTCATGATGTAATGAACAAAATCCAGTTTGTGTGTAATAAACCTGGTTAATCCACATCCCAATCCTGAGAGATGGATGGTATCAACTTCATTTTATAGATGAATATAAAAAAGGTTGAGAAAGTTTATATTACGATTCAAGGGGTAGAGCTGGGTGGGATCTGAATCCAAATCAGTCTGATTAGGAGCTTCCCATGTGGCACTAGCGGTAAAGAACCCACTTGCCACTGCAGCAGACAGAAAAGATATGGGTTCAATTCCTGGATCAAGAAGATCCTCTGGAGGAGGACATGGCAACCTATTCCAGTATTCTTGCCTGGAGAATATCATGGACAGAGGAGGATGGTGGGCTACAGTCCATAGGATTGCAAAGAGTCATATATGACTGAAGCAACTTAGCATGTACCCACACATGCAGTCTGATTAGAAAATTCAGGTTCTTTCAATGACACTAAATAGCAGGCCTCTGAAAAATAAATATACCATGATTGACTGGGCTCATGAATAGAGCCCTCTTATCCAAAATCATATAATCTCAAAAAGAACACACTGTCTTGGACTAGGGCTGAATAGAAGAGATCACTGGGTTGTTCAGCACTCATAAGTGCATTCTGAGCAAAGAATACAGTTTAATCCCTCAACCAGAAGCTCTTATCTGTACATGGTTAGATGGAGATTTTTACCAACCACTTCAGTCTTACCTTAATCACCATGCAGCTCCTCTCCAGCTATTATCTGTTAAGCCTCTTTCTTACTCACTGAATAGTTCATACATGAAGTAATGGAATGCAGAGTTATGGGCTGAGTACTAGCCTTTTGGTTTCCATTTAAATTTACAGCTTACTGGTATGAAAAGAGTCCCGGGGTGCTAACTAAGGTGGTGATTATACTATCCATCAATTAGCTTGCATTTCAGCCCAATGTTCATGGCCCTCTTCCACTCCCTCATAACAAAAGGCTGTTTAACTCAACACATACACACACGCATGCTTTATCCCAAGCATTTTTACTGAGTTACAGAATGTGTGTCACCCAGATGTGCTTGCCACAATACGTTAATTGTATCGGAAAAATGATCAGAGACATATTTACACTAATCAACTCCCATAGCTGAGACCAGTTTTTCACTATGGTAACTATTTTCTCACCACTCCACTTTAGAATTAATTACCCTGTTGCCATGTTAACATTCTTCTCCACACTTAAAATTTGCAAGCTAGGAAATCTTTGAGAGTTTTCCAGGAAGAATCACTTTTAGGGAAACTTCATTTCTGAATATGGAGAGCCTTTGTGTATTTTTAGATGATTCGATGACAGCAACAAGAATTGGAAGTGGTAAAGACATAAGGTTGCCAGATAAAATACAAGATGCCCAGTTAAATTTGAATTTCATATAAGTAATGACTTTTCTATTGGATGTCCCATGTGACACTGAAATCTATACTAAAAAATGTGTGCTTTTTTATCTGAAAATCGAGTTTTGCTGATGTCTTTGATTTGAAAAATCTGGCAACCCTAGGCAGAGAAAAAGGAAGGAGGACAAGATTCCCGTATTACAGGGGTTACAGATATTTGAAGGTGATATAATAGTGCAATCTTTTAGGACAAATGTGCTAAACAGGCATAAGCTGCTTTTTTTTTTTTTTTGGTCACTCAGTCATGTCCGACTCTTTGCAACCCCATGGACTATAGCCTGCCAGGCTCCTCTGTCCATGGGATTCTCCAGGCAAGAATATTGGAGTGGGGTGCCATTTCCTTTTCCAGGGGATCTTCCCAACCCAGGGATCGAACCCAGGTCTCCTGCATTGCAGGCAGAGGCTTTATCCTCTGAGCCACCAGGGAATCCCATAAACTGTTTAGCACACCTCTAACTTACACACTGTGATGATTTTAAAGTAGGGGAAGAAAAAAAGGAATCTGGAGAAATGAATGAACAGACAAAAGCCATGGAGGTTGGACATTTTCTGGGGGACCTTTTCATGACATTCTAGACTTGTGACCATCAGTCTGCATGAAAATACAACATAGAAGTTGAACCCTCTGATAATATACGAGATCAAGGGAAATACTCTTCCAAACTGAAAATGAAGATCCACACTGCTATGCAGCTCTAGCAATTTTTCTAAGCTGATCCTCAGTTTTTGAATAAAACCTGGTATGATATTACAAAGCCTATCTAATATGTCCTCATAAACACTATAGAAAAGCACCTTGATTAAAAACAAATTTGTTGAAGGCTACCAAATAGACAGTCTTGTGCTCAAAATTAAAGTGATAGGATGAATAAACAATAGTTTGTACCCCCAAAGTGTGAGATACAAAAATAACTATGATAGCACAAAATATATATGTTGTATTAATAGCAAAAGCATGAATAAAGCACAAATGCACTGCCAGCTAAAGGTGGGAATGTATTCCATCTTCACCAGGGGGAAATCTGACCCTAACCTTGAAGGAAGGGTCTGATTTCAACATAAGACAGCAAACACCAGCTACTCTAGGGTAATGAACAAAGGAGTGAAATGGCAACACGGTCCAAGAAGCACAGAGCAGTACAATGAGTAGAGAACTTGGTAGCTGAGAAAGCTGGATAAGGTATAGCTTAAGAGTCACATTATGGAGGGATTTTAAGGCTAAAATGATATATTTGGCAGTTAAAAGCTATCAAAGATTTTCAAAGGCAGGAATACTCATAAGATCTGTTTTTTAAAAAGATTTTCACACAAAACAATTTGTAACAAGTCTGCAGAGTGTAGAGATCAGGACACTAGTTTAGGAGTAAACCGGTTATCCAAGAGGCATATTTATACCAAAGGAAAAGCAGAGGGAAAGAGACCCATCAGAGAAGACTGGCGATGGCTGGTCAGAGAGGCAGAGCGATACGGAAAACTGGAGCCATGAAAGTCACTGACCGAGCAAGGGTAGTCAAGGAATGAAAGTTTGCAAGCAGGCAGCTCTCAAGAAGGGACAGTGGATTTAGCAATAAAGCATCCCAGGTAGAACTTTCAGAGGGTAATTTGAGAACAATGGTAAAGGCTAAGGCTTGTTTAGGAGTGAATGGAAGTGTTTCTGTTTCCAGTAATATAACTGATGAAAATATAGCAAATGTGCTTTAAAATGCATATCTCACTCGAAAGAAAGGGAAATATACTAAGCACTAAAAATACCAAATGACCAAACAGAAAACCAGAAAGGAAAGCAAATGCTGGATCAGTAACTATGCTGATAGAATTTCCCCATTCCAGGGATCTGGAACTTGGGGAACAGGGCACAAAGCTTCCACAAGGTGGGGAGTTGGGACTTAGATGAAAACCCAAGAACTTTGAAAGACTAGATGCTCCATGAAATGATAGATTAGAAAAAGATTCTCTTCACCTACAAAGGAAGACAATATGTAAAATTATCATACAGTTTCAGCTCTTCTTAGGAAAACAAAATTTCTCCATCCACTGGCCACAAGTAGCCAGATAAAAAAATTAAAACTAAAAAAAAAAAGTGCTTGTTATCTACCTGAAAATCAAATTTAACTAGATGAAAAAAAGAATTTTTGTTTCCTGATAAATTTATTGACTTTCCCACCCCTTCCCCATAACCAAAAGTTATTAAATATAGGCCTATTCCATGTGAGCTTGGGGCTCAAATTTACACAAACACCAGGGTTTTGGAAGCCCACAAACCAAAATGCTAACTGAATGATGTTCTAATTGGTCAGCATCGCAAGATGTGTGGTAGAAATAAATGCAAAGAAATACACACTCACCTAGAGCTCTCAGGATTCTCACAGATAAAGAGCAGATATAAGTTCTCAATATAAAATAACTTAAAAATATGATGACTCACTATATTGTACATCTGAAACTAATATAATACTGTAAATCAACTATACTTCAATTAAAAAAGAGATTAATTCAAAAAACATATCTAAGTAAACAGGCCACTAGGGGAAAGCATTTGTAGAAATAAAACCTTCAAAAGTAGACTTCCTAGAAGTTCGTATATCAAAGTTTGTGAAAGATACAAAATACAAATAAGAAATCTTTAAAAACCAAATTAGACTTACAGAAATTAAAATATAACCATTGATATAAAATAGATATATAATTATTGAAATTAAAAATTGTTCTGCTGTACAACACTGTGAATAAGCTATAAGTACATTTTCTTGGGCTCCAAAATCACTGCAGATGGTTACTGCAGCCATGAAATTAAAAGATGTTTGCTCCTTGGAAGAAAAGCTGTGACCAACCTAAATAACATATTTAAAAAGCAGAGACATTACTTTGTTGACAAAGGTCCGTCTAGTCAAAGATATGGTTTTTCCAGTAGTCATAAATAAATGTGAGAGTTGGATCATAAAGAAAGCTGAGCACCAGAGAAGTGATGCTTTTGAACTGTGGTGTTGGAGAAGACTCTTGAGAGTCCCTTGGACTGTAAGGAGATCCAACCAGTCCATCCTAAAAGAAATCAGTCCTGAATATTCACTGGAAGGACTGATGTTAAAGCTGAAGCTCTAATACTTTGGCCACCTGATGCAAAGAACTGACTCACTGGAAAAGACCCTGATGCTGGGAAAAATTGAAGGCAGGAGGTGAAGGGGACGACAGAGGAAGAGATGGTTGGATAGCATCACCGACCTGATGGACATGAGTTTGAGCATGCTCTGGGAGGTGGTGATGGACAGGGAGGCCTGGCGTGCTGCATTTCATGGGGTAGCAAGAAGTCAGACATGACTGAGCAACTGAACTGAACTGACACATATATCCCCTCCCTGTTGAGCATTCCTCTTACCCCCTCAACCTGCTCAATCTTAATCATAAGCAAAACACGTCTCTGAGGTACTATCATACTTCCTGTCAAATTAGAAAAAGTTAATACATTTGGACATTATTAGTTGTTAGAGAGGATGTGGACCAATATATTACTCTTAGCATATGACTGGTGGGAGTATAAATTGGTTCAACGATTTAAAGAACAAATGGCAACCTCCAGGAAATCTGACAAGGTACAATCCCCACAATTCAATAATTCTACTCCTAGTTACATATTCTTCACAACTCTTGTACACGTACACAAGGGGATATGATCATAGCAACAGTATTTGAAACAAGAAAAAACTGGTTTGTAGTGACAAATGACAATCCATAAGGTGCTCCCTCCATATTGCCTGGTAAGAAACTAAGTGCATTACAGGCATCCCCCTTAAACCTTCACTGTGAGGTAACTAACGTCCCCAGTGACTGCAAACAGTTCACACTTCACCTTCATACTGACACCAAAGCAGTCTGCCCACAAGTCTTACAAGGCTCTTATCCTATTCAATTCACAGAAAGAAAGAGTAGCAAGAGGGGGAACATCCCACTGGTGGACTCTGTCTGCAGGAGACCCATTCCACAGTGCATCCAAATGCCCTAGAGCTCAAGCACACCTCTGAAAAGGATGATGAGACTCTGACCACTTTCCTGCCAATGAGTCCCTTTTTACACGAAGTGATACTAATGATATCTGTCCTGACCCCTTGACACAGTAGTTGCAAGCAAATTAAATGTCCATCCACAGGAGAGTGTGGAAACAAATTATGGAAGTTCATATAGAGGAACACCATCATCATGGATGAACCTTACCAACACAATAATGAATGAAAGTACCAAGGTACCAAATGATAGAATAATACATACACCTAAGGAGATCCAACCAGTCCATTCTGAAGGAGATCAACCCTGGGATTTCTTTGGAAGGAATGATGCTAAAGCTGAAACTCCAGTACTTTGGCCACCTCATATGAAGAGTTGACTCATTGGAAAAGACTCTGATGCTGGGAGGGATTGGGGGCAGGAGGAGAAGGGGACGACAGAGGATGAGATGGCTGGATGGCATCACTGACTCGATGAATGCAAGTCTGAGTGAACTCTGGGAGATGGTGATGAACAGGGAGGCTTGGCGTGCTGTGATTCATGGGGTCACGAAGAGTCGGACACAACTGAGCGACTGAACTAAAAACTAAACACCATCATGTAAAGTTTAAAAATATAGAAAACAATATGATGTAATGATTAGGGATGCATGCATTTCTAGCATGACTGTAAAGAATGATATAGAAATGAAAATATCAAATCCAAATTTTAAAGGAGATCAGCCCTGGGATTTCTTTGGAAGGAATGATGCTAAAGCTGAAACTCCAGTACTTTGGCCACCTCATGTGAAGAGTTGACTCATTGGAAAAGACTCTGATGCTGGGAGGGATTGGAGGCAGGAGGAGAAGGGGACGACAGAGGATGAGATGGCTGGATGGCATCACGGACTTGATGGACGTGAGTCTGAGTGAACTCCGGGAGATGGTGATGAACAGGGAGGCCTGGCATGCTGCGATTCATGGGGTCGCAAAGAGTTGGACACAACTGAGGGACTGAACTGAACTGGAATTTAAGATAGTTGTTACATGATTGCACATTTGAAGGAAGTAAGATACAAGGGGACAGGAACATCAGTTTTATTGGTAATGTTTTACTTCTTAGCCTGAGTGGTAAAACATGGGTTTTTATGAAATATTTCATAATTTTTCATATAATGTTTCTGAAATATTTCATAATAAATATTTTGAATGAATGGGTATAAAGTAAAGAAATAGAGTTAGAACATATCACTCTTATAAAGGAGGAAATTCATAAAGATTGGAGAAGGTTTCTCCTAGGTTAGGGAGATGTAGAATCTCTGGGAGATCACTTGAAGGGGAGTCGAAAGGGAGACATTCTTCAAAATATTCTGGAATCATTTTACAGCACTGAGATGATTATAAATAAAATATCTTCACTGGCCTAGGAGTTATATAATTAATATCAGTTCAGTTCAGAGAGGGTTCTTTAGAGTTAACCCTAGTCATGTCTGACTCTGTGACCCCATGGACTGTAGCCTACCAGGCTCCTCTGTCCATGGGATTTTCCAGGCAATAGTACTGGAGTGGATTGCCATTTCCTTCTCCAGGGGATCTTCCCGACCCAGGGATAGAACCCGGATCTCCTGCATTGTAGACAGACGCTTTACTTTCTGAGCCTCAGGAAAGTCCCATATATATATATATTTAAATAATGAAGCAATCTTCTTCAACAAGTAATCCATTTTGCCAATCTTTCAAAATACTAGGTTGACCCAAAAGTTCCATTTGGGATTTTCTGTACACCTTATGGAAAAATCTGAATGAATTTTTTGGCCAACCCACTACTAAACAACCTCTATATACAATATCACTTCACCTGCAAAAAAAAGTTTCTAGATTATTTATGCAAATGTCAACATTTAGTCTGGAATTGCACGGATATTCATTATATATATATATACTTATATATATACATATATATATACATACTTATATATATATATATATATAAATACATACTTCTGGTCTTGTATGGCAGTTCTCTCTGTAACTATTTTCCCAGTGAATGGATGAATAAATAGAATGAGTGAAAACCACTTAAAGAATTAGTGTGTGCTGAAAAGATTCAAATTAATGCTGACTGCAACCAAAGTACAACTTTCAACTAATATGAAGTTCCACCCCACCAGTTAAGCCCTGTGTTAGACAATGGAGATGTGAAGACAGTTAAACTGCTTCCTAAGAATCTACACCATATTTGCACCATAACACTCATACCTCTCAAGGTAATGACTCCCCTATACTCCTGTACCCTTTGTGACAACAAGGACTTTGCTCCATTTCTCTTTATCCCTCCTCAGCAATTAGGCATAGATACAGTGGATAAATTCAACAGTTAAATTGTAGAGTCAAATACAAGTTCTTTGGAGGCTCTCTGGTATTTGAGGATCTTATGCACTTATGTGCATCTCTGTTCATGTGGACAGCAGAGATTTCTTCATAGCTGTAAGAGCAGCAAATGTTAGCAGCTAGATATTTCTCTGCTTTCCCACAGTAAAATGTTCTAATTGTTTTCTTTCCTTCTACCTGTCTTATTGAGGTTCTCCCCTACCCATGCCTTCAAGCAATCCAATTACTTTACGAGAGAAAACATAGAAGACTGTTGTATAAAAATATCTTATAAATACCACATTTAAAAATAAACTCTAATTTTATTTTAAAAGATCAATTATTCTTACCTTTCTCCACCATCTTCCTCCACAGCTGCATCTGGTTCTGTTTTCTGGCCACCAAGAGTGAGGTTCATGAAATCTGATCTCTAATCCTAGTCCACTGCAGGATGCCAGCCAAGATCTGGGAACACTCTGGAATAATGTTTCTAGAGCAGGCTAAAGTCAGACACTGACTGCCCTGTGCATGGCCATCCCCTGCTCCTGCCTGCCTGCGCTTGGAGCTAACAGAGTGGGAGATAATGAAGGCAAGCATGTGGGCACAGCTTCCTGCCAGGGCAGGAGCCAACCCCGAGGCCACGGACTGAGAGCCTGCTCTGGGAGACTGTGGTTTGTCCAGTTTAACCAGCTCAACCTGAGGGAACCCCACGCCTCAGCATGTAGGGACCAGAGGAGGTGGTGGGACTTCAACAAGTCAGACATCTGCTTAGCAAAGTTATCTTGAATTCAAATTCTTTCAGGGAGAATCATCATCCATCACCTCTACCATGTAAATGGAAAACCTATTGTAGCAAGACACTTTTCTCCATTCTGTGATTAACACATCTATACTGGTTAAACTCTCATTAGCAGATCAGCCCAAGTAATATTTTACCATTTTATCAACATGAATATATAGAAAGACTTGTCTTAGAATCAGTCAGCCTCTGCCTGTATTCATTTTTCTTGTAGCAACAACTCAGAGAATGTATGAATCAGTCAGTCAGAGGGGAGGGGAAAGAAAATGGCTTGATATACCCTAAAGAGTGGGGGTGGGGAGTTGAAATATTTATAACTAGAGCATAGTCTTCATAGAGTGAAGCTGAAATATTTCACAAGCAGGCAAAACTGTAAAAGTGCAAAATTGAGATATTCATACATTTCACATTGACTCTGAATTATTGACAGGAAAGACCACTTTCAGAGCACTCTATAAAGTTGAGATAAAGTAGTGAGAAATCCAACTGCTGAGGAACTGGATTCCTGGCTTCTAACAGAGCTTGGTGCATTAATTTATGGCAGTAAATAACTGTTATGAAAGTTCATGTAGAAACCATTATCTAAATGGCTAAATAAGAAAGACTTGCATTATAGCCAGGCATGAGTTTCTGGCAGGGGAAGTACAAGTTTGCTCACAATGTCTTTTTTTAGACTACTTTGAGAAAGAATGTCATCACTGGAATATTGCAAACCATAGCAAGTTTCATCTTTCTCTCTCTCTCTCTTTTTTTTTTTATGGAATGAGAAATGACATCAGTTTACATGTCATCTGAGAAGAAAGGAATTTATTTTGTTGAAAGGCATCCAAATCTCTCTTTCTTTGGGAGGCTTTGTTACTGAAACAAACTTTATCATTGTTAATTGTTTGGCCATTTATGGGACGGGGAGCTAAATAAAAGTTTGTTTAATCAACAAGTCTGTACATTTGTACACACTTTATTGACCTAGTAATTTTACAATTACTATACACCTATGACAGTCTTAAGGCAATGCTACCATTTAAAACCCTACTATTCTAAACTCAGTAGGAAAATGCCATAAAGAATGGGAAATTCATATATATATACATACACACATTTACATGAAATTATCTCAACCTACCCCACAATTCCTCCATGACCTAGAAACTGTAGCTCCTAACATTTAATTGTCCTCAATTTTATCCCCATTACTACCCACACAACCCCTATGTTCTGTTCCTCAGTATCTTTCATCTGAATTAATCCAATATCTTCCCAATCAATCTCCCCACCTTTAACCTTGCTGTCTACAGTCCAGCTCCACTATCCTAGTCATTTTGAGGCTCCCCCCAGTCTTGTAATAAAGTCCAAAGCCATCATGGTATCCCAAATCCTTTATAACCTGGGTTAGTTTTTCTCCCTCCAAACTCTTTGCCCAGTGTCCCCATTCACATTTCATAGACCAACCACAGGAAAATAGCTACAGCTCTTGAAAGCACCAAGTTCTCTCTTACCTATAAGCTTTCATATCTTTAGCTTCCCCTATTCTTTTCCCAACTTCCCCACCCCTCCCTGGAACTTTTTCCTGTTGAACACCTACTTGTCCTTTAGGGGTTTCACATGGAAGCCTTCCCAGATACACCTCTGCCCCTACACCTTGGCTTCAGTGCCCCCTGTACTCTTTCTGGGTACTATGTGCTCAAGATATGTAGAATGAATAATTTACCCTAACAAACATCTCCAATTGCATGAAACCTCTGATGTGTCCATGATCATTGCTTGTCATCTCATGAACACACCCTGTACATGCTCATCTCCACACCTGTGCTCACACTATTCATTCATCTCGGGATGGTTTCCTTCTTCCTCTAAGATTTCTCTGAACATTTCAACCCTAGGCAGTAATTCTGACCTCTGAATTCATGGCACATTTTGCGTATGTTTCTCTTTTGATATTTATTTCTACACAGTGCCAGTGACATCATTTCTATTTTAACTTTTGAGTTATTTAACTTTTTTATAGATGTTTATCTAGTCTCCTGACAATTGCTTGGTCCGTGGCAGGAGCCATGCTTAAAATAACTTGGTCCAAGTTACTTTAAGCAACTTAAAAACAGGAACAGAACTACTCTGCATTCCTCGTCTTTCTTCTCTGAGTTCACACAGTTTGCCACAGTGTACATAAGAGATAATCAATACATATCCTTTAACATTTGTTATATGATGAGGATAAAACTAACAAATAAAGACTATACAATGTAACAAATATGTTTCATTTTCAAATAAATAAATTATTTCAGATGAGATCATAAACAAAATGAGAAATTCAGGACCATAAACATAATTTACTGTAGACTGGCACATGAATGTAAAGCCTAGGGAAGCAGCAGCTGCAATGGAAATTCTTAACTATCATGCCAAGAGTGTGAATGTACTCAGCTGTAGGACAAGCCAGATGTCGATCAAAAGTGAAATGAAAACAAGATGTACACTCTCCACACCAACTTGTATGTATATTTAATCAAGAGCTCACAGCCATATGGCAAGGGTAAAAGAAAAATAAAAGGAACAGTGAAAAAAAAATACAAAACACTAAATGTTAGAAATAAAACAAACATATTAACACAATAACTATAAGTGGGTTAAACTCCCCTAATAAGCCCCTAATAACCATCTCACACTGCATCATAAACAAAATCCTATTATATGCCTCCTAGAAGAGATACAAATCAAACAAAATGACTCCAAAAGTTCTGTTCATCCTACAGACACTTTTGTAGGATATCCCCTGTATACCAGTACCATGCTAAGTGACTACGTGATCTCTCGCTTCAGTCATGTCTGACTCTTTGAGATCCCATGGACTATAGCCTGCCAGGCTCCTCTGTCCATGAGATTTTCCTGGCAAGAATACTTGAGTGGGTTGCCAAGCCCTCCTCCAGGGGATCGTCCCATGAAAGGATCGAACCCGCATCTCCTGTGTCTCCTGCATTGCAAGTGGATTCTTTACCACTGAGCCACCAGGGAAGCCCAGTGACAAAAACTTTACATGTTAAGAGAGACAGGTATACATGGCAAATGCAGACAAAAAGAAAGCAAGAATCACAATATTAACATTAAAGAAGCAATGGTAAAGCAAAAAGCATTTATGTAAAAATATTTGTCTTTTATTTACATGTCTGTTAATGAAGAATAAAATCCACAAGGATCCCCACTGGAAGTGATAGATATAGCCACCTTATTATAAATGTGTCATAAGTATTAAATAAGAAAATTAATCTAAAACACCAAACTCAACACCTGCCACACAGTACATGCTCAAAAACTAATAGTTGTTTTTAGTATCTGTATCAGTAATAGTAGTATTAGTAAGATATAATTGTTATTGGTATTAATACTACAGATAACATAGCATTAAAGTATATAAAGAAAAATACTGTAAATACAAGAAAATGCATAAAATCATAAGATAAAGTGAGTAAGTTTTACCAGTTTTTCTGTTGTTCTTAAAGCAAAAAGTGACTCCAAAAAAGGTAATAAGATCTAAACAATAATGACTGACTCTACGTGTTGTTTTGCTTGTGTATATGCATACATGTCCTGGCTTCCCAGGTGGTGCTAGTGGTAAAGAACATGACTGCCAACGCAGGAGACATAGAGACACGCGTTCAATGGGTGTGGAAGATCCACACCCAGGAAGAGACCCAGGGAATATGGAAGATCTCCTGGAGAAGAGCATGGCAACTCACTCCAGTATTCTTGCCTGGAGGATCACGTGGACAGAGGAGTCTGGCGGGCTAAAGTTCAAGGGGTGGCAAAGAGTTGGAGATGAATGAAGTGACTTAGCATGCATGCATAATATATGTACACATACAGATTTTTATGTAGTCTTCAAACTCTACTATCTACAAAATAATATGCTTCCTTTTCCATTACTCATGGAATATTTACCAAATATGAACATTTATAAAATAAAAACACATTCCTAAAGCAAAAGATAGGCATTGTTCTATGATATCTATGACCAAAAACTTAGAAATAAACTAATAAATAGTAGCAAACAAAAACTTGAAGTTATATTTATTGTTTATTTATATTTAGTTTTATTTATTGTTTATTTATTATTTATATTATTAATTATTTATATGTATTGGTTCAGCTAAAGAGCTCTCAGACCAAAGACAACATAAAAATTAAACTTATGGAATAATTAAAAACAGAAGTGGTAAAAACACTATGTAAAAAACTTGTGAGATGCAGGGAAAATTGTATTCATAGGTAAAGCAACATCTTTTAATGATTTCAACATTTAAGAGTAAATAATAAATTACCAAATCTTAATCTTCAAAAATATTGAGATATAAAATTAGAAAAGCATAGAAAGATTAATATGGATTGAAGTAGAAAGGATTTTAAAAACAAAATATAAACAGTTTGAAAATAAACTTAATGTCTAATTTTCACAAGGACAAAAATAAACCCATGATAATCCTATGATGAAAAAAGAAAATTTACAAAGATTCACAAATAAAAATTATAAAGTAAATATGAGAATACATGGAGATAATAGATCTTTCCCTCTCTCTCCCTCTCCCTCTATATATGTATATATACAAATATATAGAAATACAAATACATGTTGGTCTTGTTCAGTCTCTCAGTCATGTCTGACTCCTTTGCGACTACATGGAATGCAGCACGTCAGCCTTCCCTGTCCTTCACCAGCTTCCAGAGGTTGCTCAAACTCATACCCATTGAATCAGTGATGCCATCCAACCGTCTCATTCTCTGTTGTCCCCTTCTCTTCCTGCCTTGAGTCCTTCCCAGCATCACGGTCGATTCTGAGTCAGCTCTTTGCATGAGGTGGCCAAAGTATTGGAGCTTCAGCTTTAACATCAGTCCTTCCAGTGAATAATAAAGGTTGATTACCTTTAGGATTGACTGGTTGAACCCACTGCACTCGAAGGGATGCTCAAGAATCTCCTCCAACACCACAGTCCAAAGGCATCAATTCTTCAGCACTCAGCTTCCTTTATGGTCCAATTCTCACATCCATACATGACTACTGGAAGAATGATAACTTTGACTACACAGATTTTGCCACTAAAATAATACCTCTGCTTTTTAATATGCAGTCTAAGTTTGTCATAGCTTTCCTCTGAAGGAGCAAACATCTTTTAATTTCATGGCTGCAGTCACCATCCGCTGTGATTTAGGAGCCCAAAAAAAATAAAGTCTGGCACTATATCCATTGTTTCCCCTTCTATTTGCCATGAAGTGATGGGACCGGATACCATGAACTTTGTTTTTGAATGTTGAGTTTTAAAGCCAACTTTTTAAATCTTCTCTTTCATTTCCATCAAGAAGCTCTTTAGTTCCTCTTTGCTTTCTGCCATAAGGGTGGTATCATCTGCATATCTGAGGTTATTGATACTTCTTCCGGCAGTCTTGATTCCAGCTTGTGTTTCATTCAGCCTGGCATTTTGCATGATGTGCTCTGCATATAAGTTACATAAGCAGGGTGACAATACACAGCTTTGAAGTACTCCTTTCCAATTTGGAACCATTCCGTTGTTCCATGTCCGGTCCTAATTGTCGCTTCTTGTTTTGCATACAGATCTCTCAAGAGGCAGGTAAGGGAGTCTGGTATTCCCAACTCTTTTAGAATTTCCCACAGTTGTTGTGAGCCACACAGTCAAAGGCTTTAGTATAGTCAATGAAGCAGAAGTAGATGTTTTTTCTGGAATTCTCTTGCTTTTTCTATGCTTTTTCCAGTGGATGTTGGCAATTTGATCTCTGGTTCCTCTATCTTTCTAAATCCAACTTGAACATCCGGAAGTTCTTGATTCACATACTGTTGAAGCCTGGCTTGGAGAATTTTGAGCATTACATTGTTAGCATGTGAGATGTGTACAACTGTGCAGTAGTTTGAGCATTCTTTGGCATTGCCCTTCTTTGGGATTAGAATGAAAACTGACCTTTTCCAGTCCTGTGACCTCTGCTGAGTTTTCCAAATTTGCTGGCATATTGAGTGCAGCACTTTCACAGCATCATCTTTCAGGACTTCAAATAGATCAGCTGGAATTCCATCACCTCCACTAGCTTGTTCATAGTGATGCTCCCTAAGGCCCACTTGACTTTGCAATCCAGAATGTCTGTCTCTAGGTGAGGGATCTTACCATTGTGATTATCTGGGTCATTAAGACTTTTTTTGTACAGCTCTTCTGGGTATTCTTTTCAACCCTTCTTAATATTTTCTGCTTCTGTTTGGTCCATACCATTTCTGTCCTTAATTGTGCCCTTCTTTGCATGAAATGTTCCCTTGGTATCTCTGATTTTTTTTTGAAGAGATCTCTAGTCTTTCCCATTCTGTTGTTTTCCTCTATTTCTTTGCATTGACCCCTGAGGAAGGCTTTCTTATCTCTCCTTGCTATTCTTTAGAACTCTGCATTCAGATGGGTATATCTTTCATTTTCTCCTTTGCCTTTTGCTTCTCTTCTTTTCTCAGCTATTTGTAAGGCTTCCTCAGACAACCATTTTGCTTTT
Organism: Capricornis sumatraensis; assembly: GCF_032405125.1. Lineage (NCBI taxonomy): Eukaryota > Metazoa > Chordata > Mammalia > Artiodactyla > Bovidae > Capricornis > Capricornis sumatraensis. The sequence continues at coordinate 108,153,483 of NC_091071.1, read as the reverse complement.
TTGCATTTATTTTTCCTGGGGATGGTTGTGATCACTGCCTCCTGTACAGTGTCATGAACCTCCATCCATAGTTCTTCAGGCAATCTGTCTATCAGATCTAATCCCTTGAATCTATTTGTCCCTTCCACTGTATAATCATAAGGGATTTGATTTAGGTCATACCTAAATGGGCTAGTGGTTTTCCCTACTTTCTTCCATGTGAGTCTGAATCTTGCAATATGGTGTTCATGTTCTCAGCTACAGTGAACTCCTAGCCTTGTTTTTCCTGGCTGTATAGAGATTTCCCCATCTTCAGCTGCAAAAAATATAATCTGATTTCGGTATTGACCATCTGGTGATGTCTATGTGTAGAGTCATCTTTTGTATTGTTTAAAGAGGACATTTGCTATGACCAGTGTGTTCTCTTGGCAAAACTCTGTTAGCCTTTGCTCTGCTTCATTTTGTAAGCAAAGACCAAACTTGTCTGTTATTCCAGGTATCTCCTGACTTCCTACTTTTTCATTCCATTCCCATATGATGAAAAGAACATCTATTTTTTGGTGTTAGTTCTAGGTCTTGTAGGTCTTCATTCCACTTCAGCTTCTTTAGCATTAGTGGTAGAGGCATAGACTAGGATTACTGTGATATTGGCCTCTTCAAGATGGTGGAGTAGAAGGACATGCATTCATCTTCTCCTGAGAGAACTCCAAAATTGCAACTAACCACTCACTGAACAACCACTGACAGGAGAATGTTGGATCCCACCAAAAAACGATACACCACATCCAAGGGCAAAGGAGAAGACCCAACAAGATAGTAGGGGGTGGGAAATCACATTTAAAATCAAACCTCTTACCCTCCAGAGATGCTTGGAGGGCTCAAACACAACCTTGTGGACACCAGGACCCAGGTACCCCACCAGAACTGAGCCAGACCAGTTTGAGTGCTTGAGTGTTTCCAGTGGAGGCACAGGTCAGCAGTGGCCTGCCAGAGGGACAGGGGCTCTTGCTGCAGCAGACCTGGGAGGTGCAACTTGTGGCATAAGTCCTCTTTGAGGAGGTCACCCATAGCCCCACCAGAGAGCCACTGAGCAGACGATTCACAAAGTGAAGAGCAATTATGCCAAATAAAATTTCATATTATTGGGAAAGTTCTAAGGCCTACAACAGATTTCCCAATCTGGGTATCCACAAAGGAACTGAGAACCCCCAGGGAATTTGACTTTGAAGACAAGCGGGATTTGATTACAGAACTTAAACAGGACTGAGGAAACAGACTCCTGGAGAGCACACACAAAAAAAACTCTTGTGCACAGCACGACCCAGGAAAAAGAGTTAGTCATGGGAAAACAAACAAACATGGATCACAGCCTTGTCTAACTCAATGAAACTGTGAGCCAAGTCATGTAGGGCCACACAAGATAGACAGGTCATGGTGGAGAGTTCTGACAAAACATGGTCCACTGGAGAAGGAAATGGCAAACCATTTCAGGATTCTTGCCTTGAGAACCCATGAACAGTATGAAAAGGCAAAAGGATAGGACACTGAAAGATGAACTCCCCACGTCGGTAGGTACCCCTGATATGCTACTGGAGAAGAGTGGAGAAATAGCTCCAGAAAGAATGAAGCAGCTGAGCCAAAGAAAAAACAACAGCCAGTTATGAATGTGACTGATGATAGAAGCAAAGTCTATTGCTGTAAGGAACAATATTGCATAAGAACCTGGAATGTTAAGTCCATGAATCAAGGTAAATTTGAAGTTGTCAAACAGGAGATGACAAGAGTGAACATTGACATTTCAGGAATCAGTGAACTAACATGCCCAGAAATGGGTGAATTTAATTCAGAAGACCACTATACCTACTGCTGTGGGCAAGAATCCCTTAGAAGAAATGGTGTAGCCTTTATAGTCAACAAGAGAGTTTGAAATGCAGTTCTTGGGCACAACCTCAAAAACAAAAGGATGATCGCTGTTCATATCCAAGGCAAACCATTCAATATTATAGTAATCCAAGTCTATGCTCCAACCAGTAATGCTAAGAATCTGAAGTTGAATGGTTCTAAGAAGACTTACAAGACCTAGAACTAACACCAAAAAGAACATGTCCTTTTCATCAGAGGGGAATGGAATTCAAAAGTAGGAAGTCAAGAGATACCTGGAGTAACAGACACGATTGGCCTTTGAGTACAAAATGAAGCAGAACAAAGGCTAACAGAGTTTTGCCAAGAGAATACACTGATCATAGCAATCACCCTCTTCCAACAATACTAGAGATGACTCTACACATAGACATCACCAGTTGGTCAATATCGAGCCAAAATCAGATTCAGTATACTTTCTGCAGTCAAAGATGGAAAATCCCTATACAGTCAGCAAAACAAACCAGGAGCTGACTGTGGCTCAGATCATGAACACCGTATTGCAAGATTCAGACTCACATGGAAGAAAGTAGGGAAAACCACTAGCCCATTTAGGTATGACCTAAATCAAATCCCTTATGATTATACAGTGGAAGGGACAAATAGATTCAAGGGATTAGATCTGATAGACAGATTGCCTGAAGAACTATGGATGGAGGTTCATGACATTGTACAGGAGGCAGTGATCACAACCATCCCCAGGAAAAATAAATGCAAAAAAGCAAAATGGTTGTCTGAGGAAGCCTTACAAATAGCTGAGAAAAGAAGAGAAGCAAAAGGCAAAGGAGAAAATGAAAGATATACCCATCTGAATGCAGAGTTCTAAAGAATAGCAAGGAGAGATAAGAAAGCCTTCCTCAGGGGTCAATGCAAAGAAATAGAGGAAAACAACAGAATGGGAAAGACTAGAGATCTCTTCAAAAAAAAATCAGAGATACCAAGGGAACATTTCATGCAAAGAAGGGCACAATTAAGGACAGAAATGGTATGGACCAAACAGAAGCAGAAAATATTAAGAAGGGTTGAAAAGAATATCCAGAAGAACTGTACAAAAAAAGTCTTAATGACCCAGATAATCACAATGGTAAGATCCCTCACCTAGAGACAGACATTCTGGATTGCAAAGTCAAGTGGGCCTTAGGGAGCATCACTATGAACAAGCTAGTGGAGGTGATGGAATTCCAGCTGATCTATTTGAAGTCCTGAAAGATGATGCTGTGAAAGTGCTGCACTCAATATGCCAGCAAATTTGGAAAACTCAGCAGAGGTCACAGGACTGGAAAAGGTCAGTTTTCATTCTAATCCCAAAGAAGGGCAATGCCAAAGAATGCTCAAACTACTGCACAGTTGTACACATCTCACATGCTAACAATGTAATGCTCAAAATTCTCCAAGCCAGGCTTCAACAGTATGTGAATCAAGAACTTCCGGATGTTCAAGTTGGATTTAGAAAGATAGAGGAACCAGAGATCAAATTGCCAACATCCACTGGAAAAAGCATAGAAAAAGCAAGAGAATTCCAGAAAAAACATCTACTTCTGCTTCATTGACTATACTAAAGCCTTTGACTGTGTGGCTCACAACAACTGTGGGAAATTCTAAAAGAGTTGGGAATACCAGACTCCCTTACCTGCCTCTTGAGAGATCTGTATGCAAAACAAGAAGCGACAATTAGGACCGGACATGGAACAACGGAATGGTTCCAAATTGGAAAGGAGTACTTCAAAGCTGTGTATTGTCACCCTGCTTATGTAACTTATATGCAGAGCACATCATGCAAAATGCCAGGCTGAATGAAACACAAGCTGGAATCAAGACTGCCGGAAGAAGTATCAATAACCTCAGATATGCAGATGATACCACCCTTATGGCAGAAGGTGAAGAGGAACAGAAGAGTCTCTTGAAGACAGTGAAAAAGGAGAGTGAAAAAGCTGGCTTAAAACTCAACATTCAAAAACAAAGTTCATGGTATCCGGTCCTATCACTTCATGGCAAATAGAAGGGGAAACAATGGATATAGTGCCAGACTTTATTTTCTTGGGCTCCAAAATCACTGCAGATGGCAACCTCAGCCATGAAGTTAAAAGACTGGCTCCTTGGAAGTAAGCTATGACAAACCTAGATAGCATATTAAAAAGCAAAGGTATTACTTTGCTGGCAAAATCTGTGTAGTCAATGCTATGTTTTTTCCTGTAGTCATGTACGGATGTAAGAGTTGGACCATAAAAAAGATGAGTGCTGAAGAACTGATGCTTTGGAACTGTGGTGTTGGGAAAGACTCCTGAGAGTCCCTCGATCTACAAGGAGATCAAACAAATCTATCCATAAAGGAAGTCAGTCCTGAATATTCATTGGAAGGACTAATGTTGAAGCTGAAGCTCCAATACTTTGACCACCTGATGTGAAGAACTGACTGATTAGAAAGAATTGACTCCCAGCCCTGATGCTGGGAAACACTGAAGGCAGGAGGAGACGGGGATGACAGAGGATTGATGGTTGGATGGCATCACTGACTCAATGAACATAATTTTAAGCATGCTCTGTGAGCTGTTGTTGGATTGGGAATGCTGGTGTGCTGCATTCCATGGGATCACAAAGAGTGGACACAACTGAGCAACTGTACTGAACAGAATTGTGATATTGAATGGTTTGCCTTTGAAATGAACAGAGATCATTCTTTCATTTTTGAGACTGCACCCAAGTACTGCATAATGGACTCTTTTGTTGACTATGAGAGCGACTCCATTTCTTCTAAGGGATTCTTGCCCACAATAGTAGATTCAATGGTCATCTGAATAAATTCGCCCTTTTCAATCCATTTTAATTCACTGATTCCTAAAATGTTGATTTTCACTCTTGCCATCTCCTATCTCACCACTTCCAATTTACCTTTATTTATGGACCTAACATTCCAGGTTCCTATGCAATACTGTTATTTACAGCATCAGACTTTCACCACCAGACACATCCTCAGCTGGGTGTTGTTTCCACTCTGGTTCAGCTTCTTCATTCCTCTGGAACTATTTCTCTGCTCTTCTCCAGTAGCATATTTAGCACCTACCAACCTGGGGAATTATTTTAGTGTTATATCTTTTTGCCTTTTCATACTGTCCATGGGGTTCTCAAAGCAAGAATACTGATGTGCTTTGCTATTCCTTTCTCCAGTGGACCATATTTTGTCAGAACTCTCCACCATGACCTGTCCATCTTGGGAAGCCCTACATGGTATGGCTCATAATTTCATTGAATACATATAGAAATATGTATAAATATAAACATATATATATATATATATATAGAGAGAGAGAGAGAGAGAGAGATAAAGAAAGAGAGGGATCATTCATAAACACATTTTACTTGGCCTAACAATTTTGAAGAGCTCCATAGTCTAAAGACAAGTTTCTCTTGAAAAAAAAATTATTAAAATTAACTGAATAAAAATAGGAAAACTGGACAAGTTAAAAAAGAACTTGAGGGAAATTGTTGCTAATTCTTTTTTTAGAAAACTGTTGCACTGTTGAACATGACTAACTTCAAAAGAAAGATAATTTCCATGCAATGATAACAATGTAATCATCATTATCATCATCATCTTCATCATATTATCTCAACAGAAGCCACATTTATTTAAGACTCACAATGAGCCAGGAACTGTAATAAGGGCTTTTCCTATTTAACTGCACAAAACATTTTAAGATAGGTACTTGTTTTTACATTTTATAGGTGATAAAAATGATATTTAGACAAGTTGAATAACTAACTCAATTTTATGAAACTTCCAAGTGAACAGCCCAGAATCATACAGACATCTGTGTATATCCCCAAAGACCATGGGCACAAAGGCTATGCTTCACTGCCTTATCTACATAAACAGTTTCTAAAACACAGAAAAAAGATGAACATCTTCCAAATTCATTTTGTGAACTTGCATAAACCTGATAGCAATCTTGATGAAGCTAGTAACTAATAAAAATGGAAAACTACAAGCCAGACTCATTTATAATGTCTCAAATAAAAGAGTAATTAAGATCGGCAGTTTGAAAAGGAAGATAGTATCACAAACAAGAATGGTTTGCTATGATATAATCTATTACAATACGAGATCTAGTAATCAAGTTTATACACATTTATAGGAAGCTGAAATTATGTTTGTGAAATTCAACATTTATTCCTGATTTTTGCTTATTAAAAAAAAGTCAATCAAGAATAGAAGCATACTTCCATAATACAGGAAAGAGGTTCTACCCAAAACCAATGCTAAATATATTAAATAATAAAACATGACTATCCTTCCTCTTTGTATCAGAGGCAATGACAAAACATTTTGAGTTGACACAATGAGAATAGAAGAAGAAAGAAAGGAAATATATAAATATTGGGAGGAAATTAACCTTTTCAGGCTTTTCTTTCTTTGCTTTGTAAAGTGAAGAAAAGTAAGTAGATCAAGTTTGTTATGCCCATACTCCAGGTCATGAATGATGTAAGTGCTTTAAACAGGTTTGAATTGAGGTAGAGCATAAGATCATACTTTCTTCTTTTGTTGTTATGAAGTTTATTTTAACCTCAAAAACTTCCATGACCTTCTACATGTTAATTTTTGTTGCATGTGCTAATGCAAAAATAGATTATAATTTAAACCTACTATGAGTTCAGTAAACTTCAACATGTTTAAAGGGTATTTTAATCCATTAATTCATGATACTGTATTATATATACACACATATATATTACATACTTTTTAAAAGTTTTCATTGGAGTATAGGAAATGGCAACCCACTCTAGTATTCTTGCCTGGAGAATTCCATGGACAGAGGAGCCTGGCAGGCTACAGTCCATGGGGTCACAAAGAGTCAGACACGACTGAACAGCTAACATACACGCAGATAGTAGCTTTACAATGTTGTGTTAGTTTCTACTGTACAGCAAAATAATGTTATATTTATACATATAACCCTTATTTTTTGGATTTGCTTTCCACTTAGGTCACCATAAAGCATTAAGTAGAGTTCCCTTTGCTATACGGTAGGTTCCCTTTGGTATACGGTAGGTTCTCATTAATTACCTATTTTATACATAGTATCAATAGTGTATATATGTCAATCCCAATCTCCCAATTTACCCCATCCCACTCTTTCCCCCTACTACTATATGCTTTTGAAAAATAGTAGTACATGTATTGCTGCTCGGATTAGATATGAATTTATACACCCTTTGCAATAATCTAGCATTTCCCTCCCACTCATAGAGTTCATGGCCTATTGGCAAGAACAATCACTGGAGACATCCCCAGAAATCAACAAAACAAAAAATCTGAGTGGGATGATCTCTTGATCTGACATGATCTGCAAGACTACTCAGGAATGGCTTGGTGACTCACCACCTTATAAAAGCCATGAAAGGCACCTGATAAGCATGTAAACTTTAGTTCTCATATTAAAGTAGAAGGACTGATTCACCCATGTGATTCCTAATGAGGAAAGACAGAAGAGGGAAAATCAAGTTCTCAAATTTTAATAGAGAAACATCTTTGGTTGTTGTTCAGTTGCTAAAGTTATCTCTGACTCTTTGTGACCCCATGGAGCACAGCACACCAGGCTTCCCTGTCCTTCACAATCTCCCATAGTTTGCTCAAATTCATGTCCATTGAGTCGGTGATGTCATGCAACCATCTCATTCTCCATTGTCCCCTTCTCCTCCTGCCTTCAGTCTTTCCCAGCATCAGGGTCTTTTCCAATGAGTCATTTCTTAGTATCAGGTGGCCAAAGTATAGGAGTTTCAGTTTCAGCATCAGTCCTTGCAATGAAAATTCAGGGTTGATTTCCTTTAGGATTGACTGCTTTGATCTCCTTGCTGTACAAGAAATTCTCAAGAGTCTTCTCCACCACCACAGCTCAAAAGAATCAGTTCTTTGGGGCTCAGCTTTCTTTGTGGTCCAACTCTCACATCCATTCATGCCTACTGGAAAAACCACAGCTTTGCCTAGACATACCTTTGCCAGCAAAGCAATGTCTCTGCTTTTTGATACTCTGTCTAGTTTTGTCATAGCTTTTCTTCCAAGCAGCAAGCGTCTTTTAATTTCATGGCTGCAGTCACCATCTGCAGTGATTTTGGAGCCCAATATCCCCATCTATTTGCCATGAAGTGATGGGACTGGATGCCGTGATCTTAGTTTTTGAATGCTGAGTTTTAAGCCAGTTTTTCACTCTCCTCTTTCACCTCCATCAAGAGGCTCTGTAGTTCCTCTTCACTTTCTACCATTGGGGTGGTATCATCTGCATATCTGACATTATTGATATTTCTCCTGGCAGTGTTGGTTCCAGTTTGTGCTTCATCCATTATCGCATGATGTACTCTGTATATAAGTTAAATATGCAGGATGACAATATACAGCTTTGACATATTATTTTCCTGATTTTGAACCAGTCTATTTTTCCATGTCCAGTTCTAACTGTTGCTTCTTGACCTGCATGCAGTTTCCTCAGGAAGCAGGTAAGGTGGAACACCAGACCAAGATCTATATTGAATATTAAATAAAGCCAATAATAATCACAAGGCAAGAGAAGAGGATACAGTGTTGAGTTAGACAGTTGTTCATTCTCTAAGGAAAGAGAACACATAGTTCAAAAACATAATTTCCACAGCCTCCCTATGGAGTCATGTATGTACATGCAGAAAGATTTAAAAATCGAATAGTGAAAGATGACAATTAAATGGAAAGCAGCAACATATTGATGGGGAATTTGTCCATTAAAGTTTTTCATCCAAAATGAATTTCAGCCAGAAATCAGTTCTTTATTCCTCCCTGTAGTATGCATTCTTGGTAGCTCCCTTCAGAACACTGCCAACAGCATTACATACTTGCTTTATATAGCTTTCGAGTTGCTCTGCAGTTTCCTTTTGGCCAGAGAACTTTATAAAGCCTACTAAGGGAATAAGAAGCACAGACACATTGTCTCTCAGGCTTGCAATCCATTGTCTGCCCAGTTTCTATCTAAATTTCCAGTACAGTTGGAGTGGCTAGTGATCTCAGCCAATTACTGTTATCAATTAGTTTAGTTGACTGTATGAGAAAAAAATTGATGAACTGCATTCAGTTTTCTTTGCATCATTTGCCACCTTTCACACAGATCTTTTTCATCCTGGTAGATGCAGAGACAAGCCCAAACCTTGCCATAATAAGTGATAAATTTTTTACCTTGCCCCTCCGGACTTCAGTCTCCTGATCAGTAATAGGGGGAACATTATCACATGGAATTATCACAGTAATAAGTTTTAAGTACCTGGTTCACAATCAGGCTTTGCCAGGGGAAGTTTCCTCACTTGCCCTTTCTTGTTCTAATGCATCCTATGTTCCCAACATTAGGGATTAGTCCGTGGTCTGTCTTCTGGCTGCCACCTGTGTCCAGCTCTGGTTTGCAGGCTGTTAAATGAATTTTAATATTATACACAGCCTTGGGAAAGCATTTTATCAGCTCCTTCAAGACTCAAAACTCAATGTAATCTTTCCTTTTCTATTCTTTCCTTTACTCTGCCAACAATTGTAACAAGTGTCTTTGATTCAAAGCATATTAAAGAATGTATTGCTAAGCTGCTCTATAATTATTCTCAGATGCATGCCTCATTTCAAATAAATGGTACAGTTCTTAAAAATAAAAAGAATGTTTTCTACTCCTCTGCTCCTATACAAGAAAGCCCAGTTTGGTTCTTTATACATAGTGGGTGCTCATTAGATACTTGCTAACCCACTATTTTATGAAATAAATCAGAGAATTTTCCATAAACAAATATGAGTCTATCTCATTTATCAAACACATTTTTATGAGTGCCTGACCTTAAAAGGTCCTTTAAAGATAACACTATTGCACATTACGTTTAATTCATCAAGAAATGCAGATGGTTAAATAATATGCAGAAATTTCTACAAATTGTCTTGTTCTTAAAGCTGCAAACCATTTAAGCCTTGATTGAAATGAATTCAACAAAATCTAGGACTACTTTCTATAGAAACTGAAACTAGAAACAGTTTCTATGGCTGTTGTTCACATTTTCAAGGATAGGTACTGTATTTGGTCAAGCAAATAACACACTTCTGCAAAAACTCAACCTTGGTGTTACCTTTATCTACCGAGTAGTCATAAGATCACAGACCTAAGAATTGAAAGAAAATTAACAAAATCAGGAGGTCCAGACTTCTACCTTCAGGGAAGAATCTATCATTATTACCATTTTACTTATCAAATAATTAAGACCCTGAGTGTTCTGATCATTTTTCCAAAGTAAATGTTGGAGTAGGGGGCAGTTGTCATGGTTTTGTTGGTGATTAGACATAAAGTTCTCTGGTCTTTGGGTCTGGCATTGTTTTTGATTCATCATATGCAAGTTAAAAATTTCCTCAAAAAAAAAAAAAAAAGTTTCTCAACTCTCTAAACTCAGGATGACCAAGATGACTGAGATAAATAGTAGCACTCACCCCAATCTCTTCCCAGTCCTGCATCAGGAGCAATAATTTCCTGCTTGTGCCACCAAAGGCTCCATTTCCATTCCTTTGGCTCTCCCTGAGCAGCCCCAACTCTGTAGATTCTGGGCCTATGTGGGCTCATGTCTTATCTTTTCCTTATGTCCAACTGATGGCACATTTTTGAGGACAGCAATTGTTTCATATGCACAAAATCATTACAGTGCCTGGCACAATATCAAACACAGTGGTTTCTAAATAGTTTCTGAATGAATAAGGTATTCCTCCCTGGTGCTGAGCTTTTACAAGTAGTTTGATCAGTGAGATTGGTGGAGGAATCAATGCCATATTTTCCATCTTCTTTACCATCACAGAGGTTCCTACTTAGGCTTTTCTCAGTGTCATAACCTTCAACTGGAGTCTTGGGGCAGGTTCATGCATCACATAGCAGAAGCATGAGACCTGGCAATTCAACTGAGTTACAACTCCAACTCAACCAAAGCTGCCTTCATCTGTGAACTTTTAACTGTATACATTGACCATCATTCACTCAATCATTTAATTCTTTCTTTGGGCTCAACTCTGGCATTTACAAATGAGGAAATAAAGGGAAATTATTAACTCTTACAGCTAAAGAGATCATGGCAACCTTATGAAGAAATACTCTCCCAACTGCAGTGACATCCCCCATATCTTACAGGTGATTCTAGTCTACTGTGAAATTATTCACCTTTTCTTTTCTGCAAGTTTTTACACAAATACCTAGCTTTAACTTCCTACTATAGTCAATTAAGGTAACGTGAGGTGCACATTTTTTTTCTAGAGGTGAAATTATATTTCATTAATATAAACCATCAGGCTCACAGTGAGAACTCATTTCTAATCTTAAGTTTCTGTGGTCTAATATGGTCTTACATTACAATGAAAACACTAGCCAAGGACCTGGGAACAATATATATGTCAAGAGAGAATAGAGCCCCAACAGGAATTCAGAGATTCCATTTGTGAAGCAACATGGTTCTGGTGCCCATTTGAGCAGATGGGGGTCCCAAGGGTACAGGGGGCCAGAAGAGATTGGAGACATTCTGCCTGTATATTCCAGGCTAGAGGGATGGGGCCACAGAGGACAGAGCTTAGTAACCAAAAGTATCAGAGATTATAGCATCCACAAGGGGTCCCTCGGCTGCTGAACCTGCTCTGCTCTGTCAGATCTATTGTTAGGTATGTGGCCTCAGAACTTTTCAAAGGTTTTAATGTATCTCCCTTCCCCTATTCAATTGCAATGTCCACCTTAAAAACAGGACAAAGGCGCTTATTAAAAGTTAGTCACCAAAATGCATATGGTTTCTATAGTCAAACAGACCTGAGTTCAAATATTGATTCTACCACCCATTAGCTATTTGCTAGACTGGAGCCCACCAGGTTCCTCTGTCCATAGGATTTCCCAAATTGAACCCATCTCCTGTGTTGCAGGCAGATTCCTTACCATTTGAGCCACCAGGGAAGCCCCCATTAGCTATTTGATTTGGACAAATCAACTTCACTGAGTCTCAAGTGCCCCATCTGTAAAATAGTCATCTTTTGAGGAGGAAGTGAGGTGAGATACACAAAGCACTTGCCACATGATAAATATAAATACAGTAGCTATAGTTATGGTTAGTTGTTAGAATAGGATCTGGTACACAGTAGTTGCTCAATGAGAAAGTATTAATGGAATCCTGTCATTAGGATTCTTATAGCAGATCTGAACAATGGGACAGGGACAGTTGCCTGGTATATAAAGTCTGGAGTATAACCTCTAAGACAGGAGAGAGAAACCTAAAATAATCATGGGAAATAATAAAGATAAATCTTCACCCCTCCCCTCCTTCTCACAACTCCCTTGCTTCAGAATTGTTTCTTTCTAGACACACATGGTACTGGAAAGGATCTTGCCTTAATGGAGTAAAGAATTATCAACAATCAAAGTACAAATTAAAAGTTGTCAAGTGTGTGATTGTCTTCAACAGTCTGAACTCTAAATACAAATAGGATTTTACTTAAAGTTTCACAATTGGAGATGTCTTTTTATTTCTCCTTTGATTCAAATGCTAATAAACAAGAGATGTTTTCCCTCCAACCAATTCTCCCTTCACCACCACCACCATCACAGAATAACTTTGTCTCCTTATAACATTAAACACACCTCATTGTGTGTCCTGACCAACTTCCCCTCCACCACCTTCTGCAGGCCTCTCAATAACTGAGAACAAGCCTGGCAATACAACTGCTGATCAAGAGTGCATGTTCTAGGGGAAAAGAGGAGGTGGCTGGCTACATGTATTATCCATCCATTAATGAATGATATTGATAGTTCAAACCACTGAATCTCATTTAATGTGTTTTCACTCCATCAGGGGGAACCATTGCTGCTCAAGATAAAAATACTATCTTAGCATGGAACCTTTGGTGAACTTCTTAAAAATTAGTGACTGCATTTATTCATCTTTCCTGACTTTGGCCTTCCATCCTTCTGTCCCTCAGGAAAATTGCATGCTCTTTCCAAAGGCTAATGGTAGGCATCTACTTTCTCAAAAAAGTCAAGTGACATTATAGCCTGTAGCTCCAAGGACAAAAGAACTATAGCAAGACATGACACAACAACAAATGAATGCTTTTCATGTTATCTATCAGCCTTCACCCTGAATGTGTATGAGTAAAATAAGAACCTTATGTTACTCTGCCATGCAGTCAAGATACTTTGATTGTGAGTGGATCACACGACCTTAGGGCTTTGTAAACTTTGGAAAGTGATGAAGGGAGTGAGGAGAGGGTGAGGCAGAAGGTCCTCAAAGCTCTGAGTCAGAGCTCAGCTATCCGGGGGATTCCACTCACATCCCTTGAGGTTAGTAAAGCAGAAAACACAAACAGTTCTGGCCCCTGGTGATAAACAAGGGAAAGAACCCAAAATTCCACAGAATGTTGATGGATGAGAGAAGCCCTAAAAAGAACTACCTTAAAGAATTGGAGCATTCAAAACAAAGGTAGTATTAGTAGAAATGTTTGTGCTAGGTGAAAGCTATGACTTGGTCCAGAATCTCCCCTAACAGAGCCCAACCAAATGTACATCCTCAACCAATGGTAGAGGTAGGGTCCTCAGGATCATATGGAGCAGGAAGGAAAATCAGACTTAAGATTAGAAAATGGCTATACAGAATCCAGATGTGGATTTTGAAGACTGGATTGTGGTCCCTGCGGTAGACTAGGAATCATCAGTCATTTAAAAATACATCCTGTGAACCTATATTTAGAGTACAATGAGAGATGCAAAGTAGTGGCATATAAAATACTAGTAGGTCCTAACCACTAAGAAATTATATTCTCATTAGAAAATGGGTCATGTGAAATATTGAGAATTAAAAATAAGAGAGACTGGTTCTGTAACTACTGATACAATGAAAACAATTGGAATAGCAGAAGGAAGAGTGATTTTTCCCCTGTTCTGGGTGTGGGCATTTCCAGCATGTTCTTATTGCTAGGGGCTAAGTTGTGTCCAACACTTTGTGACCCCACGGACTATAGCCCACGAGGCTCCTCTGGCCATGGGATTTTCTAGGCAAAAATATTGGAGTGGGTTGCCATTTCCTTCTCCAAAGGATCTTCCCGACCCAGGGATTGAAACTGTGTCTCTTGCATTGGCAGTCAGATTCTTTACCACTGAGTCACCAGGGAAGCCCTTCATTTCCAGCATCCTCCACTGATTTTGGAGGATACTTCACTGTGTGTACTAAGGACTGGATGGAATGCCCCTTGGCCTCTTGCCCACACAGCAGGACAATCCTCAGGTTCAACCAGCCACTCATTCCCCTACCTTTTTCTGGATCTAAACCTATTGATGTAAAGACTTGGAGACAAAGAAGCTCATTTATAGTGTCCACAGTGGGATTCCACAATGGCCATGATGTCCTGGCCCTGTGGCTTACTCAAGGAAGCCCCTGGCTTCCTGCTTCTGAGTGACTGGACCTGCCTCAGTTCTGATCTGTTTGTTGGTTCTCCAGGTTTCTGCTGACTGACTGTGGCTCTGTAAGCTGCTTTCTATTGCTGTGACCCAAACTATGACTTTTACAGTCATCCTAAAGTAAAAAGTAAAGTGAAGTCGCTCAGTTGTGTACAACTTCTTGCAGTCCCATGGACTGCAGCCTACCTACGAGGCTCCTCTATCCATAGGGAATCCCTTATTTTTACTGTATTATTGTCAGCTTTTAAAAATAAGAACTATGCTTATTTATCTTTCCTAGTCCTGGAGCTCTTGATACACATGGCTCCTCAGGAAGACTGCATTTAACTGAAAAAAAATTTTTTTGTTCAATTTCTTTTTGTATGTTTTTCTTTTACCATCAGCTGGCATGATATAAATGCCCATTTTGATATTGTTGAAAAAACCTGCCCTTGGAGCCCAATTAAATTTTTCTTCTTAGTTGGAATTCTTCAGGGCTCAGACAAGTCACTAACCATGCTGTCTCAGTTTCCTCTTCTGGAAACAGGGGCAATAATTCTACTTCATTGGACTAGTGTGCAAATTAAATGAGACATTAAATTGGGCAATAATAGTCTTTTCAATATTTGGCACTGAAACAATTGGGTATGCCCTGGTAGAAAAATGAAGTTGATGCCTTCCTACCTCATATTATATACAAAGATTAGCTAAAAGTGGATCACAAACCAAAATGTAAGAATTAAAACTATAAAATTCTTAGAAGAAATATGGAAGTATATCTTCATGACCTTGGATTAAGCAGTGAATTTTTAGAAATAAAAAAGAACAAGCAAAAAAAGAGATAAATTTGACTTATCAAAATTTAAAACCTCTGGAGTCTTGAATATGAAAAGTGAGTTCAAAAATTATACACAAGTTTATACTACTGGGTACTCCCAGCTCCTGGCTGGGTACTCTATTACCCACAGCTATCTGTCTGGGACTGGAATTTATGCTACAGCAGTAAACAAATACTACAATTTCATAATCGAGGCTATGACCCAGAACACTGCCCAGATTCCTGGCTCCCTAGACAGCAGCCAAGCTTCATGGTTCCTGGGCTCCCCAGTTCTGTGTGGCTCTTCTCTAGAGGGGCTCTGACACCCCTGAATCAGCTTTGTCCTTGGGACAGTTCCTCCCTGCTGCCAGCCTCTTCTCGTTGGCTCCCTTGACCTGCTATCTCTTCTGAAAGCCTGGTTGATCAGGATTAGGGGCTCCCCTCACGTTGGGGAACTTGCCCTTTACCCCCAGGGCTGTCGCTGCCTGAATGTCTGTGACCCAGATCAGGCTCTGAAGACGCTACTACCTGAGGGGAAGGCCTGATGTACAGATGGGCCTCTCAGCTCCCACAGTCTCTGGCCTCCAGGATGAGCTATCCCATCTTCAGGAGTTATTAAGGAAATAGATAGCATGAATATCTCCTGAGGATCACTCCAAGGAAAGAAATCCAAATACCATTCTCTCCCAATCCTGCTGAAATTGCTGGCTTTCTCATGGGCAGGGCAGAGGGTGGTCTGGGGTGAGGGAGAGTTTTGTTTTTCTTATCTTTGGTTTTTCTTATCTGGTCTTGCTGCCTCAACTTTCATACACCAATCCATAAACAAGATCGCTGACTTGAGGTTCCATTGCAGATGAGCAGTGCTAACCTTATCCAGCTCTTACTCTGCCTTGTTTAGTTTAAATAATTTCTTGTCATTTGAAGAATTAAGAAACAAAACCAATCCAAAACAACTGCCTCTTTTTGGGCAATTCCATTGCTTTGAGATAGAAATTTTGAATATTGCACTGGTAAATTGTGATAATCAGTTCTACTGTTTATCAGTGCCAACAAGATGGCCTACGGACCTCCTTCTCACCTCCTCTTGTTTCTTCTTTAATTCCAATTTCTACTTCTTCCTTTATAGTTTTCTATGTGTATGGAGTATATACAGGACACCCTATCTCTTCCAATTGTATATCTTTGTCGTGACATTTCTATTTAAAGAGTTCATTAAAGCATAATACTTATAACACACACACACACACAAAACTTCTGAGGATCAAAGAATACTATCAAAAAATGAAAACACAAGCCATAGAATGGAAGAATCTAGTTGCAAATCAGACATCAGATAAGGGTCCAGTACCAGAATGTACTGGATTTACAGTGAATGAGAGCAATTGGTAATAGCAATTGGTTCCTTTTGTGGGTAGGGAGAGGGATGGACTAGGAGTTTGGGATTAACAGATGCACACTATTATACACAGAATGAATGAATAACATTCTACTTATAGCACAGGTAACTATATTCCATACACTGTAATAATATAAAATGAAAAAGAATCTGAAAAAGTGTGTGTGTGTGTGCACGTGCATGTGCACATGTGTGCATGTGGGTTGCCATTCCCTTCTCCAGGGGATCTTCCTGACCTAGGGATCAAACCCAGGTCTCCTGCATTGCAGGCAGATTCTTTACCATCTGGGGAAGTATATATATATATATATATATACATATACACACACACATATATATATAGTATACATCCTGGAGGAGGGCATGGCAATCCACTTCAGTATTCTTGCCTGGAAAATCACATGGACAGAGAAGCCTGGCAAGCTACAGTCCATAGGATCACACAGAGTCAAACATGACTGAAGCAACTTAGCATGCATGCATTCATATAGCATATATATATACATATATACATTTATTTATGAAACTGAATTACTTTGCTGTACACCAGAAACTAACACAGCATTATAAGCAACTATACTTCAATAAAATAAGTTTAAAAAAAACTATATAGTAGTGATAATTGCACAATCTGTGAAGATACTAAAAATCATTGTTATATACTCTAAGTGGCATATAAATGATATCTCAATGGAGTTACCAAAAAATTAAATGACACAGTATACACATAATAAAGTACATATATAAAATGTACACATTGAAACTTTACATACAAGTATACATGTAATAAGTGTTGAAAACGTAGATGTTTGTTGCTTTTATTTCTGATGATTGATGATTGATTGATTAGGCAGAAAGTACTAGAAATAGTATGACTAATGAAAGAGACTTCAGGCTAGATTAGGATAAGAATTCTTCCCACCTAAAACCATTAAACTGATGTCTTTTTTGGTAAGAATCCTGTATATTTCTATCAGGAGCTCTAAATTGTTTTCATATGTGTTTCGTTTGCTGTAAGTGTATCCAATACCCCAGATAGTTCTGTCCTCCTTGAACTTTACCCCTTCAGTCAAACCATGTTTCTGCGGAAGCATTCTCTCCACTTAGGGGTTAGATTCTGACTTGATGTAGCCTCATCTCTCACCATTTTTCCACATTGTTTATGTATCTTGAGTGAATTTACCACAAAATCTATTATTTGATATTCAAATTCTCCATATAAAGTCAAGAGTTTGTTTGGTTTGGGGTTTTTGTTATAGTTGTTGTTATTGTCATTATTCATTTGTTTTGTCTGTTTTTTCATACATGTATAGCCAAAAGGTTAGAAGAGCATATGCCAGAATTATAAGAGTGAGTGTCTCTGGGTGATGATGGGATTATATGTAATTTTTCATCTTCTTCCACATAATTTGTGGTGTTTTCCAAATGTCCTATAATGAATCATTATTAAAGACACACTATAAATTAAAAATTACATACTTAAATATTATAAAGTTAGCCCTAAGATGCTTATCTCCAAAGTGAAGATGGTCCCAAAGATATATCAGAATGTTCACTGAACTAAATGTGTGTGTGAAAAAGAAAGAGAGAGTCAGATATGTGTACATTTTGCCTTTGTTGTGGTGCTTCCTGTGGGATTAGGAGGACATTTGTCTTTGCCAATTTCAGATCAAGACTGCAGTCAAATGTTTAATCTAGTCTGCAGATTTAACATGGTGATTTGCATCATTGCTCATATGTCTCTTGAACTTTCCCCTCTTGGTGGGATTTTTTCCTAGATAAAGAAAACCTGAGTGATTTGTATCACCAAGCCACCACCCATACATTTACAGTCTTGGAAAAAGTTCTGGTCTAGGCAATAATTTAAGTCAGAAATATAACTTAATTAATGCACATCTTTCCCAAGCCCTGAGGGTCATTCCTTGGCACTCACATACAGCGGTGTTTACACAGACTGTTCTGGGGATACAATGGGGAAATCCTTTCAGGAGCAACCTCCTCTTCCAACCTCTTAGAAGCTGAGAAAGAACCAGGATAGGGGAGGCTGGTTTAGGTAAGTGTGAAGAAGACGAAAGCGAGATGTTTTCCTAAATGTGTAAGGACAAATGTCAAGAATCACAGTGATGTAATTAAGACATCAAGGAAACAACTGAATGTGATCAGTAAGAAGTCTTGTAAGACAGAAAATGACCCAGAAATCACAAACTGAGGCAACTCGAAGGGCTTTGATGGCCTTTGGATGTATTGAGTTGGCCAAAAAGTTCATTTGAGTATATCTGTAAACATGGTATAAAGACCTAAATGAACTCTTTGGCCAACCCAATATTTTAGTCAGCCTACACAATATTATTTTAAAATTAGTGCTAGCATTTAAAATTGGGATGGTTTGACCTAAACAAACAGATTTCCAGCTTCTTTTAAATAATTTTTTAAAAATTAAAATATAGAACTAGCTCTTTTTTGGCAGCAATTACTGGTGTTGTGTAACACCTATATCCTTTAGACATTCACAAGACATGCTCTCCAACTCACTTACTTCCTCATGAATCCCTGCTGTCTCTACCACAATGAAATCCAGTGGTATTTCCATTTATTATCATGATTTTGTTTTTCTTACTCCTGGCAGGCTTACATTGTTTATATCACCTGTAGATCCGTTGCAGATGTTGGGTTTGAAACTCTCCATACTTTGCTCCTACATCCAAACCCCTTCCCTTAACAACTGCCTTATCACAATCATTCCTCTACCAGGACTTTTCCTTTTCTTTTGCTCACTGCTGCTTTGTTAAAAGACAGATCCAGGTTCAATCCTAGGCATTTTAAACTTCTGGAAGAAGAATAGAATGGTATGGTATAACTGGATTTTGAGTCAGTAAACTCAGACTCAAGTCCCAGTAATAACTGGAACTAACCTGTATTATCAGGAACTAACCGGTATTATTATTATCTGAATGTAGGTTCAGATCCCAGCTCCTCAATTTTCTAGTTTGAGATCTTGAGCAATGGTTTTAACCTTTCTGAACCTCATTTCTTAGCAGTGAATTTTAAATATTTATCCTTTCTGCTTCACAAGATTGTTGTGAAAATCAAAAATATTTTAAGAAGGTGACAAAACTAAAAGAAGATTCTTAAGAATAAATCAATTTAAGATAATTTGATGGGGCATGGGAGTGTAAATTATTAAAGCATTTTAGATGGGTTGGTGAAAAATATATCTTACCCAGTTTTCCAAATTCTCTACCTGAAATAGCAAATAGTATAATAATATACTTCAGAATTTGTTTTATATTTATATTTTAGTTAGTTATTGGCCACACCTCCTGTGGCATGTGGGATCTTAGTTCCCCGACCAGGGACTAACCCATAACCCTGCAGTGGAAGTGCAGAGTCTTAACCACTGGACCACCAGGGAAGTCTTGTTTCTAATTTGTTTTTACCATTTACCCAAGTCTTGGATTGTCTACTAAATATGCAGAAATGTTTTGTGTGTATATGACCCTTCTCCCTAATTTTCCAGAAGACTCGCCAGCTAAAAATCTGTCTGCCACAATGCCTACAATATCCACTATTACAGAAGCTTCTACATACAAAGCTTCTACATACAATTTTTTAATTGACTTATGACATATATCACCTATGTGCAACATTTACTTTTTTATGTGAGTGTTTATAGGTATAACTATGGCATTCTGATCTGTGACACCTAAGAAAGAGAGACTATAGAGAACCTGGTCACAATACTAATAACTCTTTTAAATTGTTTTTAAAACACATGAAAAGATACTCAACATCACTCATTATCAGAGAAATGCAAATCAAAACCACAATGAGGTACCATTTCACACCAGTCAGAACGGCTGCTATCCAAAAGTCTACAAGCAATAAATGCTGGAGAAGGTGTGGAGAAAAGGGAACCCTCTTACACTGTTGGTGGGAATGCAAACTAGTACAGCCACTATGGAGAACAGTGTGGAGATTCCTTAAAAATCTGGAAATAGAACTGCCTTATGACCCAGCAATCTCACTGCTGGGCATACACACTAAGGAAATCAAAATTGAAAGAGACATGTGTAGCCCAATGTTCATCGCAGCACTGTTTATAATAGCCAGGACATGGAAGCAACCTAGATGTCCATCAGCAGATGAATGGACAAGAAAGCTGTGGCACATATACACAATGGAGTATTACTCAGCCATTAAAAAGAATACATTTGAATCAGTTCTAATGAGGTGGATGAAATCGGAGCCTATTATACAGAATGAAGTAAGCCAGAAAGAAAAACACCAATACAGTATACTAACACATATATATGGAATTTAGAAAGATGGTAATGATAACTCTGTACGCAAGACAGCAAAAGAGACACAGATGTATAGAACAGTCTTTTGGATTCTGTGGGAGAGGGAGAGGGTGAGATGATTTGGAAGAATGGCATTGAAACATGTATAATATCATATATGAAACAAATCGCCAGTCCAGGTTCAATGCATGATACTGGATGCTTGGGGCTGGTGCACTGGGATGAGCCAGAGGGATGGTATGGGGAGGGAAGAGGGAGGGGGGTTCAGGATGGGGAACATGTGTATACCTGTGGCAGATTCATGTTGATGTATGGCAAAACCAATACAATATTGTAAAGTAATTAACCTCCAATTAAAATAAATAAATTTATATTTTAAAAAACTTTTCCAAATATGAAATTAATAAATATTTATTACAAATAATTTGGTTATGGCTGTAATTTTTTTGTATTTATTGTAGATTAATTGTTAACATTTGATATATTTCCTTCCAGTCTTTCTTCTCTGAGGTTATTTTTTCTTTAGCATCATTTAATTGACTACTTTTTCAAAATTCCTGTTTTAACTTTCTATATATCATTTTATGGGTGTAACATCTTATTTCCTTGATTACAACAGTGAGGCTGTATTTTTCTGATTATGGTATTAATAATATGTGAATTGAAAACAAATTCAGCGAAACAAAAATGTACAACAAAGTAAACATTATCTTCTCATTTTAGTGGAAGTACTTTCAAATTCTGTTTGCATGCAGACACAAACATGTGAATAAAAACATTTTCTAAAAATGACTTTATAATACACACTTTTAGCCTACATTTTTCACTTACTGTTAATATCTCATAGGCATCATTCCTATCTACTAGATCAATACCAGTATTTAATCGCTGTATAGTGTTCCACTGTGTGGTTGTACTACAATTTATTTAACAATCACCTACCAATGGACTTTGGATTATTCAATTTTCAGTAGCATAAATGTTACTGTAAAAAATATCCTATACATACTCTTTATAGACTTTGAATATTTAAAATAATACTCTTAGCAGTGCATTGCTGAGTCAAAAATTATGCTTTCTCCCAGCCAAACTGCCCCCTTATTCATCCCAATTACATTCTCACTGAGAGTAAATGAGAATAGCTGATATCTACTTTTTCACCAATGAGGATGGTTTAATCACTGCTAATAATAGGTAACATAATAATACTTCATTATTTTCATTTATATCCTGTTAATCTGTAATGAGGTTGGACATCTGTTCAAATGCTTCTTGGCAATTTATATTGCTCCTTGGAAAATTGCATTTCATTTCCTTTAACAATTTTCTATTGAGATAGTGATCTTTTTCTTACAGATTTGTAAGAGCTCTCTCTAGTCCGTAATTTATTTGACAGCTCTCCTATTGATGGGTAGTTGTTTTCTTCATTTTAGCATTAATATAGTAATGAATAATTTTGTAAGCTGATATTTATACATCACACATGATCTCTTTTGAATAGATTAAATTAGAATAGATTAAAATAGTTTAACATACATTGTTAAAATGCTTTCCATAAAAGCCACACCAATTTACACTTCAGCTAACAGATTATGAGATCACCTACCCCATAGCAACCCATTTTACATCCAATCACAGTAATAAAACAGGATGCAGAGAGATAAAGACATAAACAGCATAGCACACAAGTCACAGAGGGAGAAGACAGTCAATCATGCTATGGAATTTCTAGAAGCCAGGGCAGAAGAGGATTGCAATGCATTGGTAGAATCAACATGGAGAGGTATGTATGAAATCTTTATCTCTTGTAAAGATGTCCCCAAAACAAGCTCCTTCATGGTTCCTTGAAAATGGGTGACTGCTGCTAATTTAAGACTAAAAGCCTAATTAACTCATTTAACTTCTTACTTTTCTATATTCCACCAACTAAGTTAAATTACTTATTGTACAAATTACCTGCTTCTCTTAGAAATACTAAATCCCAGTGAAATCAAGGAAAAAGAACACTGCCCAAATATGGGGCATTTCCTGGTGATAATGTAAAAACAGTGACTCCTAAAACTAGGCTTGGGTGACAAAATATAGTCATAGCCCTGCATTTTGTCAATCAAAGGACAGAAGAGTGTTTCAGACAACAGCTTAAGCCTTTGAAAACATGCAAATTTTACTCATTCAGTAAGTAAAGAAAAAAACTGCAAACCCAAGGTTTCAAACTCAAATCAACGCTATTTCAAAGAAACAAAAACTAAGCAATTTCTTGGTTCTAAGATCTTTTCCCATGAACTCCAATCACATCAGTTCAGTTCAGTTGCTCAGTCGTGTCCGACTCTTTGCGACCCCACGAATCGCAGCATGCCAGGCCTCCCTGTCCATCGCCGTCTCCCGGAGTTCACTCAAACTCACGTCCATCGAGTTGGTGATGCCATCCAGCCATCTCATCCTCTGTTGTCCCCTTCTCCTCCTGCCCCCGATCCCTCCCAGCATCAGAGTCTTTTCCAATGAGCCAACTCTTCGAATGAGGTGGCCAAAGTACTGGAGTTTCAGCTTTAGCATCATTCCTTCCAAGTACCCTGTCATAAATCACAGCATGCAGAGGAATGGCAGTGGCAGCAAGAACACAAGCAGGACGGTAATGTCTAGTGCAGAGAGCTGATAAGGAGTGCCTAATTAATGGTTCTGAAGTGCTTTCAAGGTATAAAATCCCATAATAATATTAAATAGCACTATCATCATCCAGTTAAGGCAATTAACAGCCTGTTTTTCTTCTTTCAAACATAGGTAATCACACAAAAACAACCCTAACAAGCTAAAGCCAGTTATACATACATCTTTAGTTTTAAATATATATGTATACATATTTATATAAAAGCAGTTATATGTATTAAAAGCTAGTTATATGTTTTTCCAAATATGATTCAGCTGATTTTGGTTATTCTTCCCAACTGCTGCTAGTTATGGATCATACCATAATCACCATTTTCTAGTCAATAGCATCAAGCTTGCCATGTGATTGAAACTGTTATAAAAATGCTGTTATATTTGTCATTTGTTTTTAGCAAACAATTCAAGTCTAATTTTTTAGGCCATACCAAGTGGCTTGTGGGATCTTAGTTCCCTGAGCAAGGATCAAACCTGCACCCACTTCCCTTCCCTTCCACCAAGGAAGTCTCTCAAGTCTGATTATTAATGATACTGCCCTGTTGTGTCTCTTTCCATTTGGTTCTTAGTCTTTATTTATTCTCCGCTTATTAAATCTTACTCCCTCCTGGGATTTTTTTTATAATTTTGATGACTTCTAAATCATTTTATTAACTCAGGCCTCTTTTCCAAGCTACACGCACATGCTTCCTAATCCTAATTGGCCAGTTTCACCAGAGGTCCCATAGATAGTTCAGCCTCTCATACTCAAAGACCACCTGGCAAGACTCCTCCACTCCCATAAAAGCTGCTTGTTTTTCCTCTTAGGTAATGATGTCACCAACCTGAGTCACTCATGTGCTAAAGGTCAGTTGGCCTCTCTCTTTTCTCTCCTCCTTCCTTTCCCTTCCACATTCATTTCTGCTGATCCAGGTTTTAGAATCTCTGTTTTATGTGTAACATTCTCTCCATATTTAGGACGTTGGTTTAATTGCTCCTCAGTGTCTGGTAGAATCTACAATTGCAATCCTCAGACACTTTTTTATTCACACATGGATAAGTCTGCCAGCAGGTTGTTTCAGAAATGATAATATAATCACATTACTGGTCTTCTTAAAGTTTTTACCGCCTTCCCATAGCTAATAGTACAAGGCTGTTTTTGGACAAAGGTATACTTGTCAAAGTAGGAGAATAGAAATATTTAAGATGGTGTCTGCTTGATTTATAATTTTAAAATATTTAATTTATGGTATGTGAACCTCTATTTGCACTCTTGTCTTATGCTCAAAAATTGGAAAGGTGGACTTGACTCTGAGGTGTCCAACTACTCTGGTTTCTCCCCTTTTCTCTATAGATTTGCCTATTTTGAACGTTTCATATAATAGAATATATATATTCAATATGTGGCCTTTTGTGTCTTCTTCCATTAGCATAACATTTCCAAGATTCATCCATATTTTAGCAGGTATCAGTATTTAATTCCTTTATATGACTTGATAATATGGATATACCACATACTTTTTGTTAATTATGCATTATACTGCTAAGAACATTTGTGTACAAGTTTTTGTATGGACATACATTTATGACTCTCTTGGGTATACACTTAAGAGAGGAATTTCTGGATCATATGGGAACTCTATGTTTAGCATTTTGACAATTGTCAAATTTTATCTAAAATGGCCATACCATTTTACATTACTACCAGCAATACATGAGAGTTCACATTTCTCTACATCTTTGCCAGCATTTGTTATTGTTCATCTTTCTCATTATAGTCATTGTAATAGGGGCAAAGTGGTATTTCTCCTGCTTTTGATTTGCATTTTACCAAAAACTAATGATCTCAAACCCTTTTTCATGTGCTTACTGGCAATTTGTACATATTGTTAGAAGAAAATTACTTAAAATCCTTTACCCATTTTTTAAAAGGATTATTTGTCTTCTTATGTTTGATAGTAGAAGTTCTTTATACACTCTGGTTGAATATGTCATTGTATGGGATACAAATTCCTTATTAAATTTATGATTTGCAAATATTTTCTTCCATTGGGTGGGCTATATTTTCACTTTCTTAAATGATGTCCTTTGAAATACAAAAGACTTAATGTTGATAAAGTCTTTTTATTTTTCCTTTTGTCACTTTTGCTTTTTGTGTTAAATCTGAGAAAACTTTACCTTATCCAAAATCATGAAAACTTACTCCTAGGTTTTCTTCCAAGAGTTTTATAGTTTTAGTTCTTATATTTAGCTCTGTGATCCATTTTGAATTAATATTTGCTTGAGTTGTGAGTTAGAGTTCCAAATTAATTCTTTTATATGTGGACATCCACCTTTCCCAGCACCATTTGTTAAAAAGATTATTCTTTCTCCCTATTGAATTGTCTTGGCACCATTGTAAAAAATCAATTGACCATAAATGTAAGGGTTTATTTCTGAACTCTCAATTTAATTTCATTGATCTATATATGTAGGTTTATACTAATAACATACTTTTTCTTAGTACTGTTTTTCTTTTCTTAGTACTGTTGCTTTGCAGTAACTTGAAAAAAACTGTGAGTTATAACTTTGGTCTAAAGATTGTTTTGACTTTCTTGGTAATTTTTGTTTTGTAAGATTTATTTATTTATTTTTGGCTGTGCTGGGTCTTCATTGCTATGTGCAAGGTTTCTCTATTTGTGGCTAGCAGGGGCTACTCTTTATTGTGACGCTCAGACTTCTCACTGCAGTGGCTTCTCTTGCGGCAGGACACAGGCTGTAGGCAGGTGGGCTTCAGTAGTTGCAATGCAGGGGCTCAGTGACTGTGGCTCATCGGTTCTAGAGCAGTCGCGGAGGTGCATGGGGCTTAGCTGCTCTGCAGCCTATTTCCCAGACCAGGGATCAAACCAGATTGGCCGGCAGAGTCTCAACTACAAGACCACCAGGAAAGCCCCCTGTAATTTCCATTTCTTACAAATCTTACTATCAGCTTGTCATTTCTGGAAGAAAAGGCAGCTTAGATTTTGATAACAATTGTGTTCTACTTCTAGATAAATATGGGGAGTATTGTCATCATAAAAATATTAAGTCACTCAAGGTATGTTCATGGGATATCTTTCCATTTATTTGGGCCTTCTTTAATTTCATTAGCAATATTTAGTATTAAAGTATTACAAGTCCTACATTTTTGTTAAAATTCTTTCTAAATATTTTCTTTCTGATGCTATTATAAATTGAATTGCTTTTTTAAAATTTCATTTTTCAACTGCTCACTGCTATTGTATAGACATGCAATTGATTTTTGTATATTGATCCTGTACTCTGTAGCATTAATTTGTTTATTAATTCTATTTTAAATGGATTCTTTAGGATTTTATACACACAAAATTATGTCATCAGCAAATAAAGACAGTTTTCCTTCTTATTCCAATCTAGGTGCCTCTGGATTTATTTCTCTTATCTAATTTCTCTGGATAGAACTATAGTACAATATTGAATAGAAATAATGATAGCAGAATTTTATCTTTTCTTGATTGTAAGGAGGAAGGTCTTTTACTATTAAGTATAATATTCAGTTCACTCACTCAGTCATGTCTGACTCTTTGCGACCCCAGGAATCGCAGCACGCCAGGCCTCCCTATCCATCACCAACTCCCAGAGTCCACCCAAACCCATGTCCATTGAGTCGGTGATACCATCCAACCATTTCATCCACTGTCATCCCCTTCTCCTCCTGCCCTCAATCTTTCCCAGCATCAGGTTCTTTTCAAAGGAGTCAGTTCTTTGCATCAGGTGACCAAGGTTTTGCAATTTCAGCTTCAACATAAGTCCTTCCAATGAACACCCTGGACTGATCTTCTTCAGAATGGACTGGATGGATCTCCTTGTAGTCCAAGGGACTCTCAAGAATCTTCTCCAACACCACAGTTCAAAAGCATCAATTCTTTGGCGCTCAATTTCTTCACAGTCCAACTCTCACATCCATACATACATGACTACTGGAAAAACCATAGCCTTGACTAGGTGGACCTTTGTTGACAAAGTAATCTCTCTGCTTTTTAATATGCTGTCTAGGTTGGTCATAACTTTCCTTCCAAGGAATAAGCGTCTTTTAAATTCATGGCTGCAATCACCATCTGCAGTGATTTTGGAGCCCAGAAAAATAAAGTCAGCCACTGTTTCCACTGTTTCCCCATCTATTTGCCATGAAATGATGGGACCAGATGCCATGATCTTAGTTTTCTGAATGTTGAGCTTTAAGCCCACTTTTTCACTCTCTTCTTTCAATTTCATCAAGAGGCTCTTTAGTTCTTCTTCACTTTCTGCCACAACGGTGGTATCATCTGCATATCTGACGTTATTGGCAATCTTGATTCCAGCTTGTGCTTCTTCCAGCCCAACGTTTCTCATGATGTACTCTGCATAGAAGTTACATAAGCAGGGTGACAATATTACAGCCTTGATGTACTCCTTTTCCTACTTGGAACCAGTCTGTTGTTCCATGTCCAGCTCTAACTCTTGCTTCCTGACCTGCATACAGATTTCTCAAGAGGCAGGTCAGGTGGTCTGGTATTCCCATCTCTTTCAGAATTTTCCACAGTTTATTGTGATCCACACAGTCAAAGGCTTTGGCATAGTCAATAAAGCAGAAATAGATGTTTTTCTGGAACTCTCTTGCTTTTTCGATGATTCAGCGGGTGTTGGCAATTTGATCTCTGGTTCCTCTGCCTTTTCTAAAACCAGCTTGAACATCTGGAAGCTCACAGTTCACATATTGTTGAAGCCTGGCTTGGAGAATTTTAAGCATCACTTTACTAGCGTGTAAGATGAGTGCAATTGTGTGGTAGTTTGAGCATTATTTGGCATTGCCTTTCTTTGGGATATAATATTAGCTGTAAGATTTTTGTAGGTGCCCTTTATCAGGTTGAGACAGTTCTATTTCTAGTTTGTTGAGACTTTTAGCATTAAAAAGTGTTGGCTATTGTCAAGTGCTTTTTATACATCTATTGAAATAATCATGTTTTTTCCCTTTATTCCATTAATATGTTGCTGTGTTACATTGATTTTTTTCATATGCATAACCAGTCTTTCATTCCTGGAATAAATCTTACTTAGTCATGGAGTATGATCCTTTTTATATGTTGCTTAATTTGGTTTGCTAGTATTTTATTGGCAATTATATTGTCTGTATTAATAAGACATATCAGGCTATAGTTCTTGTTTCTTATTTCCCTAGTATCAGGACAATAATACCCTCTTCATAGACTCAGCTGGAAAGTGTTTCTCTTTTATTTTTTGGAAGCATTTGTGAAAAATTAGTGTTAATTCTTCTTTTTTGCTAGAATACAACAGGTAGCTACCTGGCCTGGGCTCTTCTTTGTGGTAAGTCTATTGATAACTAATTCAATATTTTTATTGTTAAAAGTCTGTTCAGATTTTGGTTTTTGAGTCAGTTCCAGTATTTTGTGTCTAGGAATTTGTCTATTTTATCTATATTATCTAATATAATAGTCTAGTTGAATTAATATCTGGTTTATTTCAACACTGTACAAAAACTTCACTTCTATAGAGCTAGTCTCCTTTGTCCTCTTATTGTAATACACATTACATCTTTATATATTATAAGCTCATCAATAAAGTTTTGTGCTTATAGCTTGCGCATGACTTTTAAATCAGGCAGGAGGAAAAGAAAGGAAGTATAAACAAAAAATACATGTAAACCGCCTTTTATATTTTAGCAGTGCTCTTTATTTTTTGGTGCAAATTTAAGTTACTGTCTAGTTCCTTTTATTTCAGTCCAAAGGACTTCCTTTAGTAATTTAAGGAAGGAAAGTTCTGTCAGTGATAGATTCTCTCAGATTTTTAACCTGGTAATATCTTTTGTGTATATCAGTTGTGTCTGACTCTGTGACCCCATGGACTATAGCCCACCAGGTTCCTCTGTCTAGAGGATTCCTCAGGCAAGAGTACTAGAGTACTAGAGTTGCCATTTCCTTCTCCAGGTAATGTCTTAATTTATCCTTATTTCTGAAGAACAGTTTTGCTGGATATAAATTCTAAGTTGACAGTCTTTTTCTTTCAGTACTTTATATTATTCCACTGCTTTTTGGCCTCCATGGTTTCTGATGAGAAACTACCTATTAATATAAATGAGACTCCTTTATACATAACATGACATTTTTCTCTTGTTGCTTTCAAGATTCTGATTTTTTACAACTTGACTATAATTTGTTTCAAAGTGAACCTCTTTGAATCTATTCTACTTGAAATCCATTGAGATTCTTGAATATATAGATTCCCATGTTCCACCAAATATGGAAAGTTTTCAGCTATTTTTTCTTCAAATATTCTTTCTGTCCCTTTCTGCTTCTCCTTTCTTTCTCAAATTCTCCTTATATGTATATTGGTATACCTGATACTGTCTCATCAATGTTCTGCTAATTTTTCTTCTTTTTCTCCTTTCTCTTTTCAGATTGAATAATCTCATTTCTTCAGTTTAGTTCACTCAGTTGTGTCCGACTCTTTGAGACCCCATGGACTGCATCACGCCAGGCCTCCCTGTCCATCACCAACTCTCTGTCCATCACCAACATGAGTTTACCCAAACTCATGTCCATTGAGTCGGTGATGCCATCCAACCATCTCATCCTCTGGCATCCCCTTCTCCTGCTGCCCTCAATCTTTCCCAGCATCAGGGTCTTTTCAAATGAGTCAGCTCTTCATATCAGGTGGTCAAAGTATTGGAGTTTCAGCTTTAACACCAGTCCTTCCAAAGAATATTCAGGACTGATCTCCTTTAGGATGGACTGGTTGGATCTCCTTGCAATCCAAGGGACTCTCAAGAGTTTTCTCCAACACCACAGTTCAAAAGCATCAATTCTTTGGTGCTCAGCTTTCTTTATAGTCCAACTCTCACATCCATACATGACTATTGGAAAAACCATACCCTTGACTAGACAGACCTTTGTTGACAAAGTAATGTCTCTGCTTTTTAATATGCTGTCTAAGTTGGTCATAACTTTCCTTCCAAGGAGCAAGCATCTTTTAATTTCATGGCTGCAATCACCATCTGCAGTGATTTCAGAGCCCCCAAAAATAAAGTCAGCCACTGTTTCCACTGTTTCCCCATCTGTTTGCAATGAAGAGTTGGGACCAGATGCCATGATCTTAGTGTTCTGAATGTTGAGCTTTAAGCCAACTTTTTCACTCTCCTCTTGCACTTTCATCAAGAGGCTCTTTAGTTCTTCTTCACTTTCTGCCATAAGGGTGGTGTCATCTGCATATCTGAGGTTATTGATATTTCTCCTGACAATCTTGATTCCAGCTTGTGCTTCCTCCAGCCCAGCGTTTGTCATTATGTACTCTGCATTTGACCTATCTTCAAATTTTCTGATTCTTCTGTCTACTTAAACCTGCTGTTGAACCCAATAGTGATTTTTTTAAATTATTGTAGTTTTCAGCTCTAAAATCTCCATTTGGCTGCATTTTACAAATTTTATACCTTTATTGATATTCTCTAGTGATATATTGTTCTCATATTTTCCTTTATTCCTTTATACATGATTTCTTTTAGTTCTGTGAACATTTTTATGGTCACTGATTTAAAGTCTTGCTCTAGTAAATCCAGTATCTGGGCTTCCTCAAAGATAATTTCTATTGACTGCCTTTTCTTCCTTGTGAATAGAACACACTTTCCAGTTTCTCTGCATGTCTCATTTTTTTTGAAAACTGGACATTTAAAATAATATAAAACATCAATTCTTGAAATCATATCACTCCCCCAACTATGGTTTGTTGTTTCAGTTTGTTGTTGCTGTAATTATTCTTCCTATTTGTTTAGTGACTTTCCTAACCACAGACTCCGCATTCTTTGTCATGTGTGGTTAGCTTAGTGGCCAGCTAATGGCTGAAAGCTTCTTTTAAAATAATAGTAATAATGCCCTCAGCTAATAAGTTCCGGGCTTTGCTGAGGGGATTTCTGTGTATAGAGGGCACACCTTCAATTTGCCAGCTGTTGGCAATTCTTAATTTTCACTCCCTGCTTGTGCAGAGGCTCAGTGTTAGTAATAGGTGAGAGACTGGGGCTTTCTCAGGTCTTTCCTGAGAAAATGCATACCTCTGTACATGTGCATGCCTTTTATATTTCCAGGAATATGTGAGCTTTTGAAAGTCCCAATAGAAATCTCATTCCACAACACTGAAAAAGACCTAAAATTGTTAATTCTGTGGGTCTGGATGTTTGTATAATTACAAGAGAAATAACCCACCTTCTAGGATTTTTGTCCTAAGTGCAACTTTTCATATCTTGATCACTACTTATTTAGTTCTGTCCTACCTACTGTTATATCATCATCTATAGACCCACAGATTCATTGTTGATAGTCAGCATGAATATGATAACCAGCAACCTGTATTGATATTTCAGTCCTGACGACTGGATTTACCTTGCCAAGGCAAAAAGTAGATAATGCAGTAAATTAACCAACCACTAGGATGGAAACAAAACTAGGGAGTCTTAAGTGAAGAGAGAGCAACCACAAAGTTAAAGTATATGGAGGGTTATAACTAGAAATGAAGGGTATAAACTTAGGTTTCAAAAGTCATGGGATAAAATCTGACTGTACCACTCACCCCTGGGTCAGGAAGATCCCTTAGAGAAGGAAATGGCAACCCACTTCAGTACTCTTGCCTGGAAAATCCCATGGACAGAGGAGCCTGGTAGGCTATAGTCCATAGGGTAGCAAAGAGTTGGACACAACTGAGAGACTTGTCAAAATGTAGCACTCACCAGTTCTGTGACTTGAGAAGACACTCTTCTACTCAAAACCTCTGCTTTCTTTGTAAGTGGAAGTAATGTCACTTCATCAAGATATTTTGCAGATTAAATGAGCTAATTATATATAACACTTAGTGTACTGTGTTACTCAGCAAATGATATTATTAAATATCCTCACTGAATATCCTCAAAAAATGATATTAGGTAGTAACTAGAATAATCCAAGTCCTAAACAGATTAACTACAGCTACATAAATGTTTCAGCTTTGAAAAACAAGGTATGTTTCAAAAATGAGACTGTCACCTATAGGTAATCTTGCATCTCCCACCAGAGACATTTCCCAAGCTGACTGATATCCATAAATCTCTCCCAGGTGTTCTACATGCTATCCTCCTATATAAATCATGGACTTCTGGGGAGCATGTCATTCACATGCATTCTTACTATCAACATTCACTGGGCACATATCAGGCACTAATTTAGCACTGGTGAAGGGTGATGAGTGAGCAGATAGGGTCCCTACCATCATAAGATGAAATTCCAACAGGGGATGAAGGCAGGTTCTGGTGATTCCTTTACAGCATTAAAGACTAGAAAACCTAATATGACATTTTCTTGATGTTCTCACAGCTCAAATTCTGCAGTGATCCAGATTTCACCTCCCATTCAGGGGGATTTGAAAATCAGAGTGAAGATCATGTGGTATATGCTATATTTCTGCTGTTCCTGCCAGAGACTTGAGGTATTCTGAAATCTGTTTAGAAAAGATTCCAGTTCCTGTCCTTAGGTTTATGTGTTTTCAATAAACAGAATTGCTCATTTTGGTGGAAGAGATGACTGCAGAGGCAATATGATCCTGAAGCTGGCAATGGTGGCATCAGCTTCCTGAATCCTAGCTTTGTCTAGTGACAGAGATGTATTTGTAAATTTTGTTCTGTTGTTCTGAGCATTATCTCAGAAGCTCTGTCGGCTCCCCAGCACCTGCAAGATTTCACACGCCATCTAAAACAAATATGAAATCCCTTTCTGCTTGAACCAGCTGAAATGGATCATTGCTGAATCCAGACCAATGGAGGGAAATAATAGGAACATAAACAACACAAGCATTGATTGTAATATACAAAATAAAGACAGAGGGATGTAAGGTGAGGAAAGATTTTTCAGACAGAGTGGTCAAAAGGTCTTCTTGATGAAATGAACCAAAGCAGAGCCCTCATACAAAGAAAAGCTAAGGCAAGATTTAGACAGTTCCAGGACCAGCAAATAATCATAACACAGGCCCAAATGTGGAAAAGAGCTTATCGCATCCAGTCTTCAGAAAGAAGAGTAGTATGATTATAGATTTGGAGCAAATGTCACAAGAAGAAACTAGAAAATTTAGCAAGGATTACAGCTTCTCAAAGTGTGGTCCCAGGACTGGTACTGGTCTGCAAACTGTTTGCTTAGGATACATTATAGGGAATTCCCTAATGGCCCAGTGGTTAGGATGCCAAGCTTTTGCTGCTGAGGACCCAGGTTTCATTCCTGATTGGGAAATTAAGATACCAATACAAGACACTTGGCCAAATAAATAAATTAAGTAAAATAAAGGATCCATGATAAGTACAAAATTTAAGAGTAAATGTTTAGAAATATCATAACAATTTGGTATTGCCACAACATTGAAGCAACATTTTGCCACATTTAATAAAATTATTTCCAGTCCAAAACAGACTGGAAATTAAAAACAAAACTGATCTATGAGATAGTTTAAGAAGCATTGTCCTCCATGTCCAATCTCTCAAACTTTTTCTGTAAAGAGCCAGGCACTAACTGTTTTAGGCTTTGTGGGGTCATAGGCTCTTGGCACCCCACTCCAGTACTCTTGCCTGGAAAATCCCATGAATGGAGGAGCCTGGTAGGCTGCAGTCCATGGGATGGCTAAGAGTCGGACACGACTGAGCGACTTCACTTTCACTTTTCACTTTCATGCATTGGAGAAGGAAATGGCAAACCACTCCAGTGTTCTTGCCTGGAGAATCCAAGGGACAGTGGAGCCTGGTGGGCTGCCGTCTGTAAGGTCACACAGAGTCAGACACGACTGAAGCGACTTAGCAGCAGCAGTAGGCTCTCTGTTGCAACTATTCAATTCTGTTGCTGCTGCTGCTGGTGCTAAGTCGCTTCAGTCATGTCTGACTCTGTGCGACCCGAGACGGCAGCCCACCAGGCTCCTGAAAGTGAAAAGTGAAAGTGAAGTCGCTCAGTCGTGTCAGACTCTTAGCCATCCCATGGACTGCAGCGTACCAGGCTCCTTTGCCCATGGGATTTTCCAGGCAAGAGTACTGGTGTGATAGCACAAAAGCAGTTGTGGACCATATATCAGCAAACGGGTTTGGTTGGGTCTAATAAAAATTTATCTATTAAAAAAAAGTCATGGTGATCAGATTTAGTCTGTGATACCTAGTTTGTCAACCCTATTCTAGGCCACAGGAAGAAGACTGGGCTTGACTCTAAAATAAACAAAACCCATTTAATGAAGGATTCCCTCACCCTTGCCCCTTTCTCATCACTGTCTAGATGTGTGTGTGTAAAGTCTTTACATCACTGACTCTAAATCAGAAAGGACTTTGAAGCTCCTCTCACTTCAATTCAGTGTTCTCATAACAACCGTGACAGATGGAACCTCTGCTTACAGAACTGGTGTCTACAGGCAGGATCCATTTGACTCTTACCTGCATCCCCAAAAAATGATGATGACACCGATGACCTTGCATTAGCCTCGTGAGCAAATGACAGACCCAAGAGGCCACAGCTTTCCATTCTCCAAGCCCTCACAGTAAGTTTCCATTTCATCTGAATTCTGAAATCAACTCCAGGGCCCAATATTTTGAGGTATACCACGCCATTTTCCTTTTGTACATAGTTACACTTCTGTCCACAGGTACTCTTGTGAGCGCTGTCCATCACTGGCTCATTTGTTGTGTCTGAAATGGTTGTATGGGACAAGCAGCCACCACATGTGTAGTCATGTTTACCCCTGGACTCCAACACTGTCATGAGCAGAAAGGCCTTCTGCATTTGCATGCCTCCATTCACACAGCACCCACTTCATAAACCCAACCCAACACCCATACAGTAGGTCACCTTATATTCTCCACACACAGAACATAGACCACTGTGTGTGTGAGAACATGCACTCCAACAGCAGGTCTCTCACATGGAGGGCAGAGCTGAAGCAGCCCTTTCTGAAATCTCTTTTATTTAAGATTTCTTTCATTGGCCCATAACAAATTTAATAGCTAAAACTTTGCTCTTGCAAGTTTCCTTAAAATATTCCTTCTGAGCCTACCACCGTTTATCTTGGCAGCAGGTAGCTTGAAGAGTTTTGGAAAGTCTCAGCTTGGCATAGCCCTCAGAGCTACTGGCACATTAAAAATTAATAAAAGGCATTGAACTGAGTTCAGGACACTGCAACGTGATCCTTCACCATGAAATGTGCAAAATTCTTTGTGCAATGAACAAAACCAAAGCCAAAAAGGGCCAACCGTGACAAGCTAGGATCAGAAACAATCAGGAACTTTGTGTGTCTTTCATTGGTCAATTGATGGATAGCAATCAATACCCCTGCTCAGCCCTACTCTTCCTAAACATTCTCAGGAATTTAAGATGGGCCTGGGAGTCCAACCCCCAGAGCCAGGTTATTTACTGAGCTTGCAGAACCATAGAGATAGTGCAACCACAGCTGCCCTCTTCCAGTATAAGAGTGATTCAGAACAAATTCCCAAGTTAGCAGCTTCTCCAAGGAAAGTTGAGATAAAGCAAGGCATTTCTAACATTTGGGATTTGCTTGAGTAAGACAGAACACTTGTGTCAGATTGAATATTAACCCAGGAGGAAAAATACACTTTCTGCATGCATAGGCAAGGGGCTGGTGGCAGAATGCACAAGACATTGATGATGAAAATAAAAACGAAACAAGCACGTACAGCATACCTATTGGTTCAAAGGAGGAATCTGTTTGTAATCAACCTCAGGACACTTGGACACAGGCAGCAAATACTGGGATAGATCAACAGAAAATGTACCCTGAATTCTGGAAAAACACTGGCGGACTCGGCATGTGTGCTGGGTGATGCCCTGTGTCTATTTACACGTTGCAATCCCCTCAAGCCCTCCAGAAAAATCACAGGCAAACCCTATGCTCTGCAATTCAGAGGTCTGAAGCAGAGCACTTACTTAGCATGTTGGAAGTTCTTGCCTCCACACCAACAGAAACATTAAAGAAAAAAGAGAGAGAAAAGAAAATT
Source organism: Capricornis sumatraensis (assembly GCF_032405125.1). NCBI lineage: Eukaryota > Metazoa > Chordata > Mammalia > Artiodactyla > Bovidae > Capricornis > Capricornis sumatraensis. The sequence continues at coordinate 108,116,960 of NC_091071.1, read as the reverse complement.
CTGACCTTACCGAAAAGGCATAGCAGGGACGGTGAATATGTTCACTTTAGCCCACTCAATGCTTTCTCTTGCATTCGGTCAGTGTTCTAAGGCTATTGAGGAGAGTTCCTGGGGTTTTCAGATCTTCCTTCAAGAGTTTTAATCACTGGCTTCCCCAGACCGGGTTTAACAAACACTGCTGTGTTCTGTCAATATTTGTATGCAGCACCGCATTGGGCAACCAGCCAACACAGAGTTTCAAGAGGCAAGGGGAGAAAACTGACACCCTAACAAACATGCTTCCCTCTTTTGTGTCTTTTAAGGTGGTGCTCAAAGTGTCATCTTTGACGATGACAGCAACTAAAAATACCCTCTTTGGGGGACTTTCTCCATTGCCCCCCAACCCCTGGCTGGGCTGCCCGAACTGGGTTCTGCAAAGTTTGTTTTCTGTCTCTCTGCCCTGAAGTTCTCCACACAATCACCCGGCTTCCCTCTCCACCAGCTGCACTTTAAATGTATTTTAATTGGCTGGAATGTCGAAAGAATCCATTTGGCAGTCGTTTACATGTGAAGCACGCCCAGGGCAGCTGAAAGAGGCCCCAGAAGCAGCCGATTACTTCATCAAAAGCTGCAGTTTGAATACCATTGACTCCTACATAACTACAGTGAACTCAATTCGACAGGCAAGTAGGAGTAATTAATAATTTGCTGAGAAAAATTCTTCATTCATCTAAAAGCCAAAAATGCAAAGGAAAAAAATAAATCCCTGCAGACACAACCATTCTTATGAAAGACTTGATTGATAGTCCCCAGTTCTACTCTCCACAAACATTGACTTTGTATAGCATTACAGGAGGGGGCATGGTGCATAATTTGGTTTGCCTGAGAAGTTAATTTAAGTAATTTTCCTTTTGAATGATCCCCTGAGATATGTCGTTCTGTTACCTCTTTACACATTAGCCATATGCTGCAGTAAATATTGCCAATACTTGTGGCATTTCTTCATTTCTCTTAATTTTTTCTTGGTTGGTTGCAATAACTAGTTTGTGACCTCCGTGAAACCAGGTCACAAATAAATTCACTCTGTGTCAAAGTGGATAATCATCACCACCCAGAATCTATTCTCTGAAGAAAAGGTTAAAGCACTCTGGAAAAAAAAATGTCAGTTTCAACAGATTCTAACATCAAGGAGGTAGGTGGAATATACAGATATATAAACATAAGTTCCTCAAAAACAATAAATTGAATCATTTTCAAGTAGTTCTTTACCAATATTTTGCTCAAAGACTTTTCAATACCCTATGTAAACTATGTTGGCAGATTTAGAATCTCTGAGGAGTATGTTTTAAAGAAGCATCCCAAGTAATCCTGATTTTCACCCTTCATTAAGAACCCCTGGTTTAGAGGCAGCATATATAGGAACATCTTGGCAACCTGAGGATGCCTCTCAATGGAAAATGTGAACCAGAAAACATTGTCAAATTTGTTCTGATGCCTTTTCCTCGCTTCAGCAAAATTGTGGTTCCTAACAAGACAGTACAAGACTGAGAATGGTATACACAAGCTCGCTTGAGTGGATTTGTCCAACAGCTCAGAGATGAAAACCAGCACCCTACTTGAACAGGCTCCTTTCCAGGAACAGAAGACTGGGAGACAGGATGAGTGTCAGCTCCACAGACATCCAGCCTGTACAGTCACACAGAACCTCATGCTCAGAAGAGATCTGTACTTGGACTAATCCTGTGCCAGCACCATCTTTAAGTTCTTCACTTTTGAACTGGTGGTGGTGGTTTAGTCTCTAAGTCACTTCTAACACTTGTGATCCCATGGACTGTTGCTTGCAAGGCTCCTCTGTCCATGGGATTTCCCAGGCAAAAATACAAAGTGGGTTGCCATTTCCTTCTCCAGGATATCTTCCCAACCTGGTATCAAACCCAGGTCTCCTGCGTTGCAGGCGGTCTCCTGTAGATTCTTTACTGACTGAGCTATCTAGGAGCCCTGTATTTTCATCTTGCATTAGGCTCAGGAAATTATGTAGCTGGTCCTGAGAAAGATAGCATAAATCTGATTAACACATAGTCAAAGTTGAAAAGTGCTGGGAATATCATATTGAGGGTGTATATATCACCCTACTTTTGTCTTGCTCAATGTTCTAACACGTTTTGAAGCAAATGCAAGGATTAAGGAGGGTGACCTAGGAAGAAGAATCTCTCAGTAAACACAAGGGCAGTAAGAGTGATTGGGGGGGGGGGGTGTTCTAACTGGTTCACCCTGAACTAATGGTTCACTGTTTGTAGCACTTCATCTTATTGGTTCAGAAAGATTTTGCTTCCAGTGTAGTCAAACCCCTCTCCCCCACTGTCATTCTGTGGACAGAAAACTCCACGAGTAGCTGTCATCTGTTTTTAAATCCTCCTGAGCCTTGATTCATGGTTTGACAAAGTCAAATTCAGTGCCAAAGCCTCAAAAGCACTGCTAACCCACTGCCATGGGGCCAAATAGCTCACAAGTTACTAGAGATGTGAAATGAGTAGCCATGGGTCACCTTCTGCTCTCAGAAGTGTTCTCCAAGACCAACCCTTACACCTGGATTTTGACCTGCTCTAGCCTTAGTAAAAACCATACAAAAAATAATTTTTCTTCTAGAAAAGAAGTTGGTCTCAGATGTCAAATACTTAATAGTGCTGGTATCTTATATCTGTTAGCTGTACTGCTAATGTGCTCTGACAGTGGTACTTAACAAATAAAACAGATTAGTGTTAGGGAAATAGAATAGAATTTAGAGAGCAACTTGTCCAACCTATTATTTTTTTAAAGAGGATTTACTGAGGCAAGAAACAATTAATGACTTCACAGAAAGTTCACAAAATAATGTGTCTAAGTCATATACTTCCTTTTCCTATGCCTGTTCCTATATCAGACTGCCCAAATGGTTCCCCATTCTGACTTGCCTACTGACTCCTAGATATTTTCCTAGATCTAGCCTGCTTTTGTGCCTCCAGATTTATTTCAAGTGCTCAAATTCTGACTCCTTGCCTTCCTCTTATGAATCACTTTCATGCAATGACCATGTTGCATCTCTAAGGAAATCCGATCTCACACAAGACATATGGCATAGTCATCATAGAACAAGGCCACCTAGGAATTTTTAGATCTCATGACATAAATTCCTCTCTGCCATTTATAGAGCTTATTATGTATCCTGGTAATCTTACTCCTAGAGGCAAGTTTGAGAAGCTCAGTGTCCAAGGAGTAGCAAAACAATTCTGTTTTAAGTCACTTCCAGATCTCGTCAGCAAATGCTGATCTTCTTTATCCATACTCAGAGGTATAGCTTCAAGGTCAGAGATTCCTTAAACCAGTAGTTTTCCAACCTTTTTGGGACTAGGAACCAGTTTGGTGGAAAGAAATTTTTCCATGTACTGGGGTTGGAGGGTGGGGGGAGTGGTTTCCAGATGATTCAAGTGCATTACATTTATTGTGCACTTTATTTCATTATTACTACATCAGCTCCACCTTAGATCACCAGGCATTAGATCCCAGAGGTTGGGGACCCTTGCATTAGACTATAGCTGATCTTTATGGAACCACATAGAGGCATATCTTGGGACATGGACACAAAGCTAGAAACTATGTTTTGGGAATGTCAAACAATTAATTATTAGAATGATCTGGTAGATTGTTGTGTGTGTGTGAAAGTTGCTCTGTCGTGTCTGACTCTTTGCGACCCCACGGACTATATAGTCCATGGAATTCTCCAGGCCAGAATACTGGAGTGGGTAGCCGTTCCCTTCTCCAGGGGACCTTCCCAACACAGGGATTGAACCCAGGTCTCCCACATTGCAGGCAGATTCTTTATCAGGTAGACTGTTAGGAGGTTATAGCAAAGTCAAGGGTCAGAAGCAGGAAGGCAAAGTGAAAGGTTCTGTGCAGGAACAGGAAGGTCTTGGTGCTATTGAGAAGCAAACTGAAGTATGATACTTTTATGTAGGTACTGACCCTGACTGGGCCTCAATTTCTTCATGTGTCCATGGGTAGCGTGGCACAGCTATACAAACTACACTCACCACTCAAATTAATGTTAGAATGCATGTGCTTTTCCCATTCCTCAATTATATAGGCGCTGGAGCCACTGAAACTTAGAAAGTACTCAGGGCCCACATGGAAAACCTAGGTCAGATGTGGCAGTGGGTCAGAACACAGATGGAGCAACTAGGTCCCTATTTCTGGCAAACCAGAAACTCACACAGGTAGATGGCCAAATTGTTGAGAAAACAATCAAAGCTCAGTTTTCTTGGCTCATAAGGAAATAAAGGGGCAAACCAAGGCACAGAGTAAATGGATTAAGATACTGGTGTTGAAAAGATGCTCAAAAGGGGCTTCCACATGCAAAGCAGGAGCTTAGTCTGAAACATGGCCAGCCTATGACTGGGAGATGTTAGTCACTAGTGAGTAAAACTCCAAGAGGAAAGAGAAAAACATTCAGTTTGTTAAATTCAAACATGGCATCATTGATTGAGCCCAGGCTGAGTGCAGAGTTCTCTTCAGGATCCTAGGGCTGGGGGAAAAGAGCCCTGGTATACGGTGGGGCTTTTTGTTGTTGTTGTTCAGTCACCAAATCATGTCTGGCTCTTTTCAACCCCATGGACTGCAGCTCGCCAGGCTCCTCTGTCCTCCACTATCTACTGGAGTTTGTACAAATTTATGTCCATTGAGTCAGTGATGCTATCTTACCATTTCATCTTCTGCTACCCCTTCTCCTATTGCCCTCAGTCATTCCCAGGGTCAGGGTCTTTTCCAGTGAGTTGCCTCTACACATCAGGTGGCCAAAGTGTTGGAACTTCAGCTTCAGCAACAATTCTTTCCAAGAATATTCAGAATGGATTTCCTTTAGGACTGACTGGTTTGATCTCCTTGCAGTACAAGGGTCTCTCAAGGGTCCTTTCTAGCATCACAATTTTTAAAGCATCAATGCTTTGGCACTCAGCCTTCTTTATGATCCAATGCACACATCCATACATGACTACTAGAAAAATCATGGACTTCCCAGATGGCTCAGTGGTAAAGAATCTGCTTGCCAAAGCAGGAGATGCAGGAGACACAGGTTTGATCTCTGGGTTGGGAAGATCTCCTGTAGGAGGAAATGGGAATCTATTCCAGTGTTCTTGCTGGGAAAATCCCATGGAGAGAGAAGTTTAGCAGGCTACAGTCCATAGCATTGCAAAGAATTGGATGCAAGTGAACAACTGGACACACATGCACTGGAAAAACCATGGACTATACAGACCTTTGTCACCAAAGTGATGTCTCTGCTTTTCAATACATTATTTAGGTTTATCATAGCTTTCCTTCTATGGAGAAAGGGTCTTTCAATTTCATGGCTGCAGTCACCATCCAAAGTGATTTCGGAACATCCACCATCCATAGCCCAAGAAAACAAAATCTGTCATGGCCTGCACTTTTTCCCCTTCTATTTCCCCTTCATAAAGTAATGGGACGAGATGCCATGATCTTAGTTTTTTGAATGTTGAGTTTCAAGCCAGCTTTTTCACTTTTTTCTTTCAACCTCATCAATGGGCTCTTCAGTTCCTCTTCACTTCCTGCCATTAGAGTGGTATCATCTGCATATCTGAGGTTGCTGATTTTGTCCCAGCAATCCTGATTCCTGCTTGTGATTCATCCAGCCTGGTATTTCGAGTGATGGTGCTAGGATTGCCATAATGACATACCACAAACTGGGGAGCTTAAACAACAGTAGTTTATTTTCATACATTTCTGGGGCTGGAAATCCAAGATTCAGGTGTTGGTAGGGTTGGTTTCTTCAGAGACCCCCTCTCATTGGCTTGCAGATGGCTGGCTTCTCCCTATGCCTGCATATGGTCTTTCTTTTGTATGTGAAAGTGAAGTTTCTCAGTCATGTCTGACTCTTTGCAACCCCATGGACTATAGCCCACCAGGCTCCTCCATCCATGGAATTTTCCAGGCAAGGGTACTGGAGTGGGTTGCCATTTCCTTCTTCCTTTCCTTTTTTGTATCTACGCCCTAATCTATCACATCTAGGCCCTTAAATCTATTTCTCACTTCCAGTGTATAATCATAAGGGATTTGATTTAGGTCATACCTGAATGGTCTAGCGGTTTTCCCTACTTTCAATTTGAGTCTCAATTTGGCAATAAGGAGTTCATGATCTGAGCCACAGTCAGCTCCTGGTCTTGTTTTTATGACTGTATAGAGCTTCTCCATCTTTGGCTGCAAAGAATATAATCAGTCTGATTTCGGTGTTGAGCATCTGGTGATGTCCATGTGTAGAGTCTTCTCTTGTGTTGTGGGAAGAGGGTGTTTGCTATGACCAGTGCATTTTCTTGGCAAAACTCTTATTAGTCTTTGCCCTGATTCATTCTGCATTCCAAGGCCAAATTTGCCTGTGACTCCAGGTGTTTTCTTGACTTCCTACTTTCGCATTCCAGTCACCTATAATGAAAAGGACATCTTTTTGGGTGTTAGTTCTAAAAGGTCTTGTAGGTCTTCATAAAACCGTTCAAAAGCTTCTTCAGCATAACTGGTTGGGGCATAGACTTGGATTACTGTGATACTGAATGGTTTGCCTTGGAGACGACCAGAGATCATTCTGTCACTTTTGAGATTGCATCCAAGTACTGCATTTCAGACTCTTTTGTTGACCATGATGGCTACTCCATTTCTTCTGAGGGATTCCTGCCCGCAGTAGTAGACATAATGGTCATCTGAGTTAAATTCAACCATTCCAGTCCATTTTAGTTTGCTGATTCCTAGAATGTCAACTTTCACCCTTGCCATCTCTTGTTTGACCACCTCCAATTTGCCTTGATTCGTGTACCTGACATTCCAGGTTCCTATGCAATATTGCACTTTACAGCATCGGATCTTGCTTCTATCACCAGTCACATCCACAGCTGGGTATTGTTTTTTCTTTGGCTCCATCCCTTCATTCTTTCTGCAGTTATTTCTCCACTGATCTCCAATAGCATACTGGGCACCGAATGGCCTGGGGAGTTCCTCTTTTGGTATCCTATCATTTTGCCTTTTCATACTGTTCATGGGGTTCTCAAGGCAAGAATACTGAAGTGGATTGCCATTCCCTTCTCCAGTGGACCACATTCTGTCAGAGCTCTCCACCATGACACGCCAGGGCCTGATGAACTATGGAATGAGGTTTGTGACATTGTACAGGAGACAGGGATCAAGACCATCCCCATGGAAAAGAAATGCAAAACAGCAAAATGGCTGTCTGGGGAGGACTTACAAATAGCTGTGAAAAGAAAAGAGGTGAAAAGCAAAGGAGAAAAGGAAAAATATAAGCATCTGAATGCAGAGTTCCAAAGAATAGCAAGAAGAGATAAGAAAGCCTTCTTCAGCAATCAATGCAAAGAAATAGAGGAAAAGAACAGAATGGGAAAGACTAGAGATCTCATTAAGAAAATTAGAGACACCAAGGGAACATTTCATGCAAAGATGGGCTCGATAAAGGACAGAAACGGTATGGACCTAACAGAAGCAGAAGATATTAAGAAGAGGTAGCAAGAATACACGGAAGAACTGTACAAAAATGACCTTCACGATCCAGTTAATCACGATGATGTGATCACTAATCAAGAGCCAGACATCTTGGAATTGTGAAGTCAAGTGGGCCTTAGAAAGCATCACTACAAACAAAGCTAGTGGAGGTGATGGAATTCCAGTTGAGCTGTTTCAAATCCTGAAAGATGATGCTGTGAAAGTACTGCACTCAATATGCCAGCAAATTTGGAAAACTCAGCAGTGGCCACAGGACTGGAAGAGGTCAGTTTTCATTCCAATCCCAAAGAAAGGCAATGCCAAAGAATGCTCAAACTACAGCACAATTGCACTCATCTCACATGCTAGTAAAGTAATGCTCAAAATTCTCCAAGCCAGGCTTCAGCAATACGTGAACCGTGAACTTCCTGACGTTCAAGCTGGTTTTAGAAAAGGCAGAGGAACCAGGAATCAAATTGCCAACATCTGCTGGATCATGAAAAAAGCAAGAGAGTTACAGAAAAACATCTACTTCTGCTTTATTGACTATGCCAAAGTCTTTGACTGTGTGGATCACAATAAACTGTGGAAAATTCTGAAAGAGATGGGAATACCAGACCACCTGACCTGCCTTTTGAGAAATCTGTATGCAGGTCAGGAAGCAACAGTTAGAACTGGACATGGAACAACAGACTGGTTCCAAATAGGAAAAGGAGTACATCAAGGTTCTATATTGTCACCCTGCTTATTTAACTTCTATGCAGAGTACATAATGAGAAACGCTGGACTGGAAGAAACACAAGCTGGAATCAAGATTGCCAGGAGAAATATCAATAACCTCAGATATGCAGATGACACCACCCTTATGGCAGAAAGTGAAGAGGAGCTAAAAAGCCTCTTGATGAAAGTGAAAGTGGAGAGTGAAAAAGTTGGCTTAAAGCTCAACATTCAGAAAACGAAGATCATGGCATCTGGTCCCATCACTTCATGGGAAATAGATGGGGAAACAGTGAAAACAGTGTCAGACTTTACTTTTTTGGGCTCCAAAATCACTGTAGATGGTGACTGCAGCCATGAAATTAAAACACACTTACTCCTTGGGAGAAAAGTTATGACCAACCTAGATAGCATATTCAAGATCAGAGACATGACATTGCCGATTAAAGTCCATCTAGTCAAGGCTGTGGTTTTTCCTGTGGTCATATATGGATGTGAGAGTTGGACTGTGAAGAAGGTTGAGTGCCGAAGAATTGATGCTTTTGGACTGTGGTGTTGGAGAAGACTCTTGAGAGTCCCTTGGACTGCAAGGAGATCCAACCAGTCCATTCTGAAGGATATCAGCCCTGAGATTTCTTTGAAAGGAATGATGCTGAAGCTGAAACTCCAGTACTTTGGCCATCTCATGCGAAGAGTTGACTCATTGGAAAAGACTCTGATGCTGGGAGGGATTGGGGGCAGGAGGAGAAGGGGACGACAGAGGATGAGATGGCTAGATGACATCATGGACTCGATGAATGTGAGTCTGAGTGAACTCCGGGAGATGGTGATGGACAGGGAGGCCTGGCGTGCTGCGATTCATGGGGTCGCAAAGAGTTGGACATGACTGAGTGACTGAACTGAACTGAACTGATGCCCTAATCTTATCTTCTAAGGACACAATTCATATTGGATTAGGTCTCACCCTAATTACCTTATTTTAACTTAATCACCTCTCTAAAAACTCTTTAACTATTACAGTTACAAGGGGTTACACTTATGAATCGGGTTAGGGTTAGGGCTGTAACAGATCTCTTTCAGATTATCTCAGGACTAGCCATTGTTTGTTTCTTCCATTAGCCAACTGACTCTGTGCTAAGTACGTTAGGGGTCATTTCTTATTTGCTCCAAAACCACCTTACTATCTCCTATTAACAGATAGGAAAATTCAGATTTAGAGAAATTAAGAGATTTGTTGGAGGACGCAGAGATGAGCCAATGTGATTCTAGAACCCAAGCTCTTAACCTGACACCCAGCTGTTTTTCCAGAAGCCAGGCTTGTGGACACATTTGATTATCAGGACTACAAAACACTTAGTGCCCAGAATCTATATCTCCATGAGTGCCTGTAGCTTGGCTATCGTAGGTCCAATTTATCAAGCACTTTTTAAACATCTAGTAAATTTTTATCCAAGAGATAAGAAGAGTCATCTTAGGGGTGAAGTAAACTGATTATTGGACTTCCCTGGTGGCTCAGATGGTAAAGCATCTGCCTACAATGCAGGAGACCTGGGTTCTATCCCTGGGTTGGGAAGATTTCCTGGAGAAGGAAATGGCAACCCACTCCAATATGCTTGCCTGGGAAATCCCATGGACGGAGGAGCTTGGTGCAGGCTACTGACCATGGAGTCGTAAAGAGTCAGGCACGACAAAGCGACTTCATTTTCAAACTGATTATTAAGTTTTGGAGAAAATCAGAGTTAGAGACTTGATCTCTGCAGGGGAGTGTCTCATGGGTGGGAAGGGAGGCTGAAGGCTGATGGGCAAGACTTAGATTGATGTTCAGGCTTTAGGGGCCACATCTCAGGCCCTCAAAGTGACAATTACCCCAGAAGTGATCACTTAGAATCACAAAAGGAGCCCCAGGTAAACTGAAAATTATATGTGAGGAAGAAAGAGGATAGAAAGATGGGGAAAAAAAGAAGGAAAGGAGGGGGGTAAGGAGGACAGGAGGAGAAAAACAAGATAGGAAACATTTGACCAGCACCTGTTAGGTGGCAGGTATTATGCTAGACACAACTTCCAGCACTTCTATTAATCTTCAAAAAATGCTGAATAAAATAGTATTTATCTTCATTTTACAGATTCAGAAACTGAAGCTCCGATATGTCAAAACTTCTGCTGACATTGTCACCACCTGAAACTGGCAGAGCCAAGATATAATCCCAGCTTTCTTTATGCTTTCCTAAAGCCACACTGCCTGCCAACTCTAAATGAAGCAACAGAAAGCAAGTGGGAAGCTCATGTTAGTTGAAATAGTGCCTGTAATGGGGTCTCCTTATCCCAACAAGTCTGGTGGGTAGGGGTGTCAGAGCCTTTGGGTATGAAACCATGACATTGATTTGAGTATCTAGGCTACTACTACTGAAAAGTGCAATCCACCGTGAACTGAAGTCAGAAAGGTCAGAGAGGCCAAATGCTGATGGGCAGGGCTAGCAGGCAGCTAGTTCTCGGATAACAAAATAAAATGCAGTTCATTGATGGGGTTCACTCATTTTAAGCAAATAATTTCACCTCATGTATTTATTCCTCTGTTGAAAGTGGTGTGCCTGGATAAACTAGATCGGGTCTAACCACCGGGGAAGATAAATCCTGCTGGCCATTCAGACACCAGACTCCAGATTCAGAGCTGGATGAGACAACCTTTGAGTGAAATCAGTGGGCTGTTGGGCACCAGGGAATTTAGATGCTGTTTATCCAGTGAATAGATAACGATTTATAGCTGGGAGGGAGAGGCAGTGAGAGAGGAGAGAGAAATATGCTGAATTGTATTTGTCTTCACTGACTGCACTTTAAAGAACTAATATTGAAAGAACTGTCAGAAGATTAGGAGTGAATCGATTCAACCATATTTTGGTAAGTCACAGATGATGGTCCACATATGATAATGGTTGCTGCAGGCAAGTATACGATGCCAATTTCCATTTTATCTTGCCCACTGAAGAATCCATCAAAGTAGTGAGTGAGAAGTAATATCATTGCTATGGGGTTTAGAAATGCATTTTTTTGGTACAAGTGACCCTTCCTAATTTTTGTCACATGTAGGATTATAAGGAGGTCTTGTATTTTCAGGGCTTTATGGACTAATTACATGAGAAAGCAATTTAGTAGCAGGTTCTAGAGTCAATCCACGCATGGGGCTTACTATGTAGCAGATCTCATTCCAAGTATATGCTAAACTCCAATAATATAGGTCTGCAAAGTAGGTCTCATTGTTCCTCCCACTTTACAGATGGGAAAGTTGAGACAGAGTTGTCTTCACTTGACATGATATAAGTGGGAAAGTTCTGATTTGAATGAGAAAATCTCATTCCTCTACCACTGACCATCCTGGCGCTTTTGGGAGCACACTATCCTGGCCTTCAGAGATAGAGCAGTTGTGCACAGAGCCCCAGTTTCATCTGGACTGATTTTATTGCTGTGTCTGGTCTTTACTACTTTCTCCAACAGTCAGGGTGTCTTTTCTGCATCTGTCCCCCACGTAGATGTCTACAGATGCCCAGGTTTACAGAGAGCTTAAATTTTGCTTTTGTTTTTATTTTGCCTGGAAACATGTTTCCCTAAAGCATGTTGTGCAAACTGACGGTTTTCTGCCAAGGCTCAGTACCTTCAAAATCTAACTGGTGTTCTTTGTCTTGGATTTACAGATTTTCTCACGGGCACTTGCTGCCTACAGAATCTACCTTGGCTCTTCACTATCGTGCTAATCCTCCTCAGAGACTGGAGTGCAGGTAAAGAAAGTCATAGACTGGAGAAAGGTAGCCATGCAAGGGAGGAGGAAGAGAGAAGGGAAGGATTCTGGACCTGAACTTCTCTCAAGCCTTGTTTCCAGGTTCACCAGCTGCCCAAACCCACCTCTGCATTATATACTGCTTCTTTACAGAAAGAAACTCCTCTTATCCAGGCAGAGGCAATAGATCCCCCAGAAAGATGGCAGTCCTCATTGTTAGACTCATCTAAGGTCAACTTCTGCTCTGTCATTTACTATCCCTGTGAACTTGGGTAGATATCTCAACCTCTCTGTGTCTCAGAGTCTTCATCTCAAAGGAGGGATGACAATATGACTTTGTAAGGAGTACATAGAATATACTCACAATATTTTATATTTTTAAATGTATTTCACAATATAAAATGTGAAAATGTCCAGTTTATCAGCAGACCCTAATTCATGTAAACTTTGATCCCCAGGCTAAAACTACTAACGTGAAGACAGTTGGAGAATTCTTACTCATGGACCTCAAGTACTCTGGACTTAAAAACTATGATAACCAAGCACTGAGGCTCCCAATGACATTAGCTGCATAAGCAAAATCAGTTGCTAAGAAAGACCTTATAATGGTAAATACCTGAAATGGTTAACGATATCATCGAATTATTCTGTAGGGCTTCCAAACTGTTACCGAATTCTAATCACATTTGGAAGAAACCAGAAAACGTATGGGCTCACAAGCTAGTTTGCTCATCAGATTTAACCAGTCTGATAAACCTTTAAAATAACTTAATGATAAGAGCACTTAAAATTAATTAATAGCCTTAAAAATCATTTCAAAGAAGTATAATATCCTATGTTTTTAAAAGTAGCAAAAAAACTAACTTAAAATATGGTTGGACTTGAAAAAGTTAATCTTTCACCATCACTATATTTAAAGAGAATCTTTCTTATCCTCTCCATTGCCATTTTTCAGTGTCTTTCCTCTGTTCTACTTTTGTCCTTTTTCATTAAATTATAGGAAAAGCATTTAAGAAAAGAAGACAGGGAATGTCATTAAAAAAAAATTTTAATACAAGACCAGTAAAGCTACAGCAAATTTTTTACTCCACAAATATGATAAGTTTAGGAAATGGTAGTTTCACATCCAGCAAAGATGTCTAGAAGAGATCAATAATGTAATTATTTATTACTTATTCATGTGTTTTAACTCAAAAAAAAAAAAACTGGCTTGAACCATGTAAGAAAATAAGGTAAAATTTATAATAGCAATCAACTAGAGAGATCTAGCAAGATGTATGCAAAATGATGATATATGGGAATAAAAAACTTTCAAAGAGGAAATCAATAAATGACCAAAAGAGAAGCCATTTACTTCAAACCTTAAGATCAGGACAGTGGTAATAATTAGATGATATTCTTCTAGAGTTTAATTCCTCTATTCCTTGCCTTTAGAAGAACACTGACCCAAATACACATTCTGCTTTTATACTGACAGGATACCTTAGTAATGAACAATAGGGAAACAGAAAATATAAAGCTTTCATCCCAAATATTGCAGTGTTCCTGTTTCTGTTAACCTATGTAAAAATTAAGGCCATTTAAGGAAAAAAACAAGATTGAAATATTAAGGTACCTGTGCTCTGAAGTGCAGAGGGCTTCATCTTAGACCTACGATCACAATTTCCTACATTCTTTCAAGCTTAGATATTGGTCCTCAGGCTACTGTTTGTTTCCTCATCCTAATCTGCCTGTCATCACATTTGTCCTCTGGACCTGCTCTACATATTCTTCCTATAATATTGTGGGCATGTCCTCTATACACAACACACACACACACCCCACCCCTCCCACATCTTCCTGTACCTGTGCCTCTAGGGATATAATTCTTGGCTGTCTTTTCCAAAACTCAAGGTAACACCTACCCCCCAAAGGAGTCTCCATTCCTAATCATTTCAGCCCATAGTGAAATAGGAATTGATCTCTCTTTTTATGTAAGTGATAAATAGAAGTAAATATGCCTTATTCTGGAATTTTCTCATGAATACATTTCATCTATTTATAATTGTTTGTAAGCTCTTTGAGCTACAGAGTGTTGCCAGGTGTTTCTCTAGAACCCTGACTTCTATGCCTTGTGCAGAGAAAGTAATCAATAGCACTCTGAAGACCAAGGTTCTTGCTTTCTCTAGCACTGTTGTTCAGTCACTCAGTCGTGTCTGACCCCACAGGCTGCAGCATGCCAGGCTACCCTGTCCTTCGCCATCTCCAGCAGCTGCTTGCTCAAACTCATGTCCATTGAATTGGTGATGCCATCTAGCCATCTTGTCCTCTGTCATCCCCTTCTCCTCCTGCCTTCAATCTTTCCCAGCATCAGAGTGTTTTCCAATGAGTCAGTTCTTCACATCAGGTGGCCAAAGTATTGGAGCTTCAGCATAAGCATCTATCAGTAAGTTTAAAAACTCTTCCAACAGGAAGAAATAGAAAGTTCACTTAAGATAATTTGCCTGAGTCAGTTCACTGAGACTATGTCAAGTATGCAACCATAAAAGATGCAACTCTGATGGACAATCAAAGGCCCATGAGAGAGTTCCTTCATGTCTTGGAAGTGTTACCCTGAACTCAGTATGCTGAGTCCCACTGCTTGCTAACTACTGCAGGGCAAGTTTCTTTGCCTTCCTGTGTCTTGGTTTCCCCATTTGTAAAATGAACATTATATAGTTATAATAGCCAACAATTACAGAGTGTTCCTGAAGCCTTTTCAAATAATGATACACTTAGTTATCATAGCAACACTATGAAATAGGTTATTCTGTTATTATTTATACTTTATAGATTAGGAAACTAAGATACAGAGAGGATATATTTCCTGCCCACAGTCACAGACAGAATGTGCCTAAGCCAGAATTTTAATCTAGGTAATAAATATACTTGCAGAGTCCATGTTCTTAACCACTGTGCTGAGCTACCTCGCTTCTATCATAAAAACTAATATATGCTATCAGTATGAATTTAATAAGAACAAATAATATGTGAAAGTTATTGGGGACTATAAAGGGAAGATAAGGACTTCCCAGGTAGCCCAGTGGTAAAGAATATGGCTGCCAATGCAGGAGACACAAGAGACGTAGGTTCGATACCTGGGTCAAGAAGATCACCTGGAGTAGGAAATGGCAAACCCACTCTAGTATTCCTGCCTGGGAAATCCCATGGACAGAGCAGCCTGAAGGGCTATAGTCTACAGTCCATGAGGTCATAAAGACTCAGACATGACTGAGTGACTGAGCTTGCATGCACATAAAGGGAAGAAAACTCAGTTCAGTTCAGTAGCTCAGTCGTGTCCAACTCTTTATGACCCATGGACTGCAGCACACCAGGCTTCCCTGTCCATTCAACAACTCCCGGAGTTTACTCAAACTCATGTCCACTGAGTCAGTGAAGCCATCCAACCATTTCATCCTCTGTTGTCCCCTTCTCCTCCTGCCTTAAATCTTTCCCACCACCAAGGTCTTTTCAAATGAGTCAGTTCTTCCTATCAGCTGGCCAAAGTATTGGAGTTTCAGCTTCAACATCAGTCTTTCTAATGAACATTCAGGACCGATTTCCTTTAGGATGGACTGGTTGGATCTCCTTGCAGTCCAAAGAACTCTCAAGAGTTTTCTCCAACTCCACAGTTCAAAAGCATCAATACTTTGGTGCTCAGCTTTCTTTATAGTCCAACTCTCACATCCATACATGACTACTGGAAAAATAGCCTTGACTAGATGGACCTTTGTTGGCAAAGTAATGTCTTTGCTTTTTAATAAGCTGTCTGGGTTGGTCATAACTTTTCTTCTAAGGAGCAAGCGTCTTTTAATTTCATGGCTGCAGTCACCAACTGCAGTGATTTTGGAGCCCCCAAAAATAAAGTCTGTTACTGTTTCCATTGTTTCCCCATCTATTTGCCATGAAGTGATGGGACCAGATCCCATGATCTTAGTTTCATGAAGATAAAATTAGGCTTTAAAAAAATGTGACTACCTTATACATTCAAATATCTCTATGCAGAATGTGTTGTTTTTCTTTGTCAAAGCAAGAATTGGGGCTGTTGGAAGAATAAAATAAGATGGTCATGTTAAGTAGTTAACACAGTGCCTGACAATTAGTATGAGTTCATAAGTTTGGAGCCATTATTGTCATTATTATTATTATTATGGTGGTCCCTTGTCTAGGGGCCCAGGAACCATTGATGTCACTGCTAGCTCTTCTCCCTGTTATTGCTCTGCATCACTCTGCCCAAGTCTCCAGTTGGAATCAAGGACACAATGGATGGTTGATGTTCATCCCTTAAGGGAAAGAGGACAGGAGCTAAGAAGCACCATTCATGGCTTGATGAAGTTTACACCAAAAGTTCTAGGATATAAATGCATCCTCCCACACTGCAGCCAAACTGGATTATTTTTCTCCTAATTGTTTTGTACTTTCCTTGTTTCAAATCTTTGCTCAGTCTGTGCCCTCCATCACAAACACTTACTCTCCCTAATCCACTGCTGTCTGCCAATTCTTCTAAGCACCTTGAAACTTTCTGCACATCCACAGTTTCTCTTCTTCCTGCTAAGTGAATCCATCCATCCATCCATTCATTCATTTTGAATAAATTCATTGACATCTATTCTACTGGGTGGCAGGCACTTTGAAAGGCAATGGAGATGATAAAACCCAGGGAAGTCTAAGCTTCTGCCATCAAGGGGACAAGAACATCGATGATTAAAAGCCATGTCCTCATTGCTATGAATGTAAGTTGAATGATATTGCTCCTTCCTTTCTTTGAACTTCATACTCCCTTCTTTGCATTCTTTTTTGGGACTCAGCATATTCTGGACACTGCTGGAATTATTTATGTTCCTCTCTTACAATCTGATTAGTACATAAGCTGGCTGAGGCCAAGGAACCTGCCTTTGGCTCCATACATCATCAGAGCAACCTCAAGTTCAGAATCTCCCTAAATGCCTAAGAAATACTTTTTGCATTGAACACTTCATCCTCCCATGCTATAATTATAATACTCTATTTATTTAAAAAACAACAACTCTGAGGGATTAGCCATTAGGAAAATTCAAAGAAAGATATCTTCATCATTTTCCACATTTCTTTAACAGGTGACACCAAAGCAACACTCAGCCACACTCAGACACAGAGTGAAAAGCAGGGAAATTTAGATCTTCAGCTGCTTGAAAGCCATTGCTGCAGCAGCATCCAATCCATAAATGACATATGGTTCTTTATTACTGGGCCTCACAACCCTGAGCAATTGTATCTGCCAAAGAGAGAATATTCACTTCAGAATTTTGGATGTAAATATTCAATCCCTTGTGCTTTGCATGTCATTGTAATGGTACATAAAGAATGATCCAGGAGAAGTATAAATAATCATTTGGCTCTACAGTTAAAATAGCAGTTCTGACTATTACTAGCCAAAAAATGAAATAGCAAACTTCAAACTCAGACCAGAAGGTTATTATCTGTATCTACCTCAGAAAGCAATTCTTACTGTCAAGAGTACAGAATGATTTGGGTTTTTTTAAGAAAGGCACTAGTCCTTTTCTGCAACTCTGTTTCAGTCGTAGACCTCAAATTACAAATGGGTTGTATTTTCAAAGGTCATTTTAAAGTTGAATACTTAGAACTAGATTTCCAACGTGATTATATAGTGGTGGTCCAATATCAAGGAATAAACCCTCCTTAAGAGCTTTAAACATCTTTGAAAGTGTTTCACTGTGAAAGTAGGATTCCAATTCCAATTTTAAACACAGTGATGGGAGGACAATCTGCAATGACTGATTTGACTGTTCAATGTGGGTAAGCAGGTGCCCTCTTCTGTGGCAGGCTACAAAAATGACCACAGAGGCCACCCATTCCTACACACACCTCTTTGCAATCTGATTTAGCAGATTCTTTTAAAGTGGAGGGATAGAATTGATATATCCCTCCTTGATCCAGTGGTAGTGAATATATTTTTACCTCTTCAGTTCAGGTGTAGTCATCGTGACTTGCTTTGGTAAATCAGTTCAGTTCAGTTTCTCAGTCGTGCCCAATTCTTTATGACCCCATAGACTGCAGCACTCCAGGCTTCTATCACAAACTCCCAAAGCTTGCTCAAACTCGTGTCCATCGAGTCAGTGATGCCATCCAACCATCTCTCCTCTGTTGTCCCCTTCTCCTCCTGCCTTCAATCTTTCCCACCATCAGGGTCTTTTCCAGAGAGTCAGTTCTTCGCTTCAGATGGCCCAAGTATTGCAGTTTCAGCTTCAGCATTAGTCCTTCCAATGAATATTCAGGACTGATTTTCTTTAGGATGGACTGGTTGGATCTCCTTGCAGTCCAAGGGACTCTCAAGAATCTTCTCCAACACCACAGTTCAAAAGCATCAATTCTTCGGTGCTCAGCTTTCTTTATGTTCCAACTCTCACCTTCATACATGACTACTGGAAAAACCATAGCTTTGACTAGATGGACTTTTGTTGGCAAAGTAATGTCTCTGCTTTTCAATATGCTGTCCAGGCTTGAAATAGCTTTACTTCCAAGGAAAAGTGTCTTTTAATTTCACAGCTACAGTCACCATCCACAGTGATTTTGGATCCCCCCAAAATAAACTCTGTCACTATTTCCACTGTTTCCTCATCCATTTGCCATGAAGTGATGGGACTGGATGCCACAATCTTTGTTTTTTTGAATGTTGATCTTTAAGCCAGCATTTTCACTCTCCTCTTTCACTTTCATCAAGAGTCTCTTCAGTTCCTCTTCACTTTCTGCCATAAGGGTGGTGTCATTTGCATATCTGAGATTGTTGACATTTCTTCCAGCAATCTTGATTCCAACTTGGGCTTCATCCAGCCCAGCATTTCACATGATGTCCTCTGCATATAAGTTAAATAAGCAAAGTGACAATATATAGCCCTGACGTACTCCTGTCCCAATTTGGAACCAGTCCATTGCTGTATGTCCGGTTCTAACTGTTGGTTCTTGACTTGCATACAGATTTCTCAGGAGGCAGGTAAGGTGGTCTGGTATTCCCATCTCTTTGAGAATTTTCCACAGTTTGTTGTGATCCACATAGTCAAAGGCTTTGGTGTAGTCAATAAAGCAGAAATAGATGCTTTTCTGGAATCCTCTTGCTTTTTCTACGATCCAATGGATGCTGGCAGTTTGATCTCTACTTTCCCCGGCCTTTTCTAAATCCAGGTTGAACATCTGGAATTTCTCAGTTCACGTGCTGCTGAAGCCTTACTTGGAGAATTTTTAGCATTACTTTCTTAGCATGTGAGATGAGTGCAATTGTGCAGTAGTTTGAACATTCGTTGGCATTGTCTTTCTTTGGGATCAAAATGAAAACTGACCTTTTCTAGTCTTGTGGCTACTGCTGAGTTTTTCAAATTTGCTGGCATATTGAGTGCAGCACTTTCACAGCATCATCTTTTAGTATTTGAAATAGCTCAGCTGGAATTCTATCAACTCCACTAGCTTTGTTCATAGTGATGCTTCCTAAGGCCCACTTAACTTTGCACTCCAAGATATCTGGCTCTAGGTTAGTGATCACACCATCGTGGTTATTTTTAGCCAATGATACAATAGTAAAGGTGACACAAGCAAAGACTTGCAAAGTACTTGGGCCTTGGGACTTGCTCTCTCTTGCTCTTGGGAACACTGCAAGGCCAATACTCACCCAGATGACATAAAGCCAACAAACAGATAGGTGAGAGAGTTGGTCTAGCCAACTCGGTCATAGTTAAGTCACCAGTGGGCAGTAGAAATCAGCTGACCAGAACAAATGGCCACCCAATGCACAAAATTATGAGAAATAAGAAAAGCTATTAAGATATTGAATTTTGGTGACATCTTATATAGCAAAAGCTAATTGGTAAAAGCAGCACAGGCTGGAATCAAGATTGCCGGGAGAAATATCAATAACCTCAGATATGCAGATGACACCACCCTTATGGCAGAAAGTGAAGAAGAACTAAAAGGCCTCTTGATGAAAGTGAAAGAGGAGAATGAAAAAGTTGGGTTAAAACTCAACATTCAGAAAACGAAGATCATGGCATCTGGTCCCATCACTTCATGGGAAATAGATGAGGAAACAGTGGAAACAGTGTCAGACTTTGTTTTCTGGGGCTCCAAAATCACTGCAGATGGTGATTGCAGCCATGAAATTAAAAGACACTTACTCCTTGGAAAGAAAGTTATGACCAACCTAGATAGCATATTAAAAAGCAGAGACATTATTTTGCCAACAACGGTCCATCTAGTCAAGACTATGGTTTTTCCAGTGATCATGTATGGATGTGAGAGTCAGACTGTGAAGAAAGCTGAGCACTGAAGAACTGATGCTTTTGAACTGTGGTGTTGGAGAAGATTCTTGAGAGTCCCTTGGACTGCAAGGAGATCCAACCAGTCCATTCTAAAGGAGATCAGTCCTGGGTGTTCACTGGAAGGACTGATGCTAAAGCTGAAACTCCAGTACTTTGGCCACATCATGTGAAGAGTTGACTCATTGGAAAAGACTCTGATGCTGGGAGGGATTGGGGGCAGGAGGAGAAGGGAACGACAGAGGATGAGATGGCTGGATGGCATCACCGACTCGATGGACATGAGTTTGAGGAAACTCCGGGAGTTGGTGATGGACAGGGAGGCCTGGTGTGCTGCAATTCATGGGGTCACAAAGAGTCAGACACGACTGTGCGACTGAACTGAGCTGAACTGAACTGAATTGGTAAACCTTCATCCTATGTGATCTCTTCCATGTAAATCTCTCTTCAAGTTCCACCCTTTGGGGAAGGAAACCACCACCCAGAAATTGTGTAAGTTAAACTCAGAATTCACAGTGCAAGAAACTTCTCTCTCTTTTATACTCCTAGGGTGACAGTTGTAGGTGGAAAGTGGAGAGATATGACTTGGCAACTTTCAGAAGAGATCATCCTCCACTCTGTCTTAAATAACACTCATGATAAAATAGATGGGAGACTAAGGACTCCAGGATGGAAAATGGGAGCAGAAGGCAACGTAATAAAAATAAAGACTCTCTGATGGTATGGGGAATTCCAAAGTAAAAGGCATGCATATCAGGGTCTGACTTTCCCAAGTCAAATGTTTCCAATATATTCTAGCATCCACCAAAATCCCTCCCTACCTATGAAGGAGGCATCAGGCCCTATAAAACATGGTCCAAGTAGTTTCCTTGCACTGAGAGAGTTGACATTGGTGTTGAATGAGCCCACCACTGAACTTTCCACTTAACCTTATCTAACTTCCTCACCCCTGAGCATTTTGTTTTGACATCTGCCTCCCTGAGTGTATACATTTGCTAGCATAAAATGGAGAGATTTCACCTAGGATTGCCAAAGATCCAACACAAATGCTGCTCCACCCCATTTCCACTAATGACTGCTGTATGACCACCTCCGTTCCTGCTAAACCCAGTCTCAGAGGCCCTCCTCTCATGCTGCTCTAAGAATCCACTTACCAGTCAATTAGAATCTAAATATTAGCTGACCTCTTCTTGTCAGCCCTGCCTTGACTCCATCCTGAGCCATGTTGAATGCTGTTTTGTCCAGTCATCTTGAACATTGCATCTATCAATCTTGTTCTCATACACTTTCCCATACCTCATACATCATCCATCACTAGAGGGACTTTTAACCTCCTTTCTTGGTTCCTTCTTTGCCCCAACTTTCATTTTCTTTATTCTCTGTCATCTAATTATAATTTAGATCATCTTATGTAATTCCATATATTGTTAAAAATTATTATATCTCTGTATTGGAACAAAGTGATATGTAGTATTTGTGTAATTGCATAAAGTATTCAAACAATTTTTTTTAACTTGGAAGTAAGGATTTCATTTGCCTATTGTGAAATTTATCCTATGGTTTTTTCATACATTTGTTACAACATCTTTCTGGATTCTGAGTTTTTATAGATAACATGACCTAACTCTCCCACACCCAATGTCATGTCATCTGAAAATGTGGTATATTATGCTTTTCGTGTCTTAATTCAAATCTATGATAAAAATTGTCAAAGGAGAGAGAAAACTTTGGCAGACTACTGAAGATCTTCATCCAAACAATCTCAAATCATTCATCAGCTATAAATCTATCAACATTATAGGCTCCAGCCCACATTTCTATACTGGTATCACAAGAATCTATCAAACGCCTAAAGAAAAATGAAGAAGGCAAACATCCCATTTGGGGGGCTGGGGGGGGGAATAAAATGAGAAAAAGAGCAGAGAAACATAAGATTTATAAAAGTGGAGAATATTTTTTGCATTAAGAATATTTTCTTGCATTGATATGAGTCTATGTAAAAAAACAAACAATTCCAATTTCTTTGAACAGGTCAGCATTTGGAAGTATGTTAGAGTTGTATCATTTATTTTCAGAAATGTTAGGTGCATGAATCAAGGTAAACTGGAAGTGGTCAAATAGGAGATGGTAAGAGTGAACATCAACATTTTAGTAATCAGTGAACTAAAATGGACAGGAATGGGCAAATTTAATTCAGATGACCATTATATCTACTACTGTGGGCAAGAATCCCTTAGAAGAAATGGAGTAGCCCTCATAGTCAACAAGAGGCCAAAATGCAGTACTTAGATGCAGTCTCAGAAACAGCAGAACAATCTTGGTTAGTTTCCAAGGCAAACCATTCAATATCACAGTAATTCAAGTCTATGCCCCAACCACTAATGCCAAAGAAGTTGAAGTTGAATGATTCTATGAAGACGTATAAGACCATCTAGAACTAACCCCCCAAAAAAGATGTCTTTTTCATCATAGGGGACTGGAATGCAAAAGTAGGAAGTCAAGAGATACCTGGACTAACAGGCAAGTTTGGCCTTGGAAAACAAAATGAAGCAGGACAAAGATTAACAGAGTTCTGCCAAGAGAATGCACTGGTCATAGCAAACACCCTCTTCCAACAATACAAGAGACGACTCTATACATGGACATTACCAGATGGTCGATACTGAAATCAGACTGATTATATTCTTTACAGCCAAAGATGGAGAAGCTCTATATAGTCAGCAAAAACAAGACCAGGAGTTGACTGTGGCTCAGATCAAGAACTCCTTATTGCAAAATTCAGACTTAAACTAAAGAAAGTAGGGAAATTCACTAGGCCATTCAGGTACAACCTAAATAAAATCCTTTACAATAAGAAATAGAGGAAAACAATAGAATGGGAAAGACTAGAGATCTCTTCAAGAAAGTTAGAGATACTGAGGGGACATTTCATGCAAAGATGGGCACAATAAAGGGCAGAAGGGGTATGGACTTAACAGAAGCAGAAGAGAATAAGAGGTGGCAAGAATACACAAAAAAGGTCTTAAAGACCCAGATAGCCATGATAATGTGATCACTCACCTAGAGCCAGACATCTTGGGAGTGTGAAGTCAAGTGGGCCTTAGGAAGCATTACTATGAAAAAAGCTAGCGGAGGTGATTGAATTCCAGCTGAGGTATTTCAAATCCTAAAAGATAATGTTGTTAAGGTGCTGCATTCAGTATGCCAGCAAACTTGGAAAACTCAGCAGTGGCCACAGGACCAAAAACATCAGCTTTCATTCCAATCCCAAAGAAGGGCAAAGCCAAAGAATGTTCAAATTACCATACAATTGCACTATTCCACAAGCTAGCAAGGTAATGCTCAAAATCCTTCAAGCAGGTTTCAACAGTACATGAACCAAGAATTTCCAGATGTACAAGCTGGATTTAGAAAAGGCAGAGGAACCAGAGACCAAATTGCCACCATCCACTGGATCATAGAAAAAGCAAGGAAATTCCAGAAAACATCTATTTCTGCTTCATTGACTGCACTAAAGCATTTGACTGTGTGGATTACAACAAACTGTAGAAAATTCTTCAAGAGATGGGACCGCCATATCACCTTACCTGCCTCCTGAGAAACGTGTATACAGGTCAGGAAGCAACAGTTAGAACCAAACACAGAACAACAGATTGGTTCAAATAGGGAAAGGAACGCATCAAGGTTGTATACTGTCACCCTGCTTATTTAACTTATATGCAAAGCACATCATGCAAAATTCCAGGCTTGATGTAGCTCAAGCTGGAATCAAGACTGCTGGGAGAAATATCAATAACTTCAGATATGCAGATGACACCACACTAATGTCAGAAAGCAAAGAGGAACTAAAGGAACCTCTCGATGAAGGTGAAAGAGGGGAGTGAAAAAGCTGGCTTAAACCTCAACATTCAAAAATGAAGATCATGTCATCTGGTCCCATCACTTCATGGCAAATAGAATGGTAAAAAATGGAAACAGTGACAGACTTTATCTTCCTGGGCTCCAAAATCACTGCCGATGTTGACTGCAGCCATGAAATTAAAAGACACTTGCTCCTTGGAAGGAAAGCTATGACAAACCTGGACAGCATATTAAAAAGCAGAGACATCACTTTGCCAACAAATCTCCATATAGTCAAAGTTATGGTTTTCCAGTAGTCATGTACGGATGTGACAGTTGCACCATAAAGAAGGCTGCGCTCCAAAGAATGATGCTTTCAATCTGTGGTGCTGGAGAAGACTCTTGAGAGTCCCTTGGTCAGCAAGGAGATCAAACCAGTCCATCCTAAAGGAAATCAGTCCTAAACACTCATTGGAAGGACTGATGCTGAAGCTGAAGCTCCAGTACTTTGGCCACCTGATGGGAAGAGTTGACTCACTGGAAAAGACCCTGATTCTGGGAAAGATTGAAGGCAGGAGGAGAAGGGGATGACAGAGGATGAGATGGTTGGATGGCATCACTGACTCAATGGTCAAGAGTTTGAGCCAGCTCTGTAAGACAGTGAAGGACAGGGAAGCCCAGCATGTGCAGTCCATGGGGTCGCAAAGAGTCAGACAGGACCAAGCAACAACAACATCTGTATTTACATAGAACTTGATTCATCAGCTTTGTTTAGTTCCCAGTAGTCATTAGTGTGGTTCATCAGATATTTCTCCTTCTCTTCCTTCTGGATGCATGGTATTGTTTCACTCTCCTGCCCTCTCAAGATTTGGTGTGACCATGTGACTTGCTTCATCCAAAGAAATTTGAGTGTAAGTGTTAGGTCACTTAGGGTTGAAGCCTTTGAAAGCTGATTTATCTCTTAACACAGTGCTTGAGAAGCACACGTTGAGATGCACCTCCATCACCTCACTAACACTATGTGCAAAGCTCCTCTGATGAACTATACTGACCTTGCATATGAATAAGAAGGCTTTTTGTTTGTTACTACAATACAGCCTATCCCAACCAAAGCAATATATACAGCTTGCTTCTGTGTATGAGAGTGTGTGTCTGTATGAGGGTAGGGGAAATGAAGATTGATTCAGATGTTATTATAACAAGAAATAAAATAGACAAAATTTCCTGATCTTATAGTGCCTACATTGTATTACAGGAAGCAAGTAATCCTCTGACTTTTCATTTCATGTGATCCAGAAATTTCATTATCAGTTGTGTTTACAGTGGGAAGTGTTTACAGTTGGACAACTTCTCTTCCCCTCAGTCATACATGGATGAGTAAAAGGAACTGTCTTACCTTCTTTCTTTTTCATTTTTTGTTTCATATTCTTTTCCATTATGGTTTAACACAGGATACTGAATATAGTTCCTTGTGCTATACAACAGGCCCTCATTGTTTATCCATCCCATACATAATTGTTTGCATCTACTAATCCCAAACTGCAAAGCCATCCCTCCCCAACGCAACCACAAGTCTGTTCTCTGTATCTCTGAGCCTGTTTCTGTATCTTAGATGAGTGCATTTGTGTCAGTCATATTTTACAGTCCACATAAAAGTGGTATCATATGGCATTTGTCTTTCTTCATCTGGCTTACTTCATTTAGTATGTTGTATCCATATTGTATCCATTTAGTATCCATCTTGCTGCAAATAGTATTATATTCATTCTTTTTTATATATACACCACATCTTTACCTATTTATCTGTTGACAGACATTTAGGTTTTCATGTCCTGGCTATTGTAAATACTACTATGAATATTGGGGTGCATGTATCTTTTTGAGTTATAGTTTTGTTCAGATATATGTCTACGAGTGGGATTGATGGATCACATGGCAATTCTATGTTTAGTTTTTTGAGACACCTCCACACTGTTCTCCACAATGGGTGCACCAATTTACATTTCCAGAAACAGTGTAGGAGTTATCCTCTTTCTTGAGTCTCTCTGTTTGAAAACACGCCTGTAGCATAAGGGGTCTTTCCATTCTTCCTTTAGCAACATCCAGGGCTGTTGTCATTTGCTCCACCCTCTCTAACCAGCTCCCAGGTGATGCTGATATGCTGGTGTGCGAACCACACGAGTAGAAAGGGTATGAACTTGCCAGGGCTTCAGATGGAAAGTCTGATGCCCTTTGCATCCCAAGCCTATCAGAATAGCTGAAGTGGAAATGGGTGGGAAGGAGGGCAAAATCCAATGGTCAGTTGTGAGTCCTCAGCTCAGATTTCCTTTTTGGTGTTTGCCAGTATTTATTTCCTTTCATGTGAATTGTACTCATCCTGATGGCTCATCTGGATCAGTATTTATAAAAAGCTCACCAGTGATTCTACATACACCCCATAGTGGAGGAGCACTCAGCATAGGTGCTTTTCCACAAATGACAAAATTCTTTCTCCAGAAGGTAATGAGCTAAAGCCTCCCCCAAGTGAGTCAGCACTCCCCCATTATATAAAATAGAATCTCATTGCTTTTTTGATTGGCGTGGGGGTGGGGCTATTACTCAGGAATGACATTAACCTTTAATAGTATTTATCCCTGTTTTTCCATGGGTGGATTCAATTAAATTCTTAAGAGTATCTTATTCTACCACTGGAGGAAGGGTTACTAATATCTCCTTCTATACAATGTACCAATTTTGGATGAAATCTGAATATTTATTTATCTGTAAACTCATGCATTTTGCTGAACAGAATGTGGTCTTTGCTTACATTAAACTCTCAGATTCTGATTGTTATTAACAGGTTTTCTTTATCCCTTTCTTGTCTTTGTCACGTAATCTTCTGTTTGTTTCCAGCAGGTTTGGTCTGTGAATTTACTTTCCTGACATTTAAACCCTGGGTTTTCAGGGCTTCAATCTTCCCTTTATTTACATCTCTAAGCCTTTAACTAGGTCAGAAAAAGTGACTTCCCATTCAACAAATAGTACTGCTCAGTGCTTGAGATGAGAAAAAGATGATAAAGACATTTATTGAAAAATAACAAAATGTGAGAGTTTATCCTCAGAAATGAAGAGTTGCAATCTCTTCAGCAGTGTTATGCAAACCACAGGTTGCCACATAGGGTCATGAAATTAACTCGTCATCTGTGATCAACAATTACAAGGGACACAGAACAGAAAACATTAGCATTTGTCAGGTATAAGGTAAGATATTGTTTTATGAAATTGTGTTTCATATATCTCATATCTGCCTGTGAATATATGTGTGTTTGCATGTTTTGACTGTGGGCTGGGGTGTAAAACATACAAAAATCATCCAATTAAAGGGTTTCAGGTGATGTGGGACATTCTATAGAGGGTTAGAATGGCACTTCACTCTTTTATCTTCCTACTGACTCGCTTCTTTCCTTCTGTCTTTCTGTCTCCCAAGCCCTTTACCCTCTTCCCATAAAGCTGGTATTACTCCAGATAGCAGAGCAAAACACATTAAAGCGGAATCTACATGAGTCTTTGGATTTCTATCAATCCAGGACTATATTGGTTCAAAGATCTTTTGTTTGTCTAGCTAGAGAGTATATTAAAGCTAACTAAAGACAAGTGAAACTAACTCACAGACTGCCAATGGAGAAACTTTGTATGGAAATTTCTACTTAAGGTTGTAGAAACAAATGTTTTGAAGGCAAAATAGTATTATATACCACTTGAGATGTTTCTTTTCAAAATACAGGGTTTTTTCCCCCTCATCACCCAAAATTTCAACACAAATTAATATAGCAGAGCAATACAGAGGATTTAACATTTATTTTCAATCGCTACTTTCCTGGATCATTTTGTTCTTACCCCTGGAGGGCTTGTCAAATGAAAGCAAAAAGTTTGAAGGAACAAAGCCAAAGTCAAAAGTAAAATGATAAAGCATGGGAGTGAATAGAGGAAGAGAAAAATGCATGCAAGAGCAACCCCCAAAGGGATAGGAGAACAGAAGCTGTGGGAGAAAGAGACCCCACAGTGAGGAACAAAACACGTTCAGACCAGCTTCAAAGAATCCTTCAAGCTAAGCACAGTAAGAAAAGGTTAAAATAACACAGCTCCTCTCAGTAAAACTCAAATACAAAAAACACTGCACAAGACCAGGGTTTTATATTTGCCTGCACCTGTTCTGTACAGAAGGACCTGGTAGGAACTGGGAATAGAATTCTTTGCAACAATTTCACTTTGATGGGTGAATTAATGATGAATATAGCCATGACTATGACAACCATATAAGCAATTATAATGTATTAAGGCAATATGAAGAGTGATATTTACTAGGTCAGAGCTATGTAAATTCTAGGTAATAAAATAGGAACTTTCTCTAGATATTCATCCAAGATAGACACCCATCCAACCCAAGGTCAAAAGAAAATTTGACAAAGCTCACTAAATGCACTGAGCTTCAAATGATACACCAGAACTCATTTACTGAAGTGCACTTGCAACAGATTTTTAGGAATCCCTAGGTTAGACTCACGACTAGATTTTCTGGTAAAAAGATCATAATCAAAATTCAAATATACAATTCTAACATTTTTATGAAGTGACTTAAAAATTGTTGTAAGTAATCCAAACATGGACTTTCACAAACTAAATTGCAGGTAGAAATCTCAGTTCACAATAGTACTTAAACTTTGAGGTAACATATTTGGCAAACCATTAATTGGGGCCTTCCCAAGTGGCTCAGCAGTAAAGAATCCATCTGCTAATGCAGCAGACATGGGTTTGATCCCCGGACCAGGAAGATCCCCTGGAGAAGGAAATGGCAACACACTCTGGTATTCTTGCCTGGAGAATCCCATGGACAGAAGGGCCTGACAGACTACAGTCCGTAGGGCTGTAGAGTAGGACACAACTGAGTAACTGAGCATGCCTGTAAACCATTAATTATTAGATCTTAATCTCTGCCCTATGCTACTAGGATATTGAGTTCAGTTTATTTCAGCAAATATTTACTAAGTATATAGTACAGCCATCTTTTATGGGGAGAGAATAGCCCTATATCATTTAAAATATCATCATTTGATATACTTTTACAGAAAATCTGAAAAACTAATTTGTCTTCCCTTGTTTCTTAGTCAGTCTGCCTAGTAGTTTACCAATTCAATTTTACTGTCTTTGTTGCTGTTGTTTTCCCCCAAAGAACCAGCTGTGTGTTTCATGATTTTTTTTTTTCTGTTGTTTGCCCGCTAAGTCGCTTCAGTCGTGTCCGACTCTGTGCGACCCTACAGACCACAGCCTACCAGACTCCTCTGTCCATGGGATTCTCCAGGCAAGAATATTGGAGTGAGTTGCTGCGCCCTCCTCCAGGAGAATCTTTCCAACCCAGGGATAGAACTCATGTCTCTTACAGCTCCTGCACTGGCGGTCAGGTTCTAAAACACCAGCACTACCTGAGAAGTCCTTTCTGTGGTTTATGTGCTTTCAATTTTATCAATTTCTGCTCTTGCATTTATTATTTCCTTCCTCGGCTTGCTTTTGGTTTATTTGTTCTTTAATTTCCTAAAATAGAAGTTTAGAGTACCAATTTGAGAGTTTTGTCCTTTTCTAAGATGAGCCTGCAATGTTATAAATTTTCCTCTAAGTACAATTTAGCTCTATCCCAGAAGTTTTTATATGTTGGATTTTTATTTTATTTCAAATTTTCTGTTGAGATTTCCTCTTTAATACATTTGTCATTCAGAAATGTGTTAAAGTTCCAAATATATAAGAATTTTTCAGATACCTTTCTGCTGTTGATTTCTAGTTTAATTCTGGAATGATTCAAGAACATACTTTCATGATTTCTATTCTTTTTAAATTTGGTAAGGGGGGTTATTTTGTGACCTCAGATGTGGTCTACATTGGTGAATCTTTTATGTGCACTTGAAAAGAATTGTGGTCTAGTGTTATTGGGTGGAATACTCTATAAATGTCAATTAGGTCAAGGTGGGTGATTATTCAGATTTTACATTCTTACTGCCTTTCTGTCTATTTGCTCTATTATATACTCAAGAGTATTGAAATCTCCAGTTATTATTGTAAATTTGTCCACTTCTCCCTTCAGTTCTATCAGTTTTTGCTTCATTTATTTTAAAGCTCTGTGGCTAAATATATACACATTTATAACTATTATGTCTTCCTGGATGGTCACCCTTTTAATCTTTTTGCAATATCCCTGACTATCTGTGATAATATTCCTTGTCTGAAATCTACTGTTCAATATAGCTACTTGTGACTCAGCTGGTAAAGAATCCATCCACAATGCGGGAGACCTGGGTTCGATCCCTGAGTTGGGAAGATCCGCTGGAGAAGGGAAAGGCTGTCCACTCCAGTATTTTCACCTGGAGAATTCCATGGACAGTACAGTCCAAGGGGT
Organism: Capricornis sumatraensis; assembly: GCF_032405125.1. NCBI lineage: Eukaryota > Metazoa > Chordata > Mammalia > Artiodactyla > Bovidae > Capricornis > Capricornis sumatraensis. Next base: position 108,086,377 of record NC_091071.1, on the reverse strand, counting down.
CACAAAGAGTCAGAAATGACTGAATGACTTTCACTCTCTTTCTTTTCACTTTCACTCCAACTTTTTTTTGGTTCATATTTACATGGCATATATTTTTCAATTCTATTATTTTTAATTTATTGATGTCTTTATAGTTAAAGTGAGTTTCTGGTAGATAGTATAGTTAGGTCTTGCCTTCTTATTCAATCTGACAATCTTTGTCTTTTAAATAGCTTATTTAATCTGATCACATTTAATGTGATTATTGACATGGTTGGATTAAAATCTACCATCTTGCTGCTTTCTATTTGTCTCATCTGTTCTTTGTGTTGGGAAGTAATTCTCCATTATGTTTCTACACATTTTGTAAAAGCTATTGTCTCAAACTATCTTTTCAAAAATGTTTGTATAGTTAAAAAAAAAAAAAAAAAGCCTGAAAGACAGAGACAGAGTCTACCTCCAAGACAGAGGGCAGATTCATTTTCTTCTCAGGAAATTTCACCTTTGTTTTTTAAGTCTTTTTGTTTGTTTGTTTGTTTCTTTTTAAAATGTATTTCACATAAGTGAGATCATATAGTAGTTGTCTTTCTCTGTTTTATTTCACTTGACATAATGCCCTCAAGTTCCATCCAGGTTGTCAGAAATGGCAGGATTTCCTTTATATGGTTGAATAGTATTCTGTGTTGTGTGTATGTGTGTGTGTTTGTTTATTCATTCATCTGTTGATGGACACTTAGGTTAAATCATGTCTTGGCTACTGTAAATTCTGTAAGGAACATGGAGGTGCACCTATCTCTTCAACATAGTGATTTCATTTCCTTGGATGTATATACCCAAAAGTAGAATTACTGGATCATATGGTAGTTCTGCTTTTAATTTTTTGAGGAATAAATAATTTTAAATAACAGAGAAATCCTGCTTCTCTTTGACCCCTTCACTCTGTCCTTCCCAAGGAAAGAAGGATTTATTTCATTGGTGCCCTTGGTAAAATGGGTCATTATCCACGCTTGTCTGAAGCTCTCTTTGGTTCTCTCCCTTGAAACCTGTGAACCCAAAGACCATCTTTCTTCCCTACCCTCCCTGCTTTTTCCTCTTCTAAATAGCAAAGTAACTTAGCAGGTTAGAATCCCACACATTGGAGAGGTCGGGGGAAAGAGCCTTTTGTTGTTCAGTTTTAGATCACAGCCACAATCTTCAATTGTGGTTTACCAACAACAACAATAACAAATGGGTATTTGACACCTTATCCTATGTCTGTCTTTTCCTCATATGGTTCACAATTATCATTCCTCAAAACCCCCTGAGTATTGAGAGGGAAAGAATTTGATAATATGAAGTTAAATAAACTGGGAAGTAGAAAGAGGGAGTCATGGAAGACTTAGGTTGAAAGCAAAGGAAAAGAAAACTACTTCCTCTGAGAAGTCAGACAGAGGATGCCTTACAGACTGAAGTGAGGCATCCTCTGCCAAGTGTTAAGGCAGGAGGAGGAAATGCCACATTTGCTACTGGTACTGGGGAAGAAACTGATGGTGGAGCCATCCTGTGAAGGACTCTCTCCCACTAGGGTATCCCTGGCTCCTTATTTTTCCAGGAGTTTGCAAAGCACAAAGAACTTTTTGAAACCTTTTTGAAATGTCTTTGTTGTTGTTGTTTAGTCACTCAATCATGTCTGACTCTTTGAGACCCCTGGACAGCAGCATGCCAGGCTTCCCTCTCCTTCACTATCTCCTGGAGTTTGTTCAAACTCATGTCCATTGAGTTGACGATGCCATCCAACCTCTGATCATCCTCTGTCACCCGTTCTCCTCCTGCACTCAATCTTTCTCAGCATCATGTCTTAGCACTTCCAAAAGTTAAGCCATATAGGAGGCTTTGTGAACCAATGATCTTTTGAGGAAAAACTTAAAAGGCCCTCTTGGTCAGATTTTGCGTTTCCCTGGTGGCTCAGATGGTGAAGAATCTGCCTGAAATGCAGGAGACCTGGGTTTGATCCCTGGGTCAGGAACCCTGGAGAAGGAAGTGGCAACCCCTCCAGTATTCTTGCCTTGGAAATCCCACGGGCAGAGTACGCTGGCGGGCTATGGTTCATGGGGTCGCAAAGAGTCAGACACGACTAAGCAACTAAGCATACATATCTTGATCAGATTTTATTGATCAGAATTGTATTTGTCATGGTAAAATACTCCCTTCTATAGTTCAAATACCTGCACGATTTTCTAAAATATGTCAGCCAAGAAGATAATTTGTTAAATCCTATTTTATATGTCAAGCAATTTATCAGACCAAAGCAATAACCTCCAATTACCTTGCAGGTCAGAAAAGAAAAAGCTACCCAAGAGATGTATTTTCCTGAGCAAAAAATACTTTAGCAAGATATTTTTATTTTGGTCTGCAATGCTAGTAGGTAAAATTTTATTATCATTATTATTTAGCATATATCATTGGAGGCTTCCCAGGTGTCTTGGATAAAGAATCCACCTGCAATGCAGCAGATGCAGGTTTGATACCTGGGTTGGAAAGATCCCCTGTAGGAGAGCATGCCAATCTGCTCCAGTATTCTTGCCTGGAAAAATCCATGGGCAGAGGATTCTGGTGGGCTACAGTCCAGGGGAGTTGCAAAGAGTTGGACATGACTGAGTGACTGAGCGTGCACACACATCCAATTACTTTACAGCAAAAGAACTAATGGGGAAAGAACAGTCTCTTCAATAAACGGTGTTGGGAAAATTGTACAGGCACATACAAAAGAGTGGAACTGGACCTCTATCCTATGGACAGAGGAGCCTGGTGGCTACAGTCCATAGGATAACAGAGTCAGACACAACTGAAGCTACTGAGCACACACACACATATACACCACTGGGCTCAGAGACAAGCTTTCATTCAAAAGCTATAATTCATACTGTTTGCCTTTGTGATACAGGTGCTATCTCTGTCACATAAAAAGTTTGTTTTTTAAACACTGATGTAAGTAATGTGCTATTTATAATGGATGTCAGCTTAAAGCAGAGTTGTAAACACTTTGTGGCATGGTAGATACTATGTTAATATTCTAGACTGTTTAAATCTGTGATATAAAAAGATCGGTAGCAGAAAGATATGAACAGCTCAAGGAAGAAGGAGTCCGAGTAAAAATATTAATTTACCATTTTCTAGAAATTTTCAAAATCTTTTTTGTCAAGTACATTGGTACTGAAGTAATTTAATTCTCACACATTTGACCTCTCAGAACAATGTTTTAATTTATATAATACAATCATAAAGCCAATGATATCAATGCAACTTGTCAGAGAAAATTTCCAATTCTTGAGAAGGATTTTATGAAAGATCAATTTAAACTCTAATATATAAAAAGTTCATAATTAACCACGAAAACAATGTGAACAGCAACGCACATTTGCATTTAGGTCAGTTACACTACTGGGGAGACCCATGGGTGCTCTGAGGTGCCTGCCTCAGAGATGCACCCATTCTTGCCACATATCTAAGACAAGTGTCAGATATTTCAGTCTCTATCTGACTAGCTTCTTTGTTTGTCTCTAAGTGATTCAGGAAAATGAAACACTGAAAAATCACTGAATCTGGGGCAAATTTACTTTGACTTAATGAATCTCTGTTTCTATACCACAAAATGATGCTAGCAGCACCTGCCTTTTAGGGACTGCCTAGCTCATACCTTACCACTTCTTGGCGATTTATTACATGCAGTTATGTGCTAAGTCCTTTTGGTACATTCCCTCATACAGTCTTCACAATGACTACATAAAGTTGGAATTATTATCATTCTCATTTTAAGATGAGGACACTGACACTTAGAAGGTAAACAAGATAACATAGACCTTTATGAAACTTACATTTTAACACAGAGCAGAGAAAGCATTTAGAACCTACGGCCCAGGTCTTGATTCCTTTTCAGAAGAGCAAACCAAATAGAGATGACAGAGGCTGAACCAAAAGTCACGATCTAACATGAGCCAATTTTTCTTATTTTCTAGTGGTTCTCAGGATCCAGAGTCCTCAAAGCCCTAATCCGCCACCCCAAGACCTCTTTATTGTATTCAATGCACTTCAAATGGCAAGTTATGGCCCATTGGTGAGTCATGAAATTAATTTATGGTTCATGGCCAACATTTTTTAATCTTTTTATGAGCATCTTATCTCTTTATTTTTGGCTCCACTGAGGCTTTGTTGCTGTGCACAGGTTTTCTCCAGTTGCGGTAAGTGGAGGCTACTCTCTAGTTGCCGTGCACGGGCTTCTCGCTGCGGTTCCTCTTGTAGTGGAGCATGGGCTCTAGGTGCACACAGGCTTCAGCAATTGCAGCACTGGGCTCTACTAGTTGTGGCTCGAGGGCTCTAGAGCACAGGCTCAGTAGTTGTGGTACATGGGCTTAGTTGCTCTGTGGCATGTGGGATCCTTTCAGATCAGGGATCAAACCTGGGTCTCCTGCATTGGCAGGCAGATTCTTAACCACTGGACCACAAGGCAAGTCCCCAGCACTTTTCTCAGGGAAGGGAAGAGGAGGGAATAGGAAGAATCAGAGTGTAGACCACATAAATGCCATATTATACTGTTTAACGAAATGATTGTTGTGTATGTGTGTGCCCATGCTAGGCTGCAATGTCAAGTGGATTTTCTTACTGTGGATCATGATCCAAAATATTTTAAATTCTGGTTCCATCATATTTGGCTTATCACAAGCTTGTTTTCATGGTTTGGGGGCTGCTGCTGCTGCTGCTGCTGCTAAGTCGCTTCAGTCGTGGCCGACTCTGTGCGACCTCATAGACGGCAGCCCACCAGGCTCCCCCGTCCCTGGGATTCTCCAGGCAAGAACACTGAAGTGGGTTGCCATTTCCTTCTCCAATGTGTGAAAGTGAAAAGTGAAAGTGAAAGTGAAGTCACTCAGTCGTGTCTGACTCTTAACGACCCCATGGACTGCCCACCAGGCTCCTCTGTCCATGGGATTTTCCAGGCGAGAGTACTGGAGTGGGGTGCCACTGCCTTCTCCGACTAACCTTCCTTAAAGTTCTCCTTCCTCATCTTTGTTTCTAGGCTGCCTCTGGAAGAGAAAGGTGGAAGGAACCCAATGTGCATAAGATAGTAAATGAGAAGGGAGTATGGCAGAAAGTGGAGATGGAAATGGAAAAGGTGAATGGGGCCAGTCAAGTAGTCCTGGAATGACATGTATGGATTTTGTTCTTAAGCATAAAGGTAAGCCTTGAAGGGTTTTTTATTTAGGGAAGTGATATGCTTACTTTCATATCATAAAAAGATCCCTGTAATTGCTGGGTAGAGAGTGAATGATAGGAGGCCAGAGTGGAAAGCAATAAGAGGCCAGTGGCATATTCTAAGATAGCAGTTGTTTTGAAATGGAGAAGAGGGCATCAAGGCTTAGGTACCAGTCAGGATTTACCCAGAGAACTAGAACCCTTTAGGAAATACACCCAGGTTAAATGCTCAGTCTCACAAGACTGCTTCCAACTCAGATGCCAGCCATCAGTGAGGTGCTCAGTAGCTACCAACACTTTTGCCAAGTGGACTACGAATTTGAGAGTTCCCCATGATCCTCTCTCTAAGGTTTAATAATTCCCCAGACCAACTCACAGAATGTAGTAAGGTGCTATATTTACTATCACAGCTCATTATAAAGGATACAAATAAACAGCCAGATGAATAGGCACAGAGGGCAAGGTTCAGAAAGGTTCCAAGGGCAACAGCCTCAGTGCCCAGGAAGCACTCTCCCACCTACAGCATGTGGATATGTTCACATACTTTGAAACTTCCTGAAACCCATTGGCTAGGGGTTTTTATAGAGGTTTTGTTGGGTAAACATGACTGATTAAATCATTGGCCATTAGCTGCTGAATTCACTCTCCAATCCCTTTCCTCTTCCTGGAGGTCCAAGGGTGTAACTAGAAATTTCAGCCTTCTAATTATGGCTACTTAGCCCCCAACTTTCACCCTCTTACATCCCAACCCCCCTGACTTCACACCACAAATAATCTCATTAGCATAAAAGAGACATTTTTATCACTTAGGAAATTCCAAGGGTTTTAGGAACTCTGTGCCAGGAACTGGAGAAGGCAATGGCACCCCACTCCAGTACTCTTGCCTGGAAAATCCCATGGACAGAGGAGCCTAGAAGGCTGCAGTCCATGGGGTTGCTGAGGGTCAGACACAACTGAGAGACATCCTTTCACTTTTCACTTTCATGCATTGGAGAAGGAAATGGCAACCCACTCCAGTGTTCTTGCCTGGAGAATCCCAGGGATGGGGCAGCCTGGTGGGCTGCCGTCTATGGAGTCGCACAGAGTCGGACATGACTGAAGTGACTTAGCAGTGTCAGGAACTGAGCAGAAAGAAAAAACAGATAATTTTATATTTATATATATATATATTTTTTTATATTTATATATATATATTTATATTTATACTACAGGGTATAAAGGTGTTATGACAAGGGAGAGAACTCCAGAGCATGGAGTACTGCCCTTAGTCCAAGGAGAAGGGGTAGAGAAAGAGTGCCACAGTACAGGCTCCTGGAGAGCTTGAGGACTATAGAATCCTTCCAGTCAGTACTAGAAAGGCAAAGGGTATGACCAAGAGGTGAATGCAAAAGGGCATTCTATCAAAGGTTGCCTAGAATGGAAAAGTTAGGATTCTAATCCCTTCTTGAATAATAATAGCCATGTGTTCTACAATACATCTGAACTGAGCAGAGGATTTCCCTGGTGGTCCAGTGGTTAAGAATCACCTGCCAGTGCAGGGGACACAGGTTTGATCCCTGGTCCAGGCAGATTCTACATGCCATGGGACAAGCGAGCCCAAAGGCCGTGACTACTGAACCTATACTCTAGAGCCCACAAGCTACAAGCTGCAGCTACTGAGCCTATGCGTCACAACTACTGAAGCCTGTGTACCCTAGAGCCCATTCTCTGCAATGAGAAGCTACCACAATGAGAATTCCCTGTGCCACAATTAGAAATTAGCCCCTACTCATTGCAACTAGAGATCTATGTGCAACAACAAAGAGTCAGTGCAGTCAAAAATAAATTAATTAAAAAAAAAGACAACTGAGCAGAGCAGAACTGAGGATTCCATGAACGTAAAATGCCTCAGGTTTTTAAGAAAATAAAATATTCAAAACTTGTATGCATTTCCTCAGAAGTAAGAAGCTTATTTTGGGTAGTATACTTTGAGGTGTAAATAAGGAATATAATATAAGCATTTATTTAAAAACTATACCAGAGGTCAGTGGATGTCATAAGTCAAAAATGTGAGGAGTATGTATTTGAAATGACAGAAAGATAGAATAGATTATCTGAAACTTCCCTCATAGTTCACTTGGTAAAGAATCTGCCTGCAATGAAGGAGACCCGGGTTCGATTCCTGGGTCAGGAAGATCCCCTGGAGAAGGAAATGGCAGTCCACTCCAGTATTCTTGCCTGGAAAATCCCATGGACAGAGGAGCCTGGCAGACTACAGTCCACGGTGTCACAAGAGTCAGACACGACTTAGCGACTAAACCACCACCACCAAAGAACTGCAGAGAGTTTGGCATTTTCTAATTGATGGTATTTTCCAGGGAGCTAGAACATTCTGTAACTACTTAGATAAGTGATATGGACAATTACCTTGAATTGAGTAACTAATTAGGTGCTTTCATTTCAACTGACACACAGCCATTAAGGCATTTCAGGAGAGTCAGGAAAAATTTTTTATTTTTGCCTGTCCTCCAGACTCTAAATAGTAACTGATAATATCCAAATGATGAAAACAAAAATGTTTTTAAAAGATGCCACAAAGGAACTCAATAATATACAGACTATGTATTAGCTATTACAGTTGGATGGCATCACTGACTCAATGGACATAAGTTTGAGCAAAGTCTAGGAGTTGGTGATGGACAGGGAAGTATGGCATGCTGCAATTCATGGGGTCACAAAGTCAGACACAACCGAGTAACTAAACTGAACTGAAGTGAAAAGAAAAATATTTCTTAGTTTTAGGGAAAAATTCGTTTCTTTGAGGACCAAGTGTTTCAGTTATTCTTTTGCTTTCTGCCCTCCTTGGACAATGCTGAGCTTCATAAGCATGGGCAGGGGGTTGTCTGATTTGAGACATTCCAAGAAATGTCCCATTCCCAAAATGTCTTTACTATCACTTAAAATTCACTTATCACCTTCTACTATCACATCTAGACCTATATTTTAAAAACCTCTAGGATAAGTAGGATACAGTCTTCAGGCCCCTCAGAGTAATTACTACTAAAGAAGTGATTGGATGCCTTCAAGAGAAAGATGAGGACCTCTTGGAATCTCTGATTATGGATTGAAAAACTAACCTGCTAAAACAAATGTAAGTCCTGATTCTTCCACACTGCTTTTTCCCTCTCAGGCTGAATCTGCCAAACATTCTTCATCCCTGAACTCTGTCTTCATGCCTGGTTTCAGTTCTACCTCCCTCTTCATCCCTTGCGCAAGTCTGATAAACTTGCTGCATTCCCTCAGGATCTCCTCCCAGATTTATCTTCTTCTTGCAACTCTATCAGTGGCTCAGTTTTGTTTTCTTTCATGTACTCATAGGAAAGAGGCAACACTGGCCATATGTGACCACATGAAGATTTTAGAGCCTACCCAAAGTAAATAAGGCTGGATAGAGAGAAAAAGATCTACAGGATTAGAAATGTGTATCCATTGCACCACACAGATGTGCAGATGCAGTCTCATTATGTTAATTTCTTATTATACAATATGGAATTTTGCCTTAACATAGAAATAATGTCAATAATGTCATAGGGTCTGCTTTTATGGGAAACGGAGTTGTCAAGAATCAGGTCACTACACTATCCAGTTCCAGGGGTATCATATTCATCACAATTTATGTGAGCAGTGCCCCCTGGAGTTGTACAATGCAAAGCCTGTATAACTATACATAGCAACCAAACTAAGGGAATGAGATATCCATTTTAGATATGAATTTTATTAAGTTTTGAATCAAAAGACACAAGTAAAGCTCCTCATATTCCATCTAAAACTAAAAGGGCTTTGTGTCAGCTGTAATGGAGTGCCCCTTTCTAAGCAACTAGCTGTTTAACTCCAGGGATTTAGCCTGGTTCTGTCACCTACCTTGTGAGATACGGAACACACTGCACATTCACTATATGCTGTTGATGCAAAGTGTATTAGAGCTTTTGATGATTATTTAATCCCAAGCTTACCATTCAGTTGATCTCAGAGAGATGACATGCCTTGCCTAACATCACAATATTTAATAACTATCTCAGAAATGTAAGAGGCCACACTGCCACACTGACATCACTCCTCAGTTCAGTTCAGTGGCTCAGTCGTGTCCGACTCTTTGCGACCCCATGAACCGCAGCACACCAGGCCTCCCTGTCCATCACCAACTCCTGGAGTCCACCCAAACCCATGTCCATTGAGTCGGTGATGCCATCCAACCATCTCATCCTCTGTCGTCTCCTTCTCCTCCTGCCCTCAATCTTTCCCAGCTTCAGGGTCTCTTCAAATAAGTCAGCTCTTCACATCAGGTGGCCAATAAGTATTAGAGTTTCAATAAAGTATTGAACTTCAATAAACTTCAAGAAAGTATTGGAGTTTCAGCTTCAACATCAGTCCTTCCAATGAACACCCAGGACTGATCTCCTTTAGGATGGACTGGTTGGATCTCCTTGCAGTCCAAGGGACTCTCAAGAGTCTTCTCCAACACCACAGTTCAAAAGTATCAATTCTTTTGCGCTCATTCCTACTAGACACTGAAGTCTTTGAGATCAGCTGACCACTACTTTAGTTTTGTTCCTCCACAAAAAAGTGCAATTGTTAGAGCTGTTCAGTAAATAAGAATAATATAAGACAATGTGCTAAAGTACTTGCAAAGAATTAAGACATAATCATGTACAGGGTAAGATTACTATCTCGGGCATTATTGTGATGATTGGGCTCTGGTTAAAGTCCACCTCTTACTAGATGTGTAACCATGAGCAAGTTAGTTAAAAGAGGATAATAATAGAAGCTTAGATAGAAGCACTTAGAGTCTTGTGCACCATATACATATAATCAGTGTTAGTTATCATCAGTTTCCAAACATTAAGATGGTCTACATAAAAGTCTAAGAGCTATTTACAGAAGAAAGAGTGTGATTAGTACTGTATGGTCTTGCTTTATAGGTAAGTAATTTTATTTATTGTAATGGATTAAAATCTCACTTCAACAACTATTTCTTTAAGAACATACCACTGAGCAATGACTCAGCAAACTCATCATTTAATAGGGGATACAAAGAATCTATATACTGTAATTGCATCAAGAGACATGAACATAGGGGCATGTGGCACAGAAGAGAGACTACCCAATCCTAAAGTCAAGACTTGTGATATTGTAATTAATAATATGAAATATATATTTGCTCTTCTTTCACATTCTTAGCACAGAGTTCCTAAAACCCTTGGCATTTCCTAAGAGACGAGGACCATAAAGGTGTATTATTACATAACAAGGTGACTTTTGGAAAGTACCTAAGGATAGGGGCTGATTTCCAGAGGAGACAATCATTAGAGTACACCAGGGATTACTGACCCCTGGGAAGGGGATGGGAGCTGGAGACTGAATCAATCACCAGTGGCTGATAATTTAACAATCATGACTATGCAATAAAGCCTCCATATAAATCTAAAGGTGGGAGTTTGGAGAATTTCTGGGTTAGTGAACACATGGAGATTTTAGGAGAGTGCTATGTTCAGAGAGAGCATGGAAGCTCTGGCCCTTTCCTCATAACCCGCCCTATGCATTTCTTCCATCTGGCTATTTCTGAGTTATATCCTTTCATAAGAAACCAGTAATCCAGTAAGTAAAATATTTCTCTGAGTTCTGTGAGTTGTTCTAGCAGAATAATCAAACCCAAGGAAAAGGGGTCACTGGAACCTCTCATCTATAGTCAATCAGTCAGAAGACATACAATTGGCACCTGAAGGGAGGGGCACAGTCCTGTAGGACTGAGTCCTTAACCTGTGGGATCTAATGCTATCCCCATGTATTAACAGATAGTATCAGAATTGAGTGGTATTACAGGACACCAAATTGGTGTCCAAGAATTTCTTGGTGTGAAGAAACCACCTTCTCCCCCACATTGGAATTGAATGCAGAATACATACATAGCCTAGTCTTCCCTGGTGGCTCAGACGGTAAAGCGTCTGTCTACAAGGCGGGAGACCTGGGTTCGAGCCCTGGGTTGGGAAGATCCCCTGGAGAAGGAAATGGCAATCCACTCCAGTACTATTGCCTGGAAAATCCCATGGACAGAGGAGCCTGGCAGGCCGCAGTCTATGGAGTCGCAAAGAGTCGGACACGACTGAGCGACTTCACTTCACTTCACTTCACTTCTAGTCTTACAACCAAAATAGTTGAATTTACAAATCCACACTAATTCCTTTCCATTATTTTACATCCAAAGGTCAGCTGGGGTAAGCTATACCTAAATATGCTTAGTTGTTTCTTTCACCATCATGTTATTTTGTAGGGGAAGGAAAGCATTTTCCTTTCTCCATTCTAGATTCTTGGTTGGTCTAATAATTAAACTGACAAAAGAAAGATTAACAGGAGAACTTAAAAAATTAATTTTGTACATATGGGACTCAAATGAGATGCAAAGTAACCAAAGCAAGCAATATTTATACCTTTTAGATAAGAAAATGATAAATTTGTTAAGAATTGACACACAATTACTTTGGGCTTCCCTGGAGGCACAGTGGTAAAGCATCCAGCTGCCAATGCCAGAGACACAAGAGACACAAGTTTACTTCCCTGGGTCAGGAAGATCCTCTAGAGAAAGAAATGGCACTCACTTCAGTATTGTTGCCTGGAAAATTCCATGGAGAGAGGAGCTTAGTGGGCTACAGTCCATGGGGGTCACAAAGACTCAGACACAACTGAGTGACTGAACATGCAAGCATATTCAGCTATTTTATTGCAAAAGAACTGAGAACGCAATAGGGAAAAGACAGTCTCTTCAACAAATTGTGTTGGAAAAACTGGAAAGCCACAGACAAAAGATTGGAACTGGACCTCTATCTTACAGCATACACAGAGCATCACTCAAAATGGATCAAAGACCTGAACATAAGACCTGAAACCATAAAACTCCTAGAAGAAAACATAGATAAGCTCATTGACATAGGTCTTAGCGTTGGTTCTTTGAGTCTGACACCAAAAGTAAAAGCAACAGAAGGAAAAATCAGCAATCATCAAACTAAAGACTTCTACACAGAAAAGAAAATCATCAACAAAATGAAAGGTAACTTACTGAATGGGGGAAAATATTTGTACAGCTTATCAGTTCAGTTCAGTCGCTCAGTCACGTCCGACTCTTTGCGACCCCATGAATTGCAGAACACCAGGCCTCCCTGTCCATCACCAACTCCCGGGGTTCACTCAAACTCTTGTCCATCGAGTCGGTGATGCCATCCAGCCATCTCATCCTCTGTCGTCCCCTTCTCCTCCTGCCCCCAATCCCTCCCAGCATCAGAGTCTTTTCCAATGAGTCAACTCTTCACATGACCTCATGCCAAAGTACTGGAGTTTCAGCTTTAGCATCATTCCTTTCAAAGAACACCTAGGACTGATCTCCTTTAGAATGGACTGGTTGGATCTCCTTGCAGTCCAAGGGGCTCTAAAGAGTCTTCTCCAACACCACAGTTCAAAAGCATCAATTCTTCGGCATTCAGCTTTCTTCACAGTCCAACTCTCACATCCATACATGACCACTGGAAGAACCATAGCCTTGACTAGACGGACATTTGTTGGCAAAATAATCTCTGCTTTTGAATATGCTATCTAGGTTGGTCATAACTTTTCTCCCAAGGAGTAAGCGTCTTTTAATTTCATGGCTGCAGTCACCATCTGCAGTGATTTTGGAGCCCCCCAAAATAAAGTCTGACACTGTTTTCACTGTTTCCCCATCTATTTCCTACGAAGTGATGGGACCAGATGTCATGATCTTCGTGTTCTGAATGTTGAGCTTTAAGCCAACTTGTTCACTCTCTTCTTTCACTTTCATCAAGAGGCTTTGTAGTTCCTCTTCACTTTCTGCCATAAGAGTGGTGTCATCTGCATATCTGAGGTTATTGATATTTCTCCTGGCAATCTTGATTCCAGTTTGTGCTTCTTCCAGCCCAGCATTTCTCATGATGTACTCTGCAATAAGTTAATAAGCAGGGTGACAATATACAGCCTTGACGTACTACTTTTCCTATTTGGAACCAGTCTGTTGTTCCATGTCCAGTTCTAACTCTTGCTTCTTGACCTACATATAGGTTTCTCAAGAGGCAGGTCAGGTGGTCTGGTATTCCCATCTTTTTCAGAATTTTCCACAGTTTATTGTGATCCACATAGTCAAAGGCTTTGGCATGGTCAATAAAGCAGAAATAGATGTTTTTCTGGAACTCTCTTGCTTTTTCCATGATCCACCGGATGTTGGCAACTTTATCTCTGGTTCCTTTGCCTTTTCTAAGACCAGCTTGAACATCTGAAGTTCACAGTTCATGTATTGCTGAAGCCTGGCATGGGGAATTTTGAGCATTACTTTACTAGCATGTGAGATGAGTGCAATTGTGTGGTAGTTTGAGCATTTTTGACATTGCCTTTCTTTGGGATTGGAATGAAAACTGATCTTTTCCAGTCCTGTGGCCATGCTGAGTTTTCCAAATTTGCTGGCATATTGAGTGCAGCATTTTCACAGCATCATCTTTCAGGACCTGCCCAAGGCCAGGGGTGGCAGCTGGGAGGAGCTACCCCCACGCCCGAGGTCAGGGGCAGCAGCCGAGAGGAGCAACCCCACGTCCAAGGAGTGGTGGCTGCGTGGGTGCAGGAGGGCGGAGAGGAGCTACTCCACGTTTAAGGCCAGGAGGGGTGGTCGTGAGGAGATACCCCTCATCCAAGGTAAGGAGCTGCGGCTGCGCTTTGCTGGAGCAGCCGTGAAGAGATACCCCACGCCCAAGGTAAGAGAAACCCAAATAAGATGGTAAGTGTTGTGAGAGGGCATCAGAGGGCAGACACACTGAAACCATAATCACAGAAAACTAGACAATCTAATCACACGGACCACAGCCTTGCCTAACTCAGTGAAACTAAGCCATGCCCTATGGGGCCACCCAAGTTGGGCGGGTCATGGTGGAGAGGTCTGACAGAATGTGGTCCACTGGAGAAGGAAATGGCAAACCACTTCAGTATTCTTACCTTGAGAACCCCATGAACAGTACGAAAAGGCAAAACGATAAGATGCTGAAAGAGGAACTCCCCAGGTCGGTAGGTGCCCCAATATGCTATAGGAGATCAGTGGAAAAATAACTCCAGAAAGAATGAAGGGATGGAGCCAAAGCAAAAACAATACACAGTTGCGGATGTGACTGGTGATAGAAGCAAGGTTCGATGCTGTAAAGAGCAATATTGCATAGGAACCTGGAATGTTAGGTCCATGAATCAAGGCAAATTGGAAGTGGTCAAACAGGAGATGGCAAGAGTGAACATCGACATGCTAGGAATCAGCAAACTAAAATGGACGGGAATGGGTGAATTTAACTTAGATGACCATTATATCTACTACTGCGGGCAGGAATCCCTTAGAAGAAATGGAGTAGCCATCATGGTCAACAAGAGTCTGAAATGCAGAACTTGGATGCAATCTCAAAAATGACAGAATGATCTCTGTTCGTTTCCAAGGCAAACCATTCAGTATCACAGTAATCCAAGTCTATGCCCCAACCAGTAACGCTGAAGAAGCTGAGGTTGAACAGTTCTACGAAGACCTACAAGACCTTTTAGAACTGACACCCAAAAAAGATGTCCTTTTCATTATAGGGGACTGGAATGCAAAAGTAGGAAGTCAAGAAACACCTCGAGTACAGCATATATATGATAATAATAGAGAACTCATGTTACTCCAGCAAAAAAAAAAAAATCAGTTAAAAAATGAGCAAAAGATCTGAATAGAAAATTTTCTAAAGAAGACATAAAGACTGCCAGCAAGTATATGAAAAGCTCCATACTAAGTCACTTCAGTTGTTTTCAACTCTTTGCAACCCTAACTGTAGCCCACCAAGCTCCTCTGTCCATGGGATTCTTCAGGCAAGAATGTGGAGTGAGTTGCCATGCTGTCCTCCAGGGGATCTTCCTGACTCAGGGATCAAACCTGCATCTCCTGCATTGCAGACAGATTCTTTGCTGCTGAGCTACCAAGGAAGCCTTGAAAAGCTGCTGGACATCATTAATCATGAACATGAAAGTGAAGTCGCTCAGTCATGTCTGACTGTTTGCAATTCCATGGACTGTAGCCTGCCAGGCTCCCCCATACATGAGATTTTCCAGACAAGAATACCAGAGTGGGTTGTGTTTTGAGAAAGTGCATATTAAAACCACAGTGAGAATCACCTTACATCTATCAGAATGGCTATTATCAAAAAGGTAAGAAATAGGTGTTGGCAAGGATGTGGATAAAAGGAAACACTTGTACACTGTTGGTGGGAATGCAAACAGTACGGAGTTCCTCAAAAAACTAAAAATATATAGAATGACCATATGATCTAACAATTCCACTTCTGGATATTTATCCAGAGAAAACAGAAATGCTAATTTGAATACATATATGCATCCTCATATTCTTTGCAGGATTATTTACAATAACTAAGCTATGGAAGCAATCTAAGTGTCCATTAGTGGATGGATAAAGAAGATGTGGTATATATATTCCCTGAAATATTATTCAGACACAAAAAAGAAAATTTGCTATTTATGAGTAATAAAAAAGGATGGACTATGAGGGCATTATGCTAAGTGAAATAAGTCTGACATAAAAACACAAATACTATATGATTTCTTTAACATATGGAATGTAAAAAAAAAATTACTAAGCTCATAGATACATAGATTAGTGGTTGCCATAAGGGAATAGGGGTAAGAGAAATGAATACACTCTTTTGTTTCATTTTATTTTAGTTTAAATAAATTGAAAAATATTAAACTTGCTTTTCATGAGTAGCCTCAGTTCAGCTCAGTTCAGTCACTCAGTCGTGTCCGACTCTCTGCGTCCCCATGAATCGCAGCACACCAGGCCTCCCTGTCCATCACCAACTCCCGGAGTTCACTCAGACTCACGTCCATCGAGTCAGTGATGCCATCCAGCCATCTCATCCTCTGTTATCCCCTTCTCATCCTGCCCCTAATCCCTCCCAGCATCAGAGTCTTTTCCAATGAGTCAACTCTTCGCATGAGGTAGCCAAAGTACTGGAGCTTCAGCTTTAGAATCATTCCTTCCAAAGAAATCCCAGGGCTGATCTCCCTCAGAATGGACTGGTTGGATCTCCTTGTAGTCCAAGGGACTCTCAAGAGTCTTCTCCAACACCATAGTTCAAAAGCATCAATTCTTCAGCGCTCAGCCTTCTTCACAGTCCAACTCTCACATCCATACAGGACCACAGGAAAAACCATAGCCTTGACTAGACAGACCTTAGTCGGCAAAGTAATGTCTCTGCTTTTGAATATACTATCTAGGTTGGTCATAACTTTTCTCCCAAGGAGTAAGCGTCTTTTAATTTCACGGCTGCAGTCACCATCTGCAGTGATTTTAGAGCCCCAAAAAATAAAGTCTGACACTGTTTCCACTGTTTCCCCACCTATTTATTTCCCATGAAGTGATGGGACCAGATGCCATGATCTTTGTTTTCTGAATGTTGAGCTTTAGGCCAACTTTTTCACTCTCCACTTTCACTTTCATCAAGAGGCTTTTTAGTTCCTCTTCACAGAGGAACCAGAGATCAAATTGCCAACATCCACTGGATCATGGAAAAAGCAAGAGAGTTCCAGAAAAACATCTATTTCTGCTTTATTGACTATGCCAAACCTTTGACTGTGTGGATCACAATAAACTGGAAAATTCTGAAAGAGATGGGAATACCAGATCACCTGACCTGCCTCTTGAGAAACCTGTATGCAGGTCAGGAAGTAGCAGTTAGAACGGGACATGGAACAACAGACTGGTTCCAAATAGGAAAAGGAGTACGTCAAGGCTGTATATTGTCACCCTGCTTATTTAACTTACATGCAGAGTACACCTAGTTAGTATGAAACAATAGCTTTATCTTTCCATGATTGTTTAGAATTTTAGTAGTTAGTGATCTGTTTCTTAAAATGCATTCGTTTTTATTTTTAATTGAAGGATAATTATTTTACAATATTGTGTTGGTTTCTGCCATACATTAGTCCTCCCTGAATGACAGTACTCTGATAAAGAACTTTTGAATAGAGAATTTCAGAAACTATAGTTTGGCATTATAGAATACATTTCCCCTCACATATGCCATCTGAAATTACATGATGCATCTCCGGCAGCTAAATAAATATTCAACTCAGCAAGTATTTTCTTAGAGCTCCTAAGACATTGTACTGGGTGTCATGGCACTAGCAAGGTGGAGAAGGTCCATTTAAGGAACATGCAGAGTGGTTGAGGATACAGGTGTGAAAAGTTAACAGTTAACAAAGCAGAATGAGCTACAAACAGCAAGAGAAGTACTCCCAAGATCTTCCATCATGGAGGAAGATATTAATCATTAGAGGATAAGAGGGAGCTTCAGGGAGACCACCTTGAAGAGACCACTTCTGGAGCCACCTTGAAGAGTAGGAAGAGTTTTGACAGGTAGAGAAAGGAATAAAAAGGCATTCCTGGCACTGCTAATGAAGGGAGCCATGTGCACAGGGGCCTGGAGGGTAGGTGAAGGATAAAGTTGAGTACAGTAGGTTCCACCTGCTACATAATCTCACAGAGGACAGAAGTGGAGCTGGAGCTTGGAAAGGTAACTGAGGCTCCATTATGAAGCATCCTAAGCATTTCACCCTATGCAGCAGGTTCTGGAAAGTTGTTCCAAGTGTTGAGAACAACAGAATGACATGAAAAGTAATATGCATTTATGGTTCTCAGGGTGGAAGCTGCAGTCATATAGACCTCACCTTGAACTCAGCTTCTCTGCAAGGTATTTAACTTAAGTCTTGATTTCTTCATCTTCAAAGGGGAATAATGGCACCTAATCATGCAGTTGTTAGAAGATGAGACATGAGATAAGAAATAAACACAGTGACTCCTTTAGGGTAAAATTTCAATAGATGCGAGAAAGACAATGACCACTATGATGATGAAAGAGGAAAAAGAGGAGGAAGACAAAAAGAGAAAGCTTATTGACAACAAAATAATGTCTGAATTCATTTTTGTATCTCTACATCTTGTTTAAAACCTGGCATGTTGCAGGCACTCAAATTGTTGAATTAAACTAAAGAGCACATTTATCCCAGGAACCATGATATATCTTCACCAGCCTTTGGAGAATGAGACAAAAACAAATGTAGGGTGTTGGAAACAGCCTGAAGGAGAAAAATGCAGACTGGATAATCTGGGGTGCTTATTAGAAAACACTATGATGAGAATAATGACTAATTATACCAACCAAATTTATTATCTTTCTATCACCACTGGGAGAAAAACGCCAAGGTCAGTGAAAACCATAGAGCTGAAATGGAAAACCTGGCACCCTTGAGAGGTAATTGGTTTTTTTTTTTTACTGGGTTCCCTCTCATTAGATTTGATGTAATTGTTTTTTAAAATGTCAAGACATAATGACAAGCATGTATTTCAATATAACCCTGATGTAATAATCAAAAGGGCATTTAAAATTCACTGTACAATTACAGTCCTATTAAATCTAAGCCCATTTGAGTCACTAAATCTAATCTGTTACCTTGCAACATACATGCAGCAAGTTTCCATCCAAACTGAACCATAACCAGATTTCACTCGTTACTCTGGGAAAAGTTCTTTAATAGCATTTTAACAAGGACTGGGTTATGCGTACGTGAAATAAAAGATTCACTGGGAGTCCAGTGTTCATATTATCACATCAGTCAAGGGAAAAAAAGTCAGAACCACTTGATTCATGCAAGCAAGATGCAGCCTGATGCATGCAACTTGCTCTTCCTACTTGATCATGACAAGGGGGAACTCCAAAGCATCACAGATCTTTGCACTAAAAGCCTCACTTCAAGGCTCCCCCCATTTTGTTGTGAAAAACTTCTGAGGGATCAGCCAAGATGATCCCTGGTTTATATTACCCTACCCATCACAACGCAAAAACTTCAAAAGAGTCCAAAATGTGACTGGCCTCACAGCATTCAAAATGTTGTGCATAATGGTCTTAATAACTTTGAAAAGACAGCCATCAAGTGCTCCTGGGACAGGCAAGAGAAAGAAAAGATCCCGCGGGAGGCAGCTCTGGGGCATCCAGCTGCTTAGAGAAGCAGTATGATGGATGGCTTCCACTGGCAACAATGAACAGCCATGAGAGACAGGTTTTTGTTCCCGGGTTCCTGCACTCTCTCCTTTGACCTGCCCCACTGACCTGTATGCTGGTGCACATGGCAGGGATGCCCTGGCCCTCTGCAAGTTAAGGCCCAGCACTATTGCTCCTGCAAAGGGCCTGCTGCCTGCTGTTATCCCCCTCACCTCCATTTCCACACAGTCTGGCCAGACGGTGACAGGGTTGGAAGTGGAATCCTGGACTCTGGAGGACAAGGCTTCCAATCTGCAAATTTGTTTCAGAATTAGCACAAATCAATTGCGCAGAAAGCTGAAGAGCTGGGGGATGGGGGTGGGCACTTGTTTTCCTCTGAAGGGGACAGCAAGTAAGCAATTACATCCAGGTGGTTACTTAAGGCATATAATTAATCTGTGTTCCCAGGGATATTTTTCAATTCAAAGCAGAAAGAGGGAAGTTTTAAGAATCTGGTGAAATGCAGCATATTCCTCTCACAACTGTGGGTGTGAAGGGCAGGCCTGAGCCCATGGTGTCACTACAGGCCTCACCCACTCTAGCCTCGGGATCCTCACCCATAAAACATTGCAATCCTTCCTACCTTGCCTAGTCATGAGAGCCTTACTGAAACGCGTGAACTTAAACATGCAGCAGAAAAAGAAAAATACTTTGTGACCTCACTTCTATGTGGAATCTAAAAATATTGAATTCACAGAAACAGAGAGTAGACTATTTCCTGTTTTGTTTTGTCATGTTTTATGGAAAATGTCAGAGGATGAGATAGTTGGATGGCCTCACCGATTCAATGGACATCAACTTGGGCAAACTCCAGGAGATGGTGTGAGACAGGGAAGCCTGGTGTGCTGTGGTCCATGGGGTCACAAAGAGTTGGACACAACTTGGTGACTGAACAACAATGGAAAATGTCCATATCTTATTTTACTTTTTTAATGTAAGCATTTGATGCCAAAGAGATGAAGGTTATTTTACAAACTGAGAATTTTGGCAAGTACATGAAATTTCAATTTAATTGTAGTTTTATATCACATTAATTCAAATACATTGTCTACAACTACTCCAACATGGCTCCCTTGAAATTATTTCAGTCATCCTTAACATGTGACTTTTACCAAAGGCTTTGAATTTAAAACAAACATTGGGCTTCTCTGGTGGTCCAGTGGTAAAGAATCTGCCTGTCAATGCAGGGCTCACAGGTTTGATCCCTGGTCTGGGGAGATTCCACACGCAGAGGGGCAACTAAGCCTGTGCTTCACAAATACTGAGCCCAAGCTTGGGAGCCTGAGCTCCAGGACAAGAGAAGCCACTGCAATGAGAAGCTTGCACACCACAACAAGAGAATAGCCCCCACTTGCCACAACTAGAGAAAGCCCATAAGCAGCAACAAAGACCCAGGGCAGCTATAAATAAATGAATAAAATCTTTAAAAATACTATAAGACAAATATATAAAATTTCAAAATAGTAACTTTCAGTTATGAATGGGACAAGAAATAAAACTATCAGATGATGGCTGGGGCTCTCAATTTACAACAGGATACTTTGTTGAAATAATTTTTTCTGATATGCCAGGTATAAATCAGAACCTTCAAAAATAAGGACAGAATCAAAGTACAATAAAGAAGCCTCTACAGCTTAAGATCTCTGTTTGGGAAAAATGAGGAGACAATGATCAAAGGTGTAAAGAATTTACATGTTCTAGAGACTTAACACATAGCAAGATGACTATAGTAAACAATACTGTACTGCACACTAGAAATTTGCTGAGAGAGTAATTTCAAGTGTTCTCACTACAAAATAAAAAAGTAACTGTGAAGATATGACTATGTTAATCAGCTTAATTGTAATAATTATTTCACCCTTTGAGTGTATATACACACACACAATTGGGTCACAAAGAGTCAGATATGACTCAGCGACTAAACATACACACACACACAATTATCATGGTGTAGACATTAAAATATACAACTTTTATCTTAAAATTTTTAATGGAATTAAAACTTCAATTTTAAATTTTAAAAAAGTACATCTTCTTTATCCATTCATCCATTGATGGACACTTAGATTGCTTCCAGGTCTTGACCATTGTAAATAAAGCTGCTATGAACATTGGGGCACATGTACCTTTTCAAATTAGTGTTTTTGCTTTATTCAAATATAGACCCAGGATTAGAATTTCTCAGTCACATAGTAGTTCTATTTTTAGTTTTCTTGAGCAGCCTTCATAGCTCTACATGCTGCTTCATCTACAGCAGCTGTACCAATTTACAATCCTACCAACAGAGTAGGAGGGTTTTCCACATGCTCAGCAGTGTTTATTATTTGTGTTCTTTTTGATGACAGCCATTCTGACAAGTGTGAGGTTATATTTCATTGTGGTTTTGATTTGAATTTCCCTGGTGATTAGCAATGTTGAGCATCTTTACATGCCCTTGTTGACCATCTACATTTCCTCTTTGGAAAAATGTGTATTCATTTCTTCTACCCACTTTTTAATTAGGCTGTTTGTTTTTTTTAATATTGATAGGACAAGCTATTTGTATATTTGGGGGTATTAACTCCTTATCAATCAAATCATTTGCAAATATTTTCTCCCTTTCAGTAGGTTTTTTGTTTTTTTGATGGTTTCCTGTACTGTTAAAAAAACTTTTAAGCCTAATTAAGTCCCATTTGTTGGTGGGAGGGGCAATACAGGAAGGGGATTAAGAGGTAGAAACTATTAGGTATAAAATAAACTACTAGGATATACTGTACATGAGGAATATAGCAAATATTTTATAATACCTGTAAATGGAGTATAATCTTTTAAATTGTGAATCACTTACTATATTATACACTTGTAACATATACATAAACTACACATCAGTTAAAATGCTAAATTAATAAATAAATTTAAATAAAGCAAATGTGAGAAAGAAAATATATAAATAAGGGGGGACTCATTCAATGACTTCACAAAATATCATCATCATTTGTGAACACTCAAGTCAGGAATTATAATAGCTCCAATTTCCTATGGACCTACCTTGTGGCAGGAAACACGGAAGCACTGAAAGCATGCATCACTGAGCCTCCCAACCCTGCTCCATTGCATTCGCACTAATCTCATTTCACACATGAGGGGATGCAGACTCACAGGTGTTAAGTAACCTGCCCCGCAGCACGCAGCTCCTAAGCAGGTGAGCTATGTCTGAATTTAGTTCTTCTGCCTAATAGCCTGTACTCCTTTGTCTGTGCGTGTGTCATCTGTGTCAGGATCCAGAGTCCCTGAGGCTGTCCTGGAGCTCAAGTTCAGGTTTACATGGAGTACAAAGACTTTTCAGACCAGAGCACCTGAGTGGTGCCATGTCAGAAACCTCCACATTGACACACACTCTTCCTACCAGGCTCCATGCCTTCATCTGAGTGATTCTGGATCAGTCCTCACAGATGCCTCTTCTCTATCCAAAGTTTCCATGTGAAAATCCAAAGGCACCTCATCCTCTCTCCCCTCCCTACCATCCCAATCAGCATATCCCATGAGTCAGCCCCACCCAATCACTCAAGTGGAAACTCATCACTGTCCCTTTCTCTGGTCGATGAAAATAATCAATAAACAATTAATAATAACAATAGAAAAGAGTTTCTTTGAGCCAAACTGAGGGCTAGCTTGGAAAACTGCTTCCCAGATAACTCAGAGAAACTACTCTGGAGAAGCAGGCTTTTAACACAGTTTTATACCTTGTCAGAACAAAGAACATTAAACATGTCAGGGAGTCACTTCTTCAAGGTTAAAAAAAAAAAAAAAGACCAGCACATACACGTCCAGCAGGTACAGTATGACCTTGATGCCTGGGAACAGTGTCTTATCATCAAAGGAGGACCAGCATTGGTATCCCAAGAAGAGGGGCATTTCATCTTTATTTTTAACATACACATTCTTTACTTCTGGTCAGTGTGCCCTTTTCTTTAATAATTAAAGCAGATGTACAATGTATGTGTGGCATGCGTGTAGTTTTATCTGACTCTTTGTGACCCCACGGACTCCTGTAGCCCACCAGGCTCCTCTGTCCATGGGATTTTCCAGGAAAAAATACTGGAGTGGGTTGCCATTTCCTTCTTCAGGAAATCTGAAGGCCACAACAGGCTGTTTTAATTAGCATAACATTCAACTTAACTCATGCATAAGATAGAATGATTTCCCTATATCTCAATATGTAAAAATGTCTTTAAAAAAAAGGTAAAAAATAAATAAAGAAATAAAATAAAGATTTTTAAATTATAAAGATAAAATTTATTTATAATAGATATAAAATATATCAAGCTTTCATATAATGTTGTGTTAAATGCCATTATACAATTTTATGAAACAAGGTAGTTAATATGGAGAAGGAAATGTCAACCCACTCCAGTATTCTTGCCTGGAGAATCCCAGGGATGGGGGAGCCTAGTGGGCTGCCGTCTATGGGGTCGCACAGAGTCGGACACGACGGAAGCGACTTAGCAGCAGCAGGTAGTTAATAGAGATTTGGTTTGAAATCTTTGTATTGTGCCTAACTTTTGTGCTGTACTTCTTGCATTTTTCTTTAAAATTCCATCTTTAAGAACCTTATTTATAGAATACAGTACATGTATGTCTTCTTTTTCAAAAATCTGAATTCTTAATAACAGCAACATAACTATTCATTTCTTTGATCAGATTGATTGACTGAAAGTCACTCAGTCATGTATGACTCTTTGTGACCACAGGAACTATACAGTCCATGGGATTCTTCAGGCCAGAATACTGGAGTGGGTAGCCTTTCTCTTCTCCAGGGGATCTTCCTGACCCAAGGATCGAACCCAGGTCTCCCGCATTGCAGGCAGATTCTTTACCAGCTGAGTGAAAAATACATGTATTGTCAGTTATCATAAAAATAATACCAAAGTTATCTCAAAAATAGGCCTACTCTAAGTAGTTTGATACTATTTTTTAGCTTATTTTATCCCTAAGTCATATTAGGTATATAAAAACAAAATACATATTTTAAGGTAGGTTGGAATAACTCTTCTCTGAAATCTTTGTTGAATTTGTTACAATATCATGTCTGTTTTATGTTTTGGTTTTTGGGCAAAGGATGTGGAATCTTAGCTCTCCGGCCAAGGATCAAATCTGCACCCCCTGCATTAGAAGGCGAAGTCTTAACCACTGGACTACCAGGGAAGTCCCTGTAAAAATTTCTTTTGTCATTCTTGATTCACCTTCCTCCATCTCCACTCTGGTACCCTCCACCCTATTTTAGGCCTTTGTAATACTCCATCTGTATAGTTGCCATGATGTCCCATCCTCTCTCTCCTAGAAATAGGTCTGATATCACTTCTTTCCACAGCTAAGAACCTGTCCTTCCTTACCTTGCTCAGAGAACAGTCACTCTCCATGACTCTGAATCCTTTCATAAACATTCAAAATCCTCCTTGACTAGATAACAACCCGCATTCTGAGATGACACCACCAATTTTCTCCATCACTTACATTAATCTACTCTCAGAACCAGCTAGTCAGAAATTGACTGGGCAGGATTTGCTAGGGCAAGGACTAGATACCAGACAGACAGTCTGTAGCTGGGGTGGGGGGGTGGGGGGTGGCAGCTGTGACTGCAGACATCTGGGCTGGCACATGGCCTGGACCAGATAGAAGGGTCTTGCCAAAGCAGTCACACCAGATATAAAGACCCACATTCCGTATCCGTTTAAAAACAAGGTACATTCCCAGGTCTTGGGAAATCTGAACACCAGACAGGATACAAGCCAGACAGAGGGAAACGAGACTGTGACAGGAGACAGTAACTGTCTTTCAAGGTAGGAGCTGAAGCACAAAGAACCAGGTAAGGGCTCAGGTGTTCAAACAAGAATGACAGAGCAGAGCAGAAGCAGGAGCAAGAAAGGCATTTGGAGAGCTGTTTAACAGCTTGCTTGGCTACCTTCCATTTGTCTTAATTTAGCAGTATGGTGTCCACAGGCTCGTACTGTGTTGTTTCATTAATCATATATGTAATAAGTTAAATTATAGACATACCCACCTGCCTTCCCCACATCAGAGATAACAGATTTGTAACAGAAGAGGCATAAGCTGACATGGCAGTGGTGGAGGCTTCCCTTGATGTGTGGAAAATAGTTTACCCTGCTTTTTGTTACCACTATGATGGGAAATTTGAAAAATGTACTATGTGCCTGAAAAAATTCAAGCCAAAAAGCAAGTTTCAAAATTTGTGTAGCTGATTTCATTCATTATTGTGCTTCATGGTTTCTGAGATTCCTGGCAAATACTTTTAAAATTTTGTTCTAGTGTTGTGATGTTACATTTTGATAAGGGCGGTGGGCGGGGGGAGAGGAATACTATAAACTAGGGGAAGAAACGAGGTTATTTGTACCTCTCCCCTCCCCACCCCACACTACGTGACTGATAAAAGCTATTCTCTTTTTGGAATTTGGTTTCAGTCACTCTCAACAAATTCTTTTGTCATTGCCATAAGCCTAGTGTTACAGAGCCCTACAGGCATAGTTGCACACAAGTTTCTGAGCTCAGGGTATCAGAGCTAACTGTTTTATTTGATATTCTGGTGTCCAGTTTAAGTAAACCTGGGTAAGTAAGCCAATAGAGGCAAAACCACCTCTTAACAGAACTGATGCTTTAAAAAAGACTTAATTCTGTCTAGATGTGGTACAAGCCCTCCAACACAGCCACAGAGAAGGAG
The DNA here is from genome assembly GCF_032405125.1 of Capricornis sumatraensis. Lineage (NCBI taxonomy): Eukaryota > Metazoa > Chordata > Mammalia > Artiodactyla > Bovidae > Capricornis > Capricornis sumatraensis. Next base: position 108,060,304 of record NC_091071.1, on the reverse strand, counting down.
AAAGCTTCTGCCTTTTTGCAGAACTGATGTAAATTAGAATATTTCCTGAGACAGGTCAGCCTGGAGTAATTTTCCAGTTGACTTGCCATATAACCAGGGGACTAGCTCCCACATCACAATGCAATGCAGATGAAAACCCCTGTAATTTCTCTCAGGTTTTCACATTTGTTCGTTCATGGTGTGGAAAATTGTCAGTATGTGGCTCAGAGTTTAAGTACGCTGGTGGGAATCTGTCCAAAGCTCAACCTGGCACATAGTTGGTGCTTAATAAATATCTGTTGATTACACTTTGAAAACTGAATGGTGTTTTGGTCACTCTGTCCTCAAATACCCAGAAGATGCTTTTGAAAATTTTAGTCACTCCAGCAGCTGCAGGAATCCCCCTCTATGTAGATTCTCCTGCCATATGGGCATGAATGTAAAACAACAGTTTGGGTCCATTTTAAAGAATTTTTGAAAAAATAAATGAGGCGTTCTATTTCATTCTTTCAACATATATTTACCATTGGGACTTTATCAGGCTTCATGGCCTACATCAGCCTTTAGACAGCCTTCCTATATTTGGAGAATTTGCTTCCTTAAGAGCTCTGACTTTCCCTAATAGAAACTAGAGATCCATATCTTTCTCAGTCTTGGATGTCAAAAATCAGAGATGCTCACAAGAGATGGTGATGTAAAGGGAAGCTAAGGAGGCTGAACCAGGAGGAATGCTTTTCCAGTTGGTGGTGGTGGAGAAGCAATGCTGAGAAGCAGCAGCAATGACAGTGCCCTTGTCAGGCTGGGATCTGAGGTGTTTGTGCCCAGTGGTAGAAGCAAGGTATTATTATTATTATTATTATTATTAAATACACACACATTCTTTTTCAAGGTCTTTACTCACAACCCTCATGAGATGGGGAGATGGGGTGGGCATTGGTCCAAGTCCTTGCACAGACTCTGTGAGCACATGAACTCATATATTTCATTGGTACATTTTCTCCTGTGAGTAAAGGAGGCTCAGCTGCTGCCAGCTAAGAATGCTGGCTGCTGCTATGTCCACACTTTGCTAAACGCCACAGTAAGGATATAGATGCAAAGACAAATCAGATGTGAACGCAGCCTCCAAGATTCCATGGCCTGGTTGGGGAATAGGCTCAAGCCCGTCAATGGGATGCAATGATCACGGCTGTGAAGTGGCATACAAACAGATCCAAGTGCCGTAGGGCACAAGGAAGGCAGAGGCTGCTTGGGAAGGTGCATGCCCCTCTGTACCTAGGCAATGGACACTGACTTCACCACCCTCAGACCCTCTGCCACACACAGACAGAGGCCACCACCCACCCCTTAAGTCTGGGGTGCCGTTAGTGCAAAGCTGTCACTTAGTAGGGCTCTAAATCCCACAGCCCAGGGATGAAGTGCAGCTTCAACTGTTGGGCCCCCATGTCCTTCCCTCTGTCTATCTTGCTATTATTCAGGGCTGAGACTTGGACTTCCATCGGGTCACAGACAAGCCATGGCCATGGGGACAGACACAGCCACTGAGAACTCTGGTGGTACAGTGGGGCAGGGCATGAAGGGAAAGTGGAATTCCTTGGCATGACAGTTCTGAACCTCAGGAGGGGCAAGCTCTTGTTTGAATCCTTTAGCAGGAATGAACCTAGATACTTGTTTGCAAGTGGGGCCAGCCCCTGAAGGCACCACCCTTTCAATACCTTCTTCTCAAAGTCTGACCATCAGTGCTATAGTCATGTTTTATTCTGCTTCCTTTAACACCATTTTATGAGAATCTTAAAGTCTCATGGGTTGTGTGGGTGGCACAGCAAGGAGCCAGGAGATAACCAACAAGGGGCAGATCAAGTTATAGGCAGGGCAGGAAAGGCAGGAGTCAAGGGGCTGGGCAGAGAGGTGGAGAAAACTGGGAAGTGTGGAACCAGAAGTGGTCCCCAGGTTGGAGTGAGCTCCCAGTACCTGTGCAGCCAATTATCTCTGCTTCGTCCCTCTCCCCAGGTTGAGTCTGCCTCCTCCATACTGTTCACAGGTACACATCTGGACCCAAGGAGAGAGCTGTCAGCACGGACCATCACAGCCTGGGTGACTTTTGAATTGCTCCCATCCACCAGGAAAGCCTGGCTCCACCCATGAAACTGACCATCCAGCAGTGGTTTTGCTAAAGCACAACTGAACCACGTTGGCCACTGTACCTGGCCACCCTCAGCAGCCACAGACTCCTAACTGACTCGTTCACTAGGGTGCCGTCCCTAGACAGATAGGGCCTTTCTGCAGTGTGACCCCTTCCAGGCCAGACAACAGATTCCTTCAGGTTGTAACCACAGCACAGAGACAACATCAGGAACATCATTTCCTTTCACTTCTCTTCCCACCCCTTCTTACATCAGAGAAGCAGTCTCAGCTCCATGCTGCTGTGTTAAGTCTCCACTACTATTACTGTCTCCCCTGTGTAACAAGACAACCAGTCTCAAGCTCAGACAGCAAGAGCTGGCTAAAAGTCACGATATTGTTTTGTTTTCATTGTACTTTTATAATGGATACAAAGGCATATGTGCTTTATTACCACCTATTTACATTCAGGGTAATAATACTGATAGTAATATTCCCTCCTAATTTTTAAATAATTTTTTAAAAAATAAATAAATGTAACCTTTAAAAAGTGGGTAAAATGTTTAAAAATTATGAGGAAATGGACATAGCAGCAATTGTGATAGCCCCCAAATAACTCGTTATTTGAGTTAGGGAGACCATGTCCCTAAGATATGGCCCTCCATCCTGTTCCCTGTTCTCCCACTCAGGTTCAGCTCCTGGGGGAGACGGGGGCAGATCCCATCATGGGCAGACAGCCAAAGCTGGGCACTTGAGGTCATTGCTATTTGATTCTTTTCTCTTTTTAAATTCTTTTCTTCTATGTTTGTCTTTCACCCCATTTCCCCATTAGGGAGTGAGTTCCTTGAGGGCAAAGACAGTGTCAGCGCTTTCTTTCCAACTCTCTTGCAGCTGCCAGTCTCAGTATTAAGCGCACAGTAGGCGTTCGATAAACGCCTGCTGCTGCTCTGCATTCAATACTCAGGCAAAAACAACATCCCCACTCACACCAGACACTGAAAAAATAGGTCATCTCTTTGGCAAGGGCAACAGGATTCATCAGGAAGACTCTGTGAATGGTGTAAATGAACAACAACAACAAATAAGAAACTCAGTCTTTTGGAAAAATCACATCTTTGTTGCAAAGATGCCAGAATGTCTGAAAATGGCTAAAACCTGGGGATTTTCCATAGATTAGTCATGTGGTTTAAATAATTAGAACTGAAGGCCTATGGGTATGAGATTGCCCCCAGTGAAATCTGAGCGGTTCCAGGCAAAGTTTAGTCATGTGTAAAGAGGAGAAGTACCTCATACTGACAGCAAGGAATTAAAAGAAGGAAGAAATCAAGAAGGGACCTGCAGCCTGGAGAGGAGAGAAAAGGCATGTTATAAGGCTGGGCCTAGAGAGAGGTGTGCATAAAACTCAGCCAATGTGCTGAATGTATTAATATTTGCAATTTTACAGAAAGAGTCCAGTCTGGATCACAGGCATTTGGGGTATTTGTTTTAATAGCATTCTAAGTGAAAGCCCTCTCTCTGGTAATAGAATTTCTTTCCATTTTTATGAAGTCAAAAATGAAAAATAAGCTAAAGCAAAAGAATCTAATTTCCTATAATAAGGTTTTGTTCTGAGTCACTTATAAATGCAAAATCACAGGGTCTTAGACACCAGAAGGCATATGTTGATCATGGAAATGAAATAAGAAAAATAAAATCTTAGAAACCCACTCATAAATATTGACCTTCACCCTTTTCCCCACCTCCAGCTCCCACCTACAACTTCACACATGTGTGCCCACACACACACACTCACACACCAGGGAGAAATAACAACACTGGCTTTCAGAGGCTGCGCGAGACAGACTGTGAACAGACCTGTTCTCCAGATAGAACATATTTGTTCAATAAATTCATCACCTCTGGGTGGAAGTCCATGGAATTCAACACTGCTGCCAAAAACTCCCAAACTTAGAAGTGGTCAGGGATACCACGTGGTCCTGAGTAGCCCACTGGAGGCTGAGAGTCGCCAGGGGCCCCTTGATGAAGGACATCAGAATTGAATGCTATACCCTTTCTCAACCAGGTTAAACTCACCTTTCATAAGTGAAAGATTATGGTCCTATTGCAGGCGAAGGAGTCAGTGACCTAACATTTCAATATCTGTTCTGTTTTGTCAGTTTGACCCAAAGCATGTACCTTGAAGCCTTTTTAGCATACACTTTGTCCAGAATGTCACCTAGAAATGCTCATGAAGCATTAGTTTCATCAATTCTCCCCAGTTTTTCTTGTTACTGAAAATTCAAAGGTGTGACCCCCACTTCCCATTCGCCTATATTTGTAATTGCCATCATGAGCTATGAGCCAATGCCATTCCTTTCTTTGTCTGCATCTCTTTTAGACCTCCAGACTGCCTGTTTCCAGGGCTTCCCAGGTCGTTCAGTGTTAAAGAGGAGGAGATGCAGGCAATGCAAGAGATGTGGGTTCAGTCCCTGGGTTGGGAAGATCCCCTAAAGGAGGATAATGGCAACCCACCCCAGTATTCTTGCCTGGAAAGTTCCATGGACACAGGAGCCTGATGGGCTACAGTTCATAAAGTTGCAAAGAGTCAGACACGACCGAGCAACTGAGCACACAGTGCCTGTTTCCAGGACATGAATAATTGCATCCTCATGCTATCAAGTCACAAGTCTTCCTCTATATTAACTGCCAATCAGTCCTCCCTGCACCAGGACTAAGTATCAGTTATGCAGACTGGGTCAGATGGTCCCACAAGGCATCTTCCAGTCTTCCCTCATTCTTTTGGTGGGACAATCTCTCCCTCCTCCTCAACTGTGCCTCCTCCCTCCTAGAGTTCTCCTGCCTCTACTGTGCACCCAAGCTTTGGACATGGTTCATACACCCATGACAGAAATTTGTTTTTGACCCCAGAAGCCCAGACTATATTTTTATAACTTTTTCCACTTTCCTTCCTACATGAGCCAATATTCATTCAGAATCACTTATTCAAATAAGAATAACTGTCTTTTGTGACTTTAAAAAAAAGTTTGGAATCTGATTGCCCCTAAGAAGGAGTCACTGGAAGGGCTGAACAGAATAGTAATACTCCTGTGTGTATGCATTCATATTTATATGCACAGAGTGCCAAGGAAATAGTGGGAGTTTGTAGTCAGCCAGACCTGGGTTTGAATCCCAGCTCCAACAAGTACCTCAGGTACCATTATTAACCCTTCTAAGTTTCAATTACCAGACCAGAAAAAAAATAATAATGCAGATAACAGGAGCTGCTTCAGTAAGTCGGTACAAGAATTAAATGAAACAAAGTCCTTTGCACAACATCTGAATCATGAAAGCCTTCAATAAATGGGAGTGAAATGTAGAAATGATCATTTCTTTAGTAGTAGTAGTAGTGTTATAACTACTAGTGGTAATTATGTCTAGTATTAAAGAAGTATTGCTATTATTTGAAGTCAGAAGGCCTGGTTTCCAAACTAGCTTTGTGAATAACTTATTTTCCTAGAACAAATTGGAATTTCATTTCCTCCTCTGCAATAGAGCTTGAGCATTAAGACTGTGGAATTCCAATTCTAACTCCTCCACCTCCTCCATTTATTAGTTACACAATGTTGAGCAAGTTACTCAAATGTTATGAGACTCGGCTTCTTTATCTATAAAATGCAGGTGATAATAGCACCTACTTCAAAGGGTCATTGTCATTATTCAATGAGTCGATGCATGTACAATGTTTCAAAGTGCTTACCGCCTAGTAAGTACTCAAGAAATGTTTCTAAAATCTGTAATAGGTTATACTGACATCCACCACACAGGTTATGAAGAAGATTTGCATGAAAAGATAATGCATGAAAAGCACCATCCCGTGACACTGTTTGGTGTAAGTGGCTCATAAGCCAGGATGTAGCTCAGGATTACCTGGAGATATTTTAATAAAACTAAGCCTTTGTCTCATCCCAGACCAATTACATCAGTAATCTCTAGGAGTGGGGCCAGGACATTTTCAAAGCTCCTTCACATGATTTTAATGTGCAGCTAGGGTGAAAAATCTCTTGCCTAGCAATAAAGATAACGCACTAAAAGGTAGCTATTTTTACTCTTTATCTATATTCACAAATATCCAAACCTACAAAAAAAAAAAAAGAAAGAAAAAGTTATCTGATTTATAAAAAGATTAAGCACTTTAGAAAAACATTCAGGGGACTTTCCTGGTGGTCCAGTGGCTAAGACTCTGAGCTCCCAATGCAGGCGTCCAGGTTCCATCCCTGGTCAGGGAATTAGATCCCACATGCTTCAACTAAGAGTTCTCATGCCACAACGAAATATTTTGCATGCTGCAATTAAGACCTGGCACAGCCAAATAAATAAATATATTTTAAAATTCTGAAATTATGTTGCCTACATCTATACTCCAACCTACCAAATATTCCTTTACTAACCAGGAGGCAGCTGCCAGAGAACAGTGAGAAGCTGACAGACATTAGAGAAAGTGTTAGTAGCCACAGTGAATATAGAGATGCTCAATGCCTTGTACACTGGCAGGGTTCAATGGCTGTTTGCTAAAATGAGTTGATACTATGATGTAAGTCAGTGGGAGAAGGCTGATTAGAAAATGACACTAAGGGTTAAAGCAAGATACACATATGAATGTGTATATACACAGTCCCTCTCACACACACGTACACACACGCACACACACACCTCTCACTGCCCTTCTTCCCCTCATTGGAATTCTGCCCTCTCTGAACCTTTCTCAATGGCGTAAAGAGTATCACTATTGCTACACAAATGATATGGGAGAGAAGTCATACCCTACCATATATTTATAAACCTTTACGCCTCTTTATTATTATTTAACATCATCTTCTTCCACAAAACACTACAAAAATTGATACTCTTAAAAACAAAAACTTATGTCCACACAAAACCACAAATACACATGTTCATGACAATATAATTAATAATAGCCAAAAAGTGAAAACAGTGCAAACGTCCATCCACTGATATAAAATGTGGTATATCTATCCTATGGAATGCTATTGGGCAATAAAAATAAAGTACTGATACATGCTACAATGTGAATTAACTTCAAAAACACTCTCAGTGAATGAAGTCATACATAAAGACTATGTGATCCCCTTTACCTGAAATACCAAGAGTAAGCAAATTCATGGGGACAAATACCAGATGAGGGGTTGTTTATGGCTGGGGCTGGGAGAGGGATGCGTGAAGGTGTGTAGGAGAGTGGTATCGGGGAGTAATTGCTAAGTACAGGGTTTCTTTTCAGAGTGGTGAAAATGTTCTAAAATTACATAGTGGTGAAGGGTATACAACTTCAAACATACTAAAAATCACTGGATAACTTCCTGACCCAGGAATCGAAATGGGGTCTCCTGCACTGCAGGCAGATTCTTTACCAGCTGAGCTACCCGGGAAGCCCCAAAATTATTGAACTGAGCACTTAACAGGTTATTAATTTTATGGCCTGTAAATTATATCTTAACAAAGCTGTTAAGAAGATGACAGTGATCTACCAAAAAATGCTTAAAAATATTTCATACTGGATTTCCCTGGCGGTCCACTGATTAAGACTCCATGCTGCCAGCGCAGGGGTTGCTGATTTGATCTCTAGTCAGAGAAATAAAATCCCACAAGCTGCATGGTATGGCCAAAATTTTTTAAAATTCATATATTTTAGCAGAGAAAGCTGAATAATAAATATTTTAGGAAAAAGTATTTTAGAGTAGGAAATGGCAACCTACTCCAGTATTCTTGCCTGGAAAATTCCATGAACAGAGGATCCTGGCAGACTACAGTCCACAGGGTCAACATGACTGAACACAGCACAGCCTACAGGAAAAATGATTTAACACTTTAGACACATTTTGTTAATGTAGTCACCCTCATTTCCCAGCAATAGCAGATGAATTGAGGCTTGTGGGCATAGATTTTGCAGACAGCAGGTCCCTTGCAGCTTCACCCGATTACCACAGGAGAACCACAATATTTCTCGAGAACGTCCTGCCTGACAGACTTCTCTGGCTTTCATAAGGCCAGCCTCGGAGTTACCTCTACCCTCCCTTATGGACAGAGGTGAGTCCCAGGAGGCCCTGCATACTGGTTGGTTCCATTAGGCTACTGCTCTTTAGCTGACCTGCTAATGCAATTTAAAAAATCTCTTAGGAAAGTCTATTATGTTACTGATCCAGGAGTCATTTAATTCTCCTCCTCTGGTTTATAGAATCTCAGTTTTGTTTACATTGCAAAGTACACAATCTCAAGGGATAACTTGTATTTGCCTTTAAGTCAATCATGGTAATCCATTTCATTGTCAGTGAACGGTCAAGTGATGGGCAAGATTTCTGGGTCTGGCAAATAAGGCAATGTATACTTGAGGGTATATTGGAAATATATACTTCTTGATTTAAAATATATATATATATATTATATATATATATATATATATATATATATTTAGGGATGCTCAAAGATAGGTCAGCCTCCTTGCTGTCTTCGTCAAGTGTGAATTTGTATAGATATTTTGAGACTGAGTGGGGAGATATTTCCTAAATGCAGAGGTTGGAAAAGCAGAAAAAGGGCAAGAGCCTGGATCCACTGTGAGATTACCAAGTTGCTGAGCCAACTTTATAACCACCTATCTTCTGACTTTCCATTATATACAATAAATGTATTATTTAACCCACCATTACTTGAGTATCCATAACATGAAATCAAAAGGATGTCAACTGGAACATCTACCAACCTAAAGATTCATAGTTTCCTTCTTGACCAGAGTTTTCTGATAGCATCAGAATTAGGTTTGACTATTAGCAGGCTATAGTCCATGGGGTTGCAAAGAGTTGGACATGGCTGAGCAACTGAACATGCATGTAAGCATATATAAGTACAGTTTAAACAAGAAGTGAAAGCGGCAGAGGCAGGAATTCCAGAGCTAGTAGAATGGCTCTACAGTCATCGTGAACTCAGGTTTCTTCTATCAAGAAATTATCATCTGTAAGTTGCCATCCTCAAGATCACCTCATGGTCCAAAGTGGTTGCTGAAACCCCAGCCTTCACATTCACATTCCAGGGCAAAGGAAAGGGAATGTATGGAAGGACAATAAAGGAGAATACCCTAGAACTGAATCTTCCATAAGGAATATCCTGAAAGTGCAATATAATATTCTGTTTATACATCATTGACTAGAACTAGGTCATGCCACCTCATCTTACTGCAAAGAAGACTGGGAAATGTCTTCTAGCTGGGTACACTGTTTTGGGTTCCATTTTTAGAGAGAAGCATAGAGTGGGTATTGTAAAAGTAATTAGAAATCTCTGATACATAGACGATAAGTCCTTGATTAATCTCAGTACACTCTTCCATTAACCAAAGATAACAGAATATGCTTTATGCCAAATCTGTCCAAAGAAGTTAGGGTGATACACAGTAAAGTCAGTGCATCAGATGTCTCTGATGTGATAAGATATGTATGTTTTTTTAAGATGACATTTTGAAAATGGGTAATATATTTTTAAATGAAATCAAATCATCAAACTCCTGGGTTACACAGAACTCACATTATTATTATTATTATTTTGGCCAAGCCCCTTGGCTTGTGAGATCTTAGTTCCCTGACCAAGGATTGAACCCAGGGCCCCAGCAATGAAAGCGCACAGTCCTAACCACTGGACCTCCCAGGAATTCCTGGAACTCAGATTAAAAACCAGTAAAATGATGGATCATAAATGGCACCCAGGTTGTCCCAGAAGATTTTGGAACTACCTAAGAACAGGTGTAATTTGAAACAGGAAAATAGCAGGAAGAAATATCACTGGGTACCACAACTACGACTAGCCAAAGTGTCTATTTTTAAACTTTAATTTTAAAAATTTAGTTAATGGCAAAAAGCTAGTATACTGACTGATATGTCAATGAAACTTATTCCGAGGGAAAACTTAGGATAAAATACCTTCTTCTACTTGTGGTTAATTAAAGAAAATTCTGTGGGACTAAACAGCAAATTGCAAGGGACCGACTCATTGGTAAAGACCCTGATGATGGGAAAAATTGAAGGTGGGAGGAGAAGGAGACGACAGAGGATGAGATGGTTGGATAGCATCACCAACACGAGGGACATGAGTTTGAGTTTGAGTAGGCTCCGGGAGTTGGTGAAGGACAGGGAAGCCTGGTGTGCTGCAGTCCATGGGGTTGCAGAATTGGACATGACTGAGCGACTGAACTAAACTGAACTGAAACAGCAAGTTACTTACAACTCATAGTTTTTACTGCCCTTTATATGTGTATACCATTGTTTTCTCAAATCTGTGGTAACAGTGAAAAATCACATGGAACAAATTGGATTTGGAAACTAATAAAAACTTAACTGATGTTAAGTTCTAATTTCAAATATCATTGATCATCAAAACAGATCCATTTTTCTCCCTGGTAAACTTTATTTAAAAGAAATATTACACATTTAGACTTATAGAATAAATCTATGCTGATAGATTACTGCATTGTCTATTCAATATCATGGAATCCCAAGTAAGATTTCATTTGAAAATAATTCTGCTCCTTAAAAAAATATTTGGAAGCAACTGAAAAAATTGTTTGAAAGCTACTATCTCATTCCAAAAGTGAAAGTCAGTCCAAATGTGGTTTGCACTTCTCTTCTGACTTCCAAACCAAAAACATAAAAATAAGCACCACAAATCTTATAACTGAATGAAAACCTTACCCCCAGCCATATCCTAATTTATGACTGGATATGAGCACATCTCAGACCAGATGCTTGGATTGTACATCCCACTCTCACAAATCACAAGCATTGTACAATTTCAGGCTGAATTGATAACAGGGATTTTTCCTTTAATTCCCCAAGCAAACATCCCAAAGAAGCAGATGTGTGTGCTTAAATCCACAACCCCACCATCATCTTTCCTCCTAATTCCGTCTGCCAGGCTGGTTGTGCCCAGGGCAGCATCTTTGCAGGCCTCTCTCCCAGGTTTTGCAGATACCACTTCTTGCATGCTGTTCCTTCTTAACTTTCTTGTTCCCAGGTCTATTATTCACTCTCTTACTACCTGACAACCTCAAAAGGTTCTTATGCTGCCTGATGTCCCAGAAGTGTTATTGCATCACAAGATTCAGAAACACTGGTTGCATGCAGACATGGAACCCGAATTCTCCCTTTGGTTTTCAGTCCTGCTCTGTGAAGCTGCTGTGAACTGGGAGGCCCTCCACTCCCCAACAGCAGTACCTCTTGGATTTGTCTCACAAAATGTTATCTGAACAAAAGCTTCACATTTATCTGTAAGGCCTTCGGAAACCATAGATTCCCTCAGCAATGGCCTGAGGGAGGACAAAGTACTTACTCTTTCTGATCTACATAAAGCCCCCAGTGCTCACACACGCTGCCAGCTGTGGGAAGCAACAAGCCCCTCTTTTTGTCCTAGAACAAGAGGGACCACCTGTTTCTCATCTTCTGGATTTAAAAAAATAAGTCTGTGTTCACATGGTCTATAACCAGTGGTTGCTTTTATGGACTTGGAATTATATTCCAAGGTCATCTTTAATCTTTCTTAACTGCAGATTATTTTCAAAAATTGGTCCTAAGGGGAAAATCCCTTGATCATTCCAGCTGCATCTCTCAAGACTATCTGGGTCCCAGCATGCTGGCTCTTCTGGTGCCTTTGGTGGCAACATGGCCCAGCAGCACATCGCCCTGTACTCTCTCCCACATGTGAATTTTAGCAGTCCATGCTTTGCTTTAAAGACCTCCAATGTCTCCTCATTTCCTAAGAAAGCAGCCATAGAGCCTAGCAACAGAGGATCTGAACCCTGGTGTCAGAATGCTGCCACTTACCTGCTATGTGATCTTGAGCAAACTGCTCTATGTTGCTAAACCTCAGCTTCATCAGCAGCAAAGCATAGATCGAAAATATCTCCTGCTTCTTCATGGAGTGCTATGAGAAGAAAGCATAGCAGAAGGGCTCAGCCTGAGTCTGGCAATGTTTGGTCCATATTAGCTAAGGTTACAGATAACATTAGTGTCCGTGCCTCCTTTAAAACATAGTTACCCAGGTCTTACCTGGTGGCTCAGTGATAAAGAATCCACCTGGCAATACAGGAAACATGGGTTTGATCTCTGATCCAGACGGATTCCACAGGCTGTGGAGCAGGTAACCCGTGGAGCAGCACCACCACTACTGAGCTTGTGCTCTAGAGCCCAGAAGCCTCAACTACTAAGCCCATGTGCTGCAACTACTGAGGCCCACACACCTAGAGTCTGTGCTCCAAAACAAAAGAAACGACCACAGTGAAAAGCCTGAGCACCACAACTAGAGAAAAGCCCGTAGAGCAATGAAGACCCAGCAGAGCCAAAAATAAATGAATTAATTAAAATAACATTATTTTAAAAAAATCAAACACAGTTAACCAGAATCAGGGACCAGCTGGCTCACAGAAGTGCCTGATACTGAACAAATGAATGGATGGATCCATACAGTCCAGACTCTCATAGTGAGCCTGGGCCATCAGACAGTGAAGGGACTTGGCTGCCTTGGGGACCTGCATCATCTCCTCATTCCCTCTGTTCAATTGCCTCAACACATGGCATCTTGACTGCCCGGAATAATAAGTAATGAACATAATCCATTGTGTGGTGACTATGGGGATGGAATGGGATCACTGTGGAATGTCAAAGTGGACCTGAGTGAGTCTCCTTCTCCTCAGGCAGGGTCACCTGGACTACAGGGAACTGAGCCCAGCTCCCTTTGGGGTCCAGGAAACACATTCTGCTCTGGGAAGGAAGCAGATGCGTTCTTAGCATAACACGAACTGAGCGTATAGCTCTTAGAAAATAGTGTTCGAACTGTGTACATGGCGGTCTGTGGAAGACAGTCATCTTTGAGCTGTGAGGTTTGTTGCATTTTAAATATGTTGGCCAAGAACAAGCTGCAGCCAGCATGGAAGTTCTCTTTGCAGCCCTCCCCAACCACCAGATAGCCAGTGCTCACTCTCTTCCCTCCCAGTCTCCAAGCTGGGAGACTCTAAAACAGTACTTTGTTGTCCACATCACATGGCAGCAGAAAGGGCAGAGGAGAGATGCCTCAGCCGTAAGTGGATATCCAAGGAGGAGAAATGTGCCAGATGCAAGAGAGGATTCAGAACTTGCAGGTCTCTGAGATGGGGTAGATAGTCTCAGAAGTCTGGTAGGGAGCTCTGGGGAATGTGGAAAGAGGGCTGTGACAGCCATGGACGTGTTGCTAAGATCCTTTCAAGAAGAACTGCTGTCCAGCTAGAAAAGCAGTGAGCTAACAGCCTCCATCTGTTAGCACCTTCAGGTCTTCTCTCAGCTCTTTTGCTGAGGCCACACCCTTCCTGGGCATCCATCATCAAGGGACAGCAAGAGTATCTGACCATTTCTACCCAAAGCAGGACCCCTCTCATGGGCATCTATGTTCCAAAGCCCTCTGTTGCCTTGGCTGAGGTTGGTCATCTCTCCCTGTGCCATCTTGCTCTTCTTGCTCCTCCATGTTTCTTAGATATTACCTCTTTCCCTTCCCTGGCCCCTTGCCTCAGTCTCTTGTGCCCCTAACTCAGTCTCAGCATGGGCTTTATGGAGGATCCAAATGACTTAGGAAGGAAGAGGGATCATTAGAAGAGGACAGGGGATGTTCCTGGAAGGCCCTTGAGAGATCCAAGGAACCCATGCACTAGATCCCATAAAACAGGTAGGTCCTGATTCTCCTTTCTGGGCAAGACTCTTAAGAGGCCAGATTTGGGGATTATGGCCCAATGCTTAACAGTAAGTATATCTCACTCCTCACCACATTTTTTCTTGAGCATATTATCTGAACCCTGGGTCAGATAACCACTGAAATCTTTCTGTGTATTGTTAGCACCAAAGAACAACAGGCACTGTATACATTTTTGCTCTGTAATACTTACCTTATAGTTGCCAATTTCAAGATGACCTCATGGTCATAAAATGGCCACTGTAGCTGCAGCCATCACATCAATGTTTTAGGCAGCAGAAGACAGAGACAAAATAACAAAAAGTGCATACTTACAATTGTATCAGGACTTTTTAAAGATCTCTTCTGGGAGTATTGCTCTCCCCCAAAGATTTACAGTTATACATCATTTGCCATTTTTGCTGCAAGACCTGCTATGAAGTGTATTTTTATAAATGGACATATTTCTATACCCAATGAAGAAGAGAATGTCCCAATGAAAGTAGGGATTTTCCAACGAAAGAAAGGGGAAAGGACAGTAATATGTAGGCCTCTAACAGTCCCCGCACATTTACCTTTAAGATGGTTTCCTCATATATCCTCATGCAGAACAACTCATCTCAAGTTTATAACTGCAATAACCCTGGGACTCCTGCACCATTTCTCCAATTGCACAAACCCAATCCCCTATCCCCATTCAAGCCTCCCTTTCTCAATGAAGCCTTTCCTGACGACTTCAGCCCAGTGACCTCTCCATCTCTTATTGGGAAGTTATTCAGTTGGTTCTTATTCAACTTTCCATGTATTAGTCCTATATCACCAGTGAAAATATGATCATCTAAAAGGACAAAAGTAGCAATTAGCATTATCTCCCAAATCAATAGCACAGTGTTAAATCATAAGTTTAGTTGCTGTGTGAACCATGGGCTGGATTAATTATAAAGTATTTCTCATTTCTTCTAAATAAAGTTAAGTTTGGAGATTTTTTCCCTTGCACTATACTCAAATGACATTTTCTGAAGTCTTCCTACTGCTTATTCCCATTTATTTGGTACTTCATCTCACCAAGGGACTTTGTGTAATACATTGCCTGGAGTTTCTATTGTATTTTATACACTCCCTCCAACTAAGCAGACACCCTGATAAGACATAGATTTCTAATCTTGGAGAAGGTGATGGAGAGACCCTTTTCTTGTGACTAACACTGTTAACTGCCTACCCCATAGCTCTTCCTTTTCCCCGCTAATAGGACTCTGATTTGAAATAGAGGTAGGATGGAAAACAGTGATGTTTCCAGCTAAAAAGACTACCTTCTCATCCTTTGCAGCTATAGGAGACACATGACACAGCCCTTGCCAATAAGATGGATATCAGCCATGTGACACAGCCCTTGCCAATGAGATGGATATTCACTGAAAGGACTGATGCTGAAGCTGAAGCTCCAATACTTCAGCAACCTGAAGTGTTGACTCATTGGAAAAATTCTTATTCTGGGAAAGACTGAAGGCAAAAAGAGAAGGGGGCAACAGAGGATGAGATTGTTGGATAATATCATGGACTCAACGGGCATGAATTTGAGCAAACTCCAGGAAATAGTAGAAGACAGAGGAGCCTGGCCTACTGCGGTCCATGGAATTACAAAGAGTTGGACATGACTTAGAGACTGAGCAACAACAAAATGAGATAGATAGGTGGCCATTTGATAAAGTCCTAGCCAATGAGATGGATAGGTGGCCATGTGACCCAGCTCTAGCCAATTAGATACAAATAGGAAATGTTAGATGATGCCTCTCTGAAAACTCTTTTAATTCCCTGACACTCACATTTTGCCTTTCACTCTTCCCTTCCTCCTTGACTGGAACAGAGACAAATATAGGCGGTAAAGCAACCATCTTGGAATCATAAAATAAGCATTAGGACAAAACCCACAAGGTAAAAATGGCTAAACAGAAAATTAGCAACTAGTCCCTGCTGGCACAATGGAGCTGAAGTCCTGAACTGGCTACCTTTTGACTTCACTCTATATGGTAGACATTAACCCCTTCACAAAGTTTAGCAACTCTTGTTCAGGTCCCTGTAACTCTCGGCAGAAAGAAATCCAAAGAGTACCTCATAGAGAGGGGTGTCTCAGCAGTTAAATGGTCTTCTTTAGCAAGAACTCACTTTGGGACTGGGCACCCTCCTGGGAACAGTACTGTCTATGTACACTCTACCCCTTTCACTGGAATTTCTGGCTATGTTGGACCCTGTGCTGTTGCTGCCAGACCTTCCTCAGCCACTGTAATTTCTGTTCTCTTTAACTTAGCATCATGGACAATAAGTCTTCATCATTAGTGGTGCCCAAAATGTCATCAAGTAGTGCATTTTCATAAAATCTTTAAATAAATGGAGGAAGAACAGAACCTAAACATCATTCAGAAAGTAATGAAGAGAAAGCTGCTGAAAATGAGATGTCATCCCAATTACATCCTCTTTATCACGATTCACATTTTCAGCCTTGGTATGACATACTTTTGAAAATGGCTATCTCTCATCACCTAATGTTTAATCCAATTCTGATGAGAATACAACATACATGTTTCATCTTCACTCAATTCTGAGAAGTGTTCTTTTTCTTAACACTGTAAGGAGGTGCTAAGAAGACCAAGTTGGCCCTTCAACTATCAGAGAAATTCAACTCTTCCTGAACCAGTTTTCTGACCATACCTGATGGGGAGATCAATCAGGGGTCTCCATTTGCCCAGGACTCAGAATGTCAGGAGGCAGAAATGTATTGTTAATAAATTTATTATTTATTGAAATTTATTGTTATAACCAAGAAAGTCTCAGAGATGGGTTAGTAATCCCAGGCCTCTTGACAAAAAACAGAGAGCAAACAAAAAGAGTCACTGCTCCTCAGTTCACCTTTTGGGCCCTTAATCTCAATGTCTGTGACAGTCATTTAGGGGGCATTTTTTAACAAGTCCAGTCTGTTTTCTCACTTATGTTCCAGGTATGAGTCTACACCCAGGGGATATAGTAGTGAATAAGAGAGATGAGATCCTTGCCTTTCTGCAGCATCAGTTTTAGTAGGGAAGACTGATAATAAACAAGGAAAAAATAAATAAACAAGATAACTTCAGAGTAGAAGAATGATGAAGAAACACTTGTACAGGGGAGGGATGTGCTCAAGAAGGCCCGCCACCCTCAGCCTTGCTCTGGCTTTCAAAGCCCTGGACCACCCCATGGTAGGTGGAGAGGAGGGATTAGGGGAATTCTGTGGGCCTTGAGAACTCATCCACTTTGTAGCCTGAACCCACCCTGCCTTCTAGACTGCACTCCAGGGTCTTGAGAACCCCACTGACCTGCCCACATAGCCCAAGCCTGACTCTAGGGTCTGTCCCATGTGGTGAATCACTCCAAAGGTGGGTATACCTGGAAATCTGAGGAGTAGTTGGAAGTTTGTGGAGGTGGAGGAAGTAGTGGGACTTTGTGGTGTGGGACAGAGTTGGAGATGCTAAAATAAACCCTTTTCTGCGGCCCAATAATTCTACTCCCGGGCATACATACCCAACAGAAAACCTATAGCAGTATTCCTCATAATAGCAACTGGAAACTAGAAACAGCAACTAGAAACAAATGTGTTTCAGCCAGTAGAATGGATAAATAAACTCTAGTTCATTCATGCACTGCAATACTATGTAGCAAAAGCAACCAACTGCTGGTATAAGGAACAACATGGAAAAATCTCATAGACATTCTTAAGCAGAAGACTGACCCAAATGTGTCATTGCATTTATATGAAGTTCAAAAGCAGGCACAACTGGCCTGTGGTGATTGAGCTCAAAATACTTTTATACCTTGAGGAAAGAGGGCAGATATTGACTGGCAGGAGCACCAGGGTACCTGGAAATGCCTTATATCTATATATATAGAGAGAGAGACATATGTATATGTGTGTGAAAATTCACTGAGGTGTGCACACATAATTTTAAACATTAATGTATGATATTATACCTCAAGAAAAAAAGTAAGTTGCTTTGGAGAACAAGGAGGAGGGGCAGAGGAAAAGAAAGAAATGGAAGAAGTAAACTACCAGGTTTGAGAGACCAGCAAGCAGAGGGAACAGACAGTATGAAGCTCCTGATGCAAAAAACAAACTTGGCATCACAGGCAACAGGAACGCACAAAGAAGGGAATGGTACCCAGAGAAGCTAGGAAGGGAGGCTGGGCTGCTTATGTAGGGCCCCGAGTTTAAGGAAGAATCTGGATTTTCACCTAGGGGCAATGGGAAGCATTTGGCCTGTGGTAAGCAGCGGAGTAGAGGCAGGGAGCACATAATCTGCTTCATGGGCTTCTTCTAAAATCACTTTGGTTTCTGGGGGCAAAAGAGGGGATTTTGCTCTAAAGGCCAACTACACATGCAAGCAGGGAGACCATTCATAAGGCTATTGGAGTTAAAAATAGTGGCAGAGAAGTCTGTGAGAATCAGATGAGCTAGCAAGGATCAGAAGAGGCTATTATTCATCTACCATTCATTCACTTGCCAGTCCAGACCCTCCACACTCTTCTCACCTGCCCTAAGGAGGGTGGCTGGATGGGCACATTTAATAAGCCCCTTTGCCCTCTGAATGCAGGCTGGCTCACCAGACCAGAGAGGGCAGGAGGAGAATGAGGGTGGTGTGTATTTGGCTGAAGGGAACAGCCTTCTCCTACAGCTACACAACTTTGGTTCTGGAAACTGTTCCCTCTCTTTGTTTTGGACTTAGTACACCTTTGTAGGGCTTCCCTGGTGGCTCAGACAATAAAGAATCTGCCTACAATGTGGGAGGCCTGGGTTCAGTTCCTGGGTTGGGAAAATCCCCTGGAGGAGGGCATGGCAACCCATTCCAGTATTCTTGCCTAGAGAATCCCCATGCACAGAGGAGCCTGATGGGCTATAGTCCACAGGGTTGCAAAGAGTCAGACACGACTGAGAGACTAAGCACAGCACACCTTTGTAAGGATTCCATTTAATTCCTCCCCAATTACCTTTTTCGAGTGTGCCATTTGTTTCCTGATGAGTATGAATTCCATACAGTACTAAAACCATAGGTCATTCCTTGATCCAGAGGGTAAGGATAACATATATTCCACATGCCCCTAAGAAGGCAGAGAAGATTCTAATACATTTTCAAAACACTTTCATCCAAAATCAAAGTGTTACATTTGAAGGGGCCAGTCTCAGTTATCTGGAATATTTGCTTATAGGCAACATTTTATTCTGAGACAAGGCTGGATAAATGAGCATATTTATACATTATAAAGCCCTCCTATATTTTTCTTCCACAGCACTTCTCACAATTGAAATTAATTATTTATATTCTTTAATGCCCATTTTCTATATTAGACTCCAAGGTCCATAAAGATGGTCCATGGAAATGGTCCATGAAGAGGTCTGTCTCATTGCCCACTGTATCTCCAATACCTGAGACAATACCTGACATAGAAATTAATAAGTGTTGTTGAAGGATGGATTAAGAGGTGGGAGGTTAAGAGGAGAGAGGAAACCTGAGATTTAGAATTGGAAGATGAAGATGGAAATTCCAACTCCCCCAATTACCATCAGATTGTGTGTTTATGGGCTTCCCTGATAGCTCAGCGAGTAAAGAATCCACCCACAATGCAGGAGACCTGGGTCCCTGGGTCAGTAAGATCCCCTGGAGAAGGGCATGGCAACCCACTCCAGTATTCTTGTCTGGAAAATTCCATACACAGAAGAGACTGGCAGGCTACAGTCCATGGGTCGTAAAGAGTAAGACACAACTGGGTGAATAATATTTTCACACTTGTGTGTTTATATCCACCTGACTTCTCAAGGCTTCCATAAGCGTCTGTACATAAAATTAGGATAAGAACTCCTTCCTGATCCAATATTTGTGAAGATCAAATGAGATAACACTTATATAAAAGTAAATGAAGCAGTAAATGGAGCAGCTGTCAAATATGAGATGTGATTATTATAATAAAAGCATCAGTAAGATGGAGCCACTCCTGGCCCCTGGTTTTTTTAATGCAGCACGCATCAGCTTTTGCAGGGCATGAAAAGATATGATTTTTTACAGTTTTCATTTAAGAATAATTCAGTTCAAGTGGTTGCAAACCTTGGAATCCGGTAATGTGCCTCTAGGTGTTAAGGAATTCAGACAGCCATGCAGAAAACATGACAAGATAACATGTGCCTTATTCTCTCTGACTCCTGAAGCGGGGAAAGTGAAAAGGGAGCCCAACAGATGCAATCATTTCAGGCAGCTTCCAGAGAACGGTGCCCTGGCAACACACCTTAACCCCATCATATCCAAAATGCTGCTGGTGGAGGGCCATGTAGTAAAGGGGTGACTAAAAACCCAAGAAACAGTGAGTTAATAAAAACAGAGAATGACTTCAGTAAAGGAGTTGAGTCTCTTCTGAGGGACTCTGAAAATAGTAGTGTATCTTGACACTGCTTATGGCCATTATTCATATCTAAATAGAAGCAATTTTCCATAAACTCTTAAATATGAGTTTCCTATCTATATTAGGGACTCCAGAGAAACAGAAACAATGTATGTGTATATACATATACATGCACACACACATACATAGGATATATTCAGGATGTATATATATAGGATGTGTGTGTATATATAATAGGATGTTTGTGTAAATAAATACATATATACACACACACACACATATATATATATATATACATCTCTACCTCTATCTACAAGAGAAAGAGACTGATATAAGGAACTGGCTCACGCAAAACCCCAAAATCTGCAGGTTGGGCCAGGAGTCTGGAGACCTGGGAAGAGCCAAGTTACAGTTCAAGCTCTGTGGGCATGTCCTATGCCACTGCGTCTTTTCTAACGTTATCTGCTCCTACTGAGATGTTCTTTCTTCTTCCAGTGATCCAAATTCTGTTTATTCTTCAAGGTACTCAAATATGATCTTTTTTAAATAAAGTTTTCCCTAATATCTCATTGACTCCTTCCTTTCCCTTACCCTAGCCAAAATGAATTACTCCCACGTTTGGGCTCCCAAGCACTGTCCATAATCCCATGTGCAGAAATCTAAACATAGTCTGGCTCATTTTATAATTTTCTGTGTGCATCTCTCTTGCCCTCCGGTCTCCCCAAATCAAAAGCTTTTTGAAAATAGAAGCTAAAATTTCCTTTTGCAAAAAATTTCCAGTAGATAACACAGTACCTAGCATACAATAGATACATTTACTTATCATTTATTTTTTGCATTTATTTGTTATATAATAATTTATTTTCATATCATAGCTACATTTTTTAGCACCAACTTGGAGCTAGGCACTATACAACATATATGCAATATCACTAATCCTTACAAAAAAGCCCAAGATTTATATATTATCCCCATTCTATAGATGAAAAGACTGAGGCTCAAAGAGGTTAACTGATTTGCCTGAGACTACACAGTAGCCTAAACTTTAGCCCAAATATGATTCCACAATAAGCTTCAAACAAACAAATGCCATATTCATGACAAACAGTGCATCTCTAAAAAAAAAAGAAAAAGAATACACTCACAAGATGAAGGGCACTTATTATTTATTACTTTACTGTATAATCTTGAGGATTAAAAATAATAATTATCCTTCCCTTGCCAAAATTAGCACAAACATGGAGAATAATTTTGCTTTAAAAATTACACTAAAAGCCAAAATATGGCATTTTCTTATTTTGTATTGTTGAACAGGAAATGTTTTATGGATTAATGAAATTGAGGGATGAGAGGCTACTAAATATAGCCATAAAAGGAGACATTCTGGATCATAAAGTATATTTTCTTCGTCTTGACAGTTGTAGTTTAATTTTAAGTATTTATGATACTACTCCATAGTAAATATGTCTAATTCATGAAAGCTAGGTAATATGAGAGCCAGCTTTGGAAATTTGCTCAAGTTTTTTTGGCCCTTAAAGCTATGTGTAAATGGATTTGCTGCTAAGAATTATAGGTTTTATACAGTAATGACATGAAAATTATCCATATTCCACTCCACTATCAAGGCACTATTTCCACAACTACTGCCATTATTACTGTTACCTAGACAACTACACTTGACTTTGTGGAAGTAAATCACCTAACATATCCCCTATTACATATCATTTGAACTAAATATGAAAAATGCCACAATAGGGAGTCATTGTTATATTTTAAAAAATTGACCATCTGAGCTTACTTGAAAAAAAATTATCATGTGGCATAGATTTTGTAACCTAAAGAATTACACATTATTATGTCAACAGTGTTTTAACTTTAAAAATAAATCATAGACTCATAGAAAACCCTTTTAGGTATTGTACATCTTCTTTACATTGGAGGTCAGTGAAAGAGTTATGGGACTTAAGTGATTTAAATCTTAATGAAGACCACAGCTATGACTGTACCACTAGCTGCGAGGGGTCCCCAAGTCTCTAGGTCCAATGTACTGTGACATATTTTAAAAGGAAAGCAGAGAACATAACCTTTGGCTTCCCTGAAAATCCTCCCATGAAAAATTTGCCTGTGATTTAGGGAGAAGCCATGAGGAATCGCCACAGGGGTTTCTGACCTCACTTATATTTATGAGCAGTGGTTAGTCACACAGACCCTCTGAGACCCTCAATGTTACCTGTAATTCTCCTCTTAGATACCAAAGAGGAGAGCTCCAGAGCACAGAAGAACTCTATTTAAAAAACACAACAAAAATCAAGAGAAATCTTTGAGCTCACCAGGGGACAGGAGGACAACACACAAAAGGGCACTGGTGTTCCCTTTCACATCAGTTCGTTTGAGAGCTTTACTGCTCTAAAGTGCCTTGGAATTTCCAATTGAGTTTCTCCATCAGCATCTTAGGAAGGTACCAAGCTTTTCCTAGTATTTTATTATTGATTTGTAAGATGAACAAATTTTATATCTGGGTCTCACCCAGGGATTAGGGCAGTGAAGAGCTTTCTGCTCTCATTGGAAGGTCCTGGAGGCTGGATTAAGCTCTGTCCCCAAGTGGAAGCCTAACATGATAGAACATAGAGGGAACAGCCAGAGGGCTAGTGTGTGCACTAGAACCAAGATATCCCCTCCAAACCATAAAGTACACTCACGACATCCTCAGCAGATACTTTTTGAAATTAAAGGGAAAATATCTATCATAGTCTGAAGCTGAGACAGAAGAACCATTTGGGCCAAGCATCACATTCTCAAGGGGCTTTCAAATCTAGACTTTGGAAGCCATCCTCAAAAGAACCTGTTCACGCAGTTAATTACAGAAATACATGGATGAGATTGGTAAGTGAAGATGAGCATCACACATGTTTAATCCCTTGCCCACTACTTGGACAATACCAACCAACTTTAGTGAACAAAAAATTGATACATGAAATGAATCTCATTATTATCTTTTGTGTTTAAATAGTTTTAATTTTGAAACTTTAAAAATATATAATTTTTAATACCTGAATTTCTTGATGTACAAGATATTTCAAAAGATGAGCATTGAGAGAGCAAGAAAGGCCAAGATTGGAAGAGAAAGAGAGACAGGAAACCACTTGTATGTCTGCTCAGACACTTTCCATTAACATAGGATGTCCTGTCTCAACGCTGCAAATCCTACTCAACCTTCATGAGGTCCCACCTATCTCTGAGATGCAACTGATCTCTCCTTCCTCAGAATTCCCAGAGCACTTCAGTACTCCTATATTCTGGCCCTTAGCTGTTTCGATCCTTCAATTGAGTCACAGAAATTTTGACTCCTTGTTCTTCCCCTTCTTGCCTGGCAAACCCCTACTCATATTTAAGAACTCAGCTTGGGTATCTCCTCCTTTGAGAACTCTTCTAATTCCCACCTCGCTTTGCCCCACATCCCACTTATGTCCCCCACCCTGCGTCGTGCTCCTTTAGCATTTTGGGTATCCCTCCATCTCTGCCCCATCACAGCAGAGAGATGATCTGTTTATGAGCTGGTCTCCCTGCGTTGTGATCTGTTCTGAGTCAGGGATTTTGTTTGAAGCATCTTTGTCTCCCAGCAGCTGGCACAGTGCACACAGTGCACCGTTGGGACTCCAGTTCATTGAACTTCATGTATTACTTTGAATTAGTTATTCCAATTTAAAGTCTTATCTTACTTGTCAATCTCTATGCTCCACAAGAGCAGGTAAGATATATATCTGATTATCTGAATATCTTCAACATTTGATCCCTTAAAAGGTCTTCATAAATATTTGTCAAATCAGTGAATAAATGTATCCTGATCTGTGCCTTTCACTGTAAATTGCAACGTGCAGCAGAAATGAGAACATAAAAAGTCCATCTGTGAAAGAATTTTTCTTATTTACAACTTGTTTTTATTTCTAAATTCACTGTCAAGAGGATAGTGAAGATTTCCCTTCTTTAGTTTTTGCCAGAAAAGAACATCTGCTGGGGTCTACAAAGGAAATATACCTGTGGTTAATGTGGGGCAGGAATTCCAGAGCTTTCCAGATGTTTTCAAGCATCTAGGGTAAGTCATCCATGAGATGGAGCCCAGGTTGAAATTAAATCTTTGCCAGTGTTCATTCATTCATTCACAGTCTGTCAGTAGCATTTATTAGGCACCTTCACTGGGCCAGGTGAAGCTCTGTACCAGCTGTTACGGATGCAAAGATGGGTAAAAACAATCCCTTGCTCTCCAAGTCTTAAGAGGCTAATGGGAAATTAACAACAATTACACTAACAACTCCAGTTCGGCCCACTGAGTGCTGTGTTTGTAGGAAACACAGGTTATGAATGCAGCAAAGGTTAGTTATTTGCCAGGAAACTTCCCTTTACTTCCTAAATGGGTAGGGCTGCATGTGAGACTATGGGCACCAGTGCCTATGTGAGAGCAATTGTGACCTTGACTGAGAATTAGATGGCATGAGGATGACCCCAGGGCAGGAATGAGAGGATTACAGGGAGCTGTCAACATGAAGATGTTGCTCTCACATCCACCAACTATAGAGAGGGGCCTTTCAAACTTTCAGTTCAGTTCAGTCGCTCAGTCGTGTCCGACTCTCTGTGACCCCATGAACCACAGCACACCAGGCCTCCCTATCCATCACCGACTCCCAGAGCCTACCCAAACTCATGTGATTGGGTCAGTGATGCCATCCAACCATCTCATCCTCTGTTGTCCCCCTCTCCTCCTGCCCTCAATCTTTCCCAGCATCAGGGTCTTTCCAAATGAGTCAGCTCTTCGCATCAGGTGGCCAAAGTATTAGAGATTCAGCTTCAACATAAGTCCTTCCAATGAACACCCTGGACTGATCTGCCCCAGGATGGATTGGTTGGATCTCCTTGCAGTCCCTTGGACTGAACTGAACTGAACTTTCAAGAGTCTTCTCCAACACCACAGTTTAAAAGCATCAATTCTTTGGTTCTCAGCTTTCTTCATAGTCCAACTCTCACATCCATACATGACTACTGGAAAAACCATAGCATTGACTAGATGGACCTTTGTCAACAAAGTAATGTCTCTGCTTTTTAATATGCTATCTAGGTTGGTCATCACTTTTCTTCCAAGGAGTAATCATCTTTTAATTTCATGGCTGCAATCACCATCTGCAGTGATTTTGGAGACCCAAAAAATAAAGTCTGACACTGTTTCCACTGTTTCCCCATCTATTTCCCATGAAGTGATGGGACCGGATGCCATGATCTTCGTTTTCTGAATGTTGAGCTTTAAGCCAACTTTTTCACTCTCCTCTTTTACTTTCATCAAGAGGCTCTTTAGTTCTTCTTCACTTTCTGCCATAAGGGTGGTGTCATCTGCATATCGGAGGTTATTGATATTTCTCCTGGCAATCTTGATTCCAGCTTGTGTTTCTTCCAGTCCAGCATTTCTCATGATGTACTCTGCATATAAGTTAAATAAACAGGGTGACAATATACAGCCTTGACGTACTCCTTTTCCTATTTGGAACCAGTCTGTTGTTCCATGTCCAGTTCTAACTGTTGCTTCCTGACCTGCATACAGGTTTCTCAAGAGGCAGGTCAGGTGCTCTGTATTCCCATCTTTTTCAGAATTTTCCACAGTTTATTGTGATCCACACAGTCAAAGGCTTTGGCATAGTCAATAAAGCAGAAGTAGATGTTTTCTGGAACTCTTGCTTTTTCAATGATCCAGTGGATGTTGGCAATTTAATCTCTGTTTCCTCTGCCTTCTCTAAAACCAGCTTGAACATTTGAAAGTTCACGGTTCACATATTCCTGAAGCCTGGCTTGGAGAATTTTGAGCATTACTTTACTAGTGTGTGAGATGAGCGCAATTGTGCGGTAGTTTGAGCATTCTTTGGCATTGCCTTTCTTTGGAATTGGAATGAAAACTGACCTTTTCCAGTCCTGTGGCCATGCTGAGTTTTCCAAATTTCTTGGCATACTGAGTGCAGCACTTTCACAGCATCATCTTTCAGGATTTGAAATAGCTCAACTGGAATTCCATCACCTCCACTAGCTTTGTTTGTAGTGATGCTTCCTAAGGTCCACTTGACTTCACATTCCAGGATGTCTGGCTCTAGGTGAGTGATCACACCATCATGATTATCTGGGTCATTAAGATATTTTTTGTATAGTTCTTCTGTGTATTCTTGCCACCTCTTCTTAATATCTTCCGCTTCTGTTAGGTCCATATCATTTCTGTCCTTTCATGTGCATATAAATCATCTAGGGAGCCTACTAAAACTGCAGATTCTCTTTCCAAGGGATCAAGGAATGAGCTTGAGAATCTGTATTTCTAACATACTCCAAAATGATGCTGATGCTGCTGGCATGTGGACCACACTTCGAGTAGCGTGAATACAGAAGAAAGAGCACTAGTTTTCCAAGGCTAAGAGACCTAGATATTCAATTCCAACTATAGTATTTACTATCTACATGAATTACTTTTGCTTCCCAACCCTGCATTTACAGCATTAAAAAAAAAAAAGGATAATAAAGTTGACGTCTTAAGGTTGGTGTGAAGATTCAAGGAGAGCATTTAATAGGTACTCAATAATTACTAATTATTACTTGAAGCATTTCCATTATTTTCTCAAATGTGTCTGGAGATGACCAGAAGTAAACATCTATATCTTCCATAGTCAAATAGAATCCTACTTACTTTTGGTCAGTAGCCTCTGTTTTTCTCCATGTGGGCCCACAGTCTGCTAAGGATTTCCTTTTTATTCCCAACACCTCTCAATTTACTATCAGATGCTTTCATGAAGGAGATGGCTTGTTTATCTGGGTTATTAATGAAGTTGTTAAGAGAAAGTGGAGGGGGAAGCCAGCAGTATCTTGAGCTCTGCCTCCCCATAAATCACCACTGCACACCAAGACGGCTTCTGCCACATGTCAGTTCCTATCATCCTGCTCATCTCAATGAATTTGAATGAATTTCATGATTAAAGTTTTATGAGGTGCCACATCAAACATTCTCTAAACCTCAAGGTCTAACACTTCAACAGCACTTGCTTTTGTTTTCTCATCCTCCAGTTTTATCACACAAAAAATGATGCAGGTATACCTTGCAGGAAAGGATTTTGTTTTTTCCTTTAACATCCCCACTGCTGATTCCCCATAAAGCAGTTATCTCCTCCATGTTGAACAGCTTGCTTTCAGCCTCAGCTCTGCACCTGACAGGTGACCAGCTGTCTCTGCACATAATCTATGCCTTTTACCTTGGTAATAAATCTGGTGGCCGGATGCCTGACAGCCTGCACATGGCTCTGGTCACCTGCAGATTCAAGCTGCCGGACCCAGGCTTGTGTTTACCCCTCCTTCTGTCACACACAAACAACCTCCTCCTCCATGTACAACCATAGGCTCCCAAAGCCACAAGAACAACTTTGTTGTAATTCTCACCAGCTTGTCTTCACAACAGAGGAATAGATCTATTTCCTTTAGCAAAATGGAAATAAAAGTTTCACCGCCTAAAATCTGTAGGACTTTCCACCATTCAAATACATCGACATGGTGATATCATCAAATGAATATTCCCTATGACTCTCTGAACAATTCAGTAGCAAGTGAATTAAGAGCCATGACCTCTAACTCTTGAAACACTAAGGGGATCCTACAGAAAAGAGCAAAGAAATTTCAAAATCCATATCCAGAATGTTCTGTATTTGATATCCATCTTCTTAGCTCATTTCTTAAGGAAGTTTATCATTATCCCCAGAAGGGAGAATCTAATACAGAGACAGGTTGTTGGATTTGTTGGTTTGCTACAGCCTTCTCAAAAAAGAGATGTATGTATGTGAGGTAGAAAAGAGATGGGGATCTGTGGAACTGAGACAGAGATGCAGTTTAAATGCATGTTGATGTGTGGCAGAACTAATACAATATTGTAAACTAATTAGCTTCCAATTAAAATAAATAAATTTAAATTTAAAAAAAATTTTAAGTTACTCTAATTTAAACAAAATTAAAATAAATAAATAAATGCTTGAAAAAGAAGGGCTGTTAGCTGACTCCTTCTTGCCTATGTAAGGAGCCAGGAATCTCGAGGCCAAAAATGTATTCTATCTTTTGTCTAAACTTCCTCACTTTCCTATCCTTAAATCAAGAGATACCAAAACTGGACTTTTTCTAAAATTTTACAATTTCTAACAGAAAGCACAGAGAAGGCGATGGCACCCCACTCCAGTACTCTTGCCTGGAAAATCCCATGGACGGAGGAGCCTGGTAGGCTGCAGTCCATGGGGTCTTGCAGAGTCGGACACGACTGAGCGACCTCACTTTCACTTTTCACTTTCATGCATTGGAGAAGGAAATGGCAACCCACTCCAGTGTTCTTGCCTGGAGAATCCCAGGGACGGCGGAGCCTGGTGGGCTGCCGTCTATGGGGTCGCACAGAGTCGGACACGACTGAAGCGACTTAGCAGCAGCAGCAGCAGCAACAGAAAGCATTTGTCTATGCTTTTTGTATTCTTACATACATTGTCTTTTTCTCTTTCAACACACACACACACTTCTGTTGTTTTACCATTATCTCTATTGCCTCACTGTTCTATACTATGATAACCAATAGCCAAAAGTAGCTTTCTACTTTAAATTTAAATAAATTTAAATTTTAAAATTTAATTTTAAAATTCTTTGATCACGTTAGCTATATTTCAATATCCACATGTGGCTAGTTGCTACTGTATTTAGTAGTACAAACAGAGACAGACTATTTTCATCATCAGAGAAAGTTCTATCAGCTGGTGTTGACTTATACAGTACATGTCATAGGATAAATATTCAAGAAATATGTGTTCATTAATTGGCTAAATGAAAGAATAAATATGTGCTATAGTTTTTCCAAATATACATTTCCTTCTTTCTTCAACTTTTCTAAAAATTGCCCATTTGTTTAAGGATAAATGAAATTAAATTCCCCACCTCATACCATAGCACTCATAAACCTTACCTTATTTGGCACAAATTTCAATATTAAAAAACCCCAAAACTGCCAAAAGAAAATATAGAAGAATTATATAAACCTGAGATGCCAAGAACTTTCTAATCCAGAGAGAACAAGATGCACAGATTTGTCTCTGTATACATTTCAAATTTCTATGCAGTAAAAAAAAAATGTTTAAAGAGACCAACAAATATGCAGGAAGTTTTTAATATATGTGACTGTTAAGAGATAAAAATTCTTAATATATAAGCATTTTAAAAATCAGTTTAAAAGACACCCCAGTAGAAAAATAAGAGAAGTCATTTCACAAAGACTACTATGAATAGTCATTTGTACGCATTAAAAAAGCGCAATGCCAAAGAATGCTCAAACTACCGTACAATTGCACTCATCTCACACACTAGTAAAGTAATGCTCAAAATTCTCCAAGCCAGGATTCAGCAATATGTGAACCGTGAACTTCCAGATGTTCAAGCTGGTTTTAGAAAAGGCAGAGGAACCAAAGATCAAATTGCCAACATCCGCTGGATCATCAAAAAAGCAAGAGAGTTCCAGAAAAACATCTATTTCTGCTTTACTGACTATGCCAAAGCCTTTGACTGTGTGGATCACAATAAACTGTGGAAAATTCTGAAAGATTTGGGAATACCAGACCACCTGACCTGCCTTTTGAGAAATCTGTATGCAGATCAGGAAGCAACAGTTAGAACTGGACATGGAACAACAGACTGGTTCCAAATAGGAAAAGGAGTATGTCAAGGCTGTATATTGTCACCCTGCTTATTTAACTTATATGCAGAGTACATCATGAGAAAGGCGGGACTGGAAGAAACACAAGCTGGAATCAAGATTGCCAGGAGAAATATCAATAACCTCAGATATACAGATGACACCACCCTTACGGCAGAAAGTGAAGAGGAGCTAAAAAGCCTCTTGATGAAAGTAAAAGAGGAGAGTGAAAAAGTTGGCTTAAAGCTCAACATTCAGAAAACGAAGATCATGGCATCTGGTCCCATCACTCCATGGGAAATAGATGGAGAAACAGTGGAAATGGAAACAGTGTCAGACTTTATTTTTGGGGGCTCCAAAATCACTGCAGATGGTGATTGCAGCCATGAAATTAAAAGATGATTACTCCTTGGAAGAAAAGTGATGACCAACCTAGATAGCATATTCAAGAGCAGAGACATTACTTTGCCGACTAAGGTCCAGCTAGTCAATGCTATGGTTTTTCCAGTAGTCATGTATGGATGTGAGAGTTGGACTGTGAAGAAGGCTTAGTGCCAAAGAATTGATGCTTTTGAACTGTGGTGTTGGAGAAGACTCTCGAGAGTCCCTTGGACTGCAAGGAGATCCAACCAGTCCATTCTAAAGGAGATCAACCCTGGGATTTCTTTGGAAGGAATGATGCTAAAGCTGAAACTCCAGTACTTTGGCTACCTCATGCGAAGAGTTGACTCATTGGAAAAGACTTTGATGCTGGGAGGGATTGGGAACAGGAGGAGAAGGGGACGACAGAGGATGAGATGGCTGGATGGCATCACAGACTCGATGGACGTGAGTCTGAGTGAACTCCGGGAGATGGTGATGGACAGGGAGGCCTGGGATGCTGCGATTCATGGGGTCGCAAAGAGTCAGACATGACTGAGTGACTGAACTGAACTGAACTGAACTGAATCTTACTAGTAATCAAAGAAATGCAATTAAAGCAGCAATAAGATTTTCACCTATCAGTCTAGTAAGGATTAAAAAATACTCTCATAATTATCATTGACAGGGTTGTGAAGAAATATCCAAAATTTATGTTCTGAATTGCAAATTGATATGGTCTTTGGGAAGGGCACTCTGGCAGTTTCAACCAAAATTTTAAATTTGCATACAATTTTATCATCAATTAAATTTCTAAAAATTTATCCTACAACTGCCCTATAGAGCTTTATGTACATAGAAGTTTATTACAGCATTGTTTATTCAGAGTGAAAAACAGACATAGTTAAACATCTGCTAACAGGTTATATGTATCAATGGAATATTGCAAATTAGTTTTTTAAAGTTTTATATTACTAAAAATAATGTTATCAAAAGTAAAAGATATAAAATAATTTATACATTATCACCTCCATGTGTGTTAAATACACACATATATATACACACACACAGAACACTTATCAAGGGTTTATCTGTGCGATCCCTGTTCTAACTGCTTTATATATTCACTCTCTCTCTCTCTCTCTCTCTATATATATATATATATATATATATACACACACACATACATATATATGTCATCTTCACATAAATCTATGATGTATGATGTAGGTAATATTAACTCTAACAGATAAGGAAAATGAAGCACAGAGAGACTGCTAGCACAAAATCACTTAGCTAATAAATGGCAGAATCAGGATTTTAATACAGGGAGTCTAGCCTCGGAGTCTGTCCATGTAACAATGCCAAGTAGTGTGTGCACTAAGGGCAGTGAGTAGGATAGAAAGAAAGAGACTGAGATGGAGACAGAGATAAAGACACAGATTTTAAATTCTTAACCTTGGTTATATCTGGTGAATGGAACTGGGCTTAGAGTTGATTGGATGATGAAGAATGTGATGAGTTTAAAATAAAAAGCAAACAAGAAATAAAAGTTTCATTTTTATAATTTTATAATGCTTAAATTTTTATTCAATATAATAAGCATAATCACCTTTGCACTAAAATACTCTAATCTGGGAAAACATTCTCTTTTTCTCCAACAGGTTTAGAAATACTGCTTTTTATTTTAAAACCGAAAAGAATGTGAGTGGGATTCGTGGACATCTTGGAAATTTCATGTGTACCCAGCAATCTGGAGAGAAACCACTTGTCTCCTGGCAAAAGTGGAAGCTGAATGGAGTCCTCTGGTTTCAGGAGATGAGAGGCACCCAAGAGCACACTAGATGAAACCCAAGCTCTAGCATTAGCTATCCAGTTTTCCACACATGTATCTTTGTCCCTAATCTGGCCACACTAAGCTTTGGTTTCCTCACTTGCATAAAGGGAATAATGACTGGTCCAGTGTTTTGTCCAATGCCTGGTGCCTTGTTAGTTTGAACCAACACTAGCTACCACAGTCATCATTGCCACATCACACTGAACTCTCACACCTTCTCCTGCCAATTTGGAATTAAGTTTACAAATTGATAAAATCATCTGAAGCAGCCAAGAGACCAGGACAATGAAGTTGGTATGCTGCAAAGGGGGTGTGGGTATCCATGGCTAAATAACTACTGACAGAAATTGTAAAATGGCGACGAGTTAAAAAAAAAAGCACAATGTAAGAAATGTGAGTTAGGTTTTAACTACAAATGAAGAATATATCCCAGGAGAGAGCATTTCAGATAGCTCTGAATACTGCTCTGAAGAAGTTGAGGGGAAGGTCAGGATATACATGATTCTGGTGAAGGGGTGTATGTGCAATGAAGCACACATTTTTGTAGAAGGTTGCTCATGAAGGTTACTGCTAGTAATGAAAAGCAGACATCTCCATTAATAATTTTAATACTTTTCTAGATATGAGGATGAAATAAGAGGGGAAAAAGGCAGAGCACAACCTTTAAAAGAATGACATGGCCATAGGACATGACAAAGACTGATCAGAACCAACTGGGTCCAAGATGGTGAAAGATTCGACTTCCAGTATACCTTGAGCCTCTTTATACACTCATTATCATATATTAGCATATGCTAAATGGCACACCCACTGATGCCATGACTGTTCTGAAGCCAACCATAAAAGACCAGAAAGTGAGTGATGGCCCAATTCCTAGAAATCCTCTCAATTCTTGGAATAATCCTCCCACCATTAGCCTATTAAATTACCCTGCCCCAAAACACCAACCACGCCATATTTCAGGTCACTCTCTCATCTTCTGAGGAGGCCCCAACTCTGCCTGTGGAGTGTGTTTCTCTTTAAATAAATCCACTTCTTACCTATCACTTCATCTCTGAATTCTTTCTGGACGAAGCAAGAATCTCAGATTCACCTGGAACGTACTGGCAAAGCCAGCCAGAAGAATTCAGGAAGCCTCAGCCTCTCCGCTCCCTTGTGCTGGAGGCGCTGCCTCACTTTCCACCATTTCTCTCGCACTCTCTCTTGCTCCCTCCGTAGCTCACTCTTCCCACTCTTCTCTCTTACTCTGCTGGAAAGGGGTGAAAAGAAGCCTTCCAGGCATTTTCCACCCTTGCCGCCGGGTCTTCAGCTTCTTACTGTACGCGCGCGCAGGGAATGTCGGGAAAAGTTTCCAGCCGTCCTCACAGCAGCTCGGGACCTGAAACACAGGCTCTCTGCCCTCTGGGTTTGCCTTATCCACCGTTTAATTAACTGTTAACAGGTCCAGTTGTGTAAAAACAAGAAATAAGGCCTTACTTAGAGTATGTGCCATGGTTATAGCAGCCACAATTCCTGCAGGAGCGTCCTTGCTCATAGTCAGTTTGTGTGCTTACCGCCAGGTGTGAGGAGAAGCGGACGGTGGGACCATCATTCACTGCGCTCCTTCTTGTGTTTGTCCCGCCCCCTCTAGGGTCCCTGATAGCTCAGTTGGTAAACGATCCGTCTGAATGCAGGAGACCCTGGTTCGATTCCTGAATGGGGAAGATCCCCTGGAAAAGGGAAAAGTTCCCCACTCCAGTATTCTGGCTTAGAGAATTCCATGGACTGTATAGTCTGTGGGGTCGCAAAGAGTTGGACACAACTGAGCGACTTTCACTTTCACTCACTCCAGGGTCCACCTTGACCCCATACCCACCCCTCCTCCCAAGTTGGGTGGCTCTCGCACTTGGCTCCAGCCTAGCGAAATATGCTAAGTGCAAAGTCCCTACAGTCGAGTCCGTTTCTTTGCGACCCCAATGGACTGTAGCCCTCCAGGCTCCTCTGTCCATGGGATTCTCCAGGCAAGAATACGGGAGTATTTCCTTCTCCAGAGGATCTTCCCAATCCAGAAATCAAAACTATATCTCTTGTATCTCCTGCATTTGCAGGCATGAGAACGCGCCTGCAATGTCGTAGACATAAGAGACACGGGTTCGATCTCTGGGTCTATCCCTGGGTCAGGAAGATCCCCGGTGGCGGGCATGGCAACTTACTCCAGTATTCTTGCCTGGAGAACCCCAGGGACAGAGGACACCGGTGGGCTATAGTCCATGAAGTTGCAAAGAGTCAGACACAAATGAAGTGACTAGTTGTAGTAGCCACCTCGGAAGCCCAAGGGAAATATGCCCGAAGACAATGACCTGCACTGGCTATGCTTACTTCCCCAGGGTCACAGGATTGGGACTGTCCCTCCATTCCCCTAATTGAAGTCATGGTTTCTCCACTGGCTGCCATATTCACCCCTGCACCCAGCCCCACTGCCTGCTGCCCAGAGAACATGTGGGCAGGGATGTGGGGGAGAATAACACCAAGGCCCCAGGGATGCCTCCCACAAAAGGTAAAGGAAAAGAGAGGTTTCTTTTTTTTCCTTTTCACAAACCATCTTCTTTAATGGCCAGTGCCTGTTTTCAGAAACTTACTATCTTTTACGAAAAAGACTGGGATTTAAATATGTCTCAGACCATGAGGATGTCTGTTCTGGGGGAATGTATCCTGGAACACAGGGATTAATCTATAAAATCTGTAGAAAAACCTTCAGGAAGCTCATCACTCATCCTGGATACCTCAGGTGCCAGAATAGAACACAGTCCCCAGGACCCTGGGGCCAACAGGACAGCCACATGGGGGAGTAGCTGACCTCCACTGTGAATGAAGTCGGTAAGAGTGGGTGGACAGGGACACATGGAACCCAACTAGTGCTCCTCTCTGGTATGGACGCACCCTCTCCCTGAGGAATGATGGGGAACACCTCCTCCATCCCCAAGGACTCACCCCTTGGGTACCTTCCAAGTCACTGGGATATGTTTTTTTTAGATTCTTTAAAATGCAAAAAAGTTCATTTGCTTTTGGAACGAAGTCTGGTCCCAGTATAAACTTGGGGATGATGAAGCCTGGACAGAAAATGGGACCCTTCATTATAATACCATCCTACAGTGGGACATCTTTTGCAAAAGGCAGGGGAAATGGACAAAAGTTCCTTACATATAAGCTTTTTATGGCCCTAAGAGAAAACCTGGAGCTATGTAAGCCCTATGTTAGGGAACCTTGCTGGCTGGGATTCATTCAGCCCACAGAAAAACCCTCTCTAGTGGAAGCCCTGGAGGTACCCCAGGCAGAAGACCCAAGTCCCAACACTCTTCCACTATCTTCAGCCCCTCTTCTACCTCTATACCCTTTCTTACCAGAAATACAGCTAGAGCCTCTTTGACCCCTTCAGGAATAGGTGAACCTCAGGCAATTACCAGCGTCCACAACCCTTTTTCCTTGCCTGAACTTAACCAATGCCTCAGCAATTCAGGCAGATTCTCAGAGGACCTTAATGGGTTCACTGAAGAATTCCAGACCAAAGGCTTGCCATGGGGCCCTAACCCCCTGGCAGCCTTCTTACTGACACAGCCTTGGGTTTTTTAACAACAGAGACCAGGATGAGGAGGCAAGAAGGAACAGCACGACTTCAGGAGGGAACAGTGGCACGCTAGACTTTCGGCAGCTGTCATGACAAGACTGAGACCCCTCTCCTGGTCACCCTGAAAGTACTCCCAGAGGACCTCCGCCAGGTGGGAGAGCCGGTTTCAGCTGTGGGAGTCCCGAACACTGGAGCGAGCAATGCTCAGGAAGCAAGTCCCAGCCCACACTCCAAAAGTCATGCCTGCTTTCCAAGAAGATGGGCTGCTAGAAGAGGGAAGGCCCCCAGCTCCTAAGGAAGAGAGGAAATTCCCCCACACCAGTCATGGCAATGGGCGATTGACAGGACCTGGGAACCTCTAAGACTCCCCAAAAGGCAGTCATCATTACAAGGGAGGAACCATGGGTGACCACTGACATGGGAGGTAAGCTTGTCCAGTTTCTAGTGGACCCAGGAGCCATTTACTGTGTCCTGGCTTCTAACTTACTGGATCCCTTGCCACTGAAACCGGCTCTATTGTTGGGATCAAAGGAAAGCCAAAACTGAAATATTTCACCACTCCTCTAACTTGCACTTAAAATAGTCAGTTTTAGGTGATTAGTTTTTGTTTTGTGTTTTTTCCCCCAGAAATGTAAGTAGCTGGAGTTTGGGTTATGGAAATATTATTAATAGTGCCTTTAAAAGATCTCTTTCCTAGCAAGATAACTTTTTAGCTTAGGATCAGTCTATCTTATCACTAATCAGAAAAATCAGTTGACTTGGAACTATAAACAAAAGCAAAACAATATATTTGTGAACCTCACTGAACCAGCCTAGAAAAACTGACTTAGAAGGTGCCAAAGCACCTGCAAAGATGCAGCACCTATTCTTCCATGTTGCAAATGCCACTGTACAGAGAGTTTGCTGTGAAATTCAGGTCCTGCAAATTTGAAATTCTGATGTGGTTTTCCAAGGTGGTATTTTTTTCAGAGCATTGAGTTTACTCAATAACTATGTAGTAATTTATAGCGTGGCTTTAAAAAAAATTATTTTATTTTATTTTATTTTACTTTATTTTACTTTACAATACTGTATTGGTTTTGCCATACACCAACATGAATCTGCCACGGGTGTACACATGTTCCCAATCCTGAACCCCCCTCGCACCTCCCTCCCCATACCATAGCATGGCTTTTTAAAATATATATAGTATAATTTTTTATTGGAGAGGGAAATGACAACCAACTCCAATATTCTTGCCTGGGAAATCCCATGGACAGAGGAGCCTGGCAGGCTACAGTACAAGGGGTCTCAAAGAGTTGGATACAACTTAACAACTAAACAGCAACAATAGCTTTTTATACGTTAAAAAGAATTCATTTGAATCAGTTCTGATGAGATGGATGAAACTGGAGCCGATTATACAGAGTGAAGTAAGCCAGAAAGAAAAACACCGATACAGTATACTAACACATATATATGGAATTTAGAAAGATGGCAATGACGACCCTGTATGCAAGACAGGAAAAAAGACACAGCGGTGTATAACGGACTTTTGGACTCAGAGGGAGAGGGAGAGGGTGGGATGATTTGGGAGAATGGCATTCTATCATGTATACTATCATGTAAGAATTGAATCGCCAGTCCATGTCTGACGCAGGATACAGCTTACTTGGGTTGGTGCATGGGGATGACCCACTGAGATGTTATGGGGAGGGAGGGGCGGGGGGGTTCATGTTTGGGAACACATGTAAGAATTAAAGATTTTAAAATTTAAAAAAAAAATTAATAAATTAATAAAAAAATAAAAAATAAAAAAAAGAAAAAGAAAAAAAGAAAATGTGGTATTTTTAGAAGAAAAGGAAAAGGCTCTCATCACTAACAAGTTTCTTGTCATGATTGAATGTCCCAGCCCGTCACTGGGAAGGGATTTTCAAATGTCAAGTAGGATGTCTGTTTTCAGTAAAGAAGGTATGAAGAGTGGAATTGCATTTTACTAAGGGAAAAGAAGGTAAATCTGTCTTTTGGTTGTTTCTGGATGGAAAGCAAATAAAATGATAGATAAAGAAAGTGATGGAAAGTTTATGGAAAGTGGACTCTGAGAAAAGGGTTTTTTGCATTGTTAAGATTGAATAAGTTTAGAATAAACTTTACTGAGCAAATGAATTTTGAAAGTAAGCTGGTACAAACCAGAATTTAGGCTTTCTCTCTGTTAAAAGGACACATTTTCTTAAAATGTTGAACTGCCTGTGATAACAGGTTTAAGTTTCTTTGCTTGTAAGTGACCTATTCTGTATTTGCCCTTGAAATCTTTTGTCACTTTGGTTAAGGAATGAGTATTATCTCACAATGCCTATGATCTTATTTGACCAAGTGTTTTAAGACTTCTGGACAAACTTCCCAAATATCAAATTTCAGTTAAACTTCTTTTGATTTCCAGCTAACTTTGGGATATCTAGAGAGTCCCTGAGGTATCTCAAAGAGAAATATTTAACTAGGATTATTTGATATAAGTTAAATAAAATCATTTGTAATTCTGGTTATTGTAACCAAGTTTCTTTATCCATTATACTATAACCATGCTAAGTCTTTCATCATTTCTAGACATTTTTGTACTCTGATGCTGTTACAAAAAGCACTTCATCATCAAGGAGATTCATAGGAAGGCTATGGAAGCAATTACAACAGTTCCAACATGCAAGGATCCCAGACCAACTTAACACAATGAGCTGTCCTGCTCGTGTGGCCCCTAGATCAAGCACCCAGATATTTTTACTGCCTAACAGGCAGGGTCAATGCCCCTACTCAGTCTTGAAGCAGTTACAGAAGACAGACCTACCATCACCCTTCTTCTTCCCATAAAAATACAGGAGTAAAATTTCTGAGGGAATGAAACAGGAGGGAATGGGGCAGGGCACAACCTTTAAAAGAATGACTTGGCCATAGGACATGAAAAGACTGGTTTGAACTGACTGGGTCTGAGATGGCAGAAGAATTGACTTCCAATGGGCCTTGAGTCTCACTATATGCTTATTGCAATACACTAGCCTGCTAAATGACACATCTACCAGTGCCATGAGAGTTCTGAGGCCAACCATAAAAGATGGCTGCTTAATTCTGGAAATCCCTGCCCATTCCCCCAAATTAATTGGAATCTTGCCTTCTGATATGGCCTGCACAATGTCTGTGGAGTGTGTTTCTCTCTAAATAAATCTACTTCCTACCTATTGCTTCATCTCTGAATTCTTTTGTGACAAAGCAAGAATCTCAGATCTACTAGGAATAAGGAGATCCAAGAAATGGGTTCACACAATCTTCTGAAAATGTCTAACTACCTGAAGGCCTGTTCTGCCAGTTTTCCCTAAAGCACAAAGTGCCTCATTCCTGATCCACACCCTGAACTCTTTTCAAGGTGTGTTTAAGGTCAGCAGCTGCAGCAGCTTGTGACTTAATCTTTGTAGAGGCAGATGGCAAATGACAATTTTTAAAGTTGGAAAAGGCTTGACCTACAAACACAGTGATCACCCCCTAAAGTGTTCCAGGCATTTAAGTCCTAGAAATCCAGTCTCCACCCATCATCTCTCAGATTAAAGCACCACTTTTCTTCCAAAAGGTGGTGTCTGCCATTGCCCCCTGTTTGCTCAGTAAGGATGAAAAGTACCCAATAACCTTAGAAACATTTCTCATTTCCAAAGTTCTTACTCTTATTCATAGCTCCAACCTTTCACTTATAAGGAAAAAATATGCATTTAGGAAATGCTCATGGCAAAGTCTATTTAACAAATAAAAAGAACAACTACCAAAAAACCCAGAAATTCCTTTTAAAGACAAGGGCCCAGAATGTACTCGTCGAAGACTTAATTGCAAAGTGAGTGAAATGTACAGTTTAAATAATGACTGTCAACAAACCACACCCTCTGCCCTAATATCCACTGTGTTCCACACTGTTTCTATGTTTTTGTACACACACACACACACACACACACACACACACACTCCTTGTCTCCCACATTTTCAGACTCTTTAAAATACAAGGTACAACCAGGTTAATAAACATGCTTAAGGCTGTGTTCTGTTTGTTCATTAAACTATAAAGCATTTTAAACCTACAATTAATTCTAGGTAAATTAAAGACATGACACAGTCATGGTACTCTTGCAAGAGCATTTGTGCTAATATCTTACATTTTTTTTTACTAAATCACCCTGCTGAAAAGTTTAACAGCCATTCATGTTTATAACTGCTTTCTAGATTCCTTTCCTTTTTTTTTTTTTTTTTTTTTTTTTTTTGCCGCCTACCTCAGTTGTCAAAGCATTAATGAAGTCTACTTTTGGGAAGAATTCCAATTCAGAGTTATTTTTCCATGAGGTACTTAAGACTCCACACAGCAGCTCGTGATTATGTTGGCAATGACTTTGCATAACTGTTGGTTTCCTGTAGTATAAATAAGTGAACAGCTAAGAATGCTGTTTTCTTTGACCAAGAAAAAGCTCTCAGTAAATGACAAGGAATTAGCCTCATTGGACTACTCAAGTTTTTTCTCCCCCTTGCTTTAAAGGGGTAAATTAAACCAAAGCAATAGAGATAAGTGATCCTATAAAACAAGCTACCACTTTAAGATCATTCTTCAATTTAAAAAGTCAAATTGTTTCATTCCCAAAGTCTTTTCTAGTTGACAAACTTAAATGGAAAAAAAGGCCATGAGGATTCCTGGGAAACACCAATGCAGGCAAGTGAAGCTAAATGCAGTGCAAAGAAAGACAGAGCCTTTGTCCTCTTGAGATTTGGACCGAAAAGCAAGAAAAAGAAGCCAGGGCTGGGAGAGAGGACAGACCAGGAAGTTAGGAAGGAAAGGCTGCAGAGGGAAGGCTTGGCAAGAAGGGAGTGTGTAGATGGGGATTTGAGGAGCAGCTCCTGAGCAACAGAGGCTTTGCTTCCCGTCAGCTGTCATGGTCAAGAGCAGGACAGGAACTCAGTGGGATGAGATCCTACGGGCCGTGCACAGAGCAGTGTGCCTTTTGCTTATTCCACCTCCTCTGAGATATGGAGCACTAAATGTTCCCTGACCAGTCTCATCTGTTCTCGCTCTTCCCCTTGCGCACAACAATCCTGCTATACAGAGCAAAAGGCAGGCGCACGTCCTCTCAGGGTGCCTTGCTGCCGTCACTGCCTTTCCACCTTCTCTGTCCCTCCTGTCTCCTACATACCGAAGGTTCAGCCCGCTAGCCGGCATCCTTCTCTTCAGGGCAGGTTGACTGCATTCCCTTGGTAGATGAGACATGGCTTCCTTGGCTGCTATTTTGTAGTTGTGCAGTATCCACTTGCCTGTTTCACCCACTAGAAAATGAATTTCTCCAGGGGAGGAGCAGGACTTGGGTAAGTTTTATCTTCAGAACCTAGCCTAGTGCTGGCATATATTAATAGTAGACTCTTCAAAAATGTTCTTCAAAAAAAAGAAGAAATTAATCAATAAGCTTTGTATTTCCCCCATTGTAACTGCCCTCGTCTAATAGTTACCCAGTAATGAAATAGTGACATATATTACATTAAATAAATCTTTTAAGTGACTACTTAAATATTTACAAATCACTGAGATCACCTTGTGATTAACTATATATATTATAATCTAATGTTATAATAGGAAAAATATTACATTATACACAAAATATTTATTAATATATAGCCTACGTTCCCATAGATAAGTCTCACAATGAATGATTTATTGTCATATGTCACCTTCTCTGTCTGCCACTATAAGAACTAGTTGAACAACCGCTGTTCTTTCTGCCAAGATAGTCATTTAAAAAATTCTTGTGTAATGGATGTGTCAGTCATCCATAAAAGCAAAGAGAACAGTATAATGAACCCCACGAACTCAATGAGCCCTTCAATTTTCAGCTCACAACTGGCTTTGCTTCATCTAATATTCTCACCTAACTCTCTACCCTCTATTACTTTAAAACAAATCTCAAGCATTGTTATCATTTCACCTAAAATATTTCAGTATCTCTAAAAGGACTCTTTAAAATATCTATGTCACACCTAAAAATTAACAACAATTTATTACTATAAAATATTTAGTCACTGTTCAATTGAAATATAAATGTTAACAATTTATTATATTCTGCTCATACAATCAGGTTGCAAATAAGACCCATTAATTATGACTGAATGATGCTTTTTAACTTTCTTTCAATCCGTAGTTCCCCTTCATCTTCTCTTTCTTACAATTTATTTGTTAAAGGAACAAGATCACTTATTTTCAGAGCTTGCCAATCTGGGTTTTGCCAACTGCACTCATGCAGTGTCTACTACACTGATCATTTGTCTTCTGCATTTCCTGCAAATTGCTATTGTATCTAGAGGCTTGATTAGATTCAAGTTTTCTCTGTTGGTATGACTGTTTCAAAGGCAGTGGTGTGTTTTTCAGGAGAGTCACAATGTGTGGTTGTCTCTCTTTATTAGCAGTCACTCATGCTCAGTGCCAGGATCCACTCCCTCATTAGCAGTTCCATCATCATGACATTCCAATGCTGCCATCTTTTCTTTACTTCCCCGCTGGCTACATCTTTGAATTTCCCATTATCTATTATATGGGTTTCTGAAGTGGCACTAGTGGTAAAGAACCTGCCTGCCAATGCAGGAGACATAAAAGATACAGGTTCAGTCCCTACGTCTGCAAGATCCCCTGAAGGAGGGCATGGCAACCCACTCCATTATTCTTGCCTAGAGAACCCCATGGACAGAGGAGCCTGGCAGGCTACGGTCCGTGGGATTGCAAAGAGTCAGATATGACGAAGTAGCTTATTATGCATGCACACAACTACTTTATATTTTAGCTATTCAGTGGTACAGTTTATATAGGACAGACAACAGAAATATTTAATAATTTTCCTTTAGAGTTCATAATAATGAATTGGTTTCCTAGTATCCTCCAACAGCGAGCAATTCATTTTCTTTTTTTTTCCCAATGCCATTTTGAACTCATGGATTTCACTATATTTGGTGAATATCAATCCAGTGCAGTTAATTTCTTTGTTTGATACTCAAATTGTTTCATCTTTGACCAGTGGAGCCTAGTTAAAGTTGGCACTTGAGTCCTATTTGTTTGACCCTAGTAGCCCATGACAGTCATTTTAAGACAAATTAAAACACCCACAGAATAAAGAGAATTTTTATGCAGATAAGCACTGCTTTTCTATCACAGATGGCAGCCTATCTAACAAAATGTGACTTCCCAGG
This sequence comes from Capricornis sumatraensis, assembly GCF_032405125.1. Classification (NCBI taxonomy): domain Eukaryota; kingdom Metazoa; phylum Chordata; class Mammalia; order Artiodactyla; family Bovidae; genus Capricornis; species Capricornis sumatraensis. The sequence continues at coordinate 108,017,320 of NC_091071.1, read as the reverse complement.
TAGAGCTAGTGGTAAAGAACTCCCCTGCCAATGGAGGAGACATAAGACATGTAGGTTTGATCCCTGGGTCAGGAAGATCCCCTGGAGGAAGAAATAGCAACTCCAACATTCTTGTCTGGAAAATCCCATGCATAGAGGAGCCTGGTGGGCTACAGTCCATAGGGTCACAAAGAGTCAAATATGACTAAAGCATCTTAGCACACACACATACCCACTGAACTAGGCTTGCTTCAGAGATTCAGGAAAAAGGCAGGGATTCAGAGGCTAGAGCCAAGTCCTTTTATCTTGCAGACTTTTCTCCAAGCACTCAAGAAATATTAGGGATTTTGTTATTATTATTAACTGTTAAATGAAAGTGAAGTCGCTCAGTCATGTCTGACTGTTTGCTACCCCATGGACTATAGCCTACCAGGTTTTTCCATCCATGGGATTTTCCAGGCAAGAATACTGGAGTGGCTTGGCATTTCCTTCTCCAGGAGATCTTCCCAACCCAGGGACTGAACCCCAGTCTCCCACATTGTAGGCAGACACTTTACCATCTGAGCCACTAGATTAACTGTTAAGAGGCTTATATTATTATTTTCTGGAAACCACAAAGCTCTATTTGACTCAATGATTAGATTACAAGTGTATATAACTGCAACGGCCAATTGTGTAGTGATACCTTCTAGTGAGTGTATTAGTTGCTCAGTCATGTCCAACTCTTTGTGACCCCATGGATTGGGGCTTTGAAAATCCCCATGGGTGGGATTTTCCAGGCAAGAATACTGGAGTGGGCTCCCATTCCCTTTTCCAGGGTATCTTCCCAACCCAGGGATCAACCCGGGTCTCCTGCACTGCAGGTAGGCTCTTTCTTTCCCTAGTCTGAGCCACTAGGGAAGACTATTCCTTCTCAAAGTTCATATAAAATCAAATATAATGTAGGTAACACCCAAGTTCCAAATGGCAACAGACTTAGTTGAGAGGATCCCAAGGTCTTGACTCTTCTTTGCCTCCATCCATCTCACCATGAGCAGTCTTCCCATTTCAGGGACATGGCCCAGATGTCAAGGACTCAGCAATGAGACAATCACAGGAGAACTAGAAAGGCACTGGGCCTTCCTGGGAAACATGCAACATCCATTCCTGAAAATGCTTATAAACCATGAAAAGAAATACATTCATTGGATGACTTAGAGTGGATTATAAAATTTGACATAACAGAGTGGGTAGATCAATGTGGATGCTTCTTCTAATTAATTTAAAACTAACGTTATCTGGTCAGTTAAGCAGAAAATAGGAATATATGATTATTCTGTTTTCTATCAGTCACTAAGCATTGTCATCATTTCATTCTTACTCCCATTTTTCTCACCATGTTTTCTCACCTGCATTTATTCATTCACTCATTCATTCATGCAATAACAAGTGATTGAACTACTTCTATGTGCCAGGAGCTGAGGATATATCATGATGAACAGAATAGGCAAGATCTCTGTTTTCAAGGAACTTTCTTTCTGTTTGGAGGAAATAGTCAAAGTATAAGTGTAAACTCAGAAGTATAAACTCAACAGGATGGTTTAAAAAATAACACGTGCTATGAGAAAGTAAAAGAAAATTAAGTGATAGATTCACCAAGGGACTGTATAAAATGATTGATCAGAGCAGGTTGCAGATAAACTAGAACAAGGATTGGTAACTTTTTCTGTAAATTGCCAAACAGTCAATATTTTAGGCTTTATGGACCATATCATGGCAACTATTCAAATCTGCCATTGGAGCATCAAAGCAGCCATCCATAATATGTAAATGAATGAATATAGCTGTGTTCCAATAAAACTTTATTTACAAACACAGGTGGATTTAGCTTGTGGGCTGTAGTTGGCTGACCACTGAACAAAAAATCTATTTCATTGATGTCTTGACAGTCCTCCTCAAGAGATTCAGTTGTCTTTCCTGAATAATTTTTGTATGCACACCCAAGCCAACTGATGATTTTAACCACCTTGCAGAGAAAGTTGGAGGTCTTAAACTCCACAGCTTTACTTGGCTCTAGTCTCACCACCCAAGTGTGTAATAACTGAATTTAAGACAGTACCCTTAGGAAAAGAAAGAGGATAATTACAGCTTGACTTGAGCTCTTTATTTCAATGATTGAAGTGCACTCCTTTAGAAAGCCTAGAGGTACCATCCTATGTGTGCCCCTATTCAGCAATACCTTATCTACAGTCTTTAGGATATTCTAATAGTTGATGTCCGTTGTCTCAAAACCCTCTGCTTTCCACATTTTCTCCTTTATTCCCTCTTTCTCTCTCTCTTTTTGTCCCACCATATTTGTCAAAGAAGATTTACCCTTACAAAACCACAATGGCTAGTTTTTGTCAGTTCATATTTCTCCAGATGTTTTGTGAGCTCATTCCTCCTTAATGTCTCTCAGACCTGCCCACCTCTAAGGTTAGGCTGGACGGTCTATAATTTCTCATCCTCTGCCACTCTAAATGGGTCCCTGGCTAGGCAACAGCCCCATTCCATGAGGTCAGCCAGAGAAAGTCATACATATCGTAAACATGCCGCCAGCTATTCAGCAATAACATTCAGTGGAGTTTGCTTTAGTTCAGAAGCCAAGGGGATTTGGCGGAAAAAAATATACAAAAGGCTGTTATATTGGAGTAAGCTTGACAAAGTCAACTGCTAAAGAAAACTAGAGTCAGACTTTTGGCATCTAGAAAAGGAAGAAAAGATATTCTTTCTATTCAATTCTTTGAGGTCCCCAGAATAAGAAAAAAAGATATTATATATAGTTGCCTGTGTTTTCATTGTGATTTCACTCTTCTTGTTAGAAAACCACAATGCCTAATCCAAGTTCGGCAGTGACCTGACCCCAAAGTATAGGTTTATATGCTAGAGACACAACCTGTCCAGTCTTTGTGAATGGAGCTGCTGCACCTACACAAACTCTGGGAAGGAACTGTGCAAAATCCAGTGCTGAGGGAATAATACATATTGCTTAGGGCTTATGCCACCTGTTCATTCCTGCTCATTGTTTCTCATTTCCATCTTTTTTAATTTAATTTTTATTTATATTGGAATATTGTTGACTTACAATGTTGTGTTATTTTCAGGTGTACAGCAAAGTGGCTCAGTTATAGATATACATGTATCCATTCTCTCTCAGATTCTTTTCTCAGATAGGCTACTACAGAACTCTGAGACACTAACCCAATCCAATAAACTGTAGTTTCTGAAATTTACATCCAATCTCCTTGCTCTTACAACCCTGATTTTGACCTTCGCTTCTGATCCTACATGACACAGTTGTAGGCAAAGGGTCCTCTCACTTTTCAATGCAACCTTGCAGAGCTGGCCAGCAGGCTGGCCCCATCAACTCTCCTTTGTAGAGATTGGAGGGGAGGGAAAATCAGTTGCCAGAAGTTGAAGCAGAGGAACACAAAGGTGAGTGGAAACATGAGATCGTAAGTGAATCTAATTGGAGAAGGTCACACCAGAGCCAGAGCTGAAGGCTGGTGCCATCTCAAAGGACACCATATCATTAAAATGAACTAGAAATCTACTTCTGAGGCAGGCCTGGGGCAGATAAAACCCTAGGAGTTAGGATATATCATTGCTGGTAAACCAACCGAGGGGACATGGCAGTAGCAAGTTCAGAATGGAATCATCAGCTAAATAGAGTGTAGACAAAGTCAGAGCTGCTAAAATGGAGCTCCTTCCACTGCCTGAATCCACAACCAGGAAGAGGTTCCTTGAGGATACAGTGCTGCTGGAAACACAATGGGCATGGTCTTTAGTTGTCCTTGGACTTCTGGTCACATGATTGACAATCTTCTTGTTTCAGCTGCATGAAAATGTTTGAAGTCAAAAGGGTTTGTCCATACATTTTAGCTAAAACACTCAACAGAAAGTAGTACTACCTCCTTGCCTGCCCAAGGTGAAGCCAGTGAGGAAGTGGCACTGGGTAGGGAGGAGAGATAAGTTGAGGCAGCCCCTCAACTTCCTCCTGGGCCATCATAGTTTCCTCTTTAAGAAATGAAGCATTTCTTTCTCAGAGCAGGAGGAATGTAGGATGGTGAGTCTTGTCTGGGGAGCGTGTGAAATACATGACTTCACCATGGAGACAAAAAGCTGTGTTGAGTCATTAACATTCTGGTCCCAGATCTACTTCTTGGTGTTGTAAGCTGGCTGGTCAGGGTTCAAAGGAGAGTCCAAAGTCAAGAAAGCAATGTTGACTGAGTCACATCAAAATGGAGCCCACAAATGCTGGTCCATACCATGGAGCAACAGCGGCTTAAGGGGCCCTTCCTTCTCTCCATGATTGTGTCCACCTATTCCTGGGGCACTTGGGTAAAAATCAGGTTGCTTATTTGCCCCTAGTGAACAGAGGGGCAACAATGCCTAGAACAAGGTTCAGCTGTGTAAATCAAAAGCCTAATTCTCTAATGAGTAGTTAGGCTTGGTCATGTGACAGAGATGAGCCCAATCCACTCATGACCAGCACAGACTGAGATAGTACACATCACTCTGAAGTGAGAGAGAGGCAAGCAGAAAGGACTTGGATCCATTTGTGCTTCTTTTCAGGACTCTGTCCCTACAAGGATGAGATGAGTACTTTACTGGGTGCTTCTTCACATGCCTGAGCTCCCTGTCTTTATTCAGATCCATGGTTAAAACTTGCCTGGGCCAAGTGCCTCTGCCTCCAACCCTGGTGGAAGGTGAAGTGAGCCTGACCAAGGAATCCCACCCGAGACAGGAAAGATGGACAGAGTCTTCCCATCTCTTCCTCTTAAAAGAAATACCTGTATTTGCACACAGCCCTTCAATGACTTAACCCAGAAAATGCTAAGTGGAAGAAGGGGGGTGTTCATAGGCTTCTTTAACCATAAAAATTAGGAAGAAATAAAACACCAGATTTGGAATGGGACACACCTGGTTTCAGAGTACATTATTCAGTGTGGTTTTGAGCAAATTAATTCTTCTGTTTTTCCTCCTTTCCCCACTCTTTTTTCCCCTTCTTCATAATAACACTTCAGTAAGCCCCTCTCTCTACTCAATTCATGAGGAAATTGAGGAAAATAATAACTGCTTCACAGGACTGTTGTGAGAGTTAATTTGGAGACTCTACGTAAAGCACTGAGTCCCATGCCCAGCACAGGAGAGGCATTTAGGAACTGGAAATTCCCAGCCTTCCCAAAGTAATAACAGCCTCAGTCAGCTGACATGAGTATTCCAAGAGTTCAGAAAAGAACTTCATTGTTCATATTAGTCCTGGGTGGTCAGGCATCTTTCTCTTCCTTAGGCAACTGGAACACGCTTAACACGAGTAAGCTCCTTTTCTGTCAAGCAGTATGCTAGCAGGGCAAGATTCTCATAGGCTGGCCAGGAGACCAAGGGCACAAGCCAATGCATTGCTGTTTGGGAAATCCTCTCTTTGTGTTTAAAATTCTATGATTTAAGAATCATCCTGAATAGCAGAGTTGAGAATTCCAGTGTTAATGATTTCTTTAAAATCATCAGCCACAGTATTCTAAAGGCCTGTTTAGAAATTACTTTAATCAGCAGAATTTCCAATAGCAGAAAATTTAATTTAAAAATATTTAAAACTAGAAAGGACTTTGAGGATAGCTGTAACCAGATATTAGGTATATAAAAAGAATGAGGAAAACTAGACCAGAGGACTAGTGTCTTGCTGCTAGTTACTGAAAGAACAAGAATTAAACAGCAGGTCTTAGGACACCCAGCTTCCATGATATTTTGCTGGCCTCTGCATTTCCTCAGGAAATAAAACCAACCCTGGGCTTCTTTACAAGATAGAGATTGGCATGGCAGAAAGAACATGCCCTAAACATTCAGCCCATGGAATCCAAGTCCCAGTTCTAGACAACCAGGCTGGGTGATTTGGTGGTCCAGCTCATGTCACCCATCTCCACCCTGCCATCAGAAGGTCCTTGGGCAGCCGCTGAGAGTCTTGGATCCTTTCCCTCGCTTCAGATATTGCAGGCGTGCGACTCTCCCCAAAAGAGCAATAGAACACCCAGGGTGTGCTTGGCTAACAGACTCAGTGCGAGTTCTTTTCCTCACTCTGTCCAAATAAAGGCAGCCGCTCTCTGCCCATCTTTTGTCAATAGCATTTTTGTGCTGTCATCCCCAGGGTCACTGGTTGTTTGTTCTTCAACTGCTTTCTGGGAAGCTTTTTACTGCCATGCTGAGCCTCTGCAGTGAGCTTAGAAGAGCCTCAATCACACAAGATGCCTCAGAGAGAAGGAAAAGAAGCAAGAAGAGAAAAAAGAAAGAGTTGCAATATTAAGCTGGCCTATCCAGAAATGCATAAAAAGAAAAGCAGCAAAAAAAGAAAATCAAATTGTGCCTTCCTTTGCTTCTGAAATTTTCTGTCACTGATGCAGAAGAGAATGGGTCAAAAGCTCAGACCTTGGTTGGCTGAAGCGAAAGAGTGAGTCTCTGGATTTAAATTCCTCTTTTTGCCATAAATTCAACTCAACCAATATACAGTCAGTAGCTACTCTAAGTTTAGCTAGCATTGTTAACGGTGAAAAAACAAAAGTGAGGAAGTTCCATCCCTCCCCCGACCTTCAAGGAGACTGTCATCCAGTGAGACTGAGTAGATGAGAGCTGGGCCGCGAGCTAATAGCCATAACACTAGGCAGACTATAAGTAACTGTTTAGTCATCAAAACAGTCTTTCATTAAAAAGACATGTATCTGAGTATCTGCTATGTGTCAGGGAAAATGCTTAGCCCTGGGAATTTAAAGAATAAATAAGCCAGGATCTCAGCCTTCTAGGAATTCATAGTCCCACAGGGGATATGTGTATGTCTGGCGCCATGAGACAGAGTCACAGGAATTCAAAAACAAGAGAGCTTTCATTATGACGTGATCAATCCAGCCCCCAAAGCAGAGGGACATTTAAGGGAGAGCTTGTGCATTTCCTGTCCCAGACTTGGAATCAGCCATATCTTCAGGACATCTAAAAACATAGGTTCAGAGGACATCTAAAATCCAAAGGCCCAGGTGAATATTTAGCATGAACCATGTCACAGAGATGGGAAAGTAGGAGGCAGATTATGAAAGAGCTGGTGGATCAGTTTGGTTGGTACATGGCAGGGTACACAGGGGAGAAGCAGGGTCACACCTGGGAACTCAGGTTGGACAGGCTGGGAAACATGTTAGAATGCCCAGCTAGTAGTAGATCTGATGGGTCAGGGAGGCTCATGAAATGGCTACATGGAAGAAAGACATGACTAGTTCTGGGATTCAGGAGGATCTGGCAGTAGAAATGCAGTACAATTGTGAAGTATACAGTAATCAGAAACTAGTGGGTCAAGTTCACTGTAGCAGCTTAGATTAAAAGAAATGGAGACCCCTGGTACCCAAACGGTAGTCTTGGAATACACTTCCCACTACAAGAAATCAGGAAGTCCTCAGAGATATGGCTGGTCCCAAGTCTGGGCCAGAAGATTTACAAGATGAATCTGGAGTACCTTATGTCAAATAACAGAGAAGCTATCAAAGACCACTGGGTTGTACAAAAAGAACTCAGAGCCAACTGGGAGAAGTGACCATAGGCCAAAAACACAGCAATTTGAGCATCCAGTTAGAATCATAACTGAAGGGTATGAAAACACATCACAGATGTTAAATCTACAATATCATAACAGTATTTAAAAGAAAAACATTAATTGTTCTCTATTCGAAGACACTGGGAAACCAACCAGTAAGTAAGGGAAAGAATCATGCATTGATCTTGTCTCCCCTCCATGAAATGTACCACTGGGAACCCACATGTTAAATGAAGGAAGTTTACTCTTATAGAATATTTACACTGATAAATGAATAAGGAAAGATAGAATTTAGAATATCACCATTTTGCTACTTCTTACGAATGAGTGGTCCTGAACATCAGTAATGTTAAAAGAGAGACAAGTAGAAACTATGTCCATCCCATGACACTATGAGGCCGTCTTGGTTTAATCTGTAGATCAAATGTGTAGGTCTACCAATCAATTCATAAGAAATTCAACAGATAGAAGAATATTTCTAGTGACGACACAGGGATACAATTAGCAAGATCCAGACCATAGGAAAATCTAAAGACAAAAGACTTGGTTTTTCAACAAACAAACTGCAAGAGAAGGAAATAAATGGATGCAGGACCTATAGATTAAAAGAAAAATTTTAAAGTGATCAACCAACCGCAAAAGTGGACTTTATATGGATTCTGATAGAAACAAACTATGAAAAATAAAGCCATGTCTGAGACTTGAGCATATGATAAGAAATGACTATTAGGGAAAGCATCTGCCTACAACACGGGAGACCTGGGTTCAATCCCTGGGTTGGGAAGCTCTCCTGGAGAAGGAAATGGCAACCCACTCCAGTACTCTTGCCTGGAAAATCCCATGGATGGAGGAGCCTGGTAGTCTACAGCCCATGGGGTCGCAAAGAGTCGGACACAACTGGCGACTTCACATTAATTTCTTTATTGAGCTGTAAATAGTATGTTGTGGCTATGTTTCTTTAACACTCATCTTTTAGGAATGCTTGTGGATAAACTGAGATAATGTGTGAGACTCTTCATTACAATACAGACGGGAAGGGCTAGGTGGAAATATAGAGTTGCTTACTGTTGAAGCTGTGATAGGTGTATGGGAAGTTATGATAGCATCTATTTCTGGATGTGTTTTAAACATTTCATAAGAAAAGGATAATAGTAAAGTCAAACCAATAATAAAGATGGAGGACTGAATAAGGAACTGGGGAAAGAGAGGCAAAGACAAATGGCAGAGACATATCTCTCTGGGTCTGCCGGGAAACCCAGCCAGAGTGCCTGGCAGGGCAGGCGCTCATGTCATGACAGCTCTTGACTGTTTCTCTTCTCTTGTTTTGGCTCAGACTCTTTGTTTGGTTTTTCCCAGCTCTTGTTGAAAACAGTCTCACCTGTGATATTCTGATCAGCCCATACCTCCTCCTTGTATCCTTTTGTGAGTCCCACCAGGCACACTGAGCACTTGAAGGAGCCCCGTTTACACACACCAAACTCTCCCATCACGTTTCTCTCTCCCTAGCCCAGGGACTGTGTCAGATGCATCTTTGCACTCTGACACCCAGCAAAATACTTGTTACACAATAGATGCTGAAAGAATTGAATGAACCATGATCAGATGACTCTGAACTTTAGGTGATCAGGGCAAGGGAGGTGCCATTTATAGAGGTAAGGAGGCATGAGAAGTTAGATTGGAAGATGAATTTTGTTTCAGACCTTTTGAATATAAAACTCAAAGAACTTGAACTCAGAAAGGCAAGTTGGACTCAGCACTACACTTTGGAAGCCTTCTTCACAGAGATGAGAATAAGTCATTGGAGAAGACTGACTTGTAAAGCAAGAGGATTATTTGATGAGAAGGCTGTTGATGACAGGCTTGGAAATTGAGGATAAAACAAATGAAAAGCACATTAAAAAGAAAAAAAGGAAAGAAAAGGGTGATCCAAAGTTTTTTAAAAGGAAGTGGCGCATAGAACCGAATTCCAGGTGGATGCTCAGAAGGAGGAAGCCCTGAAGGCAGACGGAGCTATGCCAGAAGAGGAGGCCCTGAGTGACTGTCAAGGAAGTGACTCTGGTGAAGAGGAGGAATGAAGACAGGTTCAGTTCAGTTCAGTCGCTCAGTTATGTCCGACTCTTTGCGACCCCCACAAACTGCATCACACCAGGCCTCCCTGTCCATCACCAACTCCTGGAGTTTACTCAGACTCATGTCCATTGAGTCGGTGATGCCATCCAATCATCTCATCTTCTATCATCCCCTTCTCCTCCCACCTTCATTCTTTCCCAGCATCAGGGTCTTTTCAAATGAGTCAGTTCTTCACATCAGGTGGCCAAAGTATTGGAGTTTCAGCTTTAGCATCAGTCCTTCCAATGAATATTCAGAACTAATTTCCTTTAGGATGGACTGGTTTGACCTCCACGCAGTCCAAGGGACTCCCATAAGTCTGAAGATAGGCAGGAGAGTAGAAACCAGACTGGAGGGTCAATGAAGACAGAAGTTATTGAAAACAAAAATGTAACTGGGAACTGTTTCCCTTTTCATGAAGCTGGTGATAGAAACTGGTAGAAACAGCATAGAAGGACATTGCAACAAAGAAGAGACTATGATGCAAAGCATCCCTGGGAGAGACAGAAGTAACTCTTGACTTCCAACTTCTAAAGGTTTGTTCTTATTGCATTTTGTGTCTAATGACGACACTAAAATGTTATTTTTATTGGTTCTCAGAGTCAGGAGCAAAGGTAGATAGAGATAACATTTATGTATCAATTATGATTGCCAGGTTATTCTAAGCGGTTTATTTACATCAGCTCATTGAACCCTCCCAGCTCAACTCTGTGGACATGGTCCTGGTATCATCATCTCATTCTACAGATGAAGAACCCAAGGCACTAAAAAGTTAGGTAACTTGAGCAGGGTCAGCTTGTGAGAGGGAGACCTGGAATTTGAACCTGATGATCTGGCTTCAGAGACTATTCTTAAGCACCACACCCTATGGCTTCTTAGGTGAGGGTGAGGTAAGTCATATTATAACCCTTTTATAGAGGAGACAGTCAGTTCAATGAAGACAAGTAACTTGCCAACCCATCAGAGGCAAAGCCAAGACTCAAGTTCACATCTTCCTGTGCCATCTTCCAGGATTCTTTCCATTACCTACTATTACCTCTTCTCAGGAATGCAGACAAGATGTTATCCATGAAACGTGAGAAAAGGTTCCAGCAGAGCTGGGCATCTGTAGAGAACTTATAAAAATAAAAAGGCTTGAAAGAGCTTTTGTGAATCACATGATAATGAATTGATCATATGTATAATTTCAATGCCTATACTATAACCAAAAAGCAAATTCCAAGAGAAAGGAAGATCTATCAATAAATACTTGTTTCATGAATGAATGAATGAATGAATGAATGGCTAAAACTTACAGAGACACATCTTCTCTTCCATCCACTGACCTCCAAAACATCATCAAAACCTGTTTTGTCATTTCAATAGATATGACAGCTAGCATTTATTGAAGTTTGTTATGTTCCCAGCACTGTGCCAATGTATAATGTCCTTTAATTTTCATAAAAACACAAAGCTATAATCTTATTTTTATGTCTATTTTACAGAGATGGTATAGACACCTTCTGTAAGGAAACATGGCTAGTAAATTACAGACCAAGATTCAGGCCCTACTTTGGAAAGCTCCAGCTTTCCATCGGAATTTACCTTGTCCACAAAGTTTCAAGGAGACTTATCTCCCATCATAGGTATTCATGTTTCAGGGTTCCTGTTGGGTACCATCTAAAGCAAGCCCCTAACAATGACTGAAGGCTGGGACGTAGGCATTTATCCCAAGTGTTATTCCACTAGAGGCTGACCCACTACCTAAGGTTTGATGTAAAAAGATGAGCCTGAACAATCAGATTTATCTTGTATAAATTTAGAATTGGGTGATCAAGGCATCAAGCAGTTAGGAAGAGGAAATAAAGTCATATGAGCAGGGCTGGACCAGCGAGCCCTGGTAGAACCATGTGTCAGCCAATGAATGATGAATAAGGAGAGGAAGTTAATGAGTAAAACTAGTGGAGGGTGGAATGAATGGGAAGAAGATGAGCATAAAGTAGCAGCAATGCTATGAGGAAAAGGCTAAACAGCTTCTAAAAGAGCCAATGAAAAAGTAGATTTGGTACCTATAGTCTTCCTGCCCTAGCTGCAATGAGGTCTGATGTTGTATAGTTCATTTGTCTAATAGTCACTAGTGAAGATGGCACCCCATGTATTTCACTTCCTAGTATTCACACTCTCATGGAGCCCTCTCCCAGAGTTGGTGTATTTAATAATAGAATATGGCAGAAGTAATAGTATATTACTTCTGGGATTAGATTCTGAAAGACTCTTTATTGAAGTACAGTTGATTTACAATATTGTATTAGTTTCAGGGGTACAACAGTGATTCACATGTTTCACTGATTATACTGCACTTATAGTTATAGTAAAATGTTATCTATTTTCCCTGTGCTGTGCCATATATCCTTGCAGCTTATTTATTTTATGCACAGTAGTTTGTACCTCTTAATCCCCTACCCTGATCCTGCCCTCCTCCCCCTTCCTCTCCCCTCTGGTAACCATTAGTTTGTTCTCCATATCTCTGAATCTGTTTCTTTCTTTCTTATATTTATGAGTTTTTTTTATTTTCTAAATTCCACATATAAGTGATAACATACAGTATTTCTTTCTCTGACTTATTCCACTAAAGCATAATACTCTCTAGGTCATTCTACATTGTCGCAAATTGAGAAAATTCATTTCTTTTATGTCTGAGTAGTATTCCATTGTATATATAGGCATCACATCTTCTTTATCCATTCTTCTGTTTGGATATGTAGGTTGTTTCCGTAGCTTAATAATTTTAAACAACACTGTTATAAACATTGGAGTGCACGTATCATTTTAAATTAGTGTTTTCATTTTTCAGATATATACGCAGAAGTGGAATTGCTGGATCATGTGGTAATTCTATTTTTAGTTTTTTGAATAAACTCCATACTATTTTCCACGGTGGCTGTACCAATTTACATTTCTGCCAACAGTGTACAGGGGATCTTTTCCCCAAAACCTCATCAACATTTGTTATTTGTGTTCTTTTTGATGATAGCCATTCTGACAGGTGTGCTATAATATTTCATTATGGTTTTAATTTGCATTTCTCTGATGATTAATAATGTTGAGCATCTTTTCATGTGCCTTTTAGCCAATTGTATGTCTTCTTTGAAAAAAATGTCTATTCAGATCTTCTTCCCACTTTGTAACTAGGTTGCCTTTTGATAGTGATTTGTATGAACTGCTTATATATTTTGGATATTAACCCCTTATCAGTCATATCATTTGCAAATATTTTATCCCATACTTCCCTGGTGGCTCAGACAGTAAAGTGTCTGCCTACAATGCTGGAGACCTGGGTTCAATCCCTGGGGTGGGAAGATCTCCTGGAGAAGAAAATAGCAACCCACTCCAGTATTCTTGCCTGGAAAATCCCATGGATGATGGAACCTGGTAGGCCACAGTCCATGGGATAGCAAAGAGTTGGACATAACTAAGAGACTTCACTCACTTATCCCATTCAGTAGGTTGTCTTTTTGTTTTGATCATGATTTCATTTATCAGGCATGTGCTTTTAAGTTTAATTAGGTCCCATTTGTTTATTTTTGCTTCTGAGGTTTGTTTGGTTTTTTCTTTTTTTTGGCTCAGGAGACAGATACAAAAAAATATTGCTACAATATATATCGAAAAGTATTCTACCTATGTCTTCTTCTCGGGTTCAAGACATCCCAGAACTGGTGCCTGTCCACTAGAGGACAATCCCAGTTCCTGGGTCTAGTTCTGGATGACTGGCATGCATGACTGGGTTCTGGGCTTCCAGGGCTGGTGTCAGACCACTGGTGGCTAGGACCAGTTTCTGACTCACCGGGCTGCAGTGACTGGGGTATTCTGAAACTTGTGTTGGCCTGCTGGTGGATGAATCTAGGGCCAGCCAGTCCCAGTGCTGATGCTGGCTTGCTGGAGGGTGAAGCTGGTCCTGGCTATAGCAGGCTTGTTGGGGTGAAGGTCTGGGGCTCAGGTGATTCTGAGTCTGGTGCCTGCCCACTGATGTATGGATCTTGGTCCTCGGGTCTCTGGCTATAATGTCCTGTGGGTCCCAATTACAGTGTCTGCACACTGGTGTCTGGGGCCAGGTTCTTGGTCCTCCAGCGGACAAGGCCATGTCCAAGGATGGCTGTGGGCTCAGAAGGTCTTAAGACAGCCTATCTGCTGGTGGGTGGAGGAGCATCCCCAGCCAGTTAATTGCTTGACTTGAGATATTCCACTAGTGGTGCCCATAGACTTGTGGCAGAGACATAGCTGGGGCCTGAGGCTAATGAGCTTGAGAGTGGATTCTAAAACGGTGTTTGCATTCCAAATGCACCAAGTGCATTCCAAAATGGTACCAGCATCCTTGTGGTAGAAAAAAAATCCCTCAAATGGCTGCCACTGGTATCTACGTCCCCAGAGTGAGCTCCAGCTGCCTCCTACCCCTCCAGGAGACTTTTCAAGATCAGCAAGTAGGTCTGGCTCAGGCTCCTTTCAATTACTGCTTCTGCCCTGGGTCCTAGAATGTATGAGGTTTTGTGTGTGCCCTTTATGAGCAGTGTCTCTATTTCCCATAGTCCTCTGGGTCTCCTGAAAGGAAACCCACTGGCTTTGAAAGCCTGACTTTCTTTCTTCTTCTCCTCCAGGTGCCTGATACGGGGCTCAGACTCCTCACTCCTTGGGGAGAACCTTTGCCATTTTAATTATCCTCCCATTTCTGGATCACACACCCAGGGGTGTGGGTCTTGAACATATCACAACACTACCCCTCTCATTGTGTTTCCTTCTTTGTATCTTTAGTTGTAAAAGATTTTTTTTCTGTTGGGTTCCAGGCTTTTTCATCAATAGTAATTCTGTAAATAGTTGTAATGTTGATATGCCTGTGAAAGGAAGTGAGCTGAGGTCTTTCTACTCTGCCTTATTGGAAACTCCCCTCAAGACTACTAGGTTTTAAGGTTGGGATTAGGTATTAAAGACTGTGACTTCTGTCTTGGGCTCTGTCTTGGATCACTCACTCTGATGGAAGCCAGCTGCCATCATGAGGACACTCAGACAGCCCATGGAGAGCTTGCCTAGAAGAACAGGAGTTTTTAGCCAACAGCCAGTGAGGAACTGCCAACAACCATGTGAGTCAACTTGGAAGTGCAACCTACCTCGAGATGACTGCTGAACTGCAACTTTATAAGAGACCTTGAGCCAGAACCACACAGTTAGGCTGCTCTTGGATTCCTGGCCCCTACAAACTATGAGATATAAATGTTTGTTATTTTAAACTACTAAGTCTTGGAGTAATTTGTTATAGAGCAATAGATAATTAATAGCCTTTCTTAGTTCCTGAGAGATATCTAGTCCATGTATTATCTTATAAGCTTCTTTTCAAAAAGCACCCACTTCTTTGAAGTAGTTTGAATATGACTTTGCTTCTTCTGGCTAAAAAGCCCATACCTGAACCAAAGACACTGCACTTGGTCCTTGAAGAAAACTCTCCCTGAAGACAGCTCACCTTAATTCTTAACCCAATTTTCATCCCGTCAGTTCTGCTCAAATAGCTGGGTTCAGACTCATCTTGTTTTTTTCTTATATCTCCATCCATGTGGTTCCAGGCCTGATGCTCAGCATTAACCTACTGACAGGCTATGCCCTTGACTTCAAGTCCCATCTAACCTGACCAGCTAGATCCAGCTCGGCGGATCCAAGCCTACCTAGCTTTCTGGTCCTGTTCTTGAATCTCGCAGTGCTAATTCGAATGTTTCTTTCTTGCCTCCACTGCCAAAGTCTCAACATTGAGGAAAACTTATACTTTTGTTTTCCACACTGGCTTTCTAAAATTCACTGACATGTTCACCATTAAATAAATCTTCATCAGTACTTACAATATAGCAGTCATTATGCCAGTCATCGGTGATATGGAGATTAAATAACACACAACCCTGGTTACCAGGGAATTTTCAGTCCATTTAAAGAAACAAGTGCACAAATAAATAATAACTTAATGTGATATGAAGATTTTCATAGATGTAGTAACATTTGAATGGTTCAGAAAAGCTAACTAGGAATTCTCCAATTAAAGAGCATGAGAAGACAGTTTCAGGAAAAGGAAACAGTGAAGAAAAGTTTTGCATTTACTGATGAATACGGGAAACCCTTCTTAGAGTTTGCAAGGGCTAGTTACTTAGAAAATAGCTATGTCATATGCATATACTTCGATCAAGTCATTCCCAAAATTTTATTTTACAGATATCTCAGAGCCTAACCAGAAATTTATCTTATGGATGAGATTTCAAAATATGCATGAAGCCATAGATACACGGATAGTGCTGCAACTTTTTTTTTCTATAGAGAAAAAATGGACATATCCTAAATACCAATTATTAGTGGCTTTGTAAGCCAAGCACATTCCTACAATGTATTAATACAAGGCACCTGTTAATAGAATGGGGCAAATCTACAGGTATAACTATAAAAAATGTGAAATGTGCAGACCAGTGTAAATAGCATAGTACAAACTGTGTGTGTGTTCTTGTGCTTACACTCCTGCTTATTCATTTATTCATTCAACAAATGTTTATTGAGATCCTGCTATGTGCCCAGTACTATTTTGGAAGCTGGAAACAGAGCAGTGAGCAAGACAAAATGTAGGATACAGAACTACCTCTCTAATGCATTTTATATGCATAGACCATCTCAGCAATGACAACAAAGAACAGGTAACAGTTGCCAGTGGTGCAGGTGTACTGCAGCATTGAGTGTCAGAATTGTGAACTTCACTTTCACTCTGTATATCTTTTGGTACTACTTAAAGTTTTTACAAAGTTCAAGAGCTATCTGCGCCCCCCACCCAAATTTTTAATTAGAGAAAGACAATAGCCATATAATATAATTAAACCACTTACATGAAATCAGAGTCAATGCTGCTTCAAAGCATACTCCTTCTATACTCCCTACTCATTTGATTCTTTCTACAAAGATAAACTCAAGCCCAAAACATGATCTTGGAAATACCTTTCAAACTGATGGTTTCTAGTGTTTATCTCTAGACAAAAGAAAGGTCAACTGTAATCAACATATGTGATTTTTAAAGAAGACATTCCATCCTCAATTCGCAGAGAGAAATGGATTTGTGGGAATAAGCTCTGAGTTGGTTACTAACACACAGTCCCTCGTGTGAAAGAAATAACAGAGCTGGACGTGATTAGTATCATTCAAGTACATTGCCACAACATAACTTTACAAATGATTCCCAACAATGAGGCAGAAAGAATGTGCCAAGATTCCAGTAGCAGCCTTACTGGCTGGATTTTGCAATGGTTCTGGAAGCGGTGCGGGGAGTGCTTGCTGAAATATTAGACATCGTGTTTTCATTCAGATCCTGTGGGAACACCCAGAGCTCCCTCCTCCAGCTGACTAGCTTGCTAACAATATCCTACCCTCGTCCAAACCCACATAATTCACTAATAACAATGCAGGTCCAGAACTAAGTTTAGGCATGTATTTGGATTAGGCGTGATCTGTGATGACAAAGGTTTCAAGCTAAGCACAAATTAACAAGGATGAATTTATGCCGGCCAGGATGCTCAGTGAGGTTATTTATCACAATTACATCATTTGGCTTGGGGTGGGAGGCGAGGAGGAGGAAGAAGAGGCTCGTGAACAGAGCCTCCAGAGACATCGACTGGTTCCAGCCGGTACAGAGGGAAACACTGTTTGACTGCCCCCACCCACCCCTGTCTTTGTCAGGGCTCTCCTGATGTCCTCCATCAGCCAGGCTGGTCCTGTCAGACATCTGTCCTTAAACAGAGGCTGCCATTCAGGCCTGGTCAGACGAGAGTCTTGTGATACCTATCCATGTCTCTCCAGAGCAAAAATGAGATCACCAACGACCCAGCAGATTCACCCCAGAGGCAACCATCTGACCGAAGAGTCCAGAATCTGAGCCTCTATCAGCCAGACTCCATTGAAAAGCCCTTTGAGTTAGACCGACTTCAATGTCTCTTTTTGTTCTCCTGCGCTGACTTTTATGAGCTGTGGGTTTCCCTCCCTGCTGGATATGAGGTATTGTGGCCCCCTTGGGCTTACAGAAGGCTCACACTTGGCTCTCGGACAATCCTGGCAGCCACTGCCCTCAACTTGGCTCAGAGCCGGCCCTACAGGCTCCTTAAAGCAATGGAACAAAAACAAGGAGATCTTAGAATGCAATGGCTAAACATTGTGGGTTCAATTCACCCAATATAAAGGATAAGAGAAATATTACAGTTTGTGTCAACTGCGTGGCCTCCACATGTGATATACAATGACTCGAAAGGTGTGGGGTGTTTCAGAATCTTTCACAGCTTCCCCTGAGTTTCCCACAGTCTCTGAAGCATCTTCAGTAGCACTGACACTGTCAGCTGGACATCCTCTCTTACAGAGGAGAGGTAGGTGGCCCTCAGCTCGGCCAGCCAACGTGTCCAGCACAACCAGACATAGGTTGTGTCAAGCACTCTGAGATAATGCTGGCAGGTACAGGACAGCACACACTGTTTGCTTCCTCACCATAAGCATAACTTAGAGTGAATAGGATGTGGAAAATATCACTTTCCCTCCTTTACAGATGAGAAGCTAAAAAATAAAGAAGATCAATGGTTGACTCACAGTCACAGAATTCAGACTCACAAAGGCAGGGTTAGGACCTGCTCTCCCAGAGGAATGCTTATCCCATTAGCCTCTGTGGCACTCAGGTTTACAAAGCATTTGTTTCTTATACACAGACATGTGTTTAGGAAACAGGGCACAATTATACTCATAAACCCGGGCACTGAGTCCTTAATTTCCTCAGAAGTCACTAATTAAATTGCTGCCTCCAGTCTATCAGGAAAAATTCAGGAAAAAAAAAGGAGAGGAATTCAGAAAAAAAGGTGGGGGTGTGCAGATACAAAATAACTAGTAGGCCAAAAGTTAGGGAAGCTAGGATTGTTTAATCCTGAAATAGAAAATGTTACAGTCATGTGATAATAATAAATAATTTTCTTTTTTAATTTAAAAAACTTTAATAATTTTTTAAAGTTAAAGTATAGTTCTTTTACAATTCTGCATTAGTTTCTGCTGTACAATGGAGTGATTCAGCTATGTCTATACATATATCCCCTCCCTCTTGGGCCTCCCTCCCACCCCCACCCCATCGAATCCATCTAGGCCATCACAGAGCACCAAGCTGAGCTCCCTGCGCCATGCAGTAGGTGCCCACTTGTTGTGTGTTTTACACATGGCAGTGCACATATGTCAGTCCCAGTCTCCCAGCTCATCCCACTGCCCTCCCCTACCTAGTCCACATGTCCATTCCTTACGTTTGCATCTCTACTTCTGCCCTTCAAATAGGTTCATCTGTACCATTTTTCTAGATTCCGCATACATCCATCAATATATGATATTTGTTTTTCTCCGACACATTTCACTTGTATCATAGATTCTAGGTCCATCTGCATCTCTACAAATGACCCAGCTTCCTTCCTTTTTATAGTTGAGTAATATTCCATTGTAGATATGTACCGCATCTTCTTTATCCATTCCTCTGTTGATGGACATTTAGGTTACTTTCAAGCCCTGGCTATTTTGAACAGTTCTGCAATGAACACTGAGGTGCATGTAAAGACTCAAGATATTTCTAACCTAAGGGTGATGGTGTAGAAGTTATGAGATGTTGTTTAGTCACTCAGTGTGTCCGACTGCAGCATGCCAGTCTTCCCTGTCCTTCACCATCCCCCAGAGCTTGCTTAAACTTATGTCCATTGAGTCGGTGATGTCATCCAACCATCCCATCCTCTATCATCCCCTTCTCCTCCTGCCTTCAATCTTTCCCAACGTCAGGGTCTTTTCTAATAATTTGGTTTGTCGCATCAAGTGGCCAAAGTATTAGAGCTTCAGCTTCAGCATAAGTCCTTCCAATGAATAATCAGGGTTGATTTCCTTTAGGATTTGACTGGTTTGATCTCCATGTAGTCCAAGGGACTCAGGAGAGTCTTGTCCAAAACTGCAGTTCAAAAGCATCAATTCTTCGGTGCTCAGCCTTCTTTATGGTCCAACTCTCACATCCATACCTGACTACTGGAAAAACCATGGCTTTGACTAGACGGAACTTTGTTGGCAAAGTAATGTCTCTGCTTTTTAATATGCTGTCTAGGTTGTTCATAGTTTTTCTTCCAAGGAGCAAGTGTCTTTTTATTTCATGGCTATAGTCACCATCTGCAGTGATTTTGGAGCCCAAGAAGATAAAGTCTGTTACTGTTTCCGTTGCTTCCCCATCTATTTGCCATGAAGTGATGGACTGGATGCCATGATCTTAGTTTTTGAATGTTGAGTTTTAAGCCAGTTTTTTCACTGTCCTCTTTCATTTTCATCAAGAGTCTCTTTAGTTCCTCTTTACTTTCTGCCATAAAAGTGGTATCATCTGCATATCTGAGGTTGTTGATATTTTTCCCAGCAATCTTGATTCCAGCTTGTGCTTCATCCAGCCTGGCATTTCACATGATGTACCCTACATATAAGTTAAATAAGCAGGGTGACAACATACAGCCTTGATGTACTCCTTTCCCAATTTTGAACCTGTATGTTGTTCCATGTCTGGTTCTAATTGTTGCTTCTTGACCTGCATACAGGTTTCTCAGGAGGCAGGTGAGATGGTCTGGTACTCCCATCTCTGTAAGAATTTTCCACAATTTGTTGTGTTCCACACAGTCAAAGGCTTTAGCATAGTCGATGAAGTAGAAGTAGATGTTTTTCTGGAATTCTCTTGCTTTTCCTATGATCCAATAGATGTGGGCAATTTGATCTCTGGTTCCTCTGTCTGCTCTAAATCCAGCTCGAACATCTGAAAGTTCCTGGTTCAGATACTGTTGAAGCCTAGCTTGGAGAATTTTGAGCATTACTTTGCTAGCATGTGAAATGAATGCAATTGTACGGTAGTTTGAACATTCTTTGGCATTGCCTTTCTTTGGGATTGGAATGAAAACCGACCTTTTTCAGTCCTGTGGTCACTGCTGAGCTTTCCAAATTTGCTAGCACATTGAGTGCAACACTTTTAACAGCATCATCTGTTAGGATTTGAAATAGCTCAGCTGGAATTCTACTACCTCCACTAGCTTTGTTCATAGTGATGCTTCCTAAGGTCCACTTGACTTCACACTCCAGGATGTCTGGCTCTAGGTGAGTGATCACACCATCATGATTATCCGGGTTGTGACAATCCTTTTTGTACAGTTCTTTCATGTATTCTTGCCACCTCTTCTTAATATCTTCTGCTTCTGTTAGGAACATACCTTTTCTGTCCTTTATTGAGCCCATCTTTGCATGAAATGTTCCCTCGCTATCTCTAATTTTCTTGAAGAGATCTCTAGTCTTTCCCATTCTGTTGTTTTCCTCTGTTTCTTTGCTTATCACTGAGGAAGGCTTTCTTATCTCTCCTTGCTATTCTTTGGAACTCTGCATTCAGATGGGTATATCTTTCCTTCTCTCCTTTGCCTTTTGAGTTTCTTTTCTCAGCTATTCCTAAGGCCTCCTCAGACAACCATTTTGCCCTTTTGCATTTCTTTTTTCCTGTCTTCGTTTGTTTTGTATTTTTTCTCTTTCTTTTCATTGGAGTACAGTTTTTGCTTTTTGTCTCTGATTTATGTATTTGGCTACATCGGGTCTTAGTTGCGGTATGCAGGATCTTCTGTTTCAGCAGACAGGCTCTCTAGTTGTGGCGCCAGTTGCTCCACGGCATATAAGACCTTAGTTTCCAAACCAGGGACTGAACTTGTTTCCCTTGCGTTACAAGGCAGATTCTTAACCACTGAAACATCAGGGAAGTCCCACAGAGGTTATGAGAGTTGCCCCAAATGTCTCTCCACTGCAAATTTATTCCTTAAAGAATCTGCCACTCTTGTCTAAAAATTCCATTCTCTGTAGCCTATAGTTGCCATTCATTTGTATCACCTTAATAACCTTTAGTACCTTGTTACAGATTAAAATGTACTATTCACAAGTAAAAGCAAGACCGCTCAAGCATAAGAAGCTGGTGAGATTTGTTTTAGGCAAAGTAGCATTGAGATATATGTACTACCATGTGTATAACAACAGATAGCTCGTGGGAAGTTGCTCCATAGAACAGGGAGCTCAGCTCAGTGCTCTGTGATGACCTAGAGAGGCAGAATGGGGCAGAGGTCCAAGAAGGAGGGGATATATATATATACCTGTAGCAGATTGACTTTGTTGTACAGTGGAAACTAACACAACATTGTAAAGCAATTATATTCTAATAAAAAAATTTTAAGTTTGAAAAATGAAAGAAAAACTATACCCCAATAAAAAGAAAGAGGGAAAATAAAAAAAAGGGGGGGGGCGGTGAGGAGTCCTGTGTGACCAAGGGCATCTAGAGCAAGCAGGTGGCCAGCAGTGGTGCCCTAGCATTAGTGGCTGTAGCAGAGTGATGGTGATGCTCAAAGTGGGGCAGTAGCAGGGGATTCGGTCACCCAGGACTGGTGTAAGCACCCCAGTGCACACGGATTCAGCATAAGTGGCATGCAAGATGAGTATAAAGGTAGAACTTTTGCTTTAATTTGTATATATTCATTTAAATGTACATTAAAAAAATTATTGCCAGCATAGCAAACCTGTCGTTTCATGGGTATTAGCGCTTACAACAAAGCTAGTTTTATAAGGATGATTTGATTTTAAATTTATTTGAGGAAAAAGATTAAATTAAATTACAAGGGGTCCTGTGGGCACGGAAAAAATTGCGAAGGAGGCATCAAAATAAATGCAGTTTTGAAAACCCTGATCTAGACACCTGGCATGTTCTCAGCAAACATTGGAGTGAGGACCAAGCACCAACCTCTGCTCCAAGCACCATTCAGGTCAGGGGGCATCTGCCTTCAAGGAGTTCAGAGTCTAGGGGTGGTGAGGAAAGTGAAGCACTGCAAAGGAATGTACCATGGCCCCCAAGGTGCACCAAGGCCAGGCACCAACCCAGGGGAGTTTCCTGAGAGAGGAAACATGGCAACTGAGTCCAGGATCACTGGTAAGCACTGGGCAAGCATGGCACAAAATGGCATTCTAGGCAGAGAATATCAACATCAAGCCTTGAGCACGTGAAAGTACATTTTGCTTTCAGCCTCCTCTATCTCTGTGAGCCTGTACCTCCATGAAGAGTGGTCAGTGGGGGTGGCAGTTTGGAAGGAAGACAAAAGTGGGAGTTGACTTGCCAACCCATGGGACAAGGTCCAGCAGATATTGGTGGTCCATCAGGACCCTCTGTCAGCTGATCTGATTCTAGGTCCCCAGGCTGCTCTGGCCCCTCGGTCTGGGCTGTGAGCTTCCCAGGTCCTGACCTCCAGAGGCCTGACCCCACTTCTGCCATCCAGCATGCTCCCCCCAAATCATCAACTCCAGCATTCTCAATATCCCCCAGGCCCTACTTCTAGGCTGCTTGTGTTCGATTATTCAGTCTTTTGTTCTTGATCCCTAGCTATGCCACAAAAGTGGCTATCATATCTATAAAAAGTTGTGATAGGTATTAGCAACATCTTCATTTCAATGCCTTCCCCACTGCAGCTCAGAAATGAGGAGCCAGATCCCTTCCCTGAGCACCCCCTAAAACCAGACAAAACCCCACAGAGCTAAACAGACAGTGGTTGATGTTCCTTTTCCAAAATAAGGGCTCTTCATTTCAGAAATCCTGAAAACTTACACAATTAAAAAGTGAAGTTAATTAGAACACTTAAAATCCACCAGCAGCCACATTCAAAACAGCAGCCAAATGTAAAGCAGCAGTCCCCGCCACCACCGCCTCTGAAGACTCCACCGGGCACTGCCAGCTTCAGGAGATAGGCCCCAGACAGCACCCCAGAGGCCAATGAAGGACCACATGCAGCCTTGAGATGCTGTAGGAAACACGCGGCAGTTATGAGCTGACTCACTGGCAGTGATGTAATTGGATACTTTTAATGAGCACCCAAACACATTTTTTTTTTAATTTTACAATCATGCCTTTCTTAATGACCAATTTTCTAGATTTCTCTTTCCCCACCACTAAAAAAAGGGAAAAAAAGGAAAAACAAAGTAATCATGTAGTAATAAAAAGTTCAGGGAGCTTATTCGAGGATCTTTGCATCTCTTCTGCTCCTTGGGAAAAGAAAGGAGCCTTGAGCTGTGCACAATAAATGCTTAAGTACAAATTTTATAAGGTTATGGATCCAAAGGATATAAAAACACAATATTTGACTCAATGCTAAGATGAGCATTTTGCCTATCGATGTTGTGAGGAGGCATTGAAATGAAGGCATTGCTCATATTTATCACAGCTTTCTATCCATATGATATTTGGCTTTGTTTTGTATACTCTTCACCACTTTTCAGAGTTTTCACATCCGTTTACCACTTCACAACCATGTGATCAGAGACAGCAGGTAATATTCCTTCCATTTCACAGATGAAGAAACCGAGGCCCAAAGGAGAGGCAGCATCATGGTCTTATAGTTTCTGAAATAGACATCCCGCTGCCATGACAGCTTCCTTCCTACACTTTCCTTCAAGTGCGTCTACCCCTGGTTCCCAATTGTGTGGAGACACAGCTTCATACTGATTCCCTAAATGGAAACCACCTGAAGAGAAGAGAATTTGAAAAAAATTACCTTGAATCTTGTTTCTAACGAAAACCTATTTTATGAAAAGTCACTCCACCAATCAACTCAATCTCGAATGGGTGCCCTATGTTTCTGAGAAGAGTTAGATAGGATCAGCGAGAGAGCTGAAAACCAACAGGAGCAATGCTCCTAATTTTACAGGTGAATCAGCATACTTAGAGAAATATAATTTTCACCCTGAAGTTGGAATCTACTGTGGATACTCAATAATTTAAACAGGATTCTCTTCCCATCCGTCTTCATCACTGAAGCTTCAGAGGTGCCCTGTCTCTCCCCAACACACAAATTCCTCCCAAATGCCATTTTCACAGGCCTCACCAAGCCATGTCCCTCTCTTTCATTTTGAAATCCATTCATACTGTGAAACCTTCCATCATTAAGCCTCTTGCCTTCTTATTAGGTCAACAGGCCGCCGACTAGCAGTTGGTGCATGCTATACCCTGCCCTAAACCAATTGATATTTGCTTTTGTTTATCTCACAAAATGACTCTTCGTAGATGCTAATGTTTTATTTCTCCCCTTACACTGAAAATTCTCAAAGGCAGAAGAAATGAGAGATGCATCCTTTCTTTATCTCTGCTTTCTCTTTTCTCTGCTACCATATGTCTAATTCATTTTGCAGTACTGTTGAAGCATTCTCTCGTCTCTCTCTTTCTCAGTGTGATTATTTTCTTACCTGAACATAATTTTCCCTGGCCACTATCAAAAAATCACAATCCAATAAATGATTCCCCTGTGTTCAATGAGACAAATGTAATTAAAGGTAGTATTTAGTTTAACTATACTTTGGGTTTTATAAATTACTTTCACATATATGCAAATTGCAGGCACTCTAACTAAAATGTTGTTTAGTTGCTAAGTTGTGTCTGACTCTTTTGCGACTCCATGTTCTATAGCCAACCAGGCTCCTCCATCCATGGGATTTCCCAGACAAAACTACTGGAGTGGGTTGCCATTTCTTTCTCCAGGGGATTTTCTCGAACCAGGGATCAAACCCACGTTTCCTGCATTAGCAGGCAGGTTCTTCATGCCTGAGCCACCAGGGAAGCCCTCTAACTAAAAATGCCTGTATCCAAAAGGGCACTCGTGAAGGAAAGTATCTTTAATTGCTTAATTCATTTCAGCTATTTGGCTATTAATCTAATCCTCACTATTTTGTTGGTATCACTTAATAGCCATCTTTAAAAATAAGTTCAAAGTTCCATTTGCACAGGTGGGAAGATTATATTTCAGGATTAAAGAGGGGGGAGGAAAGGTGGGCAAAGAAAGTGACTGCTGTTTCATTAAGAGAGCCATTGCAGCAACTTTACCCTTTTCAGAGGAATTTCACCAATTTTCTGCTTGCTGGCTAATCATCTTACCAGGAATTAAGAAAACACAAAAAGAGATTTAAATTGTTCCATCCACCAACTGTTTCTAAAAGCTCTTAATTTAATCCTGGGAGGTACCTTTTCACACCAAGTAATCGTGTTGAGAAACTTCTTTGTATGTTTTGTGAGCTGGTTTCATTTTTCTAAACCAATAATGAAGACACTAAAACTATGGGTACAGCGCTATCTAGTGGTGGGAATAGATAGAAAGTGAAAATGTTAGTTGCTCAGTTGTCTGGGACTCTGCAACCCCATGGATTGCAGCCTGCCAGGCTCCTGTGTCCATGGAATTCTCCAGGGAAGAATACTGGAGTGGATTGCCATTTCCTTCTCCAGGGGATCTTCCAGACCCAGGGTTCGACCCAGGTCTCCCACATTTCAGACAAAGTATTTATCATCTAAGCCTCCAGGGAAAGTGTTAGCGAAAGTGTTAAGTAGCGTGGCTCCGTCGTGTCCAACTCTTTGCAACCCCGTGGACTGTAGCCCTCCAGGTTCCTCCGTCCATAGAATTCTCCAGGAAAGGAAACTAGAGTGGGTTGCCATTCCCTTCTCCAGGGGATCTTCCTGACCCATGGATTGAACCCACGTCTCCTGCATTGGCAGGCAGATTCTTTACCATCTGAGATACCAGGGAAACCACCAGGGAAGGAACTTTGAATCAGGTCACCTCACAACTGGCTTTTGAGACCAGTTCTATCTGCAGCTCAGCCAAGAAGCATAAAAATTTAACTGTTCTCTTCCATTAAGATGTACAATATTATTAGGACCTCTAATAACAGAAAATTCTTAAAGACAAGAATCTCTCCTATTAACCCACCCACTATTAAGGTTTTCTCTCCATTAGAGATAAGTCCTAACAGCATAGGCTGGAAGTGGCTCAGAAATGGACAATTGAGAAAGGAGGAAGAAGAGACCAGGCCCTCACAATAAGGTATAGGAAATTAATGAACAAGAAAACAACGTTAACTTGCTTAGTGCTTAGCAAACATGAATTCAGGGTGGTGATGGCGATGATGGTAGTGGTGGTGATGAAGGTGCTGGCTAATATTTATCGAATGCTAACCATATGCCAAATCCTAAGTACCTCTAATAACTTACTAAATCCACCCAATGACCCTGGCCATCCTATTTCACTCTTGAGGAAACAGAGGCAGAGAGCAACTAAGTCATTTTTCCCAGAGCCACACAAAGAATAAGAGGCAGATGTGGGATTTGAATGCAAGCAATTTAAATCCAGAGTACATGCCCTTATTAATGATGTTCAAGGAAAGTACTAATGTTCAAATTTAGGGAAAAGAATTACCTCTGAAAGTAACATACCATCTTCAAAGTCAAAACAGGTAGCCCAGCCCAGCAGCAATCAAGAGCCACAGGGTACTTCTAGAGATTTTGTTGTATCCTCCACCTAGCGCACGCACATGCACACGCGCACACACACACACACACACACACACACACCCACACACAGAGTCATGCTGTACCATGACCAGTGGAGCCGACTTGACGCTGGAATCTGGGCTCATGGACTGATGCTGTTGGAAATGAAAGAGGTCTTGAAGGTGACTGTGGTATGGTTTGATCTCCATTTTATAGATGACAAAACAAGAGATACGGCTATTTTTGCAAAACCAAAATTTTCAATATTTATTGAAGACTGACCACCTACAAGCTCTCCCAACAATCATTTAGTGGGGGAGGGCAGAGATGAACCAATCCTGACCCTTGCCATCAAGAAAAATGTGGTTCATTAGGAGAGAAGAGAGTTATTTTATATACATATATATATATATTATTATATATAATAGAATTATTATATAATTATTAAATATTGCTATTAAACAGTGGAAACAGTGGCTGACTTTATTTTGGGAGGCTCCAAAATCACTGCAGATGGTGATTGCAGCCATGAAATTAAAAGACGCTTATTCCTTGGAAGGAAAGTTATGACCAACCTAGACAGCATATTCAAAAACAGAGACATTACATTGTCAACAAAGGTCCGTCTAGTCAAGGCTATGGTTTTCCCAGTGGTCATGTATGGATGTGAGAGTTGGACTGTGAAGAAAGCTGAGCGCACAAGAATTGATGCTTTTGAACTGCGGTGTTGGAGAAGACTCTTGAGAGTCCCTTGGACTGCAAGGAGATCCAACCAGTCCATCCTAAAGGAGATCAGTCCTGGGTGTTCATTGGAAGGACTGATGTTGAAGCTGAAACTCCAATATTTTGGCCACCTGGTGCAAAGAGCTGACTTATTTGAAAAGACCTTGATTTTGGGAAAGATTGAGGGCAGGAGGCGAAGGGGATGACAGAGGATGAAATGGTTGGATGGCATCACCGACTCAATGGACATGAGTTTGGGTAAACTCCGGGAGTTGGTGATGGACAGGAAGGCCTGGCATGCTGCAGTTCATGGGGTCACAAAGAGTCAGACACAACTGAGCGACTGAACTGAACTGAACTGATACTATACTGCATGGGAGGATATACAAAGGGCCATGTTAATAATAATAATTAATAATAATAACTACCAAAGTTGAATGCTCACTCTATGCCAAGCATGTTACATACGTTACAGCGCTGATACGGGTAAAAACAATGGCATTATTATCAGACCCATTTTGTAGATAAGGAAACAGCCTCAAAGAGGTTCAGCTGCTTCCATTTATCTATTGACAGGTAGCAAGAGGCAGAGGTAGGATTTTTAACCTACCTCTAACCATCCAGCTGGGTGTCCTGAGTGGCTCAGCAGGAAAGAATCTGCCTGCCAATGTAGGAAATGTGGGTTCGATCCCTGGGTCAGGAAGATCCCCTGGAGAAAGGAATGGCAACCCACTCCAGTATTCTTGCCTTGGAAATCTCAAGGACAGAGAAGGCTGGCAGGTTACAGTCCATGGGAACTCAAAGAGTCTGACACGACTTAGTGACTAAATAACAACAACAATCCATCCAGCTATGATGGATGTCAAGACTGATGTCTTCAACCCAATGAGAGAGGCATAGTAATTACAACAGGGAAATAAGGAAGAGATAACTATTAGCATTAGCTTGAGAGATCAGGGAAGGCTGCATGAGTGAGTGCACATGTGAGCTGGGCTGTTAATGGTAAATAAGATTTCAGACAGTGAAGGGGGCTCAATGTATCCTGTGGCTGCAATAACAAATTAGCAAAAACTGGGTGGCCTAAGGTGGTGCTACTGGTAAAGAACCCACCTGCCAATGCAGGAGACGCAAGAGATGCAGGTTGGATCCCCGGGCTGGAAAGATCACCTGCAGAAGGAAATGACTACCCACTCCAGTATTCTTGCCTGGAGAATCCCATAGACTGAGGAGCCTGGCGGGCAAGCTATAGTCCATAGGGTCGCCAAGATCAGATATGACTGAAGCAATTTAGCATGGAATGGTGGCTTAAGACAATAGAAATTTACCTCCCATTGTCCCAGAGGCCAGAAGTCTGAAGTCAAGGTTTTAGCACAGCCCTACTCCCTCTGCAGTTCTTTGCCTTTTCCAGCTTCTGGTGGCTGTCAGCTCCCCTGGACTTGTGGTCGCATCACTTCAGTCTCTACCTCTGTGCCTTCTCCCCTCCTGTTTGTCAAATCTCCCTGGACTTGGCTTTAAAAAGGACACTTACTGGATTCAGGGCCCACCAGATAATACAGGATGATTTCTTCATCTCACGATCATGAACTTAATTACTTCTGAGAAGTCTATTCTCTAAAATTAGGTAGCATGTGCAGGTCCTAGGGATTAGGAGATGGACATATCTTCCCCCCACCTCCAGGGGAAGGGCACCATTCAGCCCACTATACAAAAGCAAACCCAAAGGAAGCAAGGAAGCACAGGACAGGAATTGGGAACCAAAACCAATCTGATTGTATTTCTAGCACAACTCGGAGTCAGATACTGTCAGTCCTGTAATTTTGTTCCTCTCCTTCAATTCGATGTTAGTTTGGGGGATATTTTGCCAACAGATCTTTTTGGGATCTCATCTTATAAACTTTAGAATCCCTGTGTTACTATCCACAAAATAAATTGCTGGGACTTTTACTGGGATTGCATTGCATCTATAGATCAAGCTGGGAAGAACTGACATCTGGACTACAGGTAATCTTCCTATCCATGAACTGATTGCGTTTCTGATGGTATAGGCAGACCCAGGTGACTCAGTGGTGAAGACTCTGCCTGCCAATACAAGAAATGCAAGAGATGTGGGTGCAATCCCCAGGTTGGGAAGATACCCTGGAGAAGGAAATGGCAACACATTCCAGTATTCTTGCCTGGAGAATTCCATAGACAGAGGAGCCTGGTGGATTAGAGTCCATAGGGTCGCAAAGAGTAGGACAACTTAGCACCCACACACATATGTGGAACCAAACAAAAAGGCTGGGTAAGGCCAGATTTTTGAGGGCCTTCAGGTGATGCTCAAGAGGGCACACTTTCTTCTGTGAAAGGGGAAAGCTGAAGAAATTTAGGCTAAGGAATGCAAATTCAAGATTACACCTTGTGTGGAATACCCAGGAGAGAGTGAGGGAGGGTGGTCGTTTACGAGGCAGTGAAATGTTCCAGTCCCAGTGAAATAAAGCAGCAGCCATGGGAACGAAAGGAAGACAGAGACAGCATCAACACAGCAGACGTTCCAGTACCACATCTTCATTTCCCAAAAACAGGAATCATTAGCCACATCCTTGAATAGGAAAGGCGGAGAGGTCCAAGTTCACTCCCAAATGCCATTTCATTTACTTTCTGAGTGGAGATACCCATTTCCCTCTGTGGGAGAGGGGGATCATTGCATTCCAACCTCAGTTTCTCAAATCTGTTGGTGGAGAGCTTGTCGTGGGTGGGAGAGGCTTGTGTGCACGGCCAAGGAAGACCCTTCCAGACTGTCCACATTAGTTGATGCCTGGTCTATGCTTATCAAGAGGCTTCCCCAGTGGCTCAGATGGTAAAGAACCTGCCTGCAATGCAGGAGACCTAGGTTCAATCCCTGGAGTAGGGAATGGCTACCCACTCCAGTATTCTTGCCTGGAGAATTCCATGGACAGAGGAGTCTGGTGGGCTACAGTCCATGGGGTTGCAAAGAGTTGGACAGGACTGAGAAACTAACACTTTCACTTCACTTCACTAGGCTTAGCAACAAGCTATGTGCCTTGAGAAATACTCTAGAAAAGAATGTCATTCTTATCCTCAAAGTGTTTGTTTATAAACTGGTGACATAAGTAAAAGGAACTTACTTTCAATGCACACTAATAAGTCAGGTGGCATGAAATTGGGTGTCTGGGCGTGGAACCTCAAAGCCCAGGACTATGTATCTCTCTATCACTCGCTGGCTAGGACTGGCCCCACCTTCCTTATTTAAAGCAGAGAACTATTATGAATATGAATATACATCCCTTCCTCATAGGAGACTTCTGAGCATGAAAGGCAATAATTATTCGTGTATTCAGCACAGTGGTTGGCATGGAATAATTGCCCAAGAAAGCAGTGCTACTGTTGAAAATATTGGGATTTATGTGAATCTGAGGGGCCTGGAGTAGTGGGGCTCCCTGGTTTGACCTGTGCCCACAGATCGGTAGGCTTTGGACAAAGAAAGAAAAACGAATGCTGTTTAGGTTGGGACGACCTGATTGAAGATGTACAGCTGGGGCAGAAGAACATTCAACTGGGGCTGTGAAATACCCAGCTGTTTGCGTAAAGGTTCCTACGGGAATACCCCTGTGATGCCTGCTCAGTCATGTCCAGCTCTTTCTGACCTCATGGACTGTAGCCCGCCAGGCTTCTCTGTCCATGGGATTTTCCAGGCAAGAATAGTGGAGTGTGTTGCCATTTTCTCCTCCAGGGGATCTTCCTGACCCAGGGATCAAAACTGCATCTCTTGTGTCTCCACTGGCAAGCGGATTCTTTACCACTGCGCCACACCAAAGCAGAATCCTAAAGGGAGCCTCCTGTTGACATTACCTCCTTGCCTCTGGTGGGTCTTCCCTCCATGTGCAATGCCTCTCCACCACCTCCCTCCTTGCCCTGTCTCGTGTTCAGTTTTCTTGGGACATTTTCATCTACTAGGAATGTTAAATCAACTCATTAAGTTATCCATAGCTAAAACAATATTGTAAATCAATTATGTCAATAAATATTTTAAATATGCCATACAATTAATATGCCAAATAAAAATTTTTAAGATATTCTTGGCTAATCCATATTTGTTTATATACACAGATATTCAAGCCCATTGTTGTTGTTGTTGTTTAGTTGCTAAGTCTTATCTGACTGTTTAGGATGCCATAGACTGTAGCCTGCCAGGCTCCTCTGTTCATGGGATTTCTCAGGCAAGAATGCTGGAGTGGATTCCCACTTCCTCCTCCAGGGGATCTTCTCAACCCAGGGATTGAACCTGTGTCTCCTGCACTGGTAGGCAGATTCTTTACCACAGAGCCACCAGGGAAACCCATACACAAATCCATACATAGACATAAATCACAAATCTATCTATCTATCTATATATATATATTTCACATATGCATTCAAAAATACACATATGTACACACACAAATACATTCCTTTTTTACGAAAGAATTTTTTTTTTTTTTTGCCTTAAATCAAAAGTGTGGCTATAACTTCAGGGGTCTGAAAATCTACTTAACATTTGACTATATACATCTAAAATCACTTTAGTTACATCTCCAATAATCCAAGTGAGGATAAGTTATTAACAGAGATATAAATCAGAGACCTTTTTTTACCACAAAATAGTCCCCTGAGGCTTTTCAAAAAGTCCCTGCTTAGTGAAAGACTTGAGTTCTGGTGTGAATCCTGCCTCTGGGGAGTGTTATGAAAATCCCTTGTCTCAGCATCCTTGCCTTTTTCTGTCCTCTCAGACTGGTGATGCCCTTCATGCTGGATATCTCAGTGTGCCCATCATATCTGTTCTCCACGTCTCCACCGTTTTCCCTTTCAAATGGTTTCCTTGCTCTCTAGTTTCTAGCTGGGTCTGGCGAATGGAAGCCATGGCAAGAGAGCAGAGGGGGAAGGGGGAGAAAGATCAGGGTAACTCACTACCCACCTGCTGTTGCCCATGAGAGTCACAGATCCCACCACCACATACAGAGGGTAGCAACGTGGGGGGCCCTCTCTGTCTCTGAGCTCTGGTAGCTGCTGGTACCTCTACTTCAGGCATTCCAGCCCCAGG
Organism: Capricornis sumatraensis; assembly: GCF_032405125.1. Lineage (NCBI taxonomy): Eukaryota > Metazoa > Chordata > Mammalia > Artiodactyla > Bovidae > Capricornis > Capricornis sumatraensis. The sequence continues at coordinate 107,984,452 of NC_091071.1, read as the reverse complement.
TACTGTGATATCCACTATGGTTTTCCTACACCCAGCTCATACCTTTGAAAAACTCCCTTTATGAAACTCCCTGGGATTGCTGCCATTTTTCTTGCTGGGCCCTGATGTACGTGCCACTCATTACTTGTCCGCTCACTGGCTCACTCCCCACTCTAAGGGAAACTGCTCTGTGTAACCATCCATTCCCCCAAAAGCCATGCATTGGACTGTGTGCATTTTCTGCTCACCCCAGCCACAGCTGACCAGACCAAGCCTGGTCACCCAACAGAACCCAAGGCAGGTTTGCTGGTTACCATATCTGAGTTCAACAGATGAACTCAGGTAAGCAGATTCTTCTCTTAGGAATTGAGAACTGAGAGACAGAGACAACGGGCAGCCACCAATGAGAGTCAGGAGACAAATGTGGGGAAATATTTAAGGCCATATGCAAATACACATTAGGAGGCAGCAATGCAAAGAAAGAAGACAAACTAGCGAATGCACAGAGAGGCATAGATTAGCTGAGAGTGAAAGGGACTGCTCCCCCATCCTGCCTCAGATTCTTAATTTTCATGGCATTTAACCTTCATGAAGTCCAGCCAGAAACTGTTCCTGAACTTGAACTCCCATGAGACCAGTTCATCAGTACAAAGACACCCCTTTCCTTGAACTAACCTGAGTGTCTACCGTGTGTCAGATACTGTACTAAGCACTGAAAGTAGAGGTGAACAAATCAGGCAAGGTCCCTGCCCATAGGAGGTTTACATCTTGTGAGTTGTTGGTGATGAAATAGTGTGGGACAAGGTAGTCAATTCCTGCATGAAAAAACCTTTTTTCCTCTTTGCTCAAAGGATGCTTCGGACTCTTATGGATGAGGAAAATGAGACCTAAAATACTTATGGAAAGATGTACTTATTCTAAGATGTGACATCAGATCACAGATAACCTGCTGCTCAAGTCCATGAGGTTTCCAGTCCATCAGACTGTCTCCGAATAACTCTAAATTTTGTTTTCTAGTTTTATTATTATTTCTTTGTCATCATCAGCTCACCCAAAGGTGATCTGTAGCAATAAAACCTCAGCAATGACTCTCCCTCTGTTCTCAGGGCTTCTGATGACCAGGGACAATTCTCTGCTGCTGAACATCTTTATCAAGAGATAAACCCGGTTAAGCTGGATGACTTTCCTATTTCTGTTCACATCCACTGTCTGATGATGTTTCAAAAATAAAAACTCAGGCAATCAATAGTTATATTGTGGCAGTATCAGTTCTGGCTGAAAGGTCTGTATTTTTGGATGTAAAAGCATTTCAAGGGGCAGTGAATATTTTGAACACTCTGGGAAACTGGGCAAGAGTTCCAGGTAACAAATGTCTATTCAGGAACTGAGTATAAACTCCTGATAGATGGCTTAGGTTTGGTGCCCAATAAAGATAAAGGAATAAAAGAAAAACCTTTAGCTTTCATTAGGCTTTAGGGTGGGCTGGTAAAGCTTAATTGAGGCACAGCAAGCTGCACAAAAATGGGTACATTATACAATAGAAGCTTGAGTGAATAGGCATCACCAATAAAATAAGAAAGAGAAATTAAAGTAAAATTTTGTACTGACAGACTTCCTGACTTACGAGCTTTTGACTTTTCTCTGAAATGAAAATGCAAGTTTGATTCTTGTTTTTGCTCTTTGCTTTTAAGCACATGTCCATCACTTTTATTAAATATGAGCATCTCTTCCTCTGTCATGATTCCAGTTTCTAATATTGGAATCTCCTCCATTGCTTGACATTTCATTTCACTCTGTGTTTTTTTTTAATTAACTATTTTCTACTTAATAAAAATCCTTTCTCACTTGCTGAAGTATAATGTATAAGACGTGTATATGTATAAAATGTGGCTCTGCTGAAACTTTTCATCTTTGACCTGAGATGAGAATAAAAACAGGTTCACTGAATACAAGGGAATATTACATTCACATAGAAGTTCTTAGATACTCAACACAAAATTGACTTAATAAAATGAACTGTGGTTGGTAAGAAGTCACTTTAAATAATGCATAAAATGAAGCAAAAAATGTATAATAAAGATGACTGTATTGTCAAAATTAAGCTAGGCTAAATACTGAATAATAACAATAGCAGCAAATACTTTGTGCCATGGCACAATTTTAAGCACTTCATGTATATATATTTTAATTCTCTTGTTTTTTGTAATTGAGGCATAGTTGTACAATTTTATATGTTACAGATGTGCAATATAGTAATAACAATTTTTAGGATTATACTCCATTTATAGTTGTTACAAAATATGGTCTATATTCTCCATGTTGTACAATATATCCTTGTAGCACATTTTATATCTAATAGTTTCTACCAATTATTACCTTACCTCTGTGTTGCCCCTCCTCCCTTCTTCTCCCCCCTGGTAACCACTAGTTCTCTGAATCTGTGAATCAGCTTCTTTGTTACATTCAAAATAGTTTTTAGATTCCACATAGAAGTGATATCAGACAGCATCTTTCTTTCTCTGTCTGACTTATTTCACTAAGCATAATGCCCTCCAAGTCCATCCATGTTTCTGAAAATAGCAAAATTTCATTATTTTTTATGGTCAAATAGTACTCCATTGTGTGTGTGTGTGTGTGTGTGTGTGTGTGTATACATACATACGTACCCCATCTTCTTAATCCAGTCATATGTTGATGGATACTTAGGTTGCTTACATATTTTGACAATTATAAATAATGCTTCTGTGAACATCAGGGTGCATGTATCTTTTAAAATCGATGTATGTTAAAAAGCACTTTATACATATATGTACAGTCATATATATGGACTTCTCTGGTGGCTCAGACGGTAAAGCGTCTGCCTACAATGCAGGAGACCCAGGTTTGATCCCTCAGTCGGGAAGATCCCCTGGAGAAGGAAATGGCAATGCACTTCAGTACTCTTGCCTGGAAAATTCCATGGACGGAGGTAGGTTACAGTCCATGGGGTCCCAAAGAGTTGGACACGACTGAACGACTTCACTTCAATTCACTTCATATATGAACTAATTTAATCATTACAAAAACCTTTGTGGTTGGTACTACTATTATCTCAATTTTCCAGATGGAGAAACTGAGGCATAGTGAGGCTGAGTAACTTGCTCATGATCTCACAGATTATTTGTCAGAGTTGGTATTTAAACTCAAGCAGTCTGACTTCAGGAACCATGCTACTGATTGTATTAAATCAGTCATTAAATATTCCAGGACTGTTTCATGAGTCCTGCGTTTTCAGTACCACCTAGGCTATATTTAGTCAGTTTTCACTTCAGTAACAGACAACTCCCACTTACTAGCAGCTTACTGTGATGAACGTTTATTTCTTGCTCATGTTACTTAAGGGCTGTGGGTTGACTACAACTCTGATTGACTCTGCTGGGCTTGGCTCAGCTCCACTCAGCTCAGCCATGTGTGTCTCCTCCCTGTAGGACCAGGATGAATGAGGAGCTGGGACATGCAGTGGGCAGGAATTGCAAAACAGTAGAAGGAGGCTAAGCAGAACACACGTTTACTGACTCTGCTTGAACACAGCAAATGCCCAGTCTACTTATCCCACTGGCCAAGGTAAGTCATGTGACCAAGCCCAAAGTCAATTAGGCAAGGCTGTCTACTTCTCCCACGGAAGGTGTAAGCTAGTCACACAAAGGGAGTGAATAGCTGGGAGCAATAATCCACCAGCTCAAGGGTTCATTACCCTGCCAGATGATCTCTCAATTATATTAAGAAAACAAGACTAGCTTAAAAATAATTATAGGACTATGCATGATACAATTGTCCTCACTTTGCATGGTACCATGTTACGTGGAGCTTGTACACATAGGAATCCTGTCCTTGCTTTGCAGGATTCAGTGGGAACTGAGATTTAATCATGTAGTACTATATACTATGAGGACTGCTTGTACCTAAAAATACTTAATAAATGCTCAATTCTAAAGTGGGGCCTCAGTGCAAGCTCTCCTTAGGGCATTTCAAAGGAAATCCAAACCATGCTTGCAAGGCTCTAAATCACCCGGTTAAAAGACCACCTTCAGATTTCATCTCCATTTTTACTATTCTAGCCCCAGGACCTTCGCATATGCTTTTATCACTGCCTAGAGTCCTTTCTCCCCTAGTTTTCATAAAGCTGACTCCTTTTACGCATTGAAGCCTCAGCTGCAAGTTTATCTCTCCAGAGAACTCTTCCCTGACCTGTCAACCTAAACTAACCTTCCACCATCCTGTCACTCTTGGGACCACTAACCTGTTTCCTACACAAGTTTTATAACTGCTTTATGTTTATGGGGTCAAAAAGAGTCACTCACGACATAGTGACTAAACAGCAACAACCACCACTGAGACTCCCTTATCAATAAATGTGTTTACATGCTAACGGTTTGCCTCTTTCATTGGAATGTAAATTCCAGGGAGTAAAGAACTGATCTGACTTATCCTCATTCTATCCTGACTGCCTAGATCATTGGTTGGCACAACTTGGACATGCAGTAATTCTTGTGGAATGAATGAATAAATGTGGAGAAGGGCCAGATTTTCTAAGGACTTGAAACCATGGTTTGGAGTTTATGCCAACCAATTTGACAATTATAAACAATCATGCTACTGGTCTTTCTTAGCCCACTCACGTCATTTCCAGGCCAGGGAATACCAGCCCAATTACCATTTCTCAACCTTGGCTACACTTTGGAATCAACTGGACCATGGGGGCAATTTTTTAAAAACCCTACTGCCTGAGGTCTAACCCCTAGGAATTCTGATTTAATGGGTCTAGGCTAAGGCTAAGATGTAAGAGCTTTAATGATCCCCAATATTCAGCCAAAATTAAAGTCCACCAGTTTCAGTAGTACTGGAAGTATAGGAGGGATTCCAAAAATGCTTTCAGGCTCATTATGCCTGATTTGAGTAGTTGGGCTTCATTTTGACACTGCCTGACATGGAGTAGGGGCTCAATCAATATTTGTTAATTGGCTTTCTAGTAGATATTTGATGAATGAGTGGATGAATGAATAATTGAATAATTTAATTAAAGCCTACAGGAGATAACCAGAGTTCAGCATGGATGAATGTAGTTAGATGATGCTCCGTCACAGGCAGTGGGCAGGAACTGAGCCTGACGTCCACTTCTTTTTGTTATAAAGCATTCCAGAATCCAGGAACATCCAGGTTAGAATGGGCTATGGAAACCATCCAATACAGTTTCTCATAATATTATTCTAGTCACAGATCCTTTAGAATTAGATGAAAGTTTTGGATACTCTTCCTCCAAAAAAATTCATCCAACATCCATACTTATATATCTAATTTTTGTGGGTACAACAAGCTTCTACGCCAGGGTTACCTAAGCTAAAATCCTAATGTTCCTAAGCTCAAAATCCTCATTAGTAGAAAATGAAATGAAGACTCAAAGAGGACAAGTGGCCGGCCAGAGGCCCACCCCAAGACAGGGACAGCAGCTGGATGGAACCTAGTTCCCACAGCACTGAAGGTAGCCGCCAGTGTGAACTTTACAGATCCTCTGAGGACAAAGTTAAGAGGATGAATTTGTAACTAATTATTTGGTGTTTCCTCCTCCCTTCCCTTGACATCTCAAATCTCACACGCCATAAAATTCCAATAGCTAATCTAACTCCACAGCTGTGCCACCTCATTAAAAAGTGAAAATTGAAATTCTAAAGCAACCAAGTCTTCCAAATCTACCATGTCATCACACCAATCTCTGAAAATAGACCAGTGGGAAATGGCCTCAAACAGAGCCCAGAAACCCTGAAATGAGGACCAGCCTGTGACCAGCTCCTAGAGCAGCCAACTCAACCAATCCACATTTGAGAACACACATAGCTGAGCTGATGAAGAATTCCATCATTCCAGATGTCAGGATAATTGACACCAAGAATAGTCCTGGTATACAGCTGGTTAGCATCTGAATGAGAAATGAGCTTAGAAAGTAACAGAAACAACTGAGGTCAAACGGTTCGTGGATTTTAAGAGTGGGATAAAACCCAGAGTCTCCTTTCTCTGGCTGGAAGTGGGTCTTCAAAGCCTATGGCAGACCAGAAGTGCTTAATGATGACTGCCTGAGTATGAGTAAGATTTATTGAGGCTTGCCTCAGTGAAGTCAAGGTCATTTCTCTCTTGGCAAAGGACAGGAATGCAATATACTGTCAATATTTTAAAGCATCTGGGAGTAAATCATCTAATATCTGGTTCTTTCTCCCTCCCCTGTCCTCTTGCTCTTCTAGGGAGTTACACTTATTACCAGCACCTCCTCCAAGGCCACAGAAAAGAACAAGACCCAAACTGATCAGTAGGTTAGGTGTAAGAACTGTGGATGAAGAGCTGGTGACTTTGTCCAAAAGAGCACTCGAGAATGTCACCTCAGCATGTCTTCTAGTTAAGATGTCTCCTTAACTAAGCACAGCATTAAGACTCAAAATACAAAATAAAATGGTCAGACCTGTGACCCATCCTGCACAAGAAAGAATCCATAGAACATTTTAAAGGAAAATGGCAGATATGCTATTGATAACCTTCTCCCAAATGCTCCTCACAGCTACATCAAGCCATGAGTCAATCATCTAAGACTCTATTTTCTATATCCAAAACTTAAAAAAAATTATTTTTTTATTTTTAGCAACAGAGACCTACTGTATAGCCCAGGGAATTACATTCATTATCTTATAATATTTTATATTTTGGAAAAGAATCTGAAAAAAAAGAAATGTGTGTGTGTGACTGTATGTTAGTCATTCAGTCATGTCGGACTGTTTGTGACCCTTTGTCTGTAGCCCACCAGGCTCCGCTGTCCATGGAATTCTCCTGGCAAGTATATGGGAGTGGGTAGGCATTCCCTTCTGCAGGGGATCTTCCCAACTCAGGGACTGAACCTGGATCTCCTGCATGGAAGGTAGATTCTTTACTATCTGAGCAACCAGGGAAGAATAGATGCTTTTGAACTGTGGTGTTGGAGAAGACTCTTGAGAGTCCCTTGGACTGCAAGGAGATCCAACCAGTCCATCCTAAAGGAGATCAGTCCTGGCTGTTCATTGGAAGGACTGATGTTGAAGCTGAAACTCCAATAGCTGGCCACCTGATGTGAAGAGCTGACTCATTTGAAAAGACCCTGATGCTGGGAAAGATTGAGGACAGGAGGAGAAGGGGACGACAGAGGATGAGATGGTTGGATAGCATCACTGACTCAATGGACTTGGGTTTCGGTGGACTCCTGGAGATGGTGATGGACAGGGAGGCCTGGCGTGCTGCGGTTCATGGGGTCGCGACATGACTGAGCGACTGAACTGAACTGAACTGAACTGAAGGTGTATATATCTATCTATATATATATATATACCTAAGTCACTTTTCTGTACACTTAAAACTAACACAACATCATACATTATGCTTTAATAAAAAGTTTTTATTTTCAGTAAATTATTTTCAACATGTGTACCTTTTAAATAATTACTTCCACAAATTTGTTTCCCTGTCTCTCATTCCTTAATCACATAAAACTTGGGATTGGAGTAAATAATAGTACATGGTCATTAATACACTAGTGAACCCAATGTAACATTAGATGACTTGCAGCCACGCTACAGGGTAGACTGTAGGTCTCAGCTCACAGCTAAGTACAACTTTCATTGAAAATAGCTGAACTCCTAAATATGACATGTAGACAAAGTGTGTAATATGTCACGAGTTTTAAATATGAAAATTGTTTTGTCAGCCTGTAGAGGTATGTAGACCAAGCATGCCATTCACTGTATTAAGAGGTCAAAGGTTCAGGCAAGAAGACAGTAGGAGGTATGCTCAGTTAAGTGGAAAACCAGTTAATATAAATAAAAATTTTTATTGAATTGTAATGTATGATGTTGTGTTAGTTTCAAGGTTCTCAGCATCAGAACCTTATCCTGTAACTTGGCACATGTATCTACTTTATTAGGAGATGTTAAATAGAAACAGGGTTAGGACCTAGACGGGTGGGATAAGGAGGAGGATAGGAGGGAGGTTTAAGAGGGAGGGGACATATGTACACCTATGGCTGATTCATGTTGAGTTTGAGAGAAAACAAAATTCTGTAAAGCAATTATCCTTCAATTAAAAAAAAAAATAGTAAGCCTCCACTGGCTGAGGCCCAAGATCCTGATGTTTCTAAGGTTTCATTTATCACCTACCATGGCCAGAGGCAACTTCTTTCTAAAGGTCTGAGGCAACCAGGAGAAATCCCTGCTTTGTAAACACTTGCTAAGCCTTTGGGACCAAAGTTCAGAGTCATCTTTACCTGGTAAGCTGCCTATGCAAACAGGGTATGAGAAGGGGTTTGTTCACCTGAACTACAGGCTACTCCATGCCTGCTTACCCCTAGACCCTACCCCAGCTCATTTTCAACTTTCCAATGGTAGGTTCACTTTCAGCTTTCCAATGACTTCAGAATGCACCCCAGGAAGAGAATTCCAAAAATGCATTTGCTTAAGGAAGTCAGTCTTAAAAGTTTTCATCATAAGAAAAAACAATAACTATGTATGCAGATGGATGTGAACTAGATGGACTGTGGCGATCATTTCACAGTATATAGAAATACCAAATCATCATGCCGTATACATGAAACTAATACAATTTCATATGTCAATTATATCTCAATTTCTAAAAATAAAGTTTTGTCCCTCATCATTTTATATAGCTTTCCATTTTTCTCCTCCTCCTCCTAAAAGTTCTTTCCCAAGAAAAATAGCTTCATAACACATCCCTGAACTTCGAATTTGTTCTTAACCCATATCACAGCCCCTCTCCATGATGGCGCTCCTGGAAATGGGTCATCATTGATAGTGACATTCCCTATAGAAGCTCGTAGCAGTGACTTGAAATAATAAAATTTGGCCCCACCGCCCCCAAACATGAGTCATAACTTCACTTTTTGTTTATTTCTAAATTGAGGTATTATTGCTTTACTATGTTGTTGTGTTAATTTCTGCTGCACATGAATCAGTTACAGATACACATATATCCCCTCCCTCTTGGACCTCCTTCCCAGCCTTCCATCCCACCTCTCTAGGTCATCACAGAGCCCTGAGCTGAGATCCCTATGCTGTACAGCAGCTTCCCACTAGCTCTCTATTTGACACATGGTTGTGTATAACTTCACTTTTAAACCAACATTCATACATAAAATAATTGAGTAATGTAGAGCTTCCTGAGAACTATTGCTTTCCAAGTATAGGTAAGTCACTATACTTCTGAAAGGCACAGAAAAAAAAAAAAAAATCAGATCAGCAAACTAGCCATAATCATAGGTTTTTCAAATCTCTGCAAATTGCTATCTAGCCTTCAGGCTGAAAAATATTCTGCAAAAAATCAGCCATCCTTATAATCTTTGCATAAAGGGTCCAGTTCACCCACAAAAGATAGCAGGTGGGCATTTTCACTCTAATTTTCTCATTCATGGGAGACAGTTTCAAAACCCTCTTTTACCTGAGTGTTTCCTCCTGATATTTATCTGATGTGAATGTCAGGAATAGATTAATTAATGTAGGGAACCTCAAGGAGATCTCAAGGGACAACAGTATCTGAAATATCTGAGGCGCCTACTGGCCGCCCTGCCTGGTGAGGATGCTGAGCGTCCTGTTAGTGACAAGCATCATTAGACATTCCCTACTTTGATATCATTTACGTTCAGGCAGAGGGAGCGGAACTTTCAGAAGGACAGACACTGATGCCCTGTAATTTAAAGGAGAGAGGCATTATGCAGCTCTCTCATTTGAATTATGACTCAGAGATAAGCATTTCCTCTCTGCGATAAGAGTGGAGGTCCATGGTAGTCACAGAACTATTTTCCTGAAAGAGCTCTCATTTGCATGCTCAGCAGCTGCTAGGAGAGATGTGAGCAGCTGGCCGGGGTCTAAAATGAGCTGGACTCACAAGCTTCAAGGGGAGACTTGGAGGCATGGCCACTGGGAAGCTAGTCACTGATTAGACACCAACATTAGTCACGCTGTTAATCTCCACTGGTTCCAGGAACCTGCTGAGACCCAAATGAAGCTGAGCTGGGGACGTAGCTAAGCATTCAATCTGAGAGGGGGAGTAACAAATGACAGCCATTTAGGGGGACAACATTTTCCTACTTGAAAACAGAGTAGCCAGTGGAAAGGGAATTATTTTGTAATGACAACAGCAATGTGCGGGCCTCAAATCTGGAAACAGGAGCAGCTCCCTCGCCTGCACGTCCAGCCAGGACATCAGAGTGAGTTCTGTGTACTCTGCTACAGAGGGTCCTGAGGGAATGAGTGACCTGACATACCAGCATCACAGACGAATTGCTCCAGTGAGGCCAACTGATCCCATGTTTCATTTCCTTCCTTTTCCTCCAGTCTGCCCTCCAGTGGGAAAAGGGCACGATAGACTCCTGGCAAAATAAAAAGGGCAAGTGTGGATGTTCAAGGAACAAGGAGCCTGACAAAATACTGGCTAGGAGGGTACGGGTCAGAGATGGGACCACATGAAATAAACAGGAAATGGGCAGGGAGTCAGGGGACCCAGAGAGTGGCTAGGAACCTAGTCCATGGACTGTGTGAATAGTCACAAAGTGGGTGAGCAGATGTCAGTTCTGATGCACCAAGGCCATGAACAAGCAGGAACTTAAGAGTAAAATATAGGGTTTGAACCAGAAAGAACAAAATCTGAAAGGAAAACAATGTGAGCAGAAGCAGCGAGAGACATAGGCAATCAGACAGGGCAGACAGGGCCAAAGGCCTTGTAATTCATGAGTACATCAGAGTGCCCTTTCATGTTGTTGTTTAGTCACTAAGTTGTGTCCAACTCTTTTGCAACCCCATGGACTGTAGCCACCAGTCTCCTTTGTCTGTGAGATTTCCTAGGCAAGAATACTAGAGTGCGTTGCCATTTCCTTCTCCAGGGGATCTTCCCAACCCAGGGGTCAAACCATGTCTCCTGCATTGGCAGGTGAACCAAAGCCTGCTCTTTGCATACAGGATATAAAAAGATAGTACAAGGTGGCACCAAGAAAACAAAGGGATCATTATATAAAAATACCTAAAATTCCTAAAACATATTTATTAATAGAAAAGTTTTGGAATTATAAAGTAGTCATGCATTATTCCAAAGAGTGGTTCAAAACCAATAGCTAGGCACTTGACGCTTTTACAAAGCACTACAACATTAATTATCTAATTTGATTCTCATAACAAAGGTTTATGTGAAAAGACAGTTACATTGGTTAATTTCATGTGCCGACTTGACTGGGCCAAATATCTGGGCCCAGATATTTGGTCAAACATTATTCTGATGTCTCTTTCAAAGGAGGGTGTTTTCGTCTGATAGGAACATTTAAATCAGTAGACTAAGTAAAGCAGATTGTTCTCCCTAATGTGGGTAGGCCTCAGCCAATCAGTTGAAGGCCTGAATAGAAGAAAAATCTTACCCTGAGTAAGAGGGCATGCCTCCAGTCTAACTGCTTTCAAAGTGAGACATCAGCTATTTCCTTCCTCCAGATTCGAACTGAAACATTGATTATTCCTGGGTTTGAGCCTGCTGGGCTTCAGAATGAAACTACACCATCAGCTCTCCTGGGTCTTTACCTGGGTCTCAATCTAAAGACCTTGGGACTTGACAGCCTCCATAATTATGGAAGCCAATTCCTTATAATATGACATATTATACAGCCAATAGGAGGTACTGTGTGCGTGTGTATGTGTATATGTATATGTATGGAGGACTTCCCCAGTGGCTCAGGGGTGAAGAATCCCCTGGCAATGAATGAGATGAAGGAGACTCAGGTTCGATCTTTGGGTCAGGAAGATCCCCTGGAGGAAATGGCAACCCACTTTGTTATTCTTGCCAGGAAAATCCCATGGACAGGGAAGCCTGGTGGGATATAGTTCACAGGGTCACAAAGAGTCAGACATGACTGAGCGACTGAGCAGCAGCGCAGTCCTGTAGATACGTATATATAGTACATTCTATTGGTTCTATTTCTCTGAAGAACCCTGGTGAATACAGCAATATTACTGCCATTTTATAAATAAACCGACTGAGATCTAGAGAGATCAAATGACCATCACAAGGTCACAGGAGCATTAATGGAAAAGAAGACGTGAACTCCACAGTCTTCTAACTTGAAGCCATGTCAACTTGCTCTTTCCTATAGCTTGGATAAGATCATGCTTAGGTTTAGAATCCATTGCTTTAATTTTTAATCAGCAGAGCTTATTTTCCAGAACAGTTTTAGATTTACAGAGGAATTGATCAGATAGTACTGAAAGTTCCCAGCCACCTCCCACATCCAGTGTCCCCATATTATTAGCATCTTATATTAGGATGTTACACATGCCACAGCTAATGAGCTAAGGATAATATACTGTTTTTATTACCTAAAATCCATACTTTGCTCAAATTCTTTAGCTTTACCTACTGTCCTTTATCTCCGCCTGGATCCCATCCCATCCACATTACATTTAGTCATCATATCTCCTGAGGCTCCTTTAGACTGACAGTTTCTCAGACTTTCCTTGTTTTAGATGACTTTGACAATTTGACAAGAGCTGATCAGAGATTTTGCAGAATGCCCCTTTATAAGAATCAGTCTGGTGCTTTCTCATGATTAGACCGAGATAATGGGTTTAGGGGAGAAAGATCACAGACATAAAATGCCATTTTCAGCACACTGTATCAAGTGTGCACACTATCAACATGATGTATACAGTTGATGTTGACTGTGATTATCTGGCTGAGGTAGTATTTGTCAGTAAAGTTACTCCTTTTCCCTCCCATCTTTCCATACTGTCTTCTTTGGAAGGAAATTACTATGCACGTTTAAGGTGTGGGGAGTTATACTCCTGTGCAGTGGAATATCTACATAATTTATTTTGAATTCTTGTGCACAGGAAAATGGTCTCTTCTCCCATTTATTAACGCATCATGATCTGGAGGCTCGTGGATATATATATTTATGTATAAGGATGCCCTGGTGGCTCAGATGGTAAAGGGTCTGCTGCAGTGCTGGAGACTCCATCCCTGGGTTGGGAAGATCCCCTGGAGAAAGGAACTTTGGGTTATGACCCAGTGTTACTTTAATTTGTCACTCAGATTGTTCTAGCTTTAGCCACTGGGGGTTCTTTCAGTTCACGCCTGTGTCCCTTTGACACAGCCCACAAATGATGCCCCACCAATGAGTCTCATTTTGTTTTGTTCTTGTTCATTGACTTCCTTATTTTCTGGCGCTACAAGATGCTTCTGGCTCATTTGCATATTTCCTGCCCCAATCCTAGAATCAGCCATGTCTCCAAGCAGCCCTGGTTACTCTTAGAGAAAGATATTAGAAACTAAAATCTGGACACTAGTTGTGCTCATTAATTATCGGCCTTCTCAGTGGGCAGAACAAATATATGTGTATACGTGACTTTCTATAAACATTTCTATATGTAACTATTTATGGCTCCATTAAGTTAACATTAATTCTAATTGGTGTCTCTATCTCTAGTGCACATGAATCTTTCTTCTTTTACAATTTTTGTTGAGATATAACTGACACATAACATTGTCTTAGTTTCAGGTATGCTACATTCAGTTCAGTTGCTCAGTCATCCAATTCTTTGCGACCACATGAACCATGGCACTCCAGGCCTCCCTATCCATCACCAACTAATAGAGTTGACACAAACCCATGTCCATTGAGTCGGTGATGCTATCCAACCATCTCATCCTCTGCTGTCCCCTTCTCCTCCTGCCCTCAATCGTTCCCAGCATCAGGGTCTTTTCCAATGAGTCAGCTCTTTGTATCAGGTGGCCAAAGTACTGGAGTTTCAGCTTCAACATCAGTCCTTCCAATGAACACCCAGGACTGATCTCCTGTAGGATGGACTGGTTGGATCTCCTTGCAGTCCAAGGGACTCTCAAGAGTCTTCTCCAACACCACAGTTCAAAACCATCAATTCTTCAGCATTCAACTTTCTTCACAGTCCAACTCTCACATCCATACATGACCACTGGAAAAATCATAGCCTTGACTAGACAGACCTTTGTAGGCAAAGTAATGTCTCTGCTTTCTAATACGCTGTCTAGGTTGGTCATAACTTTCCTTCCAAGGAGTAAGCATCTTTTAATTTCATGGCTGCAATCACCAGCTGCAGTGATTTTGGAGCCCCCCAAAACTGTTTCCACTGTTTCCCCATCTATTTCCCATGAAGTGATGGGACCAGATGCCATGATCTTCATTTTCTGAATGTTGAGCTTAAGCCAACTTTTTCACTCTCCTCTTTCACTTTCATCAAGAGGCTCTTTAGTTCTTCCTCACTTTCTGCCATAAGGGTGGTGTCATCTGCATATCTGAGGTTATTGATATTTCTCCCAGAAATCTTGATTCCAGCTTGTGCTTCATCCAGCCCAGCATTTCTCATGATGTACTCTGCATATAAGTTAAATAAACAGGGTGACCATATACAGCCTTGACAGACTCCTTTTCCTATACTACATAATGATTTGTTATTTGTTTATATTTTGGAATGATCATCACAATAAATCTAGTTAACATACACCACCATAACTAGTTACAATTATGTTCTTGTGATGAGAATTTTTGAGATCTACTCTATTAACAACTTTCAAATACGAAATACAGTAGTGTTAACTACAGTTACCACGCCATACATTATATCCCCAGAATTCATTTAGTTTATAACTAGAAATTTATACCTTTGGACCACCCTACATGGATTCTAACATTCCCCACCCTTGCTTATCTGTAAATTCCCACTTCTACAATGAGAAACCTTGATCCCACCATCCACCATCCATTTGCTTAATTGGTCCACTCCACTATACATATATAGCAGTATCAGAATTGTTAACCTGTACCCTTGTGGAAAACCAGCTTTATCAACTAAAATGTATCTCTTATAAGCAGTTCCTTTTGCCTTTAGTCTTACAGACTCCATTAATTTCCAAAGTGACTTAGTTCAACACCTTCCCCCTGCAACTCCTTCAGTGGGCTGTTTCATACATTCGTGATACAATTAGATTCTTTTATTATAGTATACATTCTTTCCTGAAATCCTCTAACATTCTGAACTGGTTTTAAATTTGTGTGCATTAAGATTCATTCTTTGTTCCATAAATTTCTTTGGGTTTTTACAAATGCATAATGTCATATCCAATATTACAATATCATACAGAGTACTTAAACACCTAAAATAGACACTCTTTGCCTTCCTGGATTGTCTCATCTCCTGCTTCAGCCTTAGGAGCCAGCAGTAGGGAGCACAGGCTTGATAAGAAGTTTACTATTCTCCCTGTAATTTTCCTTACTCACTAGCAGAGCTGTTTGGCCATTCTTGGGTGGGCCCAGGCTTGGGAGCAAAGGAGGGATCACAATCCTCTCTGGCCAGCACACTTGTGGAAGGCCATGAGCCTTCTGGATGTGCGCCATTGCAAAAGTGCCAAATCTCCCATGAGGCACAGGGAGAACCTGTTCCATGCCGGGGGCTGGGGTCCTCCTACCTGCAGTTCCCCTGCCACAAATGACATCTCTCCTGGCTATTCACTTCTGATGCTCCCTCAGCTCCTGGCTTTCTAGGGTTCTTCTTCCTATTGGGAATCATCTCACCCTTCCAGAGGGTCCCCTTGAGTAGGGTAAGAAAACAGATGCCGGGGCTTCCCTGGTGGCTCAGTGGTAAAGAATCTGCCTGCCAAGCAGGAGACGCAAGTTCAATCCCTAATCTGAGAGGAATCCCACATGCCACGGGGCAACTAAGCCCAGGAGCTGCAACTACTGAGCCCACGTGCTGGAACTACTAAAGCCCGAGTACCCTAAAGCCTGTGCTCTGCAACAAGAGAAGCCACACGTGAAAATGAGACGCCCAGGCACCACAACTAGAGAAAAGCTCATGCAGTAATGAAGACACAGAACAACCAATCAATCAATAAAGAAGACAGATGCCTGATTCTTTTTCAAAGAATTCACATCAGACCCACAGGAAATACATACCTACAGAGTGCCTTGCACCCCCCAGACTGCAGGGCGTTTCCAAGACCAGCTTGACTTTCACGCCACATGATACAACTCTAAGTTTTACTGGGTAGGAGTCAGATGCCTCATACATTATATAAGTTAGATGTCCTCACATCCCCTACTTCCAAGAGATGAATAAAAAGCTCTCTAATTATTTTTCTTAAAGTTGGACTTAAGTGGAGGGAAATCTCCACTCCCACCCAAACTGACCTCCTTCCCTCCCCAGTCAAGACGCAGACGACACACAAGACATATGGGCTGCTCCCTCCTCGTGAAGTCCTATCTTCCCTTGCAGAGCTTGGAGGTGGGTGATGAACTAGTGGGTGATCCTCATTTCATCATCTCAGTGATGTGGATACCGCTCATCCCCAAATTGCCACTCTCCAAACCTCAGAAGTTGCCCCCCCTCAAAAAAAGGAGAGGAGAAGCCAAAAAATACACCACAGAGGAGGGGTGGTTTTCCCCTAAGGAAGTGAATATTCCTACCCTCAAGCTTCCTAGAAAGAAGCCAGCCTTATGGCAGGAAATGAAGAGTCCTGGATGGGACTTCAGTTCAGGGAAGGAGATGTCTTTTCTGTGCTTTCTGGTTTTCAGGGCTGCTGAGACCAGAACTACCTACTAGTGTAGGTGGCAGGCCAACATCCAGATGGAGAAGGGCTCTGTTCCTTCGTGGGAAAAGAAGTTCATGTTCAGGGACCTATGGGGTGGTGCTCGTCTGGTAAGACCTACTAGTTCCTGCTGAGGTGTGTGACCCACCTAGTATACCTGAACCTCCAGCTTGTGATCAAAAGGAGCCTGGCATTGGCTGTGCAGTGGGAAATCCAGAACCCACCTAGTATACCTGAATCTCCAGCTTGCGATCAAAAGGAGCCTGGCATTGGCTGTGCAGTGGGAAATCCAGAGAAAGATCTCTTCCACACTTGGAAAGCCATGGTAACAGGGAGGTAATGATTTCTCTGTGCCCACTGCCCCCATCTGAGGCAGGATTGGTGGTGGCAGGATTGGAGGGCACCGGCAAGGGTCACCAGCAGAGACATGGCCAGATAGCAGAATGAGGAGGCTGGAGTGGAAGACACAAGCTGGCAGAGATATAGTGACAAGGTCCCCTGAGACAGCACCAGGAAGGGTTTTCAATAATAGGCTGGGGAGAGGCAAGCTGGAGGTCAGTCTCCATCTGAGTATAATGAGTACAAATCTAATCTTGTTCAGAAGCAAGCACTGGGAGTCCCAGATCTACCAGTTATAGCAAAAATATCATCAAGAACTTTAGGCCAGAGACTAAAGCTATGTGGACTCTTACTAAGCTTGCAAAAGTGAAATTTCTGTTGCCATCTGTCTGTCTTTTCTATGAGGATCAGCAGTAAACTCTTTAAGCACAAAGTGTTTCTTAGTTTGTTTTGGGGGCAGTAAAATAAGCTAGAGGGAAAATCAAGGAAACAGACCTCTCTGTCAATCATTTTATCAGGGAAAAGGACTCAAAAATGTAGGTAAAGAAGGGGCTTCATCACAGAATAGTGGAAAGTGGCTGTCCTCAAGGCAGAAAAGAGAACGTGAAGAAGACCCTGGGCCTGAGAAGGCCCCTATTTCCTTCAAGAGGAAATGCTTTTTTAAAAAAATACCCTCACTGTGGAGAAAAGGGAACCCTCCTACACAGTTGGTAGGAATGTAAATTGGTACAACCATTAAGTGTATGAGGATTCCTTAGAAAACTAAAAATAGAGCCACCATATGATCGAGCAATCTAACTCACGGGTA
Organism: Capricornis sumatraensis; assembly: GCF_032405125.1. Taxonomy (NCBI): domain Eukaryota; kingdom Metazoa; phylum Chordata; class Mammalia; order Artiodactyla; family Bovidae; genus Capricornis; species Capricornis sumatraensis. The sequence goes on along the minus strand of NC_091071.1, from coordinate 107,966,670 downwards.
TATATCTAGAGAAAAACAAAATTTGAAAATATATGTACCCCAATGTTCATTGTAGCACTATTTACAATAGCCAAGACATAGAAGCAACATAAATGTCTATCAAAAGATGAATGGACAAGGAAAATGTGGTGCATAAACAGTGGAATATTGCTCAGCCATAAAGAGAATGAGATAAGGCCATTTGCAGCAACATGAATGGACCTCGAGACTGTCATAGTAAGTGAAGGGAGCTAGACAGAGAAAGACAAATGTTACATGATATCACTCATATGTGGAATCTAAAATATGACACAAATGAACGTATTTTCAGAACAGAAATAGACCACAGACATAGAAAACAAGCTTATAGTTACCAAAGTGGGGAGGGTTGGGAGGGATAAGTTAGGAGTTTGGGTCTAACATATACATACTACTATATATAGAATGGATAAACAAGGACTGACCCTATAGCACAGGGGACTACACTCCATAGTTTGTAACAACCTATCAAGGAAAAGAATCTAACATGTATATATAACTGAATCACTGTGCTGTACACCTGAAACTAACACAACGTTATAAACCAACTATGCTTCAGTTTTAAAAAAGAACACCATCACTCTCCCACAAAAAAAAATAATAATAATAATAATAATCTGGGTTTTACAGTCTGGCACTTCAAACTTAGCCACCTACCTCTGAGGCCTATTAACTACGTGTCTTCGGGCAATTTGTCTTTAATCCTCAGTTTTCCCACCTTTAAAATGTGGCTAACAGTATCTACCTACCATTGGAGTATTACAGATATTAACTGATATAAAACATGTAAAACACTTGGAACAGAGGAAGCCCTCAGTAAAAGGTCATTTTTTAAAAAGAAAATTTTTCAGTTCAATATGCTCTAAAGATAACACTTACTTTCAGATAGTGCATTAACAAATGCTCTTAATGAAGATCTGAGATATCCAGAAAGAATTTGCCTTTAAACGTTTTGCACTTTAAGTCTTCAGCAGTTTTCCAGAAAATTTATCTATTTAGAAGGTTTTTGAAATGACCATGAGCTCTTTGACAGCCTTCTCAGCAAAAGTTAGGGTCTACATCCTTCTCTCCTGTGTCTTCTCAGGCTCATAACTGCTTCCACGAATTTCAGTATGGCAGAAATGATGCTCCAAGACTTGGGTTGGGTCATCAGAGCTCATGTACCTTTTACCTACTCTTCTTGGAATGCTCACTCCAGGGAAAGTCAGCCACCATGCAAGAAATACAACGATCATGAAACCATCATTCTGATATCACATGTAGGGTGTCAATAAACAGCTATGGCTGAATGACTAATCCACAGACAGTATTAAATGCCACCCTGTGACTGAGTCATCCTGAGCACCCAGCCCAGTTGAGCCATCAGATGACAGTAACTTCGGGCAACCTTTATAGACAACCACATAAGAGGTCCTAAGTGAGAGCTTCTAAGCCAGAAATATCTTGAATTTCTGACCCACAGTTTGGTGAGCAAAGTAAAATGGCTGCGAGTTTACATCACTAAGTTTTGAGACAATTTTTAGACATGCAGTAGGAGAAGGCGATGGCACCCCACTCCAGTACTCTTGCCTGGAAAGTCCCATGGATGGAGGAGCCTGGTGGGCTGCAGTCCATGGGGTTGCTAAGAGTCAGGCACGACTGAGCAACTTCACTTTCATGCATTGGAGAAGGAAACGGCAACCCACTCCATTGTTCTTGCCTGGAGAATCTCAGGAACGGGGAGCCTGGTGGGCTGCCGTCTATGGGGTCATACAGAGTCGGCATGACTGAAGCGACTTAGCCATAGCAGCAGCAGAACCCTTGAAAACTCTCCTACAAGATTAAGAAAACACAGTGTTTCCAGATTCTTTCCAAGTTTCCCCAATGCCTATTTGGTCAGTGCCTTCAGAACCCTAAAAATAAAATTAGCCTCATTCTCATTCCTCTTTCTGCTACCAGCTTGATCATTTTGATGTTGATGAACAGTAATTCTGTGTTTCCTATGTTCCTCCCAGTATGATGAATGGCTCTCATCCTTCAAACCAGGACAGAGCACCTGTGTCCACTGCAGGTGGGACTGTAGTCAGCAGGAGAGTCACAGACTGGCAGTCACAGCCTTCCCTTCATCAAGGCAGCAGCCCCTCTGTCAGCATCAGTCTGAGGGGAAAATAGATCATTGTTGGTGGAATTTGTGAGCCACCAATTTGTCAACAGACATGCCTTTGAAGGGAGGAGGGTGAGGCTGGAGAGAAGAAATACAAATCCTATTTTTTAATCCTCTGGGGTTGAATGTCTGTTTCATTGCTGTTAAGATTTTTGAGAGATGGAGCGTGCCTAAGAAAAATACCATGGGAAAGGGAGACACTGCAAATTGGTTTCCATAGCAACTTCTCTGCTAAGAGTAATGGTTTTACCCAACCTAGAGGGGAAAGTAGGAAGACTACGATATGCTCAAAACAAACACTTTCATGACTTAATCTTTTCCTTAAGTATTCAACTTTATGTAACTTGTTTGTTGCACATATTATAACTCTTACCAGGAGAGAGTTTCCCTAGGATCCCATTTCTGAGGAATTCATGAAATATAGAGCTATACTGTGATAACATAATGACATATTGCACCCTATTAAAAGAAAAGAGTATAAAATGAGTCTTGGAGGGTCTAGCTTCAGGATCTAAACTGATTTGTCCAATGTTGTTCTTGATTGAATATTAAAAGTTTACTTTGTACTCATTTTACTTATCTGAAAATGGATCTATTGATGTCTTCCTATTTCACAGGGCTGTTGTGAAGATTAATTGAGACAAAATATACATAACTTTTGTGTAAATCTAAAATACAGACACATTAGTAATCATAGCAGCAGCAGTAATAGTAGAAGGAAAAGCAATAACATTTTTAATGTTGGCAGAACTGGAACCCAGGACTTCTGAGCATACCATTGGGTTTTTTCCTACCATCCCACAATAGGGACTTTCCAGGTGATGCTAGAACCCAGCTGCCAAAGCAGGAGATATAAGAGATGCGGGTTCGATCGGGGAAGGCAATCCAATCCAGTGTTTTTGCCTGGAGAATCCCATGGACAGAGGAGGCTGGGAGGCTACAGCCCATAGGGTCACAAAGAGTCAGACATGACTGAAGCAGCTTTGCACACAGGCACACACACACAATGCAAGACACAAGAATCAAAGTGTAGTGAGGTATCAACCCCATCTCCTGCCATTTGCCAGAGTCTGTCCTGTTGTCAGCAGTACTTATCTCTACTCGTAGGACATTTTAAACAACCCAGCTGTTATGACTCAAGGAATGATATATGGATTGGAACAAAAAAGAAAGAGAAAGTGAATTCCAATGAGGAAGAACAGAAAGTTGAGAAAGCATACTTTCGGCCAACGCTGAAGATCTTCACATTATACTTAATGAAATTTTTAAATAAATGTTTTTTTAAATAAATGTGTTTTTTTGTTTTAGGTCTTTATACTAAAATAAATACAATACTGGGCTTCAAAGTAATCACCATGGGAGGCTGTGGTTTTAGCACTCCTATTTTAAAACTGACTTCAGAACTAGGAATTAAGCTCTTTCATTTTAAAATTTAAAACTGTTAATGACCAAAATTGTGTTCTCTCTCCTGTTTCCCAAATCATTCACCAAACATGGGTATGAATTGCTTTCAGTTGTTTCCAAAAATCACAGTCCCCCTCAAAGGATGAAAAGTTGTCACCCCTGAAGATAAGTAAAAACATGTGCTCTGAATGCAATTAATTCCTACAGGAGCTCGAAACTGCCTTGGGCAATAAAGATATTGCAGGAATACATCCAAGATGATTACTTTGAAGTAGAGAAAAATCTAGATGAAAATTCCTAATATATTTGCTTTAAAAAACTAATCATTCTACTTTGTCGTTGGAACTTGACTCATTCACTTATTCATCAAGTTGTTCATTCAGCAAAGGCTGATTTTTCACTCCTCCTCTATAGGTACTGGGATATTAAGCTAAATACAAGACAGTCTTATCTATCTACATGCTGATGATTTTTAAGCTTTTACTTCCACCCCCAACCTGTCCTTGTTTATAGGCTCATATGTACCTTCTGGAACCTCCACCTTGATGTTTCATAGCTGTTTCAGATTTTACATTTGAAACTTTGTGTCTGGTCACCTCAACCTGGGACCAAAAAAAAAACTTCTTTTTGTTTTTCCATTTAGTCACTGGTGCACTAAACTGTTCTTACCAATAGGAAGTCCAGATGCTTCTTCTTAAGACCCACATTTTCTATGATTCTTTGATATTCTAGACCCTTTTCAGACCCAAGGAGTCCATGTGACTTCCAAATGCCAAGTAGAGAGAGAACTGTAAGGTTCAGTTTGACCACTGGCACCATCACCCCAAATGTAATCACAGAATGAACACTGGTCCCATTGAGGTCAGTGGTGATATGCTTTGAGTGATGCTTTTGGACACCTTGACTATGTTCTGTGCACCAAGGTGATCCTCCTGGCTTAAGTTAGGATTACAACTTGCTTTGCTGTATGATCCCCCGCTCACCAAGCTTCTAAAGCATGACACCACCGCAGCATGGCCTGCCAAGGTCTACTGGCCTCAGCTACACACTTGGTCCTCTACATGAAACACTTCAGTGGCCCAGACTCCCCTTCTCCTGTGGCCTTTCTCCGTACTACACTGTCACTGTAACTTTCTCTCTCTCTCTCTCTTTTGTATTAGAAGAGGATCTGAAAAATGCTAGTTTATCAGTTCTAAGATTTGCCACATTTTATCACAACATTCATAGCTAAGGACTTTGAGTACTCAGTATATAGCAGGCACAGTTACCATAATGAATGAAGTCAAATCCCTGTCATTAAGAAACCTAGAGATTATCTCTTTCTGATTTAACTTCACTCTGTCTGACAGTCTCTAGATCTAGCCACATCTCTGCAAGTGGCACTATTCCATTCCTTTTCATGGCTAAGTAATATTCCATTGTACTATGTACCACATCTTCTTTCTCCATGCCTCTGTTAATGGACATATAGGTTGTTTCCACGTCCTGGCTATAGTAAATAGTGCTGCAATGAACATTGAGGTGCATGTGCCTTCTTGATTTATGGTTTTCTCCGGGAGTATGCCCAGGAATGGGACTTCCGGGTCATATGATAGTTTTATTATGAGTTTTTAAGGAACCTCCATACTGTTCTTCATAGTGGCTGCATTCATCTAAACGACACCACTAACAGTCAAAATAATAAACCTAACAGGTGCTTCAGCAAATAAGGTATTGCAAAATTAAGAGGAAGGATATCTACAAAGATTTCTATGACTGAAGAGTTTTCCAGAGCCCTGACTCTGAAACGTTCCTTTTGGGTTTAAACCTTTAGGCTTGTGGTCTTTGAAAAAGGCAATCTTAGAAAAAATTCTGATATATCAGAGTGATTTCCCTAAGCCAGAAAACTTACAGATATTCCTGTAGGATCTGAAAAAAAGAGCTACTGTGACCTTGCTCCCCCCTTTTCTGGAGCCTTCAATGTTCCCATTCCTTGTTCTTTTTTCTCCCCTGTGAAATAATTTAATCCTATATGTGCAAAAATCACTTGTCCAAAACCTGGCACATGCAAGGCTCAGCACTCCTATGGGGGATTATACATAACCAGAGGAGCTATCAGTTATAGACAGTAAGTGGATTAAAATCTCTGTAGCTATAAGCAGCCTCTGAATCAGCAAATTCTGAATTATCAGCTGTCAGGTGGCAGAATGCTGGTGAACTGGGAGAGCCCAAACATCTGCAAAATGACTGATCTGGGTAAACACCAACGTTGATACTACTTTATAAAGGAAAGCACTCTTTTTTTTTTTTAATTTTGATTTCCATGTGCTGAACTCACTCCATGACCACAGTCAGATTTTTAGAATATGAGTCAGTTCAGTTCAGTCGCTCAGTCATGTCCGACTCTTTGCAACCCCATGAATTGCAGCATGCCAGGCCTCCCTGTCCATCACCAACTCCCGGAGTTCACTCAGACTCACGTTCATCGAGTCAGTGATGCCATCCAGCCATCTCATCCTTGTCATCCTCTCCTTCTCCTGCCCCCAACCCCTCCCAAATAAAAGTCTTTTCCAATGAGTCAACTCTTTGCAGGGGGTGGCCAAAGTACTGGAGTTTCAGCTTTAGCATCATTCCTTCCAAAGAAATCCCAGGGTTGATCTCCTTCAGAATGGACTGGTTGGATCTCCTTGCAGTCCAAGGGACTCTCAAGAGTCTTCTCCACACCACAGTTCAAAAGCATCAATTCTTCAGCACTCAGCCTTCTTCACAGTCCAACTCTCACATCCATCCATGACCACTGGAAAAACCATAGCCTTGACTAGACGGACCTTAGTCGGCAAAGTAATATCTCTGCTTTTGAATATGCTATCTAGGTTGGTCATAACTTTCCTTGCAAGGAGTAAGCGTCTTTTAATTTCATGGCTGCAATCACCATCTGCAGTGATTTTGGAGCCCAACAAAATAAAGTCTGACACTGTTTCCACTGTTCCCCCATCTATTTCCCATGAAGTGATGGGACCGGATGCCATGATCTTCGTTTTCTGAATGTGGAGCTTTAAGCCGACTTTTTCACTCTCCTCTTTCACTTTCATCAAGAGGCTTTTTAGTTCCTCTTCACTTTCTGCCATAAGGATGGTGTCATCTGCATATCTGAGGTTATTGATATTTCTCCTGGCAATCTTGATTCCAGCTTGTGCTTCTTCCAGCCCAGCGTTTCTCATGATGTACTCTGCATAGAAGTTAAATAAGCAGGGTGACAATATACAGCCTTGACGTACTCCTTTTCCTATTTGGAACCAGTCTGTTGTTCCATGTCCAGTTCTAACTGTTGCTTCCTGGCCAGCATACAGATTTCTCAAGAGGCAGGTCAGGTGGTCTGGTATTCCCATCTCTCTCAGAATTTTCCACAGTTTATTGTGATCCACACAGTCAAAGGCTTTGGCCTAGTCAATAAAGCAGAAATAGATGTTTTTCCGGAACTCTCTTGCTTTTTCAATGATCCAGCAGATATTGGCAATTTGATCTCTGGTTCCTCTGCCTTTTCTAAAACCAGCTTGAACATTAGGAAGTTCACGGTTCACGTATTCCTGAAGCCTGGCTTGGAGAATTTTGAGCATTACTTTACTAGCATGTGAGATGAGTGCAATTGTGCGGTAGTTTGAGCATTCTTTGGCATTGCCTTTCTTTGGGATTGGAATGAAAACTGACCTCTTCCAGTCCTGTGGCCACTGCTGAGTTTTCCAAATTTGTTGACCTATTGAGTGCAGCACTTTCACAGCATCATTTTTCAGGATTTGAAATAGCTCAACTGGAATTCCATCACCTCCACTAGCTTTGTTCGTAGTGATGCTTTCTAAGGCCCACTTGACTTCACATTCCAAGATGTCTGGCTCTGGATTAGTGATCACACCATCGTGATTATCCAGGTCATAAGGATCCTTTTTGTACAGTTCTTCTGTGTAGTCTTCCCATCTCTTCTTAATATCTTCTGCTTCTGTTAGGTCCATACTGTTTCTGTCCTTTATTGAGCCCATCTTTGCATGAAATGTTCCCTTGGTATCTCTAATTTTCTTGAAGAGATCTCTAGTCTTTCCCATTCTGTCCTTTTCCTCTATTTCTTTGCATTGATCACTGAAGAAGGTGTTCTTATCTCTTCTTGCTATTCTTTGGAACTCTGCATTCAGATGCTTATATCTTTCTTTTTCTCCTTGGCTTTTCGATTCTCTTCTTTTCACAGCTATTTGTAAGGCTTCCTCAGACAGCTATTTTGCTTTTTTGCATTTCTTTTCCATGGGGATGGTCTTGATCCCTGTGTCCTGTGCAATGTCATGAACCTCATTCCATAGTTCATCAGGCACTCTATCTATCAGATCTAGGCCCTTAAATCTATTTCTCACTTCCACTTTATAATCATAAGGGATTTGATTTAGGTCATACCTGAATGGTCTAGCGGTTTTCCCTGCTTTCTTCAATTTAAGCCTGAATTTGGTAATAAGAAGTTCATGATCTGAGCCACAGTCAGCTCCTGGTCTTGTTTTAGTAGTTTAGGCTTAATACATGTGCTTCCCCAGGGCTCAGCAGTAAAGAGTTCACCTGCAATGCAGAAGACCCAAGATCAGTCTCTGGGTCAGGAAGATCCCCTGGAGGAGGTCATGGCAACCCACTCCAGTATCCTTGCCTGGAGAATCCCATGGACAGAGGAGCCTGGCAGGCTACAGTCCATCAGGTTGCAAAGAATCAGACACAACTGAGCACACACACACTCACAGGCTTAATACACAGGCACAAATACACATGAATCTCTTTCACATCACCCTTAGAGATGCCAAGAGACTCCCTTCAATATCTTCAGGAAGATAGGAAACAGTATCCCCCACCTGACTCACTCAGCCACAAAAAGGGAAGCTCAGTACAAAATGACCATGTCCCAGGTAGCTGCCATGGTTTGGAAATTATTGCAGGGATAAAAAACAGTGGAGGAAAAGGGAAGATGGACAGTCAGCTTGAGAAGGAGTTAACCCAAGGTTGCACCATAATTAGGCAATGCAAGCGGCCGATGGAGACATGTCATTTAGGAGAGAAGTACAAGCACACTTGATCAGAAACACTACAAAATAACAGGATTGCTGAAGAGGGCACATGGGGAAGTCATTCTGTACAGATTAAGATGAGAAGACACTTATCTATAACACCAGTGCAGGGAAACACGTAACCCATTGTATTCACTATTGCATTGCCATGGTTTGGAAAATCAAATGTCTGAGCCAGTCACCCAGCAGGACCTTGAAGAAACAGTGAAACATATATGTGTGTTTTCATAACAGGGAACACACAGGAAAGATCTAGTGGACAGACAGGGAGGCAATCCTAGGTGGAACAACTCTCATTCAGTCACTTATTCATGCAGCAAACATTTACTGATGTCTTATTATGTTCCAGGCACCATGTAAGGAAAAATAGAGATGAACAAAGGCCTCAAAGAAGATAGTGTGTGTGTGTGTGTGTGTGTGTGTGTGTGTTGTGGGTGAATTTGTACATATTCAACTGTGTAAGGGAAGAAGCAGACCCCAGGCAACCAATTCTATTCTAAGGTGATAGTGCCCCAACACAAGAATACATGAAAGCAAAGACATCAAAGATGAAGAAGCAATTAGTTCTACCTTGAGAAGAGGAAAGAATCACAGCCTGAGAATGTCACTGAGAATAAAGTGAACCCATCGCTGTGAAGTTAGAGGCATTGGACTGAGAGGACCAAGCTCACTTTTCACTCCTGAGATGATCCCCTGATGTACATCTCCAGCCCCCTCTTCACATACAAAAAGGGCCTTTTTTCTTGACAGATTTTAAGCCAGAAACACATTCACCAGCCCCTACCTTCATGGTCATAGCTTTGCTTTCTTGGTACAGCAGGGCAGAGAACCCCAGACTGCTGTAGGATGGGTAAGCACCAGAGAAAGCAGTGTAATGGCCACTGAAGCTGCCCAGCCATCGTCGGAAACAACAAAAGAGAAATGAGAAAAGTGATACAGAAAAGGGGGGGAAAGGAACCAAGAAAAAGAAGCAAGACTAGAGAAGCAAACACTAATTTGAAAAGATGCATGCACCCCAATGTTCATAGCAGCATTACTTACAATAACCAAGGTATGGAAACAATCTAAGTGTTCATGGAGAGATGAATGGATAAAGATGAGTGTGTATGTGTGTGTGTGTGTGTGTGTGTGTGTGTGTGTGTATACATATAATGGAATATTACTCAGTAATTAAGAAGAATGAAATAATGTCATTTGCAGCAACATGGATAGACATACAGGGTATTATGCTTAGTGAAATAAAAGTCAGACAAAGAAAAACAAAACTGTACCTTATCATTCTTATGTAGAATTGAACAAGTAAAACAAATATTATAATATGAATAATAAAACAGAAACAGACTCATAGATCTAGAGAATAAACTTCTATTTGACATTATACTATTCCTGAAAATTATACTCTTCTCAGAAAAATGTATTTACATATTCTCATCTAAGGCCAGGTTGTCAGAAACACAGAGAAAATTGCCATAAGAAATCACATTTCAGTTCCATCTAAAATAAGACATAAATGGACTTATCTATGAAGCAGAAAGAGACTCACAAATCCAGAAAATGGATGCCAGTGGGGATTTAGTTGTGGGTGTTGCCAGATTGAAGTAAAAATTGAGACAAAAATCACTATGTATTATGTAAGAAGAAAATAGGATATAGTATGCATCAGAGAGAAATATAGCCAAGATGTTATAATATCTTTCAGTTCAGTTCAGTTGCTCAGTCATGTCTGACTTTTACAACCCCATGGACTGCAGCACACCAGGTTTCCCTGTCCATTACCAACTCCAGGAGCCTGCCTCTCCAAACTCAAGTCTATCACGTCAGTGATGCCATCCAACCATTTCATCCTCTGCCACTCCTTACTCCTGCCTTCAATCTTTCCCAGCATCAGGATCTTTTCCAATGAGTCAATTCTTTGCATCAAGTGGCCAAAGTATTGCAGTTTCAGTTTCAGCATCAGTCCTTCCAATCAATATTCAGGACTCATTTCTTTTAGGATGGACTGGTTTGATCTCCTTGCAGTCCAAGGGACTCTCAAGAGTCTTCTCCAACACTGCAGTTCAAAAGCATCAGTTCTTTGGTGCTCAGTTTTCTTTATATAAGCAATAATCAAGAATGAAGGTTAGCAAAATAAAAATGGGAAAATTTCAGGAACAGAAATTCCCATCAAGAGATTAATTTGGATGGGATTACTAAAAATGTCCACTGGTTCATTCACTAGAAAGAACAGCATGGAGGATGGTTAAGAAACAAAACATGGCAGTGCCTTAGGAAACAGCATTCATATGCCTGGGCATAGTCAGGGAAAAGCAACATTTTCAAAGACAAGGGTACCCATGCCATCCCTGCCAGACCAGTTTCCATAGCAAGGACACGGCCGCAACCTAAGTGTACAAGGACACAGAAATGAATAAAGAAAATGGGTTATACACACACAATGGTAGATTAATCAGCCATAAGGGGCAATGAAACAATGCCAAGCTCAGGCACAGGCAAGAAGGTAGAGATGATCATAGCAAGTGGTGTAAGAGACAGGCAGCGACAAATATGATGTCACTTCTAGGTGGAACCTAAAAATGGATACATATGAGCTCCTTAAGCCAGGATTAATAGTTCACAGATTTAGAAAAAACTCTTCTCTCTTACCGTTAGCAGAGAAAAAAGGTGTTGGGTACATGGAAATGAGCTATTTGACTAACATGTGCATACTACTATTTAGAAAATAAGTCACAAGGACCCACTGGGTAACACTAGGAATGATACTCCAATTTCTGTAATAATCGGTACAGAAATAGTGCCTGAAATACAACATATACACATCTATGTGTGAGTGAATCAAGTGGCTATGAATTGAAAAAAGCAAAAAACATAATACCCACTGCCTTGTAATTTACCTATATACTCAAGTTCAAATAATTGTATAAACACAATAAGTATAGAGCATATACTGACTCTATTCCCCTCATCCCATGGTTACCTTGACTGGAATCACATCTCTGGAGACTGGGCAGGCCTGGGTCCCAAGGCTGGATTGTTGTGGGGCTCAGAGTCCTGGGAGGATGTGGCAGGCAGTGTGACCTCACGATGTTTCTGGAGTGCCTCTTGCCCTCTGCAGGAGCCCTCAATCTCTGCTGCTGCTGCTGCTAAGTCACTTCAGTCCGACTCTGTGTGACCCCATAGACGGCAGCCCACCAGGCTCCCCCGTCCCTGGGATTCTCCAGGCAAGAACATTGGAGTGGGTTGCCATTTCCTTCTCCAATGCATGAAAGTGAAAAGTGCAAGTGAAGTCCCTCAGTCGTGCCTGACTCTTAGTGACCCCATGGACTGCAGCCCACCAGGCTCCTCCCTCCATGGTATTTTCCAGGCAAGAGTGCTGAAGTGGGGTGCCATTGCCTTCTCTGTCAATCTCTAGATACAGGCAAAGTAAATTAAGAGATTTGAATTCACGTGGATACACATACATGTATCTAATAGGTGATGGAAAACGACCTACTGAATAGCAGGTAGAAGTTTACTGAACACACTGTAATCACCTAGATGGGAACAAGAACATGAAAGAGAATAGATAATTGTTCATGCATTAGTGAATCAAGTTCCTGTACACCTGAAACACACATAATATCAGAAATCACCTCTCAGTTCACTTCAGTCCAGTCGCTCAGTCGTGTCCGACTCTTTGAGACCCCATGAACTGCAGCACGCCAGGCCTCCCTGTCCATCACCAACTCCGGGAGTTCACTCAAACTCATGTCCATCAAGTCGGTAATGCCATCCAGCCATCTCATCCTCTGTCGTCCCCTTCTCCTCCTGCCCCCAATCCCTCCCAGCAGACCATCCCCATGGGAAAAAAAAAAAAAGAAATCACCTCTATTCCAATGTAAAATCACACAGAAATGACCGGGGTCGGGGTGGGATGGGGGGGTGAAGGGAGATGGGGGGTCAGGGGTGGCGGGGAATGTGTCGGGTTGAATAATGCTGCCGCTTTGTGGCCATTTTCTGTAACGACATCTTGAAAAGCTGTGCTGATCAGTTCAGTTCAGTCGCTCAGTCGTGTCATACTCTTTGTGACCCCATGAATCACAGCACGCCAGGCCTCCCTGTCCATCACCAACTCCCAGCGGTCACTCAGACCAGCGTCCATCAAGTCAGTGATGCCATCCAGCCATCTCATCCTCTGTTGCCCCCTTCTTCTCCTGCCCCCAATACCTCCCAGCATCAGAGTCTTTTCCAATGAGTCAACTCTTCGCATGATGTGACCAAAGTACTGGAGTTTCAGCTTTAGCATCATTCCTTCCAAAGAAATCCCAGGGTTGATCTCCTTCAGAATGGACTGGTTGGATCTCCTTGCAGTCGCTCAGTGGTGTCCAACTCTTTGCAACCCCATGGACTGCAGCACACCAGGCTTCCCTGTCCATCAGCAACTCCCAGAGCCTACTCAAATTCATGTCCCTTGAGCTGGTGATGCCATTCAACCATCTCATCCTCTGTCACTCCTTACTCCTGCCTTCAATCTTTCCCAGCATCAGGGTCTTTGCCAGTGAGTCAGCTCTTCGCATCAAGTGGTCAAAGTATTGGAGTTTCAGCTTCAGCATCAGTCCTTCCAATAAATATTCAGGACTGATTTCCTTTAGGATGGACTGGTTGGATCTCTTCGCAGTCCAAAAGACTCTCGAGTCTTCTCCAACACCACAGTTCAAAAGCATCAGTTCTTTGGTGCTCAGCTTCCTTTATAGTCCAACTCTCACATCCATACATGACCACTGGAAAAACCATAGCCTTGACTAGATGGACCTTTGCTGGCAAGGTAATGTTTCTGCTTTTTAATATGCTGTCTAGGTTGGTCGTAGCTTTTCTTCCAAGGAGCAGGTGTGCTGATGGACACTATCTCAACAAACGTCCTAGGGATGGTTATCAGAAAAGAATTCAAAACAGGGCTGAGTTACAAGTAGCCTCCTCGAGACGTAACATGAACTCACCCTTGAAAAGAAATCACGTGAAAAGAGGTCAATTTCGCTAAATATTAGAAGTGCATATTGAAACAACAGAAAGTTTCAGCAGAAATCACCTCACAGCACTCAGAATGGCCATTGTCAGAAACTTGACAAACACTAACTGATGAAGAAGGTGTGGAGGAAAGGGAATATTCCTCCCCTGATGCTGGGGATATACATTGGTAAGAGACACTCTGCAGGATCTTGTGAAGGTTATTAAAACAAAGAAAATGAGAATGAGGTTAGAACATTCTAACACCATATGAAAGTCTTAAGGAAAAATGGGCAGGACATGTGATAATATAAACTACAAGGTCTTTTTGAGTTCGGATGACATTATTGCAAGGTCTTTTTGAATCAATCTCATAGAGCAATGAGAAATAAACCCAACACCAGGAAAACACCACCTACTTCAGTTTCAAAGCAAGTGCCCAAAAAAGGACCTTAAGGAATGAAAGAAGGTAACCCAGGATGCAAAGAAATATTTGCAAACCAAGACACCCACAAGCAATTCATCTCCAAAACCAAGAAACAGCTCACAACTTGGTAATATTTAAATAAAGCTTATGCCATAAAAATATTGAATCACTGTGTTGTATTCCAACACAAATACAGTTACGTGAATCAACTCTACTGCAATTAAAAAAAAATTGATATATAGCTACAAACAACAAGAAGAAAAAAGTGACAAAATGAAAATAGGAAATTTTATACAATAGAAAAACCAACTGAGAAATTATTTTGGATGAGGTTATTAAAAACCACATGAACTAGATATACCATTTTAATCTTTGCCTCAGAAAGAGCTAATTAGTCAAAAGAAGCCAATGAATCTACCAACAAAATAAATATGGACAAGAAAGCCACGTGAAAGCCATGTTTTACCAGGTCCATGTTCTGATAGTGAGTACCTCTGATACTCATTCTCATAAGGAGTACTCATAGTGAGTATCATAAGATATATGAAAATCTTGATGATTTATTCAAAAATAATTCAAAAGGTGTTAACTGCAAAAATGTATTTCCCATATTTTTATCTGTGCCCCAAGTTTCCGGGCTGAAATAAGAGGAATTTCCTATTTCAGGCAGGAAACTCTGAGCCCCAGGTTTCCAGGAATAAAGAGAATAAACTAGTGTTTACTAACATGGAGAGGGAAGTGAGGAGGGGCACATGTGGCAGGGAATAAATATGTACAAACTACTATGTATAAAATAAATAAGCTACAAGGGTATACGGTACAGCACAGGGAATATAGCCAATATTTTATAGTAACTTTAAATGGAGTATCAGTTCAGTTCAGTTCAGTCGCTCAGTCGTGTCCGACTCTTTGCGACCCCATGAACCGCAGCACACCAGGCCTCCCTGTCCATCACCAACTCCCGGAGTCCACCCAAACCCATGTCCATCGAGTCAGTGATGCCATCCAACTATCTCATCCTCTGTCGTCCCCTTCTCCTCCTGCCCCCAATTGTTCCCAGCCTCAGGGTCTTTTCAAATGAGTCATTTCTTTGCATGAGGTGGCCAAAGTATTGGAGTTTCAGCTTCAACATCAGTCTTTCCAATGAACACCCAGGACTGATCTCCTGTAGGATGGACTGGTTGAATCTCCTTGCAGTGCAAGGGACTCTCAAGAGTCTTCTCCAACACCACAGCTCAAAAGCATCAATTCTTCAGCGCTCAGCTTTCTTTATAGTCCAACTCTCACATCCATACATGACCACTGGAAAAACCATGGCCTTGACTAGACGGACCTTTGTAGGCAAAGCAATGTCTCTGCTTTTGAATATGCTATCTAGGTTGGTCATCACTTTCCTTCCAAGGAGTAAGTGTCTTTTAATTTCATGGCCGCAGTCACCATCTGCAGTGATTTTGGAGCTCCACAAAATAAAATCAGCCACTGTTTCCACTGTTTCCCCATCTGTTTGCCATAAAGTGGTGGGACCAGATGCCATGATCTTCGTTTTCTGAATGTTGAGCTTTAAGCCGACTTTTCACTCTCCTCTTTCACTTTCATCAAGAGGCTCTTCAGTTCTTCTTCACTTTCTGCCATAAGGGTGGTGTCATCTGTATATCTGAGGTTATAGATATTTCTCCCAGCAATCTTGGTTCCAGCTTGTGCTTCCTCTAGCCCAACCTTTCTCATGATGTACTCTGCATAGAAGTTAAATAAGCAGGGTGACAATATACAGCCTTGACGTCCTCCTTTTCCTATTTGGAACCAGTCTGTTGTTCCATGTCTAGTTCTAACTGTTGCTTCCTGACCTGCAAACAGGTTTATTAAAAGGCAGGTCACGTGGTCTGATATTCCCATCTCTTTCAGAATTTTCCACAGTTTATTGTGATCCACACAGTCAAAGGCTTTGTCATAGTCAATAAAGCAAAACTCTCTTGCTTTTTCCATGATCCAGCAGATGTTGGCAATTTGATCTCTGGTTCCTCTGCCTTTTCTAAAACCAGCTTGAACATCAGGGAGTTCACGGTTCATGTACTGCTGAAGTCTGGCTTGGAGAATTTTGAGCATTACTTTACTAGCATGTGAGATGAGTGCAATTGTGCGGTAGTTTGAGCATTCTTTGGCATTGCCTTTCTTTGGGATTGGAATGAAAACTGACCTTTTCCAGTCCTGTGGCCACTGCTGAGTTTTCCAAATTTGCTGGCATATTGAGTGCAGCACTTTCACAGCATCATCTTTCAGGATTTGAAATAGCTCAACTGGAATTCCATCACCTCCACTAGCTTTCTTCGTAGTGATGCTTCCTAAGGCCCACTTGACTTCACATTCCAGGATGTCTGCCTCTAGGTGAGTGATCACACCGTCGTGATTTTCTGGGTCTTGAAGATCTTTTTTGTACAGTTCTTCTGTGTATTCTTGCCACCTCTTCTTAATATCTTCTGCTTCTGTTCGGTGCCTACCATTTTTGTCCTTTATTGTGCCCATCTCTGCATGAAATGTTCCCTTGGTATCTCTAATTTTCTTGAAGTGATCTCTATGGAGTATAAATCTTTTAAAATATGGAATGGAGTATAAATCTATAAAAATATGGAATCACAATGTTGTACAGCTGAAATTAATATAACATTGTAAATCCACAATATTACAATAAAAATTTTTTAAAGAAAAAGAATCAAGAAGCAAGATAAGGAAGTGGAAAAAAAGCAAGAAAGGGGAAGCTAGAAATAGAAACAAAAAGAGGGAAAAAAAAACAAGGAAAGGGAAGCGGGGCAGTAAATTAATGTGTAAAACATTGACCAGTTTTAACTGGTTTTGCCTCCTTAGGCTGATTAATCAAACCTTGAATGATTTTTAGAGACAGCACTGCGCATGTGCACAGAGGGAACCCATGCTGCCAGGATGACCTGGAACCAAGAACCTTCCATCTGCAGAGCCCAAAGGCAGAACCCTTTAGCAAGCAAGAAGTTCTTCAGTAAGGGAAATCTGACTTCCAGCAGCAGGAGTAGCTTGTCTGGACTAATTCAGGACCAGCAACCAGCTTCCAAGTTTGAAATTCCCCCCCAACTCCTTACGTCTCACACTGAACCCTGGAGCCAGGAGACAGACTTGAGAGCTTTACCTTCTGTCTTCTTTCCGGTTGATCTCTGAGTGAAACTCTTCTCTCCGAACGCGATCCTAGTATTGGCCTCCCTGCACAGAGTACTCAAAAGAGACAAAGGTGTGCTGCTACCTGTGCCCAAGGCAGTGCATGAAATGGGCTTGTCCTGCCTGAGGCCGAAAGGAAATTCAGTTTAAAGTTTTTGAAAGGAGAACCAGATCTGGCAACTCCATACAGTAAAACCTTTGTCTTTCAAAACATGAAAGAATGAAGGAATTTACTGTGTCCATTTGTGTTTCTCTAGGCCCTCAAAGCTCTGGAGGCCTGCCCCCGCCTCAGAGGATGCAAGGGGCCTGGCTATGCTTGGCAAGCTTTGAGAGAAAACTGTTTGTTGTTTTCCCCAGAGCTTTAGTGGCTTGTGAAGAGTTTTAAGATGTTCCTCAACATGTAAAAGACAAGTTTGGTATTATTTGTGCCCTAATATGAAGCACCCAGTCACCCTCAACCTCTTACATTCCCAGTGAAAAGAAACTAAAAACAGTTTTTGCAGAGTGTGTGTGTGCCAAGTTGCTTCAGTCGTGTCCAACTATTTGTGATCCTTTGGACTGTAGCCCATCAGGTTTCTCTGTCCAAGGGACTCTCTGGGCAAGAATCCTGGAGTGGGTTGCCATGCCCTTCGCCAGGGGACCTTCCAGACACAGGAATCGAACCCACATCTTTTAAGTCTCCTGCATTGATAGGTGGATTCTTTACCACTAGCGCCATCTGGGAAGCCCATTTGCCCAGTGCTAGCCCCAAAAGTAGGAGAAGGCAGTGGCAACCCACTCCAGTACTCTTGCCTGGAAAATCCCATGGATGGAGGAGCCTGGAAGGCTGCAGTCCATGGGGTCGCTGAGGGTCAGACACGACTAAGCAACTTCACTTTCACTTTTCAGTTTCATGCATTGTAGAAGGAAATGGCAACCCACTCCAGTGTTCTTGCCTGGAGAATCCCAGGGACGGGGGAGCCTGCCATCTATAGGGTCGCACAGAGTTGGACACAACTGACGCTACTTAGCAGCAGCAGCAGCAGCAATTGCTCTCACAATTCTTCTTCCAACCTCTGAACTTTGCTGTTCCATTTGTTTAGAATACCCACTTGCACCTCTCTTTTTGCCTAACAAACTCCTTCTCATCTTTCAGATACCAGCTTACTTCCATTTAGCAATCCAAACTTGGTTCTATTTGCCAGCACACAGTAAAGCCAGTCTACTGACTCTGGGTTGTGGTGAAGGAAAGTGCAGCCTTTATTGCAGGGAACCAGCTTCCCTGGTGGCTCAGATGGTAAAGAATCTGCCTGCAATGCAGGAGACCTGGGTTCAATCCCTGGGTCTGGAAAATCCCCTGCAGAAGGGACTGGCTGCCCACTCCAGTATTCTTACCTAGAGAATCCTATGGACAGAGGAGCAGGCAGACTACATAGTCCATGGGGTTGCAAAGAGTCGAACACAACTGAGCGACTAACACTTTCATACTTTCAGGCAAGGAGTCAAGACAATTGTACTTAAAGACAGTAGGAGGGAGGGGATTGTGGGGTGCAGGATCAGCATGTGAACATTCTTCTGATTGGTTAGTGGTGAGGTAATTGGGAGGCGACATCATCAGTCTTCTAGTTCCAACCAGTCTGGAGGTCTCCATGCTTGTGGGGAGCACACAGTTAACTTCTCCCACCTGCTGGGGGTTTCAGCATCTGCACAATGGCTCAAAGGACATGGCTCAGAATATTCTTCATAGTCCTTGAAGAAGAACTAAAAGTCCTTGACTTTGTTTCATGGCTGAACTATTATTTTGTCTTGCTTATCTGTTTTCCTTTCTTTCTGCATTTTCTCACTTCTCTGATTAAATTTAGTCTTTGAAATTCAGAGAAGGCCTAAGAGGCTGAAGTTTTCTACAGACAAGTGGTAGGTGGGGGACATGGGGGTGGGGAATCTGTTCCAAGAAGGCCCCATAGGGCTCTTCTGGGTGACACTTCCTCAAAGAAGCTCCCTCTGCCCACCAAGACTGTGCTGTGCTGCTCTAGGTTCTCACAGCACCCTGGATTTTTTACCTCTCTCCCATCACCTGTCAGCTCATCTGGGCAGTCATAACATAATCACCTGTTTACCCTCAGCTTCTGAAAACAGGCTCAGCATCTTCTGTGTTGCTTTTCCTGTATTTAACACTGTACCTGGCCCAGTGAATAACTGTCAAATAAGAAAACCAAATTAAAAGGCACACACTTGATTCTCTCTCCTAAAAGATGTATAATCCATCTCTAAGGATCCTGTCCCTTATTTCTTTCTCCTAAGCTTAGCCCACAAATCAGTGACCTGCTGTGATATAGTTCTTTTCCAGTTATTGCCCAGTGATGTAACTTGAGCATTGATGTGAAAACTCTTGTCGGTATGGGTGTTTCTGCATTTAAGTCATTGCCTCTGTGACAGCAGGATGATGAGTAAAAAACAAACAAAGGCCTAAGAATGGAGTAAAAGTTTACCATTTAATTCAATACCGAGTAAATGAGTAAATGTGTTGCTGTTGTTATTCAGTCACTCAGTCATGTCCAGCTCTTTGTGACCCCATAGACTGCAGCACGCCAGACTTACCTGTCCTTCCCTGTCTCCTAGAGTTTACTCAAACTCAAGTTCATTGAGTCGATGATGCCATCCAATCATCTTATCCTCTGTCACTCCTTTTTCCTCCTGCCTTCAATCTTTCCCAGCATCAGGGTCTTCTCTAATGAGTCAACTCTTCGCATCAGATGGCCAACGTATTGGAGCTTCAGCGTTAGCATCAGTCCTTCCAATGAATATTCAGGGTTGATTTCCTTTAGCCCCTACAAACCCACAAACCTGCTTAATCATGCCTGTCCATATATAAAAACTCTGTAACCCCTTTGTTCAGAGCTCAGAGCTTGGAGTGTTAACTCCTCTGGGCATAATAAACCTGAGTTCTCCAACTCTCTGAGTGTGGTGCGTGGTTTCTCAAGTACTGGTTTCTGCAACAATGGTAGAATTTAATTCCTTGGGAAATTAGCCCTCCCTGCTGAACAGGATTTTCCCATGCCTGGTTAACATACATATTTCTGGTGTTACAAAAAGTAGAGACACTGTGCACATTTGCAAAAGGTGGGCCTCCATCTCTTTCACCTTGAGCTTCTGACTCCTCAGCATTCATTGCCACGTCAAACAAAACTGACATGGGCACTGTGTTCCGTGTGCATGGAGACATATTTGCAATTCACCTGCATCTTTGACCTTGGCACAGGACTAGGTCATTGAGGTGAAGATTAATGAGACAATTACTTTTACAAGGAATATAAACAGCCTGACTCAGCTGTGTGAACAGCAGCTATGATATCCATTGCTCCTTAGGGTGAAGATTTTGTTCCTTGCATTCTGATCAGTGGAAAGTCAATGAAAAGTGTTCTTTGAGGTAATCACTTATAATGGAGAAAAGTAAATTAAGATACAGCTTGATATCATGACAATATTAAACAATGAAGTTGTCATTAAAGTCTCTTGAAAAACAGAATAGAGTGGAATAATAAGGTCTCAGCACTACCACTTACTAGCTCTGGTGCTCATTTAATTATAGACTTGGAGCCTCAGTTTCCTCATCTGTTAAATGGAAAGATTATTCATGAAAAGGAAAGAGAAATCAATACTTAATATAAGAACCAGCTGTAGTCACTTTGGTATAGCTAGGAATTCAAATCTAATAGCTCTTTATTTAGGAAAATACTTTATCAAAGTATTGAGAATCAAAGGTAAGAACTTCCAGAGTCATGGTCTGAAAAGAGAAGGTTAAAAACAAACTGAAGAAAGGAATTGCTTTGCAAATCAAAGTAAGAGAAAATTTAGGCCCAGAATAAAGGGGTGGAGAGCTGTCTGAAAGGAAAGATGGAGACCTTGTTGGCAGTGAGAAGGCTCGGACAAAATGGCAGCGGGTGAATAAAAAGTTCCCTGCGGTGAAAAGTGCTTAGTAGATTTCTATGAACAAGAATATCTGAATGGCAGTTAAAGTAGTTTTCTACCTGCAGTGTAATTATCTTCCATTTTCCCCCAAACTTCAAAGAAGTCTGCAATACAGAGCAATCTGGTATGAATAGTGAATTGTCAGGATGAAGAAAGGCTGTCCATAGGATGACAGTCAGGTGGCGTACAGCTCTCATGAGGATCAGACAGCGTCCTGCCAGCAGATGGCAGCAGGGTAGGCTGGCACTGACGGGGGGCTGCAAACTTCCCTCATAAGGGCCCCCTCTGAAGCGGAGCAGAACTCATCTCTCCATTCTCCTCCCCAAGCTTGTCTCCCCTGGAAATACATGGGACCACTGAATGCTCCCTTCTGAACCACACAGAAGGGAGATGTGAGTCTTATTTGTATGTTCAAGTGAAATGTGACCCCAGAAGGATGGCAGACCCAGATGCATCAGGGCTTCAAAGCTGTCATAACTGCCTCAGAGACGCCGTGAGGACTGTATGAAATAAAAGATATAAAAGTGATTGGAAAACTTTACAGTATTAATAACATACAAAGTAGGGTCCTATTATATCTGAATTATTAGATCTCAAGTCTGGAACCCTTTTCTTCCAAGCAAATACAAAGCCACCAGATTTGTAGTCACTAGGGTTCATTAGAAAGGGTTATAGTAAGTTATATCTGACAAATGTTATGATTTTCAGATAACCAAATATATAGCTTCCAAGGTTAGTTTACTAATCAAATAATCAGTTGAGTGTATATTGAGAGATACCATGGAGAGATGGATACAAAAGCAATACTAGTACATAGCCACCAAGCACAGAGATTAAAATGAAGGATTAAATTTAAAAAAACTTAAAGATCAAGAAAAGAATCTAACAAATCTGGGTTCCAAGCCCAACCCTAGCACAAACTAACCGCAACCTTGAACAAATTATTCAACCTCTTTGGGCTTCTTGTCCTCAACCAGAAAACAAAAATAAATAAATGAGCTCAGTACCTCCCTGCACTGTTAAAAGGTTAGAGTGAGTTAATACATATAAAGACCCTTTCAAAACTATGAGATACTTGGAAAAATAGGTCATCACTGCTACAAAGTCTCTTTTGAGTGTTTTTTTCTTTGTCTGTTGTATATCAGTTTGGTGTTAGGCAAACTCTGCAGCAGCCTGATCATGCTGCATAAAATGTCTGATCTCTTTCAAAACACTCAGAGATAAATCATTCACCCTGCATCCTCCGGAAGGGGGTTCGGTTCTGTTCCCCTCCCATGTGCTGGGGAACAGAAGGGCAGAGAGCAGCCTAGAGGGAATAGCGATTCAGCTCAGGATCATATCTGATTGTTTTTGTGGGTATAAGGATGGGAAGAGAATACAAAATACCGGAAAATAGCAATTGTGGGGATTAGCATAACTAGACTGTGGACTTTTTTTCTTTTAATTGGAAGATAATTGCTTTACAATGCTGTGTTGGTTTCTGCCAAACAACACTGTGAATCAGCCAAAAGTAAACATATCCCCCCTCCCTCTTGAACCTCACTCCCACTCCCCATCCCATCCCACCCCTCTGCGTTGTCACAGAGCACCCAGTTGAGCTCCCGGTGTTATACAGCAACTGCCCAATAGCTATCTGTTTTACATTTGGTAATATATCTGCCTCAAGGGTACTCTCTCAATTAGTCCCACAGTCTCCCCTCCCCTGCTGTGTCAGCAAGTCTGTTCTCGATGTCTGTGTCTCTATTTTTCTAGATTTCATATATATGCTTTAATGTACAATATTCAGACCCCTTTTTTATGTCTTCAATGTTTCCTTTTTGCAGATGTGTAGAATGGGGGAGTCAGAGGGAGGTCTAAGAGGGAGAGAATATATGTATACATATAGCAAATTCACTTCATTGGACAGAAGAAACTAGCACAGCCTTATAAAGTAATTACACTCCGATTAAAATTTTTTTAATTTAAAATTAGGAAAAAAATATACTCTTTATAACACTTTTCAGTGCACAGAGCATTCTCATTACTGCTCTGTGAAGCTTAGAGGATGCTATTAATGATCCCATTTTACAGCTGAAGAAACTGAGGCTTGGAAAGACAACAAAGCCTGCAGAATCAATATGCTGTTTCCATTACTGGGCTCTCCCTCCCAGAAAAAAAGGAAATGCTGCTCCAGAGAGGAACTAAGAGGAGAGGCAGGATCAAGCAAAGGGTTCATCTGAAGACTCTTCTAGAAAGAACCAAGGTGAGGCTATGACCATAGACAAGACTGCTTTAGCTTCTGAAAGCAGTGGTTAATATGGCCAGAGACTGGTAAGATGGTGTTGTTTGTACCTCTGAGAAGCAGTCTTTGTATATTCATGAATGCAAAAGAGAGAAACCCCTCGTACCCCTTAAGAGGAAAAACCAAGCCTCAAAGCAAACAAATATGGTAGGGGTGGCTGGAGCACTGGGATTTCCCAGATACACACTCCTGGAAGTCACAAGCTTTAACTGTGAGTTTTGTAACCAAGCAAGACCCTTTGGGGCCTTGTTGGAAAAGACCCCTCTTCCCCTCCTTGTCCTCTGCCTACCTTTTGTCTGTAGAAAAAGTGTGGCTTCCTGGGCCTTTCCTGAGTTCCAAAGAGTAAATATAATCAGAGAAGTGAAAAATTTCAGAAAGAAAGGAAAACAAAATAATAATAGCTTACCCATTAAACAAAGTCAAGGCCAATTTTAGTTCTTCTTCAAGGACAATGGATACTATTCTGAGCCATGTCCTTTGAGTTGTTTTAGATACTGAAACCCCCATCAGGTAAAAGAAGTTAACTGTATGCTGCTGCCTATGCAGATCCCAGATGGGTTGGAACCAGAAGGTTAATGATGTTGACTCCCAATTACCTCACCACCAACCAATCAGAAGAATGTCTGTGAGTGGATCCCACACCCCACAACTCCCTTCCCTCACTATGTCTCTATAAACATTTCCCTGAAAGCTTTCAGGGAGTTCAGACCTTTTAAGCACTAACTGCTCTAGGGCTTGGTGCCCGCAGTAAATGCTGCACTTGCCCTTACCACGACCTGGTGTCAGTAGAGTGACCTTACTGCTTGTGGGCGAGCAGATCCAAGTTGTGTTTAGTAACAATCTGATGACCTTAAGAGCAGTCAAGACTTTATAGAAGAGAGCATTATTCTGAAAAAGTTATTTCAAGCCAATAAAGTAAGCAACATCTTGAGGAAACCAGGCCTGCATGAGAGCAAGCACCTTGTGTCTAGTCTGGTAGCAGGTCCTGGCCCAAGGACATGAAGATGCTGGGACATTACTGAGAAGTGAGACACGAAGGTAAGCCAGAGGTGCCAACTGTAATTTACTGTAGTGAAACACTGCCTGTCACACTGAAGATTCATAACCTAAGATATTTAAGAAATGCATGATTGGATCAAATGTGCCTCTCAGTGGTGGTAGTACACTATCGTGCACACATTGGCAGCCTTGTGTATGCGTGCATGCTCAGCTGTGTCTGACTCTTTGTGACCCCATGGACTGTAGCCTGTCAGGCTCCTCTGTCCGTGTGGATTCTCCAGGCAAGAATATTGGAGTGGTCTGTCATTTCCTTCTCCAGGGGATCTTCCCAAACCAGGGATTGAACCCATGTCTCCTGCATTGCTGGTGGATTCTTTACCACTGAACCACCTGGGAACAGCCTCAGGAAACTGCAATTTGTTCATAGCTAGCAAATCCACTACAGAACATAGACTTGCCCCATTGATCCTACTTCTTGGAATTTATCTTATAGACATACCTGCAAGATGGGTACAAGATGACATGTATATGAGTTTATTCAGTGCAGTTTTGCTTCTATCAAAGACTGGAAATAATCCAGTGTTTCTTAATAGAAGACTAGTTAAATAGTTTACAGTTAAATCATTTAAATAGCTAATGACTAGTTAAATAGTTTAAACAACCAAAGAATGGACTACTGGGAAACCACTTTTTTTTTCTCCTATGTTGGATCTTTGTTGTGGCACCCAGAGGCTTCTCTAGTTGTGATGGAGGAGACAGAACAGGCTCCATCTTGAAAGCAGGACTCCATCTTGGGCCGGACTGTGGACTTTGAGTATATGCCCAGTATCTATGGAAACAACAAACCAACTGGAAAACCAGACTCCACCCAACCTCCACCCCCACCCCCCACCCCCGCCCCCCACCCACCCTCGGGCATGGAAGAACCCCAGGGCTCATACCTAGACTCTCTGTTGCTTAAAAGAATACCCTAATTGTCTGTGTGACTGAATAGAATCATAAATTCTACTATGCTTATTGGGGTATGACCACAGGCTCACTGATTATTGTCCACTGTTAACTACGTAGGCCTAAGGCATATAAATCACAAGTTAACTTTGATTGTAACTTTCTTTCCCTTTGTTCAGACTAGTTTGAGGGAATTCGGGGAGGTAGATTTGGGCACATACACTTAGGGTATATAAGGGTTTCACAAAAACTGGTCAGCCCAGAGAGATGTTATGGGGACGGAGGTGGGAGGGGGGTTCATGTTTGGGAACGCATGTAAGAATTAAAGATTTTAAAATTTAAAATAAATTAATAAATAAATTAAAAAAAAAAAAAACTGGTCAGGGCCCTTGGCTAATAGGAGAGTCTGCCTTAGGCCCCCCGGTGTAATAAACTGCACTCCACTATCTGCCTTGTCCTTCTGAGTGCGTTTGTTTCTTGGAACCCGTGGCTACAACAGTGACTCTGAAGCTCCTGAGCACAAGGACTCAGTATTTGAGTCATGTAGGTTTAGTTGCCCCAGGGCATGTGGGATCTTAGTTCCCACCAGGGGTTAAATCTGTGTCCCCTGCCTTGGAAGGCAGATTCTTAAGTGCTGAACTGCCAGGGAAGTCCCTGGGCAACTTTTTTTTTTTTCTTTCAGTCAAGCTTTTAATGAAAAGATCATAAAATAATAGTTTCTCATCACTGTACGTTAAGACTGCATACTCTGAAAGGATTTCTTTTAAAAAGAAGAAAAACGTGGTGCTTTCTATATGCTAACATGGAAATTTTTCTCAAAAAATGAAATGAAAAAAAGCAGTGTATAAAACAGTCAGTACAGTATATTACCTTTTCAATGTGAAAGTAAGGAAGACAGAAATCTGTATTTGTATTTTCTTCTTTTGCTTTTCAAATTCTCCCACCCCCTGCTCATTCCTCCCTCTCACCCCACCACACCCCCACATCATATATCCACACTAAAAAACAATAAAAATGGTTACCTATTTGGGATAGAGTGAGAGGATGGGGGATGGAGGCCAGGTGAAATTTGTGGAGCAGTGTCCAACTCTTTGCAACCCTTTGGCCTGTAGCCCACCAGGCTTCTCTGTCCATGGGATTTCTGAAGCAAGAATACTGGAGTGGATAGCCATTTCCTTCACCAGATCTTCTCAACCCAGGGATCGAAACTGCCTCTCTTATGTCTCCTGCATTGCAGGCAGATTCTTTACCTGTTGAGCCATCAGGAAAGCCCCATGAACAGTGGTTAGATGCCATGAAGTAGGTGGCAATGCCTGCCGGGGTCCAGCCCCAGGGGATCCAGGGTGATTCGAAGGTGGGGATGGAGTCAGCATCCTTGGAAATAATTTATTTAATTACAGATAGAGAGGGATTAGAAAATTAACAGAGAAAAAGAGGCTGAATAACTTGGTTTACATGGAATACCAATCACCACCTATGTAGACTGCAGGCGTCTTCCCGTTCTCCTGAAGGAGAGGAGGAACTGAGGCCCCCCCAGTCCGATCTTAGAAGCCCAGGCAAAATTAGCAGGCTTGGTGGGTACCCATGAACCAGATGGGAATTCGGCCAGAAAATAGTAGGAGAGAAGAAGAGGCTGAATAACTTGGTTTACGTGGGATACCAATAAAATTGCAAGACAAGGAATTTGCACCATCTACATTGGGCCACCGGTGCCACTTGAATATCGGAAGGTACCCCTCCTTGGGCTCCTTCTTACGTGGGCTTGAAAGCCGGGACAAGTAAGCATACATGGTGAGCATCCACGCTCCAGAAGGGAATTCAGCCAGAAAAACGGGGACCAAGAAAGAACGACATGGGGGAATCAGTCTTTCTGGAAACTGATCCCGATTTCTTTATTTTTAAGTTTGCTTATATGCCTTTTGTTATACATAGGGATGAATACAGAGTCATGTGGGGGTCAGCAGTCCTGACCTTTATCAAAATCAGGTGCTTCACATAAACGTATAAAAAAGTGTTAGGAATTTTACATCATCTTCTGGCCATGAGGCCTGATGACATTTTACCACCCTTTCTTTCTGATAACCAAAAACTTATTTTTTCCAAGGGTGTTTTCTCTTAAACCAGGCACCACCCTCCAAATAAAGTTGCATTCCTATAGGGTGAGGGTGTAGTGAGTTACAATCAAGAAAGGAATTTATTTAACCCAAGGTTAACATGATTAATCTTAAAGGTTAATACTTATTTCTCCTATATGTTTGTTATATTCATTATAAGGGCAGGGAATATGGAGATTTAGCAGCAAACATCAGGCCAACAAATGAAAATCCTTCACCAATGTTCCCCTTAAGATTTATTTAGTCTTAAGATAGTGATAAAGTTACATTTTTACATAGCAAAGACACAGTGATTTATAACAAAGTACAGTCATTTATTACAAAAGAGAAAATTCATTAACTCAAAAAGTCTAGTATTGCTAACCTTAAAAACTACTATATTTCCTTTTCTATATTCCAAATACATTGATTAATATATTCCCAGGTGCCTAAGTATATGGAGGCCTGGCGGCAATCATGACTCAACAATGAGAAAAGCCCTATGCTAATTAAGATTCTCAAAATACTCCAAAACTCTGTGCTGTTTATGGTTGAGAGGTAGTAAACAATCATGTGCCTAGTGACAGGAGTATGGATAATCCTGTCACACAAGCTAGTCTGTCAGCAGAGAGGTTTGATCTGAAACACCCTTGTCACACCCAGGGCAGGGAATTAGCAGCAATTATTGGCACAACAAATGAAAAACCCTTCACCAATATAATTCCTAACCAACCCACTATACTAATAATTTCTAACTTCCCAAAAGAATTTGCCTTTAGTAAAACATCTAGTGCCTCTCAGGTTGGGGGGCTGTAAACAATCACATGTGGCCAGAGAACCTATATAGGTGGGCTAGATAACCTTCAGAGGAGTTCGTAAGTTGAAACACTCTTGTCATGCCCAGGAATTTTTATTGACTTGGAGCTGCAAGTTAACTCCTTCTCCGAGAGAAATGGTGATGGGGGAGAGCCCCCCGTAAAGTCAGAGGTGCAGGTGAGAGCATAAAAGAGACTCTGGTTTTGGGGGTAGATGCTCGGGAACAGGGGGTTTCCTGAGGCTTAATCACGCCTTTGCATATGCCAAGCCTCCTTCCTCATGACCTTTGCCATGGGCGGAGTTCCTCACTGCTGGCTCCTGGCAAATGCCTTAACCATGTGCATGTTGTCAGGCTCCAGAGTTTCTTCCATCCTTGTCAAGAGGAGTGCTAACCTTCTCTCTTTTCATACAACACATGGTACCATTTAAGACACAACCTTTTTTTTTTTTTTTTTAATGTCAAACCTAGAGATGGAAGCATCAGTGGGTCTAGGCATGAGAGCAGCAGGGGAGCCCTGAAGGCTGGCAGTACGAGATGCCGTGTTCTCCCGAGACCTCGCGTTCTCACACATCAGAACCTTGAAGGATGCCTGCCTACCATGACCCCCATTTAGTTCAAGGAGGCTCACAGACAGTGAGGGCTAGAAGCAAATGTAACAAATTCCTTTGTTGGGTCAGGAAGATCCCCTGGAGAAGGAAATGGCAACCCACTCCAGTATTCTTGCCTGGGGAAATCCCATGGACAGAGCTGGCGGGCTACAGTCCATGGGATGTCGAAGAGTCAGACACGAATGGGACAAATTCCTTTAGGCCACCCCATTGCTCGGGATTTGGAACATTATACTTCCAGAACATGACATTCTTTTTTAATTGAAGTGTAGCTAACTTACACGATTATATTACTTTTAGGTATATAACATAGTAGTTCTATATTTTTATAGACTTAACTCTGCACAGTTATTATAAACTACTGACTATATTCCCTGTGCTGTACATGACAGCCTTGTCACTTACTGATTTTGTCCTAGTAGTTTGTACCTCTTAATCCCCCTTCCCTATTTTGTCCCTCCCCCACCCTTCCCTCCTCTATAACCATGAGTTTGTTCTCTGCATCTGTGAGTCTATTTCTGTTTTGTTATAATGACTCTTTTCTTTTAAAATTTTCTAGATTCCACATGTATGTGAAAGGATGCAGTATTTGTCTTTCTCTGTCTGACTTGTTTCACTAAGCATTATGCCTCCCAGTCCACCCATGGATATGAATGGCATTCTTAAATTATTAACTGTATTAATATTAAATATAACTAAAATACAACTAATCATTGATATATACTGACAATGATTAATATTTACATAAATAATTCCATTGAATTTCAGAGAAGTAAAAATAGAGCATTGAAGGTACCTCTGTGTTTGTGCATAAACATATACTGTAGGTATGTGAAGTTTTTAAGGCATTTTCACAGATATTTCTCACTCTGTGACCCTCCTTGTCCCTGGGGCTTTCAGACCATGGGTCTCACTTGGTGTTTCAGGGTGGGATTAGCTCCCAAGAAGAGCAGAGTCACAATGGATATTGTTTAGACAAGAAGTTGGAAAGCCCAGCATTATTTAGAAAGAAAGTCACATCTAAGATGCTTTCAACCTATCAGGCATGAAGATGGGAAGACCCAGACAACAGAATTTCTTCAGGAGTTGTGGGAAGGAAGAGAGATAGAGACAAGGATTGTGAAGTCTTCATTTTTGGTACATTTCTGGAAGGCACAGGCAGTCTAGAAGCATCCAGATGGGTACAAAGGAGGCCGGGAACAAGATCTGACAGCGAGTGGCAGCTCTCACAGGTACAGTGAAAGAAGCATCCAGAAGATGTCCCCTGATATGGTCTAATATGTGTCCCCCCCATAAGTACATATGTTAAGCCCTAACCTCCCATGGGACACTGTTTGGAATTAGGAACTTTGTAATTAAAGTTACTCCCAGTGTCCTTAAAGAAGAGGAAGAGACCCTAGGGAGGTACACACACAGAAAACATGTCATATGAGGTTGCAGTGAGAAGGTGGCCATCTGCAAGCCAAGAAGAGCGGTCTCACCAGAAACCAACCCTACCAGTTCCTTCGTCTTGGACTTCCAGCCTCCAGAAATAAATTCCTGATATTTAAGCCACTCAGTGTGAGGAATCCTGTTATGGCAGCCCAAGCTAGTCAAGACACCTCCAAGCAGCCCCTCAGACCATTGTTGGATGGGCTGTCCCAGCACTAGCAGGGTTTGGCTTTGTATGTCTCCCTGGTGTGGCATGTAGGGTCTCAAAGGCCCTAATGAGGGTCTTGGAGATGCCTCAAGGCCATATGGCCCAGCAGAAGCTAGAGACCTTCAAGATAGTTTGGAACTTTGAAACTGGATGTGAAATGTGGAAGCTAATATCTGCAGCATAAATACCAGCCCACCAGACCATCTGGACAATTTCATCAGTTCCAGGTCAGTGGTACCAGTCCCACACATGCCAGTCCTGCCTCATTGTACCAGAAGTCAGGGAGCGCCCAGAAGATGCCCTGTGGATGCAAGAGTCCCCATTTTCCCTCCACTGCTCAAGTCACCTAAGCCACACCCCTCTCTCCATCTGTCCAAGGAAGGGAAAGGAAGAAGGTGGGGAGGGGCAGAAAAGGAAAGGCAGAAGAAGAAAGAAACAAAGAAACAAAATTACCTGGAGAGTCTATTCAAACTATAGGCTCAGACTAAGACTGCCAGATTAGACTAAATTAAGTACCTTCTGGGCGCCCCCCTCCCATAGGAAGGGGCCTCATAGGAAAATCATGTCAGTAACAGGCAGATCACTGCACATGGTGATTGCAGCCATGAAATTAAAAGACGTTTACTCCTTAGAAGAAAAGTTATGCCCAACCTGGATAGCATATTGAAAAGCAGAAACATTACTTTGTCAGCAAATGTCCGTCTAGTCAAGGATATGGTTTTTCCAGTGGTCATGTATGGATGTAAGAGTTGGACTGTAAAGAAAGCTGAGTGCTGAAGAATTGATGCTTTTGAACTGTAGAAGAATCTTGAGAGTCCCTTGGAATGCAAGGAGATCCAACCAGTCTATTCTGAAGGAGATCAGCCCTGGGATTTCTTTGGAAGGACCGATGCTGAAGCTGAAACTCCAGTACTTTGGCCACCTCATGTGAAGAGTTGACTCACTGGAAAAGACCCTGATACTGGGAGGGATTGGGGGCAGGAGGAGAAGGGGATGACCGAGGATGAGATGGCTGGATGACATCACGGACTGGATGGATGTGAGTCTGAGTAAACTCCAGGAGTTGGTGATGGACAGGGAGGCCTGGCATGCTGCGATTCATGGGGTCACAAAGAGTCGGAGACTACTGAGCGACTGAACTGAACTGAACGGGCAGATTAAGGAAAACACATTTTTCTGCACTGCTGAGTGTAACGAGTTATCCATGACTCCACTAGAGTTCTTTATGAGTACATGCATCTATGTGTGTGTCTGTGTATGCATATATTTTATAGAAAACTATCTAGTGCCTTACAATGGAGAAGGCAATGGCACCCCACTCCAGTACTCTTGCCTGGAAAATCCCATGGATGGAGGAGCCTGGTGGGCTGCAGTCCATGGAGTCGCTAAGAGTCGGACACGACTGAGGGACTTCACTTTCACTTTTCACTTTCATGCATTGGGGAAGGAAATGGCAACCCGCTCCAGAGTTCTTGCCTGGAGAATCCCAGGGATGGAGGAGCCTGGTGGGCTGCCGTCTATGGGGTCGCACAGAGTCGAATACGACTGAAGTGACTTAGCAGCAAGCAGTGCCTTACAAGATGGGCATCTCACTCAACAGAGGGGTTAAATGCTGCCTAAATTTTAGAAAAATTTTCTCCTGATTAAAAATTGCCCTGGGAAGCCTATGATAGCACTTTTCCATTTATGTCCAAAGCATTTACCATCTGGTCACATGTCTAACAAACTACAGCCCGAGGATACACTCACCCTTCCAACCAGGCAACACTGCCCCCTCTCATCTCTGTGAAATCCTCCCCACTCCTTCACAGGGGGAAAATCTCATTCCTTTGGGGCTATCCTGCTCATACACTGAAGTTACATGAATGGGACCCTTTACCTTTCCCACAACACGCCACACTACTACTGGATACAGACAACATGATGGCTTATAAACCTCACTGCAGGTCAGTAATAACAAAGAGGAGAAATCGAATTGGGTAGTTAGATCCCCCCATATGGCCCCCATTTTGGTTTTGCTTTTTGAAAGCAATTGCACCTGTTTTACCACTGAGAAGCAATTCAAAACAGAACAGAAATGTTTTTCTAAAAAAGATTTTTGTTTTACGTCAAGGCTGTATATTGTCACCCTGCCTATTTAACTTATGTGCAGAGTACATCATGAGAAATGCTGGGTTGGAAGAAACACAAGCTGGAATCAAGATTGCTGGGAGAAATATCAATAACCTCAGATATGCAGATGACACCATCCTTATGGCAGAAAGTGAAGAGGAACTAAAGAGCATCTTGATGAAAGTGAAAGAGGAGAGTGAAAAAGTTGGCTTAAAACTCAACATTCAGAAAACGAAGATCATGGCATCTGGTCCCATCACTTCATGGGAAATAGATGGGGAAACAGTGGAAACAGTGTCAGACTTTATTTTTTTGGGCTCCAAGATCACTGCAGATGGTGACTGAAGCCATGAAATTAAAAGACGCTTACTCCTTGCAAGGAAAGTTATGACCAACCTAGATAGTATATTCAAGACCAGAGACATTACTTTGCCGACTAAGGTCCGTCTAGTCAAGGCTATGGTTTCTCCTGTGGTCATGTATGGATGTGAGAGTTGGACTGTGAAGAAGGCTGAGCACCGAAGAATTGATGCTTTTGAACTGTGGTGTTGGAGAAGACTCTTGAGAGTCCCTTGGACTGCAAGGAGATCCAACCAGTCCATTCTGAAGGAGATCAGCCCTGGGATTTCTTTGGAAGGAATGATGCTAAAGCTGAAAGTCCAGTACTTTGGCCACCTCATGCGAAGAGTTGACTCATTAAAAAAGACTCTGATGCTGGGAGGGATTGGGGGCAGGAGGAGAAGGGGAGGACCGAGGATGAGATGGCTGGATGGCATCACGGACTCGATGGACATGAGTATGAGTGAACTCTGGGAGATGGTGATGAACAGGGAGGCCTGGCGTGCTGCGATTCATGGGGTCACAAAGAGTCGGACATGACTGAGTGACTGAACTGAACTGAACTGAACTGAACTGAATGCTTAATGAATGGGGAAACAATGGAAACAGTGACAGACTTTATTTTCTTGGGTTCCAAAATCACTGCAGATGGTGGTGATGGGAGTCATGAAATTTAAAGATGCTTACTCCTTGGAAGAAAAGCTATGACAAACCTAAACAGCATTTTAAAAAGCAGAGATGTTATTTTGCCAGCAAGGTCCTTCTAGTCAAAGCTATGGTTTTTCCAGTAGTCATGTATGGATGCGAGAGTTGGACGTAAAGATGCCTGAACGCTGAAGAACTGATGCTTTTGAACTATGCTGTTGGAGACTCTTCAGAGTCCCTTGGATTGCAAGGAGATCAAACCAATCAATCAATAAGGAAATCAACTCTGAATATTCATTGGAAGGACTGATGCTGAAGCTGAAATTCCAATTCTTGGGCCACCTGATGCAAAGAGCTAACTCATTAGAAAAGATACTGATGCTGGGAAAGATTGAAGGCAGGAGGAGAAGGGGACAATAGAGGGCCAGATGGTTGGATGGCATCACTGACTCAATGTACATGAGTTTGAGCAAACTCTGGGCGATGATAAAAGACAGGGAAGCCTGGTGTGCTGCAGTCCATGGGGTCACAAAGAGTTGGACGTGACTGAGTGACTGAACAACAACATACCTAATGGAAGGGGCTTCCCAGGTGGTGCTAGTGGTTAAGAACCCACCAGCCAATGCAGGAGACAGGAGACATAAAAGAGATGTGGGTTCAATCCCTGGATCAGGAAGATCCTCCAGAGAAGGAAATGGCAACCCACTTCAGTATTCTTGCCTGGAGAATTCCATGGACAGAGGAGCCTGGCAAGCTACAGTCAATAGGGTTACAAAGAGTCAGACAGACTTAGTGACTAAACATGAGCATGATAACTAAAGAAGGAGGCAGACAACCCCAGAACCCCAGGCACCTTCGGCAGGATCTGCCCTGGCTCTGACCTAAGGAGGACACCTGTGTTCATTCAAAGAGGTCAGGTACCAAGAAACACAGTGGAAAATTCACAAGGTGCTGCAAACTAGAGAGAGGTGCTAGAATGGGAACCAAGTGGGAGGGCCAACCCAGAAGACATTAATAGGGGAAAGAGGATGATGGAGAGGAAAAAAAAAAAAGAGTTTCTAAAAAGCAAGGGGAAATAAAGGTGGCGTAGGGAGGGCGAGGTTGCAAAGCAGGTCAAGGTGAGTTCGGGATGAATTTCACAAGCCCTGGCCTGTGGTCTTTCTGCGTAGTTTTTGCCTGGATTAGTTCTTCTCCCTATGCTGGGATAGGACTTTCAGTGCCCTTACAGTCTTGGGGGACAGAGGGTTGACCTACAGGGTGAAACCTCGTTACAGAAAGTAGCCTCACAGAGGACCAAGAGAGGGGCAGGGATGGAGATCTACAGGGCACCCAAAGGGGGAGCATCTTGTTAGGGCTTTCAGGGGAGACTTGGGTGGGGCTGGAGAGATGGGAGCCAGAGGACACACTGCAGTGCTGCCTCTCTTTCCTGACCCAGAGAGGCCATGAGGCTCTTCTCCTTGACCTCAGTCAGGCTCGGAAAACGCAGGTCCCCTGACATCCCTCTCAGAATGCTCCGACCCTGCTCTGTCAAATAAAGAAGGGACCAGCCATATATGCTACTGAAATTAAAATTTTTATAATTAAAGTTAAACCAAAAATTCAGTTCTACTGCCTAGTTGCAAATTACTAGACAACATAGACAGTGAACTTTTACATCACCAGAGAAAGTTCTGTTGGATGTGCTGATCAAAAAAAAAAAAAAAAACCCCACTTAGCAGGTGATGGAGACCCTGTTAACTATCAGTTTGGGCTCAAAGACTATGGGGATTTTGAATTGGGAAATTATGAAAGCAATTTTAATCTGAAAAATCTCAGAGTAAACATTTTAAGTTACTGAACTATTCATCCAAAGGATTTTCCCAAGAAATATCAAGGCAAGAACTCATGTGTTAGCAAATTCAGATAGTACTTAAGATTTCCACAAAATAGTGAAAGTTATTTCCTTGATTTTCCTTGATTCTTTCCTACTAACATGTATGACAAATATGGGGAAAAATCATGCTCTGAGTGGTTTACAAGAATCACAAAAATAACATCCCATTCACCAGGAAAAATTTGAAAATATATGCTTTTTTGCCTCTGCCTACACAGTCACTTTATGTAGAGACAACAGTTGTTCATTTGTTAATAATTCACAGTGTTTGAGTGACCACTGGGGTGGTCTGCAGACACCGTCCCCATTAGCAACCCTGAATGTTTTGATAGCTATCTGTGTGGGTTCATGCTTAAAGCAGGCAGGGCCATCATTTGACCCTAAATAAAGACCTAGAATGTACCTGTCATATTTTGCATACATAAATCAGCCAAAAAGATTTCAAAACTTCCACCTGGGTGTTGGCAAATATGTCATGGAGATTGATGAATGATCGATCACATGATCGTTTGGAAAGCCACCTGCAACTCATCAGAAGCCTCGGAAACCAGCTCTTCAAAGAGCAACCCCGTTGATCTCAGATCAAAGAAGGAAAAGCAGAGGAAAAAATCCAGACAAATCTTTCACTCCATTGTCTGCTGACTTCCTTAAAAAAAAAAAATTAACCCAACGACATCATGGCAATATATTATGTCCTCAGTCTCTTCACAGACTCTCTTTTAGTCCTCCCATCATTCGATCTATGACTCGTGTGTGTTTCTTCCATGAACGAAAGGATTTATCTTTTTTAATATGATTCTTTCCCCTTGTCACAGAGATACAGAATGATGATTGATTCTGAACTTTGGGGTCTGGGTTGGCCAGCTCTTTTTTGTTGTTACTGTAGTTCCCCAGAAGGGGGAAAAATCCAGTGGGGAAAAAAACCAAAATGAAGACTTCATTTGGATTTTCTTACAGGATGATGATTCTTATCACTGGTTAACACTTATTAATTGTTTACCATGTGCTAGCACATTCTTGTATGTCCTGCTGCTCCTAAGTTGCTTCAGTCATGTCCGACTCTGTGCTACCCTATAGACCATAGCCCACCAGGCTCCTCTGTCCATGGGGTTCTCCAGGCAGGATTACTGGAGTGGGTTGCTGTGCCCTCCTCCAGGGGAATCTTCCCGACCCAGAGATTGAACATGGATCTCTTACATCTCCTGCTTTGGCAGGCAGGTTCTTTACCACTAGCGCCACCTGGGAAGCCCTGTGTGTTCCTATCTGATCTTAATAACAACACCATGAGGAGATGCCATTGGAGAAGGGGGAGACTGAGTCTCAGAGGGATGAAATATCCAAAGTCATACAAGGGGTAGAGCTAAGATTCGAAGCAGGTTTATTGGATGCCAGACCTGGAGTGATGTCAGTGAAGTTGAAAGTTACTCTTCCAGAGAAGAGCAGAAGGCAGAGGATAAACAGAATGTAAACCAAGCTGGATATTTCCAAGGAGGAGATGAGAGTATGGCTGGCAAGGGGACTGGAGAACTGAGACCAGCAACATTTACACGTCTGCAAGGATAATGCCCACCATAGCTTCGTGAATTTTCCTAACATTACATAATTTATCACGTAGTTTATCTTTTTATTCACCCTTTGCTGTTTCCCTGTGGCATAAAAAAAATCAATAGGGATTCTGTACTGTTTGGAAGGCATCAGATGGGAGATAAAGAAAAATGTTGCCCTTCTCTGCTGGGATTTCATAAAGGAGGATGGCCTTGTGCCAGGATCTACAAGAGAAAAGAGGAATGGACCTCCCAGAAAGGCCTGAGGAGACAGGGGAGCTCATACATCCTCATGATCCATCTCTTGGCAGAGAGGGTTTGCCATAGTGTCCAGCAGCATCTTTTTCTTTTTTTACTACAAGTATTGTGTAATAGCAAAACATAGAAAATATCTTAAACATCTGATAAAATATGGTTCTTCCATACAATAGAATACTATAAAATTGTTAAAGCAAATGAGATAGATTTACATGCATTGATATAAAACATCTCCAAGACGTACCATTTAGTGAAAAAAACAAGGTAGAAATGTTTCTCTGTAATGTGGTATGGTTTGTTTTTGAAAATAGAAATATGCACATATAATAAAGTGGCTTTCACCCAATTCTCTTGGGGGGAAATCTCAAGCTAGTATGGTCCAGTGTCAGTCAAATCACATACTAGGGTAAAAGTGCCCTTCTACATCACTCTGCCCTGACAGATTCTAGAACCACACTCATTCACTTTCAGCTCTGTGGGTTTACTAGGGTCTTGAGTCTTGAAAGGGGGCTTATCCAATTTTTTTTTAAAGTTGCTCAGTAGTGTCTGACTCTTTGTGACCCCATGGACTATACATGGAATTCTCCAGGCCAGAATACTGGAGTGGGTACCTTTCCCTTCTCCAGGGGATCTTCCCAACCCAGGGATTGAACCCAGGTCTCCTGCATTGCAGGCAGATTCTTTACCAGCTAAGCCACAAGGGAAGACCAAGAATACTGTAGTGGGTAGCCTATCCCTTCTCCAGGGGATCTTCCCAACCCAGAAATCAAACCGGGGTCTCCTGCATTGCAGGCAGATTCTTTTCCAACTGAGCTATCAGGGAAGCCCTTATCCAAATTAGATAGTTAGGTTAGTGCTGAAGTCTCAGAGTTCAGTCTTATAGATCAAGTTTACTTTGGTTGATGGCTTAATCTCCTCACCTAAATTTCGGGTGCCTGGGATGCCACTATGAAGGCTTTCCATTTAGTCTAAACTTTACTCCCTATGAGAATGAAAATGTGATAGGTAAAGTCATAAGATTTTAGGCCAGGAATAGTCAAAAGACTCTCTGATAAGCAGTATGTCTGGGGACAGAAAAATAGGGAATAAAACCATCTTAGGAAAAAATGTTGGCTCCCTCACTTACCCAGTGTGTGATTTAGGACAGGTTATTCAGACTTTCAGGGCTTCAGAGCTCTCTCTCATCTGTAACTGGAAATTCTATCCATACTTCATTTTACAATGAGAATCAATGATCTGACATATTGAGAATAGCTGGTCCATAGTAGATGCTCTTATTGTTTTGGCAGGAGAAGAAACAGGCAGTAATTGGCACCTACCATGTACCATATCCTCTCATGGAAGTCTTCTTTAATTTTCACAACAGCCCATTTGGCTAGGGAGGATGGAGGATTAGAGAGGCTGAATGATTTGCCTAGGATCGTATAGTTTAGTCGGTGGTGGTTCCAAATTTCAAACTCATACTGGGACTGTCATTTGGGTGCTCCTTCTACTTCAGCGCAGGATCTCTCAAGAAGGGAAAAATAAAAGCAGGGGAGAAGTCCTTGCTTTGATCTTGTGTGACACAGGAGACCATCTTTCCTGCCTCTGTGCAGAACCGATTCTGCTGCAAAACACTAGGATAAGTTCTCTTTGTCATGCTGCAACCTGGATGGCCTCTCAGTGTCTCTGCATCTTGCGGAACCTCTACTCCACGCCAAGCAGGCAGTATTGATTACATTATTACAGGATAATGAGCAGATCCATGAAGCAAGCACCAGAACGAATTGGGTCTGGTTTGCTATAGATTCGTGTTTTCTGGGTGAATAACTTGTGAATTGAATTAAAACAAAGATATGTGGCATTTGTGGCTTCTTTTGGTCTTTTTAAACTTTTTTATTTATTTTTAACTGAAGGATAATTGCTTTACTTCCTTTGATCTTGGAGACTGATATGTTCTTTGAGATCTGTTCTGAGTGTTCTGGGTTATAAACCAAAAAGTTGAAGTGCCCAGTGCATGTTGCAATGACCTTTCTTACTGACATAAGGGGATAAAGGGAGGAGGTAGATACTGACAGGAAAGAGAGAGGGAGAAGGAAATTAAAACTCATTTGTGCCAACCATATGCTGGACACTGGATTAGGCACTTTATGTTTTTTATGGTACTGTTTGCAGAATTTTTATTATAACCTTTTTACACAGCAAGTTAGAACACTGGTACTTATAATTTAGCTTTCGATCTTCTCAGATGAATCCACTTTTGTCAAACATAGAGGGGACTGAGAATGACTTTTAGCTGGCATTAAGACAGATCTGACAGCCTGGCAAGGGATACCCGCTGGAGCTTTTCTGCAATAAGTCTGAGGAGCCTCCTGGTAGAGAAGTCATAATAAGGGAGTTGAGAAAGAACAGACATGTGTTTGCTAAGTAACTAAGATCCATTC
Organism: Capricornis sumatraensis; assembly: GCF_032405125.1. Classification (NCBI taxonomy): domain Eukaryota; kingdom Metazoa; phylum Chordata; class Mammalia; order Artiodactyla; family Bovidae; genus Capricornis; species Capricornis sumatraensis. The sequence continues at coordinate 107,926,922 of NC_091071.1, read as the reverse complement.
TTCACCTTCTTTTAAAGAAACAGAAGCATTGATCAGTTCAGTCACTCAGTCATGTCTGATTCTTTGCGACGCCATGGACTGCAAGCATGCCAGGCTTCCCTTTCCATCAACAACTGCCGGAGCTTACTCATGTCCATCGAGATGGTGATGCCGTCTAACAATCTCATCCTCTGTTGTCCCCTTCTCCTCCTGCCTTCAATCTTTCCCTGCATCAGGGTCTTTTCAAATGAGTCAGTTCTTCACATCAGGTGACCAAAGTATTAAGAGTTTCAGTTTCAGCATCAGTTCTTCCAATGAATATTCAGGACTCATTTCGTTTAGGATTGACTGGTTGGATCTCCTTGCAGTCCAAAGGACTCTCAAGAGTCTTCTCCAACACCACAGTTCAAAAGCATCAATTCTTCGGCGCTCAGCTTTCTTTATAGTCCAACCCTCATATCCATACAGGACTACTGGAAACACCATAGCTTTGACTAGACAGACCTTTGTTGGCAAAGTAACGTCTCTGCTTTTTAATATGCTAAGTTGGTCATAACTTATCTTCCAAGGAGCAAGCATCTTTTAATTTCATGGCTACCATCACCATCTGTAGTGATTTAGGAACCCCCAAAAATAAAGTCTCTCACTATTTCCATTGTTTCTCCATCTGTTTGCCATGAAGTGATAGGACCGGATGCCATGATCTTAGTTTTCTGAATGTTGAGTTTTAAGCCAAGATTTTCACTCTCATCTTTCACTTTCAAGAGACTCTTTAGTTCTTCTTCACTTTCTGCCATAAGGGTGGTATTATTTGCATATCTGAGGTTATTGATATTCCTCCTGGCAATCTTGATTCCAGCTTGAGCTTCATCCAGCCTGGCATTTTGCATGATGTATTCTGCATAAAAGCTAAATAAGCAGGGTGACAATATGCAGCCTTGATGTATTCTTTTCCCAATTTGGAACCAGTCCTTTGTTCCATGTCTGGTTCTAAGGGTTGCTTCTTGACCAGCATACAGGCAGGTCAGGTGGTCTGATATTCCCATCTCTTTGAGAATTTTCCAGTTTGTTGCGATCCACACAGTCAAAGGCTTTAGCATAGTCAATAATGCAGAAGTAGGTGTTTTTTTGAAACTGTCTTGCTTTTTTGATTACCCAGCAGATGTTGGCAATTTGATCTCTGGTTCCTCTTCCTTTTCTAAATCCATCTTGAACATCTGGAAGTTCTCTGTTCATGTACTGTTGAAGCCTGGCTTGGAGAATTTTGAGCATACTCTGCTAGTGTGTGAGATAAGTGCAATTGCACAGTAATTTGAACATTCTTTGGCAGTGCCTTTCTTTGGAATTGGAATGAAAACTGACATTTTCTAGTCCTGTGGCCACTGCTGAGTTTTCCAAATTTGCTGGCATATTGAATGTAACACTTTCACAGCATCATCTTTTAGGATTTGAAATAGCTCAACTGGAATTATCACCTCCACTAGCTCTGTTTGTAGCAATGCTTCATAAGGCCCTCTTGACTTCACATTCCAGGATGTCTGGCTCTAGGTGAGTGATCACACCATCGTGGTTATCAGGAAGATCTTTTTTGTGTAGTTCTTCCATGTATTCTTGTCACCTCTTTTTAATATCTTCTGGTTCTATTAGGTCCATACCATTTCTGTCCTTTATTGTGCCCATCTTTGCATGAAATATTCCCTTGGTATCTCTAATTCTCTTGGAAAGATTTCTAGTCTTTCCCATTCTATTGTTTTCCTCTCTTTCTTTGTAGTGATCACTGAGGAAGGCTCTCTTATCTCTTCTTGCTATTCTTCAGAACTCTGTAATCAAATGAGTATATCTTTCTTTTTCTCCTTTGGTTTTAACTTCTCTTCTTTTCTCAGCTATTTGTAAAGCCTCCTTAGACAACTATTTTGCCTTTTTGCATTTCTTTTTCTTGGGATAGTCTTGATCACTGCCTCCTGTACAATATCATGAACCTCCATCCATAGTTCTTCAGGCACTCTATCAGATCTAATCCCTTGAATCTATTTGTCACTTGTACTGTATAATTGTAAGGGTTATAAATCAATACATCTAGCTTAACATTTTTCCCCCAGCTTTCCTTGAATGTAGGAGTGATCATGTTACTAAGTTCTGGGAGATTAGACGAAAACAGAAATCTACCCAGAGATTCAGGGAGCTTCCAGTTTTCAAATGGAAAGGGAGCCATGGAGGTATTAACACCCTTCTCTCTTCCATCTTCACTTTGTCTTAAATGTGCGTGTGATGTCTGGGGTGGCAGCAGCCACTTTATGACCGTGAGGCAATAGTATGAAGGAAGAACAATAAACACCACAGGATTGGCAGACATGATTACTCCCTCATCTACACCAACCACCTACCTACAGAATCCTTGTTACATGACAAAATTACATGCCTATTGGTTTAAGTCTCTGTTGGAATTTTCTACTACCTGAAGCCAAACATATTTATAACTGATGTACCCCAGTGATACATCCCCTTCCTTGGATGGGGAAGGAGGTTCTCATACAACATGAGTCTGTTGCTTTGATTTGCTCCCTTTCCCCACCAGACCACTGTCAAAACACTTAGGAAAATAGGGAACCCATGGGAAAGACCAAAGTTAACAAAGCTCCTCCCCTGTAAACACTATACTCTTCTAACAATCTAAGTTAAATGTGGAAGATATGCTATGAGTTAGGGCTCTATGGGCTTCCCTGTGGGCTCAGATGGTAAAGAGTCCACCTGCAATGCAGGAGACCTGGGTGAGATCTCTGAGTGAGGAAGATCTCCTGGAGAAAGGAATGGCTACCCACTCCAGTATTCTTGCCTGGAGGATCCCATAAACAGAGGAGCCTGGTGGGCTACAGTCAGTGGGGTTGCACAAAGTTGGACACAACTGAGCGACTAAGCTCACAGGGCTCTTTAGGTTTAAAGTGATGGAAAATGTACACAGGCTGGTTTGAGCAAAATGAGGAACCAGTTGTTTCACATAACTGTCAGTGCAGGGAGCATTCAGTCTTCAGGCATGGATGGATCCAGAAGCTCACACAATGTCATCAGTCCTGGCTCTGTCTTAATTGCTCTGATTCCACTGTGTGTTTGCATCTCTCTCAGAAAGTCTCTGTCTTCATGGCAGCTTCTTAATTCCACTTTAATAAATCCAGCAGACAGGGTCTTTCTTGGTCATGCCCAAAAAAATTGAGCTTCATTTGCCTTACTTGAGTCATGTGATCTGCACAACCCAGAAGTGGGGCAAGAAGAGGGAAAATCAGGCTTACCCCAACTATGAGGACTGATGACAGGTACAGGGTGGTCTTTCAAGGAAAATATATTCTTAAAAAGCATAAGGGATTCTTGGCAGGCAAAAGGAATACCATCCCAGTCCTATTACTTAATGTTAGAAAGATTGGACACCAGGAAACCCCATAATTCAGCTATGGTGGGAACAATGAGGCTCTCTGAAGAGCTCACAGAAATAGCAGAAAATTCTAAAACAGATATCTCAGACAATAGTGGCGTCAGAAATAGGCTTTTAGGGGGAGCTCATGCAAGACATTACCCAGGAATGTCACCACATTCTGATCCCTTAAATCAGTAGATAGCTTCTAAAGCCTCGTTTGTCTGGTTTGTCTGTTATTATAGTTCATTTATTCCCCAAAGGCTGGTAAGAACAATAAATTAAACCATCTTCCAACAAATCTGAGTGCCCATCATGTGGAGGGTAATTAGTGGGTTAGGTAATTTTAAGGGAATAGGAGACATACTAGTCCTCAAAGATTTTATAAGTATGCTTATTCCAACCTGGCTAACAATGCAAAGCTGAATATACAGAGAAAAGTGAAAAGGTGAAAGTGGTAGTCATTCAGTCATGCCTGACTCTTTGCAACCCTATAAACAAGCCTGCCAGGCTTCTCTGCCCATGGAATTCTCCAGGCAAGAATACTGGAGTGGGTAGCCATTCACTTCTCCAGGGGATCTTCCCAACCCAGACATCAAACCAGGGCCTCCCACATTGCAGGCAGATTCTTCACTGTCTGAGCCACCAGAGAAACCCAAATATGCAGAAAATTATAAATAATTGGACAGAAAAAGACATATTAATGAAGGGTGAGCACATCAAGGAAAAATTCATCGAGAAAGAATGAATATTGAGGTTGTGGAAACAGATTATTTCCTGACTATGAAAA